>NW_027526445.1:49035744-49635744 GCF_048455015.1 Haemaphysalis longicornis
TATACGCCGTGCTTGTTGCTTCGGAACAATGGTTTCCCATACGCGGCTCTTCTACGGTAGGAAATGTAAACGCGATCTGTAAGTTTAAACCGCCGGGTCCACTGTGAAAAAGAAAAAGAAAACACAAGACTGAGGAGTTTTGGAATGTTAAGCCGGGATTAATGCAGCGCATTTTCACTGAAAAAATAAAGGGCAAAGGTGCACGTTTATCCACGATTTAGGTGAGAAAACGGCAGAGTGGTTTGACATTTCCACAATCTCGGGAAGGAGAGTTAAAGGCTTTTTAAATTAAAAGTTGCGTTTACAACGACTACTCAGGCTACTGCCACGGTGCTCTTCTCTTTACGCTCTTTACGCTACTCTTCACCATGGGAAATAACATTCAAACCGTGTGCAACTACTGGTGGAACATCAGGATCATGACTAGACAGGAATTCGGCACTACGGAACATCAAAATCAGGACAGGAATACGACACACGACAAAACATCAGAATCACGACACCACAAGACGACAGTACGTCACGCGAAAATACGACAAACTACAGATATCTTTCTTGTCGTAGTTTTCGACTGGGAAGGAGTACAATAGCATACCTTTATCTCATAAATCACGCATTGGCGCACATTTTGATCATTCGTAGATGCGTTTAGCTTAGTGCGCGAAAAATGATCGCGTGGGTCTGTTCTTCGTTTTGCGATTGGGGTCTTCGAAGGTTTGCCGATCGATTGGACGCACTTTGAACGAAGGTTGGACGCACTCTTAGGTTTCGCGCGGTTCTCTCAACTTTCTTTGGGAAGGGGTGGTAAATTTTTTAGTAGAAAAGTGTCCTCCGGGGATAGCTGCAGGAGCGAGAGCGGGCACATTACCTGATGCGGATGAGCAGCAGTGCTATATACGGCGGGTCCAGATGATACGAAGAGGGCACGAGAACGATTTTAGTATCTGGTACACGTCGCATGTAGTGCGCAGTCTACGGGCCGCGTCTAAAAGGGGGGTGGGGGCTACACAAAGCTGAGGGCCTAGGGCGCACAAGCCATCACGGATGGCAACCACCTCTGCCAAAACTGAAGGGAGTGGCGCCTTTGTAACACAAGTGCATGCCTTGTTCAGTGACGGTATAGCATGGGACTCGTGTAAATGAAGCCATCTGTACCCCTCCGTCCACATGGGCCCGAAGGTCATCTGGTGTGTCGATAGGGAGAGGTGGGTTGGTCTGCTGTGCTGGGGGCAAATACTTTTTGTACGCCCGAAATTCCGGTTGTCGGTGGCCTGTGGTCAGCGCCATGGCGGTGGCTCAGCTGGACGTGGTATCACAGGTGATGCGGGGTCATTGTAGTGCGCTAGTGCAGCAGCGGCATGGATCGATTTAATTTTTAGAAGACGAGCCGATCGACGCTGGTGTACACCGTCGTCCATATGTTAAATTGTGCCTCAGCTTGAACTTTCATAATTCAGGTCATGCGAAGAAAGCCGGTGATTACTCGCAATGCTTCCCTGTTTGCAACTTCCAAACTATCCCAGTCGCGCAAAGTAAGATGCTGGAACTGGGCGTGGTACACGATCCGAGGCTAAAGGATTACCCGCACTATCACGCGCAGGACGCGAGAGCAAGCCGATTCGGTGGCACAAGTGCAACACCTATGAAGCTTGTACCGGACCTGCTGTTCTTATTTCCTACCGCAATGCACGCACACGAGCAGCAGTATCAAGGGGTTCGACAACCAAAAACAGGCGTATCGGTGTCTGCGACAACCGGCGTCGGCCCGTATACGATTGGGGATTGGCATATTAGTAGACTTCAAATCGGGCTGTATACGCCTGGCTACCCTCTCGGCCTTTCCATTTGCTTTTCTCCTCCTGCTCTTTTGTAGGGGACATATTCAGTCGAACAGTTGAGCACCAGTGCGAGGACCTGCTTGTTGCAGGTGCAGCTCATCGTTTACAGACCACATCGCCCGCATTGACGTGGTGGCTATATATTTCAGCCAGCTTTCATTCCAATGGCAACATTTTCACGTTGAACAGCACAAGAAACAGTACGGATCCCTGAGGCACAGCCCGGTCTGAAACAAGTTTCTTACACGTTCCTTGGCGATGCGAATGGAGACAAAGCGGCTCTGCCGAAAAGACCCGACGAAACGAAGCCACTGTAGCATACTGACTGTCGCAGAATGGTTCACGTTGTCATAGGCCTCTTGAACGTCCATAGCCCGAATCGCTGGTATTTGATTGGACCTCCCGCCTAAGAGCACCATAGACGAGAGGCCCACAGGCAGCGTGGCTTTTAAATTAGCCTCTGCCCGACCCGCGCTCCTCAATGCGCCCACACTTCATGCAAGAGTTCCACGCCTTAACGAGACATCGCTGTATCGACGGAAAATCTTGTGTTGTCGTACGACTCCTTAATTTACGTTGGATATCTGCGGTTGACCCTGATTTTGTTTCGCTATATATATAGCGTAAATTTTAACCGCAGCCATGATCGGTTGCAGTCACCTGTTTGTAACTCCGTATCCTCCGCATGGGAATTATTTATAGGAAAATAAGGTTTTGATGTTTTGGAGTAGCATTTACAACGAACTGTGGGGCTTCGGTTTGCGGTAACTGCATTGTCCTTTATCGAGATGCGATAACCGGCATGCTATAGTTGCGAATTTGACGAACAACGTGGTCGGGAGTCATAAATTCACGCCGGGGCTGGGAACACCCTAGTCGTTTTTTTAACAGCGGAGCTGGTTTAATCTTGAGCTTGGTCCGGTGGCCCTAGCAAAAAAAAAAAAAAAAAAAAACAAGAAAATTACTGCGCCGCCTGTAAATGGTGCACCACTGCAGAAAGGGTGTTGTAACAGTGAAGCCGGCTTTCGCGCCTGCTCGAGTGTGAGCACAAGGGGCATATGCGCATGCGCACCCCTTACTAGACCACTTTAAAGGTGATAGTCGTTCTTGGGTCACTAAAACACACACTGCCGTTACTTACCCAGCGCCACGAGCAGGTACGTGCCACAGAGAGGGGGCGCGTTGATCTCCAAATGACAGCTACAATGAAAAAATATCGGGCCGTCTCCACTAATGCGAAATCGGGGGCGGGGCGGAGCATGCAGTGTATAAGTGTATTCTAGGTGCCTTGGCGTTTTTGGCAACGTAGATGAGACCGTTGGGGGTAGCGGTATACAGCTTTGCTGTAAAAGTCTCGTGTCTTTGAAGCACGAAGCGTTCTAGCGCCATTATACGAATCGCACCAGCGCGAGGCGTAAACGAGTGCCCCGGTGTTTTTTTTTTTTTTTAGTACGCGCGTTACGTCCTAGCGCGAGGCGCAAACGAGTTTCCCGGTGTTTTAGTACCGTGACTACATGAGAAGACGACTACGACGACGACGACAGGAGACGCCAACACCCCCGCCTAGCCTTCGCCCCTAAAATGGCGCAGCTTGCACCAGTGATGCAAGCCTGGAGAAGCAGGGGAGCTGGTGGTCGACCTAGTCTCTTCCCCCCTGGGATCTGCTGTCAGTTTGGGGAACCGACCGGAACGGCCTTGTAATACCCGGTTAAACTTGGTCTCACCCCTCAGCACTATATAGCCTAGCAAAAACATCGCAAAGGCTAACAAAACTTAGCTGAGCCTACCAATTACTTAGCAAAACTGGAAGAAGCTAGGTCGACCCCCCCCCCCCCCCAGCTCCGCTGTGTCTCCAGCCCCGCACCACTAGCTGCGCCAATTTTGTATGTGTGTGTTCTCTGGAGCAGTACCGTGTACGTCGAGTTGGCTATTGATAAGGAACGAAAATAAATCGCATCTCCGGACGTTGTACATAGGTGAAGGGAAAGAACGTGGCGGGAGAATTGTTCGTTATTTAGCCAGTTTTATTGGTTGCATTTGGCACCAAGAAGAGCTTATGTATGAGAACAGCGTGGCAACTGTGGAGGGTCGACCCTTCGGAGACCAAGGCTAGGCAGCCGTGAAGTGGCCAAACCGGTGATGCTGGCTGTTTGGTTGAAATATATTAGATAGGAATGGATTTGCGGCTTTCTCCGTCGCAGTGCATGGCTGGGACGCACTGTGTGAGTTATATATATATATATATATATATATATATATATATATATGAAGAACACAAACATTAAGAAGTACAACAAAAACATCATTAAAGGAGCCATGAAGAGAAAATACAACTTCTTTAATTTGAAAGAACTAGGATTCAGTGTCTCACTCAGCTCCATTACAGCCACAAAATATGTTTTTTTAACGAAAAAAAAGCAAGAAGTATTTAAAAACTTTCAAATTTTGCGCCACAGTGACGTGTTATGAGCAAGAATGACGCCATACGGGCCAACAGTAAAACATAATTTTCAGTGCGTTAACTGCACGTTAGCATTCAAGTGATGCGGTCAAATGAAACTAGAGGCCCCATTACAGACGTCCAGTCATGTGTCGTCGCGACAGGTCAGTTAGGCGGCCGCCAATCGCACAAACAAGGTTCCGTGACGTCATAGAAAAGTTGCGGGAAATTGGCTAGGGGGTCGCGACTGCTCCACACGTTCTCTTTAATATCTCCGTTATTTGTTCGACGATTCCGATGACATTGGTATCATTGTTATCGGGACTAAGCAGTCTTTCTAATAAACCCAACTTGGATTTTGTCTTCGTGGCTCCTTTAAACGTGAACGCCTATTTTGCATGTTGCTTGGTGATGTATCGGTTAGAGCAAGCACAACGTGCTACCCGGTATGTGCGATATCTAGAAACGTTGGTATGTTCGGGTGACAGCCGTCAATGACAGCAGCGTCTTTTTTGTTTTTTGTTTGGTTTTATTTTAATCTGATCTTTGCGTACAAAGTACACGTGTAAAGGATGAGAAGGCAGCGCCGTCTCCTTCCGGCCAGAGCGTGTTTTTTGCTCGTTCAAGCGGGCAGCTCACAGCTCCAGATGCCAAATATTTGTATGGGATCTTTTGAGCCCATCAAAGCGGTTGAGGAATACTTACTACAACTACAAAACGACTGCATACTGCTAAATTATGAAAGTGCAGACCCCCAATGAAAAGTCCCTACAGTTTGCTGTCCTAGCTTCACGTTCTTCGAAATTTAAGCAAACATTAAAACATTTTTTTTTTCATCTGTCATTTACCTGATTTAAAATACAGCATGCATCAGGTACAGGCGTCCACAATGATCGAATTGATCGAAGGGTCTCGGCAAAGTACTTTTCGTCAGCTGATACAGCCGAAACTGGTATCGAATTCGAAGGAGATCGCAAAACACTTTGATGCATGGGTAATTATATTGATTGGAAAAAGTTTGCTAGCTTAAGGTCTAATACAAACGACGTACGCGGCACTGGGATGTAACTATCGTAGTGTTTTCGCAAAATTCAAAGAGCACCCCCGCGCGCACACACACGCTCACACATACGCGCGCGTGGACACACGCACACACGCGCCAACATCTAGTTTACACCACAAATCAACGTCATCAGCAACGAAAAGCTGTCAGAAATGCTGCCAGCTACCATCGACCACGAGTAAAGATCAAACTCCAAGCCTGCCTTGACCGGTTGTAGAGGGTAAAGAAACAGAAGCGCTTGCAGCACAGATCCCCAGAAAGCGCCGTAGTCAAAGATCGAAACCAGTCGCGAATATAAAGGGTTTGGGGGGGGGCAACTACAATTGCGAGAAGAGGGCAGCGTGGCGCAAAGGAACGTACGGGGGCCCGTCTCGACCGACGTCTTTATGTGTTTACTTCCCGTGAGCAGTAGGAGGAGCTGTCCCTGCCCCTGGCAGCTTCGGCTGGTGGAGAGCTGGGACCGTTGCAACAGGAGTCTCCGATGGAGTCCTGGACCGAGGACTCCACCTTGATACTCACAGGCCCTTTCTCCCCCTCTCTGTCAACGTTTGGCCCTTCACCAAAGAAGCCTACTGTCAAACCGACCATGATGTGCTGGCTTGAGCTGTCCATTTTCAGAGCGAAAGCACTTACGCGTGGCGAAAGTGTCCCTCAATGATTTCACTCGCTGTAAAGCATCTCAGGTGTCCGGAGTTTGAAATTGATTTACCCTGCTTCTCTACTTTTTTTATGGGATATCCTCAAGGGTATGTTCCGACCCTTCGATGTAAACGATAATTCGAAGTATGCGGGTTCGATATCAACGGGTCCGGCTGTACCCCGCGTCGTGCTTTGAGTAAACGAGTGTGTTACAGAAAAGAAGTTTCTTGTCCCGTTCCTTGAACGAGAGAGGCATCCTTGAACGCATCACCTCCTACCCGCACCTTTGCAAGCACTTGCCCCTCAGCCGAACCTAAGGAATATTTGGCAACGACGTACTTGACAACGCGGCCACTACCCGTGACATAATACACAAATGGCAGGCCCTCGTGACTAGAGGAAGGGCATATTGACACCTTTGTTCCCCCGAATAATAAAGCGACACACCGCCACACACACTTTCTCTCTATGTGCACCTTGTGTAACTCCGCCTGTGAAGCCAACACTGTCTCATGCTGCAACGCTCCGCTTTTGCCCTTCATCGATACGACCGTTGCAAGCCATGCAGTCGATCCTGTGCCCTTGCCATGCAGAAGTGTAACCGAAAGCAATGTGCAACCGTGCCTTGCAAATGTGGACAGGAAACTGAGGCATGTGGCAGCTTGTCACTGTATGCATATGCAACTATTTGATCAACTTGATGTTGTGCACGGATCAGTTTAGGGGAGCATGGAAGATTTATGATATTGAAGGCATGGTGGTGCGAGCTTTCGAAGTATTCATGTTTAAATTTACCGCCGGCAAGAGGACAATGGTCTGACGCTAGGCAACGCACCTTACGGTTTGCAATGTTTCGAAAAACTTTCTTTAAAATTTCGGTTCTCCTAAAAAGTTGAATCGCATTATTTCTGACTAGGAAAACAAACAAACAAACAAACAAGAAATAAAACAAATGTCGTTTTCTGCAGCTTTTGTGTTTGTACACAAGAGGGCGCCACATGCCGTGGCGATACAAAGCAAAACCTGTTGGGTGCGTCCATGCGCTTTTGCTAACAAGATGGCCGCGCCCATACAGCTTTCGTGAGGCCGCCACAACTTGGACTCGAGTTCAGGACCTGCTTGCGTCGCTTCTTTCCGATCCGTTGACTGTAGATCGGACTCCCTCGCTCTTGGAAAGGATAAGCAGATGTCATGAGTGTTGCCAGTGCCTCCTGTTCTAACGGCGCCGCCGCCGAGGTTCCTCCAGTGGATTTGGGATTCGGCACCTATCAATTCTCGCGTCACTTCAACGGGGCTGCCGTCCATTTCCTGGTGCTTCGCATGGATTCCAGTTTCTTCCTGTGGATCGGCTCTCAGAGCCGGACCATGAGCAACCTATCGGTGGCCATGTCTACGGCGTACGAGAAGGCGCCCATTGCGAGCCACCTCATGGGCGACGCTTCGGATCCCACTTCAAATGCGCTGGCGTCCAAACTGAGCAAGCGTACGGGCTGCCAGGTTTTTGTGAGCTACAACCTTGCCAACACAGACGCGGCGACGGTGAACTTCGTGCACGAGTGCCTCGTGGAAGAAATGACACTCCACCCCGAGAAATTTCATTGAAGAGCGTCTGCCAGTGCAGTGTTAATTTAACCACCGCACGTTCGTGTTGTTGAACGAGAGTTGTGGCTACGTTGTTCAGTGGTAGCTGAGTTTCCCAGAAATAAAATCGAAGTTAAAACCTGTTTGGGCTTACCGCGCCATTTCTACTGTTTACAGAAAAAAAAAAAAGTGTGACGTCATCGCCAGTGTCTCCTCTATTTACACTGGCTTTCGGTTGCTTATCAAAACCGCCAGGGGTTGTCGTCGCGGTTCGCAGACGGCGAAAAAAAAACGGAGTCGGCGGTCGGTACTGGACTTGATGCGCTGTTGGGGCGCTGTGTGAATTTGATGCCCGAAAACTGGCATCGCCGCGCAGCATGTCAGAGACCTACGGTGAGTAGCGGGTTTTTGCTCGCCCCCCATCTAAGCCTGCCCGGTCGTCGTTCGAAGTGAAGAAAACAAAGTCTCACGGGCGCTCGCTTTGCCCCCCTACCGCCGATTCCGCCAGCTGTGTGTGCGGAATCTCTCCGGAGTAGGCCTACACGACCGTTTTCGCTGTTGCGACGGCGGCCGCTGCGCCGTCTTCGGCCGGGATAACCTCTTTAGGACGCCGTTTTCTGTTCCTCAACGTCGGAGAGGATCCCCGGACGGCGCTTAGTCTGTTAAAGCTAAACCTAATACCTTTTTTTTCGTTCCTAAAGGGCGCGGTTCCTTCGTTCCTACTGCTGCGCTGAAACCGTGGCGTCGTCTGCGATGCTAAAGCGCAGGAAATCGGGTACGGAGCGTGTCTGTTTCTGTCTCCTCGGCATTTCCGTGCCTTTCCTTGCCCTTTCTTTCTCAGATTTTCTTCGATCCACGAATCATTTCCAGACATCGCGCGTTTTCTCTGTGATAGGTTTCTGACCCAGCGTGCCTCGCAGTCAGTTTTTCAACCCCCCTGTGGTGATCCGAAAGCGTGGTGTGTCGTTGCCGCTTTTGATGCAATAACACTCGCGTTATCACGTGCAGTATTTTCCCCCGTAGCGCGCAGCTGGCTGCGTAAAAAGTGCACCGAAGTCGTTGCTCACGCGGTTGTCCTTGCTTGTCAAAATCGCTAGTGACCGTCTCTTGTGCCTTTGTACGGGTATACTAGAAAGACGAATCGTCGGGGTGCCTGACTGTAGCGACAGCGCTTGCTTCTCTATCGTGCACCACTTGTGTTCAACCAGCTGACACGCTTTGTGACGTAAGAGCTAATCGCTTCCGGGGCCAGCCTCTCCGGATCCCGACCGGCCGTAATTGTGTTTGCGGGGATTAGGCGCTTTGTGCGAGCGTATAGCACCTGTAGTCGCGCCGGTATTTGTTGTCGCGTAAAATTACGCTTTCGTTTTGTTGCAGCTTGCTCGCGACTGAACGCGCTGTTCATTTATCTCTTTTCCTCGCAGACTACCTGTTCAAGTTCTTGGTGATCGGCAGCGCGGGGACCGGGAAGTCATGTCTTCTGCACCAGTTCATTGAAAACAAGTGTAAGTGTGCCCCTAACCACGATAGCATTCTTGTGAGAAGCTCCACTAGTGTCTTAACGTGCGGACTTGCCTATTTTTCTCCGGCTGCGAGAAACATGACCGTCGTCCGAGGGAAAAAAAAAAACTACGAAATATGTATTAACGCTAAGCAATTCAATTTCTGACTCTTCTTTCTAGTTTCTGATTCACGGGTCTGTCTCTCTCTTCGGTGATAAGAAAAACCTTCCTTGCCTAGAGCAGTGTCGAACCAATTCGTAGCAATGGTCGTTTGGCATTTTTTCTCTAGCCAAAGTTTGCGATAGGCACCCGAACACATAACATAATGATAGTGCTTCTTTTTAATGAGTGGCTTGAACAATTACAACATTCTGTTTCAGAAACTGTGTAGTGGTGTACGTCGTTGGTGCATGCAGTTGAAAATGGTTCCGGATGTGTCCGCTGGTAAAGATGAGTTTCCAGGGAATGTAAGATGAGGTTATGAAAAAGCTTAGCTAATCATGCCAGGACACTAATGTCCTGATGAAATGTTCTTTTTGGATCGGCAGAATGCTTTGAAAAAACAAGGCGCGTCGTGCATGGGGATATGAAGGTGTATAGGTCGCTTTATGATTGGCGAATCTAAAACATTTGTTCCCAGGTTGTCTCTAGCTAATTCTAAACTGGCTGCCAACGGACAGTGCGGAATCAGTAATTAAAGAAGCTGAGCGTAGGGAACTGCCCCTGCATCCCTTGTTCTGCCTTCTAAGCCCTGCAATGCATGTCTTGGGGGAGGGTCAGCGGGGATACTGGGAAGAGTTCTGCTATTACGCGCGTACTGAGGGCGCACATACAGCCAGGCAGAGACATTGGCAATGTGTGGCTCAGCCTATTATTGTACTTGTGAAGCCCTTACGGATGAGAAACTGAACAAGCATTGCTGGGACTGCATGGGTTTGTATCTTTGTGAAATTACTACCCGCCCCGTCTGAAGGTTTGAACAGATCCAGGATATTGTTTCAAGCGGACTTGCGCTTCCCACCCTCTATATGGTGGTGTGTGTGTGTTCTTCCTCCTGACAATCAACTTTGGCAGCTGGGTTGTATTTGGGGAGCAGTTCACATTAACCTAGCGATATAAGGGACCCCCCTGCTCCTAGGCTTTGGTGCTGCCGTACTTTTACCGTTACCATTATTGAAACCGTGGCTGCCCTTATGGAGGGACATCAGGCGCAGCTTGGAACCCTGATTGCCAGTTGAGAGTAGTGCGTCACTTAGCGAAAATGGAAGCCCCTTTGGGTGTGCTTGTTTGTCGCAGATGTTGGGCTGTGACGCCCAGCACGCGTGCTATTCTTTGAGTCCTCCTCGCTTATTTTTTGGTCCCCTTCTCCTCCCCCGGTGTGTGCAGTCAAAGCCGAGTCGAACCACACCATTGGCGTCGAGTTTGGCTCCAAGGTGGTGAATGTGGGCGGCCGGTCGGTCAAGCTGCAGATCTGGGACACGGCCGGGCAGGAGCGATTCAGGTGAGGCACGCCCCAGGCTTGGCACCGTACCGCGATTGTGGGCTGCGTGGGTCACTCTGGGACTGAATGGCACAATAGCGGGGAAGCTCACAGATGGTGGTTGCCTTCGTGCCAATCCTTTGTTTGCTGGCACGCCATCTATCACTGGTTTCAGTGGATGCGGCGTGATGAAACTACCGTTGCTAGCCAAGCAGGGAGGACGTTTAGCTCAAACGTACTTTGCTACTCGTCCAGTTGCTACTCCTGAAATTAGCATCCTCGAGTTATTCATGTAGGCCCTCAACACGTGTTGTGTTTCTGAGTCGAGGGCTGCTACACATTTACTAGGTCCACCTTGAACCAGCAACACTAGGATGAAGGCTGGAAGATACTAATTTACAGCAGACTACGATGGGTGGCAACAAAGAATGAGGAAAGCTCGTGGGATGCATACAGAATGAGTGCAAACCAACAACTTCTTTATTCACAAAAATACAGGCGGTTGGATAGGTAGTGTTGAGGGAGAAAGCGCAACAATGAAGCAACGTAACAATGAAGCGACGTAAAAATGTATGACTTCACTTCCTGACATCGTTAATAAGTGTTATCTTACACTGTGATAAGCTTGTAGCAGGTGTGCTGACGCAGTCGACCTGTTTGGAAAATTTGTGGTCACCTTCAGTTGGGCCAGTGAGTAAAGCTTGCCACATTTTTTCCGTAACGGACAAATGCACCAGTACATCTGCTGTTATCTTATCACAGTGAAAGATAACACTTACTGTAGAATAAAGTCGCACATTTCTATGTCGCTTCATTGTTGCTTTTTTACTCTCACTACCACCTTCTGAACCATTCGTATTTTCGTGCATACAAAAAGCAGTTGTTAGTTTGCACTTTTGTACACGTCCCACGTGCTTTCTGTCTTTTGTAGCCACTGAGCTGTCAAGACGTTAAGGGGGTGTGGTGCTCGTATCGCATTTCGGAAACCCGGGGTTGGAATTCCGTTCAGACCCAAATTTCTTTTCTACTCAACTACTTTACTTTGTTTTAGGGGGTTCCCCTGGGAAATTCGGCGTTCATTTGCACATTCTTTTATGTATGTCTTTTTATGTCAACAATTTTGTGCACCATCTCTCGCTTTAAATGTCGCATTTTCTACGTACTGAAGCACCAGCTTCTTTCGATTCAAAAGATCATTTAGCCATAGTGTACAAGGAACACATTCAGAGAGAAATATAAGACCGCAAAAGTGCTAGTACGAAGCGGTGAAAACAGTTGCTTGCTGATAAGCACCTGTCCGAACGATCGAGCGTTTTAACTACAGTATTGCAAGTTCTGGGAAAATGCGCGCATGCACATGACACAAGCAAGGAAAGCAGCTCATAAAAATATAGTGTAGCTGCAGCAGGCAGGCGATTAAGGCTCCAGCAAAGTCAAAATAGAGGACCAGGGAAAGAACTGTAGATCTACACAAAAGAAAAGGCAGCAGGATATCTTTAATGTCTCCATCAGAATCTCATGAAACCTGCAAGCCGTTCCATTCAGTAATTGTGTACAGGAAGAATAACTTCCATTTAACATTCGTGCATGCTAAAAATGGAAGTTAATTAAAAGTCTGCTGAGTATCCTATATGGTGAAATACATTATTGGCTGTAAAAATTTTAACCTATGTCTTATTTTCAATGGCCTTCTCAGCCATAATGTTCAGGTTCTTGGCCCAGCTGTCTTCGGATGTCTCGGTACAGTACAGCGACATTTTAGCTTAACGTCGGAGACCACCCAGACTTATCAGCCATTGGGAACTTTTTCGTTAGCTTATCGCTTCGCCCTCCGTTCATGCTATCAGACCTGATTGCGTGAGGCATATCTTGTTGCTCTAATCTGGTGGCTTTCCGTACTGGTGGCAGGTTGCTAAAGCAAACAGGTGGGCCACTTAGCTGTCTTCCGCCGTTGCTGCAGGACTCATTGAGAGCGAGGGTCTGTGTGCCGTATTGCGGAGGCAGTTTGTGCGCTACTGCCTGTTAAGCTGGCGGCACTGTCGCTTGGACAAGAGGTTTCTGATGCATCGTGCGTTGCAGGTAGCTTTGTAGCGCTGCTCGAGCAGGTGTCAACCACTGTCGAGTTGCTCGGCTGTTTGCTGTTTTGTGTCAACAACTTCACGTTGTAGGGGTGCTTATCTCAATTGCTTGGACTCGTTTCGGAGCAGGTCTTGAGCATTTGCCGAGCGGTGGTAGTGGCCTCGTATTTTGGAATGCTCGAGGAGCCATTTTTCTGTCTCATATGCCAACACCATTCACTTGATTTTTTTTTTTTCCCCGCACACAAGCCCTTCAGCGCTTTTGCATGACAAAGGAAAATACGTAGGGGGAATTCAGGTCAGGATGCAAATGGAACCTAGGGCCTCCAGAGCCGGTCATGCAGTTAGACACCACCGCAACTAGATAGCTTTAGCTGATTAAAGGTGGACCTGGTAAATACGTTGCGGCCTTTGACATAAAGACGTGTATTTTAGAGGCATGCCTTGTGGCCTGCATGACTAATTTGAGAATGCCAATTAAAGAAGTAGCAAAGTGCGTCCCCTTGAAGCGTCCTCTGTGCTTGACAATGTGATGCAGGTATGTCTGGCCTGACATTAGCAGCGCCATCATGTGGCATTCGCTGTCACCTGCGATTGTACAGTACTGGAAACAGGGGGTGTGTGTTTAAATGTTTGTCTATCATCATGCAGTTTTTTTTTTTTTAATAATAATTTGGAGGACTGACTGAATGGTTATGACACTTTTTCACTGATTGAACAACGCAAGGTGTGTTGTAGGATGATGTCAGGTTGGAAAGTTAGCTAACGTGAAAAAAAAGAAAAAGAAAAACGCCTTTGCAGGTACTGGCGCAGGGAATGAGGACAAGGGGCACAAGCAGTGATAAAAAGTGTTTATTCAGAGCAGGGACATTCAGAAGGAAATGAGTACAAGATGAAGCAACTGGAGCAACAACCAAATAACGGGCACTTTTACCCTGTGATGTACAGGGGGGGATTGAAAGAAATACGAACAAAGTAGGGCTGAGCATCTGGTGAGCAGATGCCTCAAAATAAATTACTGGCGTTGCTACCTGATCAAACACTTCCCCTAAGAGTAGGCTACCCTCTCAAGATATCAGCAAGAACGGCGCATTTGTGCAGGGTACCGAATTTACAGCCATACGGTACAATATAAGTCGAAGGCTGTGCGCATTCGTATTTCTTTTAATCCTCCCTGTACATATGGATTCCAGTAAAGCTTTTGCTGGAAGGAAGTTTCTTGATTTCGTGGCTCGTGGAACATCCCCCCCCCCCCCCCCCCCTTCCCTCTAAAATGAAAAGCATGTACATGTGAAAGTGTTCTGTGCAAGGAAGAAAATGAGGCCAGTGGGGAAGCAGGTATTGTAACTTGGGACTTGCATAACGGAAAATTTTGAGTTTTGCCCATTTCATCTCCAACTCGGACTGTACATTTCGAGCGTGCGCTAATGAGCTGCACAAGCAACGCAGGGCGGGGTGTCTTGTTTCTGTGCATGTCAGTGCAACTACGTCACAACTGAAATGAACACGAAATGGATGTTTTTAAAACTACAACTCGGAATTCTGCTCCTGGGAACATTTGTGTGGCAGGCAGGCAAACACCTGAGGTATTTGCAATTGATTGTTCTCTTGGGTGTGTACTCTTTTGAGGGGTGGGATTTGTGATGGGAGCAGCAACCCGTTCAGATGCATATTTTGGTGCCTGGTAAACTGTGGCTATTACTGGCAGCAACAGTTGTGCCAAAGCTGCTGCTATTGTCGGCACATTGTCAGGGAAGCAAAGAGCCCCACAACTGTTTAACCCATACCTTGTGCAGAGCCAAAAGAATTCACAGGCATTTCGTGTTCAGTTTGTGAAGTTACAACGCCAGCTACATCACGTGTGCAGTGCAAGCAAGATAACGGCTTTGGTGCCCACTTATGACCATACACTACGCTGTGCTAAATAAAAGATGTCTTAGTAAACGGCACCTAAAACGTGCCCGTTTTGCGAAACATGGAGCCTAAAAAAAGACTGTAGTGATTGAGTGGGGAATTGTGTTTTTCTTTGTCCCTGCTACCAGGTCTGTGACCAGAAGCTACTACCGCGGAGCTGCGGGTGCCTTGCTGGTGTACGACATCACAAGGTTAGTGTACTGTGTGGGTCGTGGCATTCTTTTGGACCGGGTGCGACTGGGGCGTGTGCATAGTCCACTTTTGGCGGAAGTTGTGTTGCTCTCTCCCCCCCCCCCTTCCATTTTCGGGGACGAAGGCGAAACACAAGTTCAGTTCGTCGGAAAGGCTGCGGTGTCCCGATAACAGTGGTGGCAATTTTGTCACAAAATTCAAACAAATAATCGAGATATCAAGGGAAACGGACAGTACAGTGGCAACTTCCCCAGTTACTTTCTGGCCATTTCTCTGGCATCGCAGAACCTTGTTGCGCGATCGGTAGCTGCCTACTTGCGCCACTGCCAAGAAACATTACTGGGCAGTTATGGTTGGGCCATTTGATTGCGTCACTTGAATGCTAACATGCAGTTAATGCACTGATAAAAAGAAAAAAAGGCTCAGTGGCTAAGGCGTGCTGCTGAGCACGAGGACGCGGGTTTGATTCTCGGCCGCAGCGGTAACTTTTCTTACGGAGGCGAAAAGCAAAAACACTCATGTGCACGAGATTTTGGCGCATGTTAAAGATCTTCCCGGGTGGTCAAAATTAATCCCGGAGCCCTCCACTACGGTGCGCCTCATCGCCTGCGTTGCGTCAACGTGTTAAACCCTACAATCAACCAATCACTCATAAAAAAAAAAAAATTCGTGCTGCTGACTGCTATTGCATCACCCCTGCCGGTATTACGTCTGTAGCGTGAAATTTGAAAGTTCTTAATATTTCTTGTGTTTTTTTTTTCTTCACTTAAAAGAAAATGCCTTTTGTGTCGAATGGAGCTGAGTGAGTTACCTTAGGCAAGTTGTTTCCAATTGAACACAAGTGCATTTTGTCCTGGTGGCCTCATTAATGGCCCAATGCCTCATTGTTCCTCAAAACAGAAATAAGCTTGGCTTGTGTGTGGGTGTGTCATAGCAGCAGAGGTCCTGCCTTGGCTGCTTTCTTTGGGTCTTTCAGCAGATTAGCAAAGCCACCTTGTCTGGATTTCAATGAGCTGGTGACGCTTTGAAGTTGGGGAAGGTTGAGGTTGAAAACCCTGCATCAAACCTACTTCTGCAGCGGTACATCGTATTGCCAGTGCACACGGTGTGTGTTAACCTTAGCTCTGTAGTGTGGGCAAGCGTGGTCACATCTTGCTGCTTGCGTGAAACTGCAGTTAGCGAAACATTCTCAGTTTTTTGTCCTTCAATGTAGCGGGTTATATGGTTCACTCCAGCTCGTAACAAAGATTCTTATTTTTATAAGGTGCAATGCAGCGTAATTCAAAATTAGGGAGAAGGGGGTTTTAGGAAGGGCTTTTATCTCTGCCAGCAGCCACCGCTGGACGTTGCGATGCCTGCACAACAAAAAATTTTCATGGGGCTTAACTTATGAGGGCAGGCAGGTTCTCAAAAAGACTCATTCGTGTACAGTAGAAAGAAGCCTGTTAAAGGGGTCCTGAAATACCTTCCGCCGATGCGTGGATGTACATGTAACCAAATAAAGCAATGTATTATCAATCTCTTGCCGCAAGAATTTTGTTGAAGCGATGAGTATTAGCTGAGAAATCGTAAATCAAAAACCGCGCATTATCTCCGCGCCGCGTTTCCTCCTCCTTTCAACTTACTCTCCGCTGTTGACGGCGAGAGAGCCTTCCCTCCCATGATGCTGCGCTCCTCGGCGGTGACGTACTTCCGCTATTGCGCTGCTCACACAGCCGTCTGCTACGGGCAAGCTTTGTTGACACCATGAATCCCACACTCCGCTCAAGGCTGGAAAAGCGAACGAAAAATCTGGCCCCATGTGTGCGGCGGCCTGGCCTTGCCCTTTCGCGGTGTACGTTGCTGGAGAACTTTGCTATCGGCGGCACGCGACTTTTTATCGGCGGCGAACTCGCAGCCGCACGGGGAGGGTCCTGCGCTCGCCCCCTTGGATGCACAGCGCACTGTTTATCCAAAAAGCGCCGTATTAGATGTGGCCCCGCTGGTGCCGGGTCTTATTTTGTGGCGGTGGTAATTCCTGCCGGCGGCATGTGACCGATACAGAACCCGTGCACAAAACGCCAGTTCAGCTTGGGGCGACGCGTGGTGGAGAGCGGCAACGTTGGCAAAACATGCTCCGGCGCGGCTCTGAGCTTTCTAGCGCTGGAGCGAGCACCATTTCTTTGACAATATCAAACATCGGTTGCCCTGGCAACAAGGCACAAACCGCTCTAGAAGTCAGTTACGGTTGCGTGATCCCGGTTCAGCTTGGGGCCCCACCTCGCGGCATATGGGCGCTGCAGGCATACTACTCACTCCCATTTGGAAGTGCGAGATGCGTTTGGCATTACAGGAGGCGATGGTGTGTGTGTTGTGGACGCCTTTGTTTCGCGATGAAATGCGACGTTGTGCTTCTGCGGGTGGATAGTGCTTCCCATGGTCTGGATTATCTTTCTCAAGCGGCGTACGACTCAACCTCGCATGGGGTATGTGCAGTGTGCGTGGCTAAAAGCTATCTCGGCTTGTGTGCTGTTCGTGCCCGCAAACCGCGCGCGAGGTGAGTGCCGAATTTACGACGGGCAGGAGGAGGCAACCCATCGTCTGTCAATCGCGGTTCAGACTTGCAATGCATGTTGTGACGTTGTGTTCGTTCGAAACGCATCTCTGGATTGTTTGGAAGTTGAATAAAATGTGTGCGTCAAACCCGGGCATTCAGCTCAGGGCGTTCTCTGCGATTGCAAGAAAGAAGTGCCACGGTGCTTCAATGCTTTCTTTATGGAACGTACTCAAGTAAGAGAATATTCATGTCGTGTTATGGCCCTGTTGCATTTAATACAAACGGTTAAGCGTTTGTTTACACTTGTTTCGTTTGTCGTAAAATGTCCAAGCACTCCGGCACTCCGCTGGCAGATCAGCCGGCGAGCCGACGCTGAGCAGACGACTCATCTCTTTGCCGGAAGTGCGTGAAAAAGCCGCCCAATAGCAGGATGTCTAGCTCATGACGAACATCTGGGAATCGATGATGTAGACGTGAAGATGGCGGCGTCCAAAAACACGAAGGAAAGGGTGAGAAAAAAGCGACTAACTTCGCAACAAAAGTGTGAGCTTTCCGCTGCGCGTAAAAGAGTAATACTTGGCACAGATGATGTTGACGACCCAATCTAACGATTGCGCTAGTCAATTTAGTGTGCTCAAAACGCCTTTCAGGGCCCCTTTAAAATGATTTCCTGTACCACTAAGCAAACTTGCCCCATCACGACTGAGGTATATCTTCAATTTTCTTGCAAATGCAACTGTTCTTCTTTGCGGCATAATCCTCTAGAAGATGATGAGGCCTCTGGTGAAGTGTAGAAACCGTAAAAACTGATTAGTGGCGCCAATGCATGCAGCCGGGAGACGTACAATGCTCTGACGAACTGGCTGACGGATGCGCGCACCCTGGCAAGCCCCAACATCGTCATCCTGCTGGTGGGCAACAAGAAGGACCTGGAGGACGACCGCGAGGTCACCTTCCTCGAGGCCAGCCGCTTCGCCCAAGAGAACGGTAAGGGGGGGTTCTCGAGATTTCGGGGAGCTCGGGGAGCATGCATAAAATCTGGGTTTGAACTTCTGCACAAACTGCGTCATTTACTGCACCAAAAAGCAGAGAAAATTGGTCGAAATCATGCCACACTGCCCCACGGTGGGTTCAGCATGTGTGCCCGGCAGTGGCCAGGAACATTGAGCGCATTCTCTATGCCAAGTGACGATGCCTCCTGCGCAGTTTTTCGTCATTTTCGCGCTTGCTGCGGTAGGCTTCTTGGCACTTCCAGCAAGTACGTGCAAAGCCACACCTGGCTGTCGTCGCTGCTGTCTGGTGGGCACGTACAAGAATGCTGTTGAGTTGCTGGAGCGGGTACTCTCCAAAGCAGAGTCGCAACGCGACGAACAGTAGGCTGAGGGCGCTGTGAGCACACTGGTCGTAGGGGATCATGCACTGCGGCGGATTCAGTGGGTATTCAGTGGCCTGAAAAGTATTGCAGTCTGTTCCTATGACCATATGGATGATGTAAGAGCCATTTTGACTTATCACAAAGGGCTAATGTCAGATTTGGAATGAAATTAATGGCAATCGGACCTCTTTTGGGTTTGTTTTGTGCTTTGTTACAGAACTCATCAGGGAAACCTTCAACACCCTGTGCACCTCTTTTGCACTGTGCGGGCTCTCCTATTCCTTCCCTCCACTTTTTTCTTTCAGTGTCTTTCCCTTCTGTTGCATTGCTGCTGATAGTGGATGCCGTGCACATACATATTGAGGGCTACCTGTTAGTCAATTGCTCCTGTCGCATTGTAGATGCTCAAGCTGCGGACCAAGGGTTAAGGAGAAGGTGCCCTTCACACTGAGTTCTCATAGTGGCGCTGGCTACTACCCCCAAGTGTGGGGTACTGTTACCTTAACATAAATACCCCATAAAGTGGGAATATATACAGCCGCTATGATAGATGAATTGATAAGGCGTTGACACCTGATCATAAGGTTGTGGTTTTGGGTCCCACCTGAGGCGCATGTTTGTTTCCCACTTGAACCCTTTGAAATTTCTATTTCCCAACAAAAGAAATGCCTAAATATATCCCCCTGTGCCCTACTTGGTGGTCTTGATTACTGGCATTCTTTCCTCCCTGTGTTCATTCAGCGCTCCCCTTGTTCTCAATTACAATCAGGTATATATATATACCAGCGTGTTTATGGCCCGCGCAGGTAGCCATCCCCGTCTTGCTACACTGTAGTCCATTCTTTGCCTCCGAATAGCAATTTCAACCCTCAATTGCATTAACCCTTTAACTGGCAAGATAAGAAAAAACAGCGGAAAATTTTTTTTGCTGGTTTGTTTCTTCTTTAGAGCAACCACAGAACCAACAAAACAAGTTTCATGATGTTTCATAAAAAACTAAAAAAGATAGCGGAGGTCAACAATTTTGTTGATCTGCCAGTTAACGGTAAAAAGGCGTGGCTTAAAAAACTTTTTTTGTTTATCGACCTTTCTGACGCATTTACTCTGGTGATTTTTTTTATCAGTTTTCACCAAATGGTAGCGGGCTCGAAAAGTCAGAAAGCAGTTGTTTCCGCTCTTCACACCGCATTTAGCGCACTTGAATCCAGAGACGCCCTTGCAGCACATTGGCGAAGCTACCTCTTGTCTGCTTTCCTTGGTGCGACGGAGAACCAAAGGCACGTTCTAGAGCTGCAACTGGCCAGTGGCTGGCCTTGTCGTAACAGGTATCACCAGAAGCCATTGCGTGTTTCCTCTTGGGGACAGAAAGCATCAGGGCTTTGATGCGAGGTCTTCCAACTGTGCTTGGTATGAGAACTTGGTTCGCTGGTTTCTGTGATTTGCAAACCGAGAGGCGAAAATCTTAGAGAGGCATAGTTTTTTCGTTTAGGGCAAAGCAGTCCCCCTTGCAGAGAAGCCGAGCGTTTCCTATGCTAACGTCCAAAGAATACGCAAAAATCGGAAAGTGCCATCTTTGTCGCAATCATCATCATCGTCCGAAACGGGCACGAGGACGCGATTGCGGCCATTTGCTTTCTTTTATGGAGGGCAGGAGCTACTACCGACAGTGATCATTTTGAGAGCCCTAGACTGGTTCTCTTAGAGCGATCAGGGCATCTGGTCAAGCCATCAGCGTGGTTTGGTGGCGCTTCTGAGGTATCCACGTGCACAGTTTTATGACTTGAGTCATCATCATTGGAGTCAAGTTCAGAGCCACTTGGATGCTGCAGAACAAGAGCAACACCCCTTTCTGTTCTCCGCTTTCCATAGAAGATGTCTGTCCATTCCTGCAAAGAAACAGATCACTGAGTTACACGAAAATCCACTGGCTCCGTTCCACTCTCAAACATACCATATTCGCGGCCCAAAGCTTTGATTGTGAAAAACTGCAAAGTAGTTATGGCTCTGAGTGCCCACGCAATAGCTGATCAGGCTTTATCTGCGATAAGAATATTACAACCACCAATAATTAAAATGATAAAAGCGCCCGAACTGAGGCATGCAGCAGCCAAACCCTTTATACAGCACGTGCGGCGTTCCTCAACCTTTGCCTAACAGGCCAACAATTTTGTGGACCGCGGTAGCGGGCTGCTGTCTTAGCGTCTCTGCTAAACAACACCACGATATTCATATAGCGGGTTCCTCGTACCTTGTTCTGCGTGTTTAAAAAATCTCGATTTGCTTACCTTGTAGGAGCTCTGGGAACCCGAGGCAGAATTCCGCCGTGGTGGTGAACGTCAGCAAACCGCTAAATTATTGTCAACAAGGCATCAACTGGCGCCGTCTGTCATCTTATTTACCAACTGGAATGAAGAACATGGGTCCTGTTGCCGCTAAACTTAGCGAAATAAGCTTACGTTAGGGTGGTTTTTTTCTTGGGTCTACAATATTGTTGATCTGCGGGTTAAAGGGTTAATGCTCTTCCTCTACCTCTAGTTCCATCTCTTGGTAGCTACCCTGTTACGCTATGTGGGGCACATCGACATACACGCACACACGCCTGGTTTTCTAGGGAAAAGCAGATCTTTCGTGCCAGCATTTTTCTGCAGCACCAGCAGTTGCATTTGTTTCACAGTGACACTCATTGCCGCTTCTCCCCTCCTCTCCTCTTGTGCAGAGCTGATGTTTCTGGAGACCAGCGCACTGACTGGCGAGAATGTGGAGGAGGCGTTCCTCAAGTGTGCAAAGACGATACTGGCCAAGATCGAGTCGGGTGAGTCGGTCGCTTGCTGCCGTGTTGATCACCTTTCCTTTCGTGTACGTTCATGAGCTTGGCGATAAGCATGAGCTGCGTAGAAAGGACCAAGTGCAAGAAGGCTTTGGTGTGTGACATTTCCAGCCAGCTTATTGAAAGCCTTGAAGCAGGCGTGGGGAGGAGGGGCCGGCTAGAAAAATGAGTTCGTCAAGGATGAAACGAGATTCTAACACCCAGGCAGGCTCGAGGACCCTCTGGTTTCTTTCTTCTTTTTTTCACTATCACAAATCGCATAGAAGCTGGTGGTGATGTCAGAACAGTGCGACATTCACCATGAGAGCCTTGGAGCACGGTATAAATGACCCCGCATTCCCTTCGTGACCTTTGACCTCCTCGCCAACCTAGTGTGCTGTGGGTGGGTTGTGCGTTTGCACCAAGCACACCTCACAGTGCAGTGGCAATCGTTGTTTCAAGCGCAATGTTGCCTGCACCTACTGTGAGCACCGGCCAGCTTGGGGGGTTTCCGCCAAGATTGCCAATAGCAAGCACGTTCAACAGTTTCGTGAGCATTGTACATTTCAGTTGCTGAAGCGGGCAGGGTTGTCTCGGGTTATTTATTCCTTTAGGCAACTGTGCTCCACCTTCAGTCTACTTGCAGGCAGGAGGGAGCAATGAAAAAGACATGAGGACATTTGTGATACAGACCGTGTAACCACTACGCCCTTTCAATGTCCAGCATTGCATGCATGTCGGGCCGGTTTGGCTTTGCTGCGCAGCATGATCCAGGAAGGACAGCGTAAAGTGGCTAAGGTCCAACTGGCTGAGGGAAGCCAGGGGTATGTTTTGCCAGCATTTTGCAACGAGGGGGCCGTACTGCAAGTGCGGTGAATCAGTCTTCACGGATAAAAAAAGTCCGTACGGTCGAGCCCACTTAAGGCAGTGGCATTACTGTATAAGCTCGAATATAGGTCGACCCCCTTACCTCGCAGCCGTGAAATGGGAAAAAGAAATTGGCACACAACATTGAGGCTATAGGGCTCCTGCGCTGAAGTTTGGCAGCGTGCAGCGTCCTCTCGTGTCCATGCCTCTGGGTAGTACATGCGGTTTCAATTACAAGCCAGAGCGAAAGTTGGTTGTGATTATTTTAATCATCTTGTGGCGTGTTTAAATGACGGCATACTGAATGAAATAGCCCTGAAAGTCGTTGCAGAGGCTAAACAAAATAATATCTGCTACAACAAGCCTCTTTTTTTAGCAAGCTGTCATGATCGTTGCGATGAAGGTCAGTATCACCAGTTCGGGTGGTCTAACTTCCTGACGATAATTATCGTTTGTTCTTCTTGCGTGCGGACGACAAAGGAAAGTTCACAAGCAGCATAAACAGAATGTTGCTGAGCCTGAGGTAGCTGTAAATGGTCGCTTCAGCAGGAGCATGCCAGCGCACGCGAGGAGCGCAGCCGATTCAGTGGACACTGCTGGCCTGTCAATGCCTTGAAAATGAGTGGAAAATTTGTTTTATATTTTCACAAACTAAATGATTCTTCCTTAACATTTTACGCCATCTGTCAACACGGGATCCCATGGGACTCCCACAGCTTTGTACTACCCGGAAGTACTGCCCGGAAGCCGGTTTCGCAGCGCCCCCTGGGCAGCGCAGGAGCCCTATAAGCACTTAATTTGTCTAAGGCTACTGCGAAATCTTGTTCTCCGAAATCTTGTGGGACGACTGCTTCTGTATGGTTGTCTTCCACATGGGAAGTCATACTCAGGGCAGTCCAGGGAGTTGTTTATGTAGCACTTCTGAAACACTCACATAACCATGTCATCAGGAAGCTAGCGCCAAGCAGGGGGCACCCATGTGCAGACCATCACGAGAGATGGTCTTGCAGGCGCCTTGGGGATGTCGCCGGCCATCCATTCGTAGCGACATCGCGCGATGCTTGGGGACGAAAATCGCCACCTTATTCCCCAGTTCCAGATGCACAGCGCAGCATCTAGGAAACAAGGTCTTCCAAGCATTGCATACGGAGAGGCGCCCCTTCAGCTTACGCCAGGAAGGTGCACTCTTTTCGATCACCTCGCTAATGTGGCATCTTGTTGGCTCGGGCATACGTATAATATTTCTTGTAAAGGCTGTAGGAAACTGGTGCAGAAACTGGCGCTGAACTTACCTTGAGCAAGAAGAAAATACACACGCCCTCTGACAGCGGGAGAAGCAACAAAACGAAGATGATGGCGCGTCTTATTTTGGTGGGAGTGGCGCCTTTGCGGTTTGGATGGGCCCGATGGGCTGCCTGGTTTCTAGATGACAAGTAATGTCAAGTCGATGACCGGTATATTGGTAGAGGGGTGAGTGTTCGGTAAAATATTTGGTAAAAAATCTCGACCTATATTCCGACTTATACGGTACTTTTCAAGTGTAATGAACGTGCGTGAAGGTGCAGCTCGGGCACAGCGAAAAAACGACCGTCGCTTTACTGTGGCAGCTGTCGCCAGTCACCAGCTCGACTGGCTTTCCGCGCTTATGAAGCATCCAATGTGCAGTCTAGTCCACTTATAACAATATCCAAGTTCCAAGGAAATGCCATCGTTATAACCAATAATTGTTATGAAAAAAAAAAAGTGGGTCGCGAAATAAAAAGGCTAAGCAGACCTCAAAACATTTTGTTCGCATGTGGGCAAGGTTGATAAAAGAAGCCATAGTCACTCAGCTTTGCTTGCTGCACGCAAAGCTGGCGCACATCTTTTTCAAGAGCATCTATAAGAGCTTCACCTAGCTGAGCGAAAGCAGCAAAAGGTCTTCAGCGGATACAAAGTTCCTGAGGACTCTATCGTACATTAGGCCTCCTGCGAAGTCTATAGGCTGCGCAACTGCCTCATCAAAGTCGTCACTGCCAGCGCTGTCCACAGCATGTTTCCATACAACAATAGCCTCTTCAGTGAGGCACTCGGACGTTTCCAAAACATCTGCCCTAATATCTCTTCCACAGAAAAACAGAGGCAGTTGAAGAGGCACCCAGTCAAATTCAAAGTGGCGCGCACGTGACGGAGCAAGCGAACGCACGAGCGGGTGTGGGGACGATGCCAAAGCGCCGGCGCCGGGAGGGGGGGTTCAGAAGGAAAACTGCTCTCCTCCCCTCCCTTCCTCGCAAGTGGCCCAGTCGACTCGTTTTCTGAGGGGTGGAAAGGATGCGAGGCGCATCGCGGCTCACAGCGCATGCCACTGGTGTGGTCGGTGTGGAGAGCTGGTGGCAGCTTGTATTTTTGGTGCACGCTGTAACCGGATTCAATTGTTCTGATATCGCAGTACTGGAGCATTGTAATAAGTGGTTTAATTTACCATAGAAAGCATTCAAAAGCGGACGGTGCCATAGTTGTTCATCATTGTATCCGATACATTGTTATAAGTGGACTTGACTGTACTGCAGGGGATCACGCTGTTGTTTTTTCAACAATATTGTATGGTACCAGCGAGCAAAAGCAAACAAAGGTGAGAGGAAACGTAAACATAAGAGGCAGGAAAGGGCAAAATGGTTTTGGTAGAGAGACTAAATAAGCGACACTCGAGTTTTCGGCATTTTCCGTTGATGTTTGCCCATGCACTTGTGTCCAGTTGGGTCAGGAGAGAAGAGATAGGAAAGAGCAAGACAAGTCTCTGAGAATACAGAATGACGGTGCATGAAGCTAAAGTATGTCGTGTGCCTCTACAGTGTCATAACCCCGTGAGCACAAAAGTGGGTATACTGTGACCGGTATTGCATATACATGCTATAGACACTTTGTCCTTTCTACACGCCTGCAGCACCTCTGCACAGTGTTTGTGCAAGGGCAAACAATCGCCTAAAGACCGTTTCCAGCGCCTAGCACCGGCACTTGGAAAAGACCTAGTGCGTGCGGTGAAGTGTGTAGAGACGCATGGTGAGCTGAGCAAATAAAGCAAGAATATAACCGGTACGTTCTCCATTGTGTGGTCAGAAATTTGCTCCATAGTGCAAAGGGGGCACGCATGGACTGTTTGCACCATCTGTCGAATCTTTCTAGTAGCTCGTATTTTCACTCACAAACTCTTACAACAGTATATTGCTGAGTACAGAGCAATAGCGCCCACCCTTCGTTGCTGGGGGGCATGGTTACTCCATGCGCTGCACTCTGTCAAGATGAGTGACCATGCAGCACTCGTGCAATTACGGTTGCAAGGATTGTTGTTCTGCCCGCAACGCGTTTCTAGGTGTGTATTTTTTTTTATTATTATTATCATTCTTTTCTCGCGTCTGCTGCGGCAGGCCAGGTTAGCCGCCGTTGCCTCTCCAGTAGACTGAAACATGACTCAATTGCGGCTTTCACTCACTCACCGTGTCCTCACTTGCCGCTGTCAGCAGCAAACGAGGTTGTTGTATCCCATTTTTACTTCTATCTGCCATCATGATTTCGCAGCGAGTCATTTCTATGCATTGTGTGGGCTGGTGAAAGTGCTCCCTCCATGTGTGTGGTTATTTTCGGTGGAGTGATGGTTCTTCCGATTCTGATCCGAGTACAAGCCGAGCTCGTATTCGCATACCGAGATTTTCTCATCCGAGGAAGGGGTGTGAGTTCCACCGCATCAGATTCTGATGTTGAAACAATGGGGTCGTCGTCCGGGAAGCGTGCGCGGCAATCTGAAAATATCTGGAAGGCAATTTCTCAGCCATGCTCTTTCCTTTTGACGCGTTACGTTCCGGACGCTATCATAGTCAAATAAACTACGATGCTCCTTCCCTGACATTCTAGAAACCAAGCTGACACTGGGGGTGCGTCACGGTCAGAAACACCCGACAGGGAAAGGGTTAAAGGCTGCGGATATAACGAACAAAATCAGTGTGATGATCGAGTTTGCTATAAGTGGGCTCGACTGTATTTGAAGGCTGTAGAAGCGCACTTGTTTAGACTGTAAGTTCAACGCACTCTTATTTTGGTATGAGTGCCTCTAGAGTAGCCTGTGTTGGGGTACTTGTACAGGACGCTCTCTGCTGTTGGTCGGTGCAGGCGAGCTCGACCCCGAGCGCATCGGATCGGGCATCCAGTATGGCGAGGCGACGCTGCGCAAGCTGAACCGCTCGCAGCAGCAGAGGCGCCCGGGGACCGACTGCGCCTGCTGATGCCCCAAGCCGCCTGCTGCTGCTGCTGCCCGCCCCTGGGAGGAGGATGACGACGACGACGATGATGATGATGGTGTCCCCGTTGCGCGCACACCCTCTCCGGATGCCACCGTTGCGGCGTCCACTGTTTGCCAGCTCTCTCTCTCTTCTTTTTTTTACCGCTGTGTTGTTTTCCGTGTACTTGATCATGAGCTGTCTGTCTTTTTGTGCCTTGCTCTCTCTCTCATTTGTCTCTTGCCTTTCTCGGATTCCCAAACATGGTTTCTGTTCAGTGATGTTCTCCGAATTGGGAGGTTTAGCGAGATTCTACAGAGGGCTTAGTTTTTATTGCTACGGCTTGGTTCGTCTGTAAGACTGAAGTCCCTGGGAAGGTTTGGGTTTGAAGCTGTTTTTATTCTCATTTTTTAACACACCAGAGATCTTTTTCTTTTTTAATCGAGTCCTTGACTGGGTGTCTTAAAAGGTCTCAACATTGCGGAAAGGCTAGCCCAGGATGTTTGTAGGAAATCGTAGGTCAGCCGTAACAATCCTGTCGTGAGGGTAAGTGTAGCACAGCCTATTTGTAGAAAAGGAAACTGTTCCGCAAGATTGTGGTCTGGCACAATTTTTTTTCTTTTCTGCTTAAGAATTGTAGCAGTTTTATGTAACTACCAAGCCCTGTATGGAAGATGTGGCATGGGGTCTGTGTGCTAATACTCTTTTGTTTCTACTCTCTCGGAGTATTTTTAACGGTGGTTGATGATGAGCTTAATGTGGTACTTAAAATTACCACGGTGGCTTCAGAAGGCGAGCCATGCTCTAAAGGGGCCCTCGATTGTCTGGCTTGTGAATTCTTCCTGGCTTGTCGTCGTGCTTTGGTTTGTCACTCCAAGAACTTGTGCGTCCTGTGTGACGCGCGGGGTGTGTAGTTTATATTGCCTGTCCCGAGGCAACCTTGGCGTGCGTCGAGGCCTTGCCGAAGGTATTTAATTCTTCGCCGGTTACTCAGTGTAGTTGATGCATGGATGAGCAGTCAGCATTGCCATTCTCGCGAGCTTTGAAGCTTTGTTACGAGCCACATATCACTGGATGCGCAGAAATGGCTTGCGTTGGAGCAGTGTCCAGTCAAGTTATATCTGCTGCGCGTGGTCTTGCAGGCCTACTCCTTATTGTATGTTATTGTTGGAAAGTGCAATGCTATGTGGCTACCGTACTGAAGCTCCAGCTGTGCCCCCCCCCTTTTTTTTTTCTTGTGTTGTATTATTAACCCAGCATTTCAGTTGTATTGGCAGTCCACAGGAGTTAAAAAGTTGAGCACTGGGTTTAGTGGGCGAGACTGCTGCATAGCTCTCTCTTCTCTTGTTGTCTAGTCAGGTAGTCCGTTAATTCCTTCATCTCTCGTAAAACTGGGTGCTGTCATCCCTAGCTTTTCCCCAGCTAGGTACTTCTCTCCGCCCCTAGCAGAATTTGGCGGTTTTATTATTTTTTTAACTGCATTTCAGTCGGGGTGTGCTCGATGTGGCTCCTCCATGTGCTGTATTTATTTTACACGGATCTGTGTGTGTGTGTTTTATCCGATTGCGTGTGTTCCGCAGTGATTTTGGGTATGCCTTGCGACTTTGGCCTCAGTCGGCGCAAGCACGCGGCAACCCGTAAGCTTGTGTGTGTGTGCTGCTTGGTTATCCTGTTTCCAAGTCCTCCCCGCCTTCGAGTCTGCAGTTAAATTTAAGTCTCTTTTCAACATTCCATTTGAACCAAGCGCAGGCGCTTCTTTCCCTTTTTTTCTTTTTTTTTCCCTCTGTTTTTGGGTGCGAGTGTCGGCAAAGCAAACCGTGCAATAATGTAGTGGCGCTTACGAGAGCCCAGGCTGGGAACGGAGGAGTTGGCATTGTTTTCTTTTCTGGCTCTGCCTCAAGCACTGGGTGCGTTTCCGTTTCCCGACCGCGGTGTTGGAGGGAAAAGTTGCCTTGGAGTCTTAGGAGCTCAACCTTGTAGCGTGGCGTTGTAAGAAAGCTGCTCTGATGTTCGAATGCACGCGTTTGTTCACAGGGGGTGTCTTGTTTGGTCGGTACAGATCGACAGACTTGCATTGTCGGTGTGCCGTTGCATTATGGAGGCCCTTTATGAGAGCGGCTCCATCACTGGATATCCAAACGTGATGCAATTCGAGGAAAGCATTCTCTCTGGGGTTATTGGCAGTCCTTTTCCAAAGGGAGTGTCGAGTCTTCCACTGGGGCTGTAACGGGGTGCGAGACGTTGGTCACGTGCGCTCCGTATAATTGGAATCTCGTGCTTTCAAAGCAGGCCTGCAAGCCTGCTCGAGCTGGCCTGATCTTTAAACAGTCGCACCAGTGCAGGGCAACCTTTCTGGAAACTGCTCCTGCAGTGGTAACAAAACTTGAGATCTGCTCTTTTTTTTTTAACCCTTTGTGGTGGTTGTTTTGTACCAGATGCTTCTGTAAGGGCCTTCATAGTGCACGTGCACAGTGCTGCTTGCCCTCTTCTGAGTGCACTCTCTCTCTCTCTCTCTCTGTCTCTCTCTCACGCCTGCTGCATTTATACGCTGCCGAGCACGTGTTTTCAGAAGGGAGTAGCATACCGCGTGTAGTCGTTGTTGCACTACTACAAGCTTGGTTGTGATCGATAGTGTGCCTCCAGGCTGTGATTTGGTTTTCAAGTCTGTTGTAGACCGCAGTGTCGGGTAGGTTCCGTTTTTTTCTTCCTTTGCGTACCGTCGTGCAGTTCTGAGAGGAGGCGAGGGGGGAGGTTGAGTTGTAGTGTTTGTGGCTGTTTTTTTTTTTTTTTGTCTTTCCCCTCGGTACTTGGGTACAACAAGCAGTCATTGTTACGAAGGCTACCAGTTTATTTTTCGGCCTGTCAAACACACACTTATACATATTATACATATATATATATATATATACATACACATGCAAGATACATAGGTAGCAGCTGACGTTCTGTATATAAGATTTATCTTTTAATAAAATGATCCTACAGTTCAGAGCTACTTGAATGTCGTGTGCTGCCTTTGTGTCATCTTTTTTGCCTCCAGTGTTTTAAACGGGCTGTGTCTAAAGTGCCGTACAAAGGTACAATCAGCACTCCGCCAAAGCAATGTCCACCATCGTCTTTCAAAAAAAAAAATGCAGAGTCTGTCCCTACTTTGCTCTCCCCAACGTCACAGAATGCACTGTAACTTAAGAGCACCAAATGAACAGAAAGTAGTCATTTAAAACGCTGAAAACTAACCCAAGCCTGGAAAATTAGTGAATAAGAGCCGTATAAAAGAAACATGGTTAGACCAGACTTAAAGTCCAAACTACTAATTTCCTTTGATTGCGCCTGAATGGTGCAACTGGATAGACGCTGGCTTGGTAACATGAGGGACCCACGTTTGATTCTGACTAATCGTAAACAGGGTCCGTTTGGGTCTTGCTTGGTTCAGGTGGTGTTGGACTTGGCTTCAGAAAGCTACCGGTTCCCCCATTGTTGCTTGCTGCAAAACACTCATCGCAGTATTTACCTTTTCAGAGCAAGAGAACTGAAAGTAACCATTGGAATTATTTATCACCCGTTATCTACAATGAAGTACTTAACCTAATTGGGCAACCTATCACTTTCCAGTGAAGTTGGCCGTGTACCTGCCACGGTGGCTAAGGCGTTGTGCTGCTGAGCACGAGGGCGCGGGTTCGATTCCCGGCCACGGCGGCCGCTTTTCTGATGGAGGCGAAAAGAAAAACGCCCGTGTGTACGAGATTTCGACGCACATTAAAGATCCCAAAGTGGTCAAAATTAACCCAGAGTCCTCCGCTACGGCACGCCTCATCGCCTGCGTTGCGTAAATTAAAATCAGTCTGCCGTGTGCCATATCAAGTTTGCTGAATTGTGCTTATGTCTAAAATGGATGTATGAAAGATGGCCAAAGGGTTTTTAGCGGTGGTGGATGATATTTAGCTAAATTTGCTCTATTGCAGGCAGTCTACACGTGTAGGTAGGTATGAAAGGAACGTCTCTGCGTACCCACAGGTGTTTAGATAGCACCTAATTCCAACTCCACAACATAGTGGCGGTGGTGGTGGCATGGTTGGTGGCATTAGACTGCTGTTCTGCCATGTACATCCATGTTCAGCTCGTGGATTCATGTGGATGTACCCCTGTGTGAAGTGAGAGGGCCATGAGGGTTGCACTCGAAACAGGCTTTTGTTGTAGCAAGCTTCCCGGCTGACCGCTGCACCACAAGGGAAGAAAGCCTGTTGCGCAGACCATTCAGACGTCCTAGAAGTGTGAATGGGAATTCAGCGTTTCTTTCCTCGGATGATTGCAACTGAGAAGGCAAGTGTTGGCACAGCTAGCGATCTCGTGCACCACAACAGCAGGTGTGGGTGCAATTCCCACTGCACATTTTAGGCTGCACATCCTTGCAGTGTGCCAACTGCCGTTCTGCCTGCACCTGTATTCTAAGTTGCCCATGAGCAAATTGGTATTTGCTTTATCACCACAGTGACTGGCACATATGTAAGCATCTCAAGGCAGTGCGCAAGCAACACAACACTGCACATTTTTTCAACTTTGCACCCTGCATATGTGTTCTGCGGTGTTCTGAATTCTTGGGGCACGCTTTACCGGCAATTCAGTGCAAGTGACTGAGCCAATAAACTATTTCGACGGAAGCAACTGTCCTATACACGGCGCCCCTTCAAAGCCGGCTTTGGTACTACACAGAACAATATTTCTGGGAAGACATTTTTAGTGGCAGTCAAATGAAAGTCTGAAAGCCGTATGGCATATATTAAACACCTTCGTAAGACCACAAGCTAGTGCGCAGTGAGCCCTGTTAAAGTTGGCCTCACCACTGAGCGTGAGTGTACTGCTAGGAAGATTTCATCACATATTCATAATAGGCAATACAAGGGGTCATGTATGAAAATGTGGAAGCCTTTCATTAAACATAAAACCCCATGTACAGTCATGGACAAATGAAATGAAATTTCGTAACTAAGCCATGCGTTATTTTGACAATGCATGGAAAGAAATCGTGCTGTTTGTACGTTCTTGTTCATATTGTGTTCACGTTTCATGCGGCCATGACTAACCCGACAAAGTGCTAGCCACCAAGCCCCCTTGATCGCCTTCACTACTACACACAAGTGCGTTGCTGGAACACATCTTTTTCAGGGTCAGTATAAGCAGGGTCATATAAGAAGATATCAAGGGTCATGTGCAATGAAAGCAGGACACATCCATCGCTACAGACGCGTGTTTTTTTCGTTGATCAGAGGGCGCGTAGAAATGTTTGGGCATTTAAAAAGATGTTGCATACTTCTCCGCTAAACTCGCTGCTGGAAGCATTGAGAAACAGGTGGGGCGACCAGATGATCAGCCCAAGGTGCTATGGTGACATATGACTCGGCAGTTTGACTGGAGCATTTCCACTGTGTTTGTGTTTTACATGTTTTTATTTAAATTTTTCTGAGGGCGCAAACAAAACAAAAAAACAATCCTAGCTGCTCTTCGAAGAACCTTTTGAATATGACTGTCCCCTCCATATCCAGGAAAATCACAAGGCGGACGCACATTTTGCCATGGTGACCATTTTGTTAAGAAATACTCTGTGTGATAAGGGAGGGGGGGGTCAGAGCTCCCCTGACCTCCCCCCCCCTGATTTACGCCTTTGATTACAAGGACGTATATTTTTACGCGAAAGAACATCCCGAGTGTTGGTATCGTTTGGACATTTGGGTTTCGGCTGGGTGCAGATTAAAGCCTGTGCACATACGTTCCGTCTGTCGGCGTATTCGCCATTTTAATCTGCCTACGCCCATCTGATCTAGATGTATTTTTAACAAATAAACTACGGCAATCAGAATATCGTGGCTATATATTCATTTTGTTGGCCATTCAGCACCAGAAAGCATAAAGATATGGTAAGCATTTTGTAAGCATACCTATTCCTTTTATTATTTGTATTTTTTTTTTGAAAATTTGGGTCCAAACATAGTTCCATAGTAATAAGGTGGCAAAATGGGCGAGTTGGATAGCATTCATGGTGGTCACCGCGAACGAAAACAACACACGAAGAAGTCTAGTCTATGTGTCGTCTATTCTCTTCTTCGTGTGCTGTTGTGTCTATTCTCTTCTTCGTGTGTTGATGTGTCGTCTATTCTCTTCTTCGTGTGTTGATGTGTCGTCTATTCTCTCCTTCGTGTGTTGTGTGTCGTCTATTCTCTTCTTCGTGTGTTGTCAGCGCTAGTGTCACTAAATAAGGTTATTTAGTGACACCAGTCAGCGCCTTGTGTCGTCTATTCTCTCCTTCCTGTGCTGTTTCCGTTCGCGCTGACCACCATGAACAGTTCCATAGGTCTTCAATTTTTTTCTCAGAGCTTAATTGCTTGTGATTTGTGCACTGTATTAGTTTATATTCTCTTACGTACATGCGCACATTCTCTAGCTGGAATTTGGTTGTTTTTGACATTAAAGCAGTGCCTACCCCTCCTTCCATTTCCAAATTTTCCTACTCTTGAAGAAACAAGATATTGTATTTTTATATGAAAAATGGCAGTTACATAGGGGCCAGATAGGACTCCAAAACTTTGTCCACGGTGCGCCGGACGGAGTAGAGAAAGGTCCCTGTTGGGTCATAAGTGTCGATTCATTTACAGGCCCTAACTAGGGCTGTCACACCGATCTACACTGGTCTTTAAAGGCCACATATGAGGGAATATATTTCAATGTGCTCGAGAAGAGTTAAAAAAAAATAAAAGTTAATGAACTGAAAGGAACACAGGAATCGCACATTTTGAACGGAAGCGCGGTCCGGCCGGCCTGACCATATGATTGGCTCTGATTTTCTCCAACGGCCAATCAGACACGACTTCTTCAGTAAACAAGTTACGCCGAAATTTTTGTCGTAGCCTTCTTATCCCAAGTTCTTGTCACAAAGAACTTTAGTCGTCTTTACTATTGTTTACAACACAGAGGAAACAAGATACAAGAAATGCAAGATTACTAAACGGCGCTGCGATCGCTCACACTCCACGCGCTCTGCATACCGGCTTCCCGGCTTGAAGAGCAGTCTGACAAGTTAACTCCTGTCAACGCAACACCTGTTGCTGAATGTGAAAGTAATCTTAAAACCTGCAACTTTTCGACAAAACTAAGCGCCAACCACGCAATGGTACGTACTGGAGCAATGTTCCGTGCTGTTAAAAAGCAGACTAAAAACTTGTGCCTTCCCCGCAACGTTATTTGTCGTCTGCAACTCGACCGGTAAACAGTTGAGTGGGCAGACGTGTTGCTTTTCTTTCTTTTTTCCCTTGATCGCCTGCTTCACGTGCACCCGACATGTCTGCTTCGTGAAGGAAATTGAACCATCCTCTGGTGTCGAAAATAAGTTGGACGACTCCTTTAGGACATGTAGTTATTCAGCCTGGCACTCGTGAAAAATGCCGTGTTCCCGACTAGTGGTGAAGGATGCAGGCCGCCGCGCACGTATCCATGTGGCTGGCTCTCAACTTACCCGAGTCTGTTCGCCTGTTTTCTTGCCTTTCTGTCGTTGATTTGGACTTGGTTCCTGGCGTTTTTCCAGAACGGCAGCCCGCTGAACGGTAAACATGGTGACTGCCCAAGCATTCAAGCTTCACAAAAGGCAAGCTTCACAACCTTTGCGTTTATTCGAAGAATAAAACGTGGAAAAGAACAATCCCAGGCTATTACATATGCAAGTGCAGACGTAGACAAAAAGTAACGAGATGGCGAACTGTGCCGTGGTCGCTAATGTAGACACAACTGTGACACCAGACGGAAACAGCACGCGTACATCGTAAATACTCGGTGTAACGAAGTCGCCTTATTTGAAATCCCTTCTAACCCTAACCGTAGTACATTTGTTCCTAACCTCGTTGTCCAAACTGCGGTGACTCCGCTTAGTACGAAAGGTGGTCGACCCAGAAAAGGACTGCTACGGCAGCACGCAATGGATCATAAAAGGCAGCATAGCTGTTTTGTCACTGTGTTGCCCGACTTTCCCCGTGTTTTGGAGTGAAAGCACCTTCTCAGGGTTTACACAAAGCAGCTGCTGACTTGATGGCCATGACAGATGTGAAGGGCACATGCCAAGACAAGTGCAGCTGCAATTGAGAACTTATTCCTAAAACGCATACAGAAAAGAAAGGGATGTGCAGTTAGCTCTTCTGGTTAAAATCTGACATGACAAAAGTGTTTTTGATCCGGTGAAGCTCTGTGGTAGTGGGGAAGGGATTTGCATTTTGAGGCGTGCCAGGCTGCTACCTTGCATTTTTCTAGCAGCGTTCATACTGCTAGGGTGCTGAAACCTTTTTTTCATATGAAGGTACAGATGTTGATAGTTAAAAATGGTTGTTTGCTAGAATGCGTGTTTCAAACATGTCAGATGTACTTAGGCACCTTATTTCACAGAACATTTTGAGTTTTAAAGTTGAAAATGCTTAATGACGGTTTTTTTGTCAGTCATCATGACTTCATTATATCATATAAATTATGAGAATGGTCCTTAAAATTTGTATACGCTCAAAAAAACATCTGCATCACCGTAAACCCACCCAATGCAGTTTGTGTGCCATTATGAACTGTATGTGTGCAGATGTTTTCTTGTATGTATACAACTTTTACCAACCATTCTCATAATTGGTTTCGTTAAAATGATGTTGAATGATTAAAATGTGCTTCTGTGGGGTATTTCGAAAATTGAATGTTTTTTGTAATGGCCGATTTGGCTCGTCCAAATCGCAGTCGCTAAACATTCCCATAAATATCCTGATATTTAAAAAAAAGTGAAAGAAAATGTGCCCTATTTTGCTTTTTCATTACTACAGCATTGTTGCATTTCCTACCTATGCAAAGAAACACGTTTTCCTGCCATCTTTGCTGCTTTTTACGTTTTGACACTCGCTGAACCATCGAAAGTCAAGCCAATTACAAAGCCAGTGAAAATTCGCACTCTTCCCATAATTCCCACTAACATGCGGTTGCAGTGTCAGCTTGCTCTCCAGGATACTTTTGTAAGAAACTGCTATATATTACGCAGTAGCCCTGTTACTTTTTTTTACCCGACCTACTCTGATGTGACATCATTATTATCATGATCTCTTGTCGAACTTTTGGGATCTAGTTATGACAGTAACTAAGTTTGTAGTGGACCTACTGAACTTGCATCTGTCAGATGCCAACAAAATCTGCTCCCTCTATGTGGTGGGCCTGTGCAGTTGAGAGCGCTGGGTTCTATACACGTAGAGAGTTGTGCTTCACAAAAAATGATTATGTCACCGATACGTCTAACTAAGGCTTTCCTTGTGTGAACATATCGCACAAATAAAAAATGCTTTGGAACACGTGCCAGTGTACAAGCAAGTTTAAAGAAAAGTCGCATTTAGGACGTACTCGATCGCACGGTTAGGTCAGGCGGTCAATAAAGCACTCAGTGACAGTGGCCTCGTTCAACGGGGATGACATCATCTCTTTAAATCAACGTTCCCGGTGAATTTGCAGCACTGTAAGAGGAGGAATAAACGTTTATTGTGCACACCACGATGTGCTCAGCCTCCCAAGTCCAGGAGGCCGTGAGTCCGAGCTGCGTCCAGAGCTCGTTGCACCAGGGCTTGCTGTCGCTCTGGTGCTGAGCTGGTCAGCTCGGACTCCCACTGCTCAGGGTTGGTGGATGGGATGGGGTTAGGGTGGTGAGGACAAGAGAAAACAAGGTGGTAAGTCGTGAGAGGTATGTGACAGTGCGGGCAGTTGTAGGGGAAAAGGGACGGCGAGATGTGGTGTAGGATGGGGTGATTATAGAAGGTTTCAGTTTGCAGGCGGCGATAAAGCGTGGCGTGGTGTGTTGGGAGGGAGGGGTGGGGCGGGGGGTATTTTCTTCGTGTGTGCCTGTAGTGGGACAGTATGGCACTGAAGGTGGAATCAAGGGCAGGGAGCGTGTCTTCAGTGGTGGGAGGGTAGCAACCAGTGTCGGTCCTTGAAGTTGGGAGTGCCCGGTAGTGCAGATCGCGGGCTGCGGCATGAGCCGCTTCATTCCCAACCAGGCCGGCATGGCCAGGAGTCCATACAATGGTCACTTCTAGGTCCGGAGGTAGGTAGCGTAGCAGAAAAAAAAATATTTTAGGTGTCGTCTCCTCAAAAATCTAGCCTTGATATGCACACAGTTTTCTGTTTTTACTTCTTCATGATTTCAAAGTGCCAGCCTGCATGTATGGCTGACCTACTCTGAAGTAAATGCAGTTACCTAGCACACAGTAGCAACAACAAACAAAAAAAATATCCCCGAAGCTGTGTAAAATGCAAAGGGAGACAGGGAAATACTAACATGGAGCCCTAATCTAACTTCGGCAGCCATTATTGAATGCCAGGGGGTTATCTAATGGAGGTGAAAAAAGAAAGCACCCATGTGTTGAGATTTCTGTGGACGTTAAAAGATCTCCAGGTGGTATAAATTAATCTGTAGCCATCCACAATGGCGCATCTTGCGGGTCGAATGTAGCTTTGGTGTGTTACACCTCCAAAATTTGAACCGTGATTTTTTTTTTTTGACTGAGTGCCAGGAAAAAGGAGCTGAAGTTATCGAAGCAAAAGCATGGGATACTGCCCAGAAAATTCTGCAACATGGTTGAAAAAAGCGACAGGCGTGAGATTGCAGTGCAAGTGACGCAACTGCAACAAATCAAAAAGACAGTGCTAGCGAGACATCTATCAACGAAAAATGCCATCTGTTGGTGACATATCCATCTCCACTCTTTCTTCCCCACACATTTCAGCTTGATCAGAGCTGTCTCTTGTGTGCAGGTAGGGCGGCCACATTTGCCTGATGTCATACGTGGCTACGGTACTTGCAGGGTTCACATTACAAGTCCGCACCTTGACGTAACCTACAGATCAGTTGCGGTTTGTTGCCAATGGCTGAACCGCAGTTACCTTTGTAAATATGAAGCTCGTCAGACAAATGTGACCCCACAACACTACGAGCATGACGCGAGATTAGATCACACTAAAAGGCGACCGGAGCAGATAATATGCCATCGCAAGTTACGTCTTTAAGGCAGTGTTTTCACACGTCATTCGTACCAGCAGCTACAGTTTGCATTGGGCCTGATGTGCACACTGTAGGGCACCATTGGAGACACGTGCAAGCACACACACATACACACGGTGACACATGTAAAAAAGAACACCTTTGATCACAGCCCTATAGGGACCGAGCGGCCGTTGTATGGCACCACCGTCGTTTCAGCGAACAGCGCCGCCCGTGGCGAACCGCTCGTCAGTGGAATGCCGGTGGCGGTCAGCGCAGCGTAGTTGTGCATGGCTTTCTGTCGTTTTTCTGCTGTGCGGCTTGCAAAGCGAACGTAACCACACGTGTATTTTTCAGATCGGTAAATCTTCAGTGTGGATGTGACGTTTACAAGGTATGCCATGTGTGTTATTTACGCCCATACTCAGTATTTACAAATAGCAGACGACGCTCAATGCGCCAAGCTGGAAGTCAAGCTGGAAGTGAAAGTTCGTTGCTTCATGAAATTTTTTCATGCCTGCATGCAGTTTTGCGAATCGAGAGTATATTCCCGCTAAATGCTCCCACAAAGCCGGTGTGCGCAACCGATCTAGGAATGCTGCGGCGCAGGCCTTTGGCAGTTGATGACGAAACGGCGCCGACGTCGATCGTGCACAAGCGAAAGACAAAGTTGGGGGGTGTCTTCTAAGATTTACCTCAAAACAGAAATTGTGACGGATGACGCTTCCGTATCTTCATTACCTACGGCTGAAACGTGCTTAATCTCACAGAAATACTCTTACTGCAGTCATCGGGAATCGTTGATATAATAAATACCGCATGATAGTAGAATGTTATTGCCTGTCGTGGAGAAGCATTGTTTTACAAGAATTGCAATGGTTTCTGGCTAGTTGGTAAATGGTTTTTCAAAAACCAATTCCTGCGTGACTGAAGGACGCAAGACAGGAGGGTGCCCGAAACCTGTACTCAGCTTCACACCTGAATGCTGTGGTCGGTTTACAAGCTGCCACCTACACTTGAAAAATCATGCACACCTCCGTCTAACGACGATGATGGTTTATCGCAAAGCTCTATCGTATGGGTTTCCTTGGTCGCCTTCTGGATTTAGTTAAGCGTCGAATTTGACCAGCACGCAGTTTGGTCTTTTGGTCACAGCGTCTTTGACTTTGACTATTTCCCATTCGATTTCGCACGAAGAAAGCTTTGTGTTCAACCATCATAATCATTAGATGATTTTGCTGTTTAATTTTGAACTTCCATGCCCCCACTCCAAATCTAAACTTTTTCCAGTGTGTCGGAAATGTGTCTGTGGTGGAGGACTCGGGCTCATGCACCCATATTTGAGGCAACTAATCGCGCGTTTTTGGTGTCTTCACGAGTCATCACACGATTTTTTAGGTACTCTGTAAAGAATACTTAAGCATTAAAAAACACCGGCTGACGTTAACACTGCCACATTTTTTAACTATTGGTGCCAGCCTTTATTCTACGCAGGGGGTAAAACGGGAAGGGGAGGAGGGATGGTTTGTAGCTTGGGCTGTTGAGTTGGTGAATAACTTTGGCTCTTGATAAAATGACTACCAGAAACGTGGGTTTTCCACTTCGGCTTTCAGGCTCCCATGCTGTCACAGTGTCGCTCACCAAAACCGAAGGTACAAAGCTCACGGTTACAGAAAGTGTAAACTACCGCAACATTTCCATGGCTACACGGTAATCCATCTCGTATGCAGGTGCCTTTCTATTAAAGCACACGTATCGAGGTATCGCAGCGCTAAGGCTGGCGTGGAAACCATAGTCATTGAAACCAGTGAAGAAAATGGTAGAAATGAATTCTAATATTGCTAATACTTTGATTCCTACTCAGATCGCCCGGAGCCAGGCGCAGAGCGCTCCAAAAGCGCTCGTGTCAATGTAGCCCTTCCCCAACCTTACAAGCATCCAATAAGTTTGCGTAGCCGTGAGTGCATTTAAAAAGAAAACAATACTAATAATAGTAGTTTTATTCGTACTCAGAACGGGTGGAGCCAAGCGAATATCGCTGCAAAAAGCGCTTATGCCATTGCAGCCGATACCCAACTTTAGACGCGTCCGACAAGTTTACGTAGTCTAAGAACCCAACACATCTGTTTAGACTTCCTTTAATCTCACATGTCTGCTCACAACGCTACCAAACCATACAAAGCACCGAAGCAAACACGACAAAAACAACGGGAGGCTGTGTAATCCAATGCACCGGCTCATTCCACTGACGAGGGGAGCGCCGAGTGGTGGCGCCACCCGTCCAGCTGCCCGGTCCCTATAGGAAAGACCAACTCCTACATCTCACATAATCTCCTACACTCCTACATTTCTCATTTGTGGCTACATCTCACAGATGAGCACTCTGGTGGTATGCTGTGGCAGTGACAGGGCTTGTGCTTATAGTAGCTGTGCTTTCGATGCAAGGGCAGAGCGTTTTGGGCAAGTGCCCGACTATGCAGATGCTTGTGGAATGTGCTTGTGGGAAGTGTTGCATTGGAATGTGCCTCACTCATAGCTGTCATAGTGCACGTCATTTTGAGTTGATATGGAATAATAGCTCGTTGATCAACCAGAATACACTCGGAGGAAATGGCCTGAAAATATTTGGTAGTTGGTTGGCCGCAGCTGCTCTTGTGTGTGGTGGCAACAGTGTGCTGAGAGCTTAGTGCTGTGTGCTACAATTACAGCTGCGTGGCATGGGTGCTCACCCGGATATAGCCATTGGATGCGACTTTGTCACGTCTTGGCAAAATGCCACTTCAGTTGCCCAGAGGTTGCACCGATGCACGTCTGATGCTACGATGTTTTGGTCGTGGTCGTCGGTACTTACTCGCCAAGTGGCCATAGAGCACCCATGATGGAAGTGACCGTAACCTAAGAGTGCAGTCCTTGAAGCATGAAACATGCTGACTCCCTCAGAGATTGTGCGAAGGGCATTGTGTATGAGATTAAGCTTTCGTGTGGCAAGAGTTGTGTAGAGCAGATGGGCCGCTGCGACAATTGGCTCAGGGAACTTGCAAGCTCTCCACAGTAAAGCACAGGCAGTAGTTTCACTACTGCCTGTGTTTTTCACTATGCAACATGCATGTGCTCTTTGACCTTCGATAGCACCGATATTGCAAGCAGCACATGAGAGGGAAGTTCGCAAGGCCTTCATAATACACGCAGTCAATGGGAGAGTGGTTGATGAGAAGCTCTCTCTCTCTCTCTCTCTAGATTTGTTCAAAATGGACATAAACTGCATGAAATCATGATGGATCTCTTACACTTTTTCTCAACTTCTCCTATTTGTAGTATATCTTCATTTTTCTTCAAAATAAAATTCAGTTTGTGTTCAGCGGAGTGTTCGTCTTTTCATTTTTTCATCTCGATTTAGCGTTTTTTTTTTAATTTTTATTTTTAATTTTTATTCGCCTTACCACATGACAGGGGGAGACCTCTGTTGTCGCTGTGGCGTGGCGGCCAGCGCTGAGGGGTGTACCTGCCGTGGTGGGGGGCCAGGAAAAACGCTCGGGTCAGCTTTGGTTCAATTCTGGCTGATCCCTCAGTGATACAAACTACTGTTACTTGGCTCACTGTGCAGCGATTCTCAGCGTTGGTTCAGTTAATGTGCCTGTCTCCTTGTAAAACGATTTCTGCACATGCAATTTCCAGATGGCTTTAAATGAAATTTTCTGGTGGGTCCTCAACGATTTCAGTTTTCATCCTTGCCCTCTATACTACCTTGATAGTGTCATTGGCAGATTTTAAATTTCTCCCCTCACCCTTGCCCTGCGAAGAAAAAGTTAGTTTGCCCCCTGCCACCCTCATTTTCACAAAACGAATGCACTCAGCCCATGGTGTTGCACACTATGAAGAATGAAGAATGTTTGGGCATTTGAGTCTTTATGCAAGGCATGCATTGGCGAGTACTTTTCCAAAGCAGTTGTCTGGCATCATTTGCTTTTTCCCATCAACGCATACCTAGCTTCAGCGCACATAACCCACTCTTTTTTTTTTTTTTTTTTTGTTAGAGACGCATTGCAATAGACCCTATGCGAAATTGCTTGGTGATCTAGCAACACTGATGTAAACGAGACCGTCGGCCATATTGGTACGGGCGCCGATCGGGAAGTCTCGTATTGTTTACTGTGGAAGAGTAGGTGACGGTAACGCGGTATGGCTCAAACTGGACGGTGTTTTCCGGCTCTCGACCGCGGATTGTGGACGAAGGACTTGCCTGCGCTGCCGACTGTCTGAAGACTCATACCACTCGGGGTGCCGCGCCAAAGACCCATCCGAGCGGCAGCGGAGCAGGGCATGCCGCCTAGCCACCGAGGCGCATTGCTCGCCTTCATCGGTGCGGACAAGCACGTGCGACTCACAGTAAGTAAATCCTTCTTTGTTTTTACTTGACGCGAGTTAACCGGTATGAGCATTTGTAGAGCACTTTGTTCATCGTTGTTTACCACGCCAATGCGTAGCGGCGACCCTGTTGCAGTAACCCTCAAAGAGGAGAGCGACAATCGCCAGACCGTACCGCTAGTGGGTGGATTAGGTATTTTCAAATGCTGTACATGGAATTTACGGGATGATTTTTGGCGAAGATGTTTACGGGAAGTTTGCGGCCGTTTTCCGTGACGGCCGTCCGCCCGCGTGTTTGCCTCAAAGCAATCGTGCTTTGCGGAGAAGTCAACTACAAAAGCGCACATTTTCTTTTTTTGTGTGTTCATTATTTATTGCGCATGCTCTCCGCAAAAATGTGTTTGTGTGTCTTTCTTCTCCTTTTTTGGCGGTGGGGTGGTTGTGTTTGTTTCTAAAGCGCATGTTTTTGGTGTGCACGAATAGATAATAGAATAAAACCTCGTTAGCTCGAACTCACTGAACTAGACGATTTTTTTTTAATTCGATGGGTCATCGGTATAGCCCGAATGTTTACCTGTTTATCTCGAAAGATTCTGGAAGTGAGTTCCAGATAATCATATTATTGCTTGCTTAAGTTATGACGAACACGATTATGCGGGTACTGGTATACAGGGTGTTGCAACGATAACTGGAACACTTTAAAAATTTTTCCTGAGCGATCCGCCGCTCTGTTCGCGCTCAAACTTCACACAAAGGTCGCATTTTGTGGTCTATTTTGTTTGACACCGGGAACAACAACGGTACTTACTTGTTTATTCTGAAAATAAATAAAAACGATTTTCGCCTATGGGAAAATGGCCGCTGATTTGAACGTGCGAGCCAGCGCAAGTTGATGTTGGAACGACGGAACCACCTGCAGAGTGAAACTCACGTTTGGGATTCACGTACGGAGCCAAATGGTGCAGCAGACGATCAGAAAATGCACCTAGAAATGAGCTAACAGACGATCAGAAAACCCGGTTTTCGGGCTCGCACGTCCAAATCGCCGCCATTTTCCCATAGGCGAAAATCGTTTTTATTTATTTTCAGAATAAACAGGTAAGTACCGTTGTTGTTCCCGGTGTCAAACAAAATAGACCACAAAATGCGACCTTTGTGTGAAGTTTGAGCGTGAACAGAGCGGCGGATCGCTCAGGAAAAATTTTTAAAGTGTTCCAGTTATCGTTGCAACACACTGTACATCATTACCCACGCTGAGGTTTTTAAATGTTAAACTTCCTTCTCTTGAAAAATGCATTAACAAAGCATGCAGAGATACTTGCACGCTCGAACTTGACAAACAATTTTGACATCATTGCTGTTTGAGGTGTAGATTATTGCCCTTGCAACAGTGTTAAGCAAGACACAAAATCTGGTCATTTTGAGTCTGTTCCTTGCGGCCACTTCTTTCTGCTCTGTCCCTTTACCATAAACTTCAGCAGACTAGTCCTGTTCTTCCCTGAGTGTTATTTACTGATATTCTCTCTGTTCTTGCAGGTTGGGCCTCATCCATGTGCTCAGCAGCTGCTTTTGCTCCCAGAAGAAAAGTGGCCGGCCCTATGTTGTGTGCCTCACCTTTGAGACGGACAATGGGGCGATTGGGGAGGCATCGTGCGAGTGCCCGGCGGGTTGCAGTGGAGCATGGAGTCACATCCTGGCTGCTGTGCACCTACTCGCCCTTTTGCAAGCCGAAGGTTTTAAGAGCGCCACCGGAGCTTGCGTGCACTGAGCCGCCACAACAGTGGGGACGTCCGAGACAGCAGGGCATCAACAGCGAGTGTCCAAAACATTGACTGGAGAAGCCCGCGATAAAATGTCCCCTCCCTTCCCTTGCCAATGCGTCTGTTCGATTCACGTCGAGTACAGGAGCAATGCGAGCAGCAACAAAGTGCCGTGCAGGCGCTTGGGAGAAAACTTGGTAGCCTTGAGAATGAGTTTTTTGCCCCAGTTGTGCTGGCCTCCCGCTCCTCCTCTCCCCCCCCCCCCCCCCCCCCCCCCCCAGTGGCAGAAACAAGGACTGGCATGGCACCTGAAGGGTCACCTATGAGCTACCAGCAAGCATTCATGCCACATTTCGCCGTGGTCATCTCGCAAGCACGCAGAGGCTGGGCAACGTCGTGTCTACTAGACCGCGACATGCAGGGGTGCGCGAATGCTTCTTTTTGTTCCATTTATATCCACAGTTATATCCACAAAAGCGCAAAAGCACTCAAGCTGATGCGCGGCGGCCTGATGCAACTGTGGCCGTTTTCTTTTTTTTCTTTTTGAATAAAACTTGAAAATTGTCTCAGCTACCTACATCAATGGCCACTATCATTACGTCGGAGGCATGCATGCAGCATGTGACAAACTAGAGGAGTGAGTGTATTTTAGTCGCAAAATTTTCGACAGTAAATACATCGTTGCTGGAATGACAATGGGCACCAAGTTAACTTGACGTAACAACAAACCTTTCAGCCCGGAAAATCGGGAACCAAGTGCGAAAGCTCGAATTTTCCACCGTTAGAGCATCATAAAACAGTGTTCGCCACTTCTGCAACGACACGCGGCTAAATGCAACGTAAAGAAATCAACAACACACTCCCATACCGTGCGCGCCCGCCACAGAGGAAATTTTCAACCGCGCCGTGACGGCGTAGTGCGGCAAGAAAAGTTTGTTTACAGCCCTAGGTAAGATAAAAGTTCGTGTAGGGGCTAAGCGGTACCATTTAACAATGAAATGAAGCGGGCGCAGAGCCACAGGGACGAGTAAAGAAACAGCCTAATTTTGGCAACGTGTGGTACTGTTTTCCCGGTCGAGCGCCGCTGTCAGTCGCGTGAATAGGCGGCGCACGCTCACGCTTCATTTAGAATACAAAGACTGGACAACAGAACTCCAACACAGCTGTATTTTTCATACGGACAGCGACTACGGAACCCCGCACTTAGCGAACCAACGACAAATATTCGCTCCAAGCGCACCGCGCCCAGCGTGTCACAGGTTGCTCGCGCCGGCACAGTTCGCGTCACAAAGTTCGTTCAAAAGCGTAGAACTTCACGTACCTTTTCTCCATTTGAACCGGTATTTCCGCATTGCGTGCTCTGCGGCACGAAGCAATGCTCCGGCATCGTAGTCCATCACCAAGAGCGGTCAATGCCCGCCTTCTATGTTTTGCTAATTGGTTTCGGTTTCAAACGACCGTACCAAAATGGCGGACCTAGTTACCGGAGTCGACGTGAGATGGCGGGGCGCATTTTGCATAGGGTCTATTCTGCTGAAACCAGCAATGCGTTACATGTAGTAGGAAAGAGGGAATACCAGAATAGTGCAGACACGTCGAACTGCCACAAAAGCCAGCAGTCTGCTTTCCTGCTCAAATTTTAAAAACAGCCGCAAAAGCTGGCAGATTCTGGACGTGATGGCACAATGCAAGCAAGTTACACATCTGAAACATCACTAGAATGTACTCAACTTTTCTAGAAACAGAATCGCGAGAGATCTCCGAAGAATGTCCAACATATGTGAAGCGGCCACCAGCTGCTGTTTTCAACACTCATTGTCTGAGGCTCGCTTTGCCCGCCACCCTTGAGTAGTATCAATTGCTTTACAGAAATACTTCACAGCAATAAAGCTGCACTGGTATACGTAGTGACTCCTGCTAAAATAACAAATTCACACAAATGAAAAAAAAAAAAAAGTGCCATAAAAAAAATACAGAAGTAACTAAAAAACAAAAAAGGTGTTGTGCATCATGCAATAGCAAACAACACAATTGCAGCACATTCATTTATACCTTGTCTGCATAGTCACATTAGTATATATTAGATCGCTTATTATGAGCCATCATTTCGGTGTTGTGCAATGCTGTGTAATGCTCTGAAAATGCCTTTGCCTGCTCTAAGTTATGCCACTACCAGCAAAGGCTCCTCCCATACGCTCATACTTGTGCACTTCACAGCTTTCGGGTTTGTGCCAATGTGCAACGTATTCTTCCTGTGCATCCTCTTTAAAGACGCTTTTCTCTACTTTTTTCTAAATCTTAAGTGCTTTTGGGACATAGTCAACCAACACATGCAGTGCTTAGAATAGGGGGTCACAAAGTACTGAGCCCGAAATTACTGCTCCATGCCATTCAGATAACTTGGAAGCCTGCTCAAATGATTTTTCTCACTTTTACAGTCTTGGCGTTCCTCCGAGTGCTCAAATTACGTCATTACAGCGGTGTATTGGTTATTGGCCAGCTTCCTTTCAGTTGTAGCGATAAATTATTTCGATGGCAACATTAAAAGAAAAGCCATGAAACCAAATTAGAAACGGAAAGTGAATCTGCTGCGATGAGCAAATCAAGCAGTGCCACTCTGTGTTGGTGATGACTATAGCTTTCCCAGTGCTTCCAGACGTAAAGGAAAGAGTGAAAGCGTTTATCGGAAGGGTTGCAGCGTCCCTTTAAAAAGGCCCTGAAGACAAACTACAACTGCTCTCAGTTTGAAAGAACTAGCCTTTGGCAGTCCGATGCTACTCTTTCTAGTTTCGGTTCTATTATTGCGCGCCAAACGCCAGTGGCGCTGGGGAAACAAAATGTTCTCTTTCTCTCCCGTTTTTCTCTTCGCTCGTTCACGGAGCGCTTTCCTTCACCCCCGCGTCGCGCCGTCAGCCCCGTCGCCCCGTCTTGCTGCGCATGCGCGATAACGGTTTCCCTGCGCGACGGCAAGGCCGACGCGCGTTTCATGTAGTGGGCTATTTCTCGTATGTGCTCCCTCGGACATTACGGTGCTACATAAGGGACGCCAAGAACACCAGGACGAATCGTAACGCGAAGACTCCGAGTGCTGTTAGCAAAAGGTGAGAACGTCGTTCGTATGCCGTATGTGAGCCTGAGCTGAAGGATAGGACTTGTGTTGTGCGTGTGCTGTGCTTGAAGACAGACAACCTTGTCTGTGTTGTATTGGTCATCGGTGTTTCTCGCCGCACGTAGCGTTCGCGCACGTTACGCGAATAAAGTGTTCATGTGATATTCGAGCTGGCGTCGTTACTGCTCAAGCGGCGTGGCTTCGTGCCAGCGGAGCGAGGCCGGCGAGGCTTGCCCGTGGAGGCAGCGGGGTGGCGGCGGCGGTTGCCGGGTGGGAAGGGGGGGGACAGGGGGTGGGGGGAAGGAATCCAACCGGCATGAGAAGGGAGAGCGTTACCCCTCCCCCACACAAGCTGCGCGCCCTCGAATTGTTGCCATGGCAATTATAACGCCTTCAAGGCCAACATGGCGGTGGCGTTGCTAGGGCAACAACAACGCAGTAATGTTTCCCCAGGCTCACCAGGGGAGAATATGCCGCATGAGTCGCAATTACCCCGGACGCTGGGTTGAAGGCTAAGAGTCCGCCTCCGCCTTTGGTAACTCCCTCAGTTCCAAGATTTCAGCAATGAAAGATGCCTTTTAACTGGAAAAATGCGAGCAATATTGAAAAACTTTTAGAATTCTGTGCTAAAGTGGCATAATATGAGCAGGAGTGGCGTAATATGAGCCCAAACTAAAAAAAATATAGTTATCAGTGTGTCAACTGCACATTACCATTCAAACAATGCAATCAAACAGAACTGGAGGCCCTACTACGATTGCCAAGTCATGCTTCTTGGTAATTCATTGGGTCGGTCGCTGGACAGTGGCTGGGGAGTCGACACTACTTCATCTGTTGTCCGCAATATCTGGTCTCTTTATTTGAAAATTGCGAGCTTCGTGGCCCCTTTTAAGGGACTTTGGCATTCAAAACACTTCTAGATGCCTGCACTAGGTGTACGTGCAATGACTGCACGCTAAGTAGCGTGGAGTGATAGTGTGGAGCAGCAGGGAACAGTGGTCACCTCGTCGGTGGAGGCAGCCACGTTGAAGGTTCTCTTGGTGGCTATCGTGTCGACGTCGTCCGCCCAGCCGTAGTTCTCGAAGGGTGCGCCCCACAGGCCGCAGCAGCAACCGCACCGCTCCGGTTCCTTTCTGGCAACGCCCCGGCTCCTGCCACCTTGTTGTGCCAACATGAAAATGCCGTTGGTAGTCTGTCTTTTCAATCTTCAAACATTAAACATCTCTCCCTAGAGAAAGTTGAGAGAAGCGCGAAAGCTAAGAGTGTGACCAACCTTCGCTGAAAGTGCAGCCAATCGATCGGCAAACCTTCAAAGACCCAAATCGCCAACGAAGAACGAATTCATGTGACAATGCACTCAGTCTTGGTGTTGCACACTATGAAGAATGAAGAATGTTTGGGCATTTGAGTCTTTATGCAAGGCATGCATTGGTGAGTACTTTTCCAACGCAGTTGTCTGGCATCATTTGCTTTTTCCCATCAACGCATACCTAGCTTCAGCGCACATAACCCACTCTTTTTTTTTTTTTTTTTTTGTTAGAGACGCATTGCAATTCTGCTGAAACCAGCAATGCGTTACATGTAGTAGGAAAGAGGGAATACCAAAATCGTGCAGACACGTCGAACTGCCACAAAAGCCAGCAGTCTGCTTCCCTGCTCAAATTTAAAAACAGCTGCAAAAGCTTGCAGATTCTGGACGTGATGGCACAATGCAAGCGAGTTAACACCCGAAACATCACTAGAATGCGCTCAACTTTTCGAGAAACAGAATTGCTAGAGATGTCTTAAGAATGCCCAGCTTATGTGCGGTGACCACAAATTGCTGTTTTCAACTCATTGTCCGAGTCTCGCTTTGCACGGCGCCCTTGAGTGGTATTGATTGCTTTACAGAACTACTTCACAAGACTGCAGTGGCACTCGCACAAGTAGTGACTGCCACTAAAATAACAAAAACCCATAAAAAATGAAGCAAAAGTACCATAACAAAAACAAGACAAATGTAACCGAATAAAAAAAATGATCTTGCTTGTCATGCAATGGCAAACAACTCAACTGCTGCACATCTATTTATACTTTGTCTGCGTACTCGAATTAGTATAAATTGGGTTGCTCATCATGAGCCATCATTTTGATGTCGGTCAATGCTGTAAAATGCTCTGAAAATGCCCTCACTTCCTCTAAGTAACGCCACTATCAGCAAAGGCTCCTTCCATAGACTCATACTTGCCCATTTCACAGCTTTCACGTTTGCGCCAATGTGCAACATTGTCTTCCTGTGTATCCTTTTTAACAGGCCCTGAAGACAAAGTACAACTGTGTTCAATTTAAAAAGAACTAGCCTTTGGTAACTCACTGAGCTCCATTCCAGTCACGAAAGACTCCTTTTTAACCGGGAAAAATGCAAGCAATATTGAAAAGCTTTTAGAATTCCATTCTAAAGTGTTTTAACTGCACGTTAGCATTCAAACGATACAATCGAACAGAACCAGAGGCCCTACTAAAATCGCCAAGTCATGCTTCTTGGCAGTTGATTGGGTTGGGCTGGACAGTGGCCAGTGCTTCATTTATTTTCTGCAATATCCTGTCTCTTTGAAATTTCTTAACTTCATGGCCCCTTTAAAGGACTTTGACATTCAAAACACACCTAGATGCCTGCACTAGATGTACGCAATGAGTGCACCCTAAGTAGCGTGGAGTGATAGTGTGGACCAGCAGGGAACAGTGGTCACCTCGTCGGTGGAGGCAGCCACGATGAAGGTCCTGTTGGTGGCTATTGTGTCGACGTCAGCAGGGAGGTCCTGGCGCGCGCTCTCGGGGCTTCCACCCCGAGAGCCCGCGGGAACCGACCGCGCGGAAGCCAGTGGGCCCTCGCGGGGGGAGGAAGGCCCTGCATGGCCCGTACCTCTCCTCGTTCGGAGGGCACCAATAAAGTCTCTCTCCGCCCAGCCGTAGTTCTCGAAGAGTGCGCCCCACAGGCCGCAGCAGCAACAGCACCGCTCCGGTTCCTTTGTGACGACGCCCCGGCACCTGCCACCTTGTTGTGCCAACGTGAAAATGCGGTTGATTAGTCTGCCTTCTCAATTCTAAAACATTAAACATCTCTCCCTAGAGAAAGTTTAAGAGAAGCGTGAAAGCTAAGAGCGTGACCAACCTTCGCTGAAAGTGCGGCCAATCGATCGTCAAACCCTCAAAGACCCCAATCGCCAATGAAGAACGAACCCATGCAACGACTTTTCGGGCACTAAGTAAATGCATCTGCGAACGATCGAAATGTGTACCGATTTATGAGGTACCGTGGTTTATGAGATAGAGGTATGCTGTTGGACTCCTTCTTTTTGATCAATGCGTGGATTGCCTTATCTAGAACCACTGCTTTTTCGTGACTTTCAAGAAACCGTTTAAACACAGTGGAAGTCCAGCTTCACGCAAGCGCCATGCGTCCAAAGATTTTATCAGAGCTTTTTGGTAAACCACCTGGTGCATGGGTAAACTTGTTAGTTTTTTGACAGCCAGACGCCATCGGCCCCACTAAGAAAGGTTTCGCTTTAAAATGCATACCTCGGTGTGCGACCAACACTATTTCACTTACTGGTCATACCGTCGCCCCTGGGGTACATGTTTAAGTGCTAAAACACATTTCAGGAAACATCACGGGCCGACATTTGCTGACACACCAAGTCTTGGAGGGAAACCCGCTCAAAAAAACTGTCCTAACCTTCCTTACGAGAGTGTCCCTAAATTTGTCATTTTGTGGGAGGCTGTGCACATCTTTCCAACCTGTTGGAGGCACCGGTATACACGATGGTTGCTGTTTGACACAGCTTTACTACTAAAAGGTTCCGCAGCGGTTTTCCCTTGTTCGCTCACCCGAAAGTGCATGAAGTGCTAAAGGTCGGTGGCACCGACATGAGTGGTAAACATTGTCTAATTAGACTCTCAAGTTAGTCTAGAATGCATAGGCCATGCTGCTTCAGCCAATTTCCACGTGTTTTTAACGAGAACATTGCTTTCGAGGGTGTTGTTTCCCTCAGCTTACGATCCTCCCTGGCGTTTTTTCTGGCAGCAGTTGCGACAACATGCTGGCAAATTTACAGGACTGAATATTGCAGGTTGCTAACGTGTTTAACCTGTACAGCTGGTGCACAAACAAACAAAAATTTGGCATTTGACGGGCGAAAATCACAATTTTGAAGGCTGGTGTAGCTTCAAAACACATTGTAAGCCGGAGTGACTTATTATAGTTGGTGTAGACGCAGCAAGGGGCACGTGGCATTTTCCCTTCTGCCGCCCAGAAAAATGCTGCAGACTTTCGGTAAATATACATTAGATTGCATGGATTCCACGGTGCAGTTGCAGCTGATTTTTCGGTGAAACAAGTTTAGTGCCAATTTAAGGTGAAAGTGCGTTTCTGTGTGAACTCTGTTCTTTTCTATGTGCAGAGCATCAGTGAATCGCAGTGGCCTGTGTTTGTACAGAGGGCAACACACTTGTCTATAACACCGGTTTCGTACTTATAGCCTTATCTTTCCCCGGCCGCAATGAATTTGAACAAAACTATTGTGTCATTCTGAAGTCTTTAACATATATTTTGACCTCAATGTTTTTTGTGAGAAGTTTGAGTCCGCATTTTTGAGAGGCAACTAGTTGAAGTTGAACTCAGTGTTATAGACAAGGGTGTTGCGCACCGTACTACATAATCATCCCTCTCTGAAAGACTTCTAATTATACGAATAGCTGATCTTTGCATAAGGGTTCGCACAGGTCCTTGAAAACCCTTGAATTTAGAAGTGTCAATTTCAAGGCCTGGAAAGTCATGGAATTTTTAAATGGTCCTTGAAAACCCTTGATTGTTCTGGAGAGAACCAATGGCCCTGTATTTTCACAAGAATTTAAAGTGCTTGTCGTTGATTTTAGGTATTAAAAATGTAAAGAAACAGTGCAACAATCAAGTTTCGGTGTAGTGCGTGAAATTACGAGTTTAGTGGATTGTCATTCTTACGAGGCAAAATTTGGAGAAGCACTCCTCAACAGACTCCATGTCACGATACAATCCAGTGAAAGCCGGCTTCTCTTCTCTACCTTGCACGTTCCATTTAGTCTGTGGACGACCGCTTATTGCATGTTTGCTGTGCCTCATACGCTCCATCTGCGTTTACTTTTATGTGCAAATGATAGACGTGTACATAGTTCATCCTGCCTTGCAGCAACACTTGCTGATTTAATTTCAGCTGATACTCTTGCTGACAAAGGGCAATATTATAGGCAACATGAATGAAGTTTTGAAATCAAACAGCCTCAGCAAAGCACCAAGAAAAAAGAAAAAGCTCTAAATAGCAACTGTGAAATAAAAAATAATGCTGGGGGAGCATTCACAAACTCGTTAGCGCCTATCTAAATGTGCACTAATGTGCTTAGGTATTGGGCAATAACAGAATTTTGCATTGCGTTGAAAAAGTTATAAATAATCCTAGATAAAACATTGGATGGGGGCCTTGAAAATGGGTTTTCTGGTCCTTGAAAGTCCTTGAAAACCCTTGAATTTTTGCTTTTGAAGCCCGTACGAACCCTGTTGCATGCTGTTACTTCTACAATAGAGCAGTGAGGCATGCAGCTTTTTTTGCACTCGTTATCATTAACTCTTTCATCTTTTTTTTTTTCTAGCAAATGTTGTGGGGTCTGTAGCTGGATGTAAATGTAGGCACTTGCTTCCTATTCTTGAATGTCAATTCTGGTGCTAGCCGGTGTCTTGAAAACTGTCGGTATCCTAGCGCTGCTTGGATATGTTGCATTCGGTGCTTGTTTATAAATTTAATACCAATTTACGTTGGAGTGTGCTTTGAGCAAGGGCTGTAGCCAAGAAGCTAATAGTGTGGTTGTGGGGTTTACACCCCTTTCTCCAAAAAAGATTTACACATTTAGTTGCATTTCTTTTTTTCTCAGATGTCTCAACTAAGCCTCCCCCAAAACTTTTTCCGAGTTTTTTTTCAATCCGCAAGTTTTATGTGCTGCAACTTATTGTGAGGTTCCAGGAGTCTTATGATGATTGCGAAAATTTGGTGAAAAACCTTATTATACTGCCATGCTTTAAGAAGCCATTAAGAGAAAATACAACTTCATTTAATTTGAAAGAACTAGGATTCAGTATCTCACTCAGCTCCATTAGAGCCACAAAAGATGTTTTTTTTAATGATAAAAAAGCAAGAAGTATTTAAAAACTTTCAAATTTTGCACCACAGTGACGTGTTATGAGCAAGAATGACGTCATACGGGCCAACAATAAAACATAATTTTCAGTGCGTTAACTGCACGTAAGCATTCAAGTGATGCGGTCAAATCGCACGAGAGGCCACATTACAGACGTCCAGTCATGTGTCGTCACAACAGGTCAGTTAAGCGGCCGCCAATCGCACAAACAAGGTTCTGTGACGTCATAGAAAAGTTGCGGGAAATTGCCTTGGGGGTTGCAACTGCTTCACACGTTTTCTTTCATATCTGCGTTATTTTTTCGAAGATTGCGATGGTATTGGTATTATTGTTATCGGGACTAATCAGTCTTTCTAATGAACTCAACTTGTATTTTGTCTTCATGGCTCCTTTAAGTAGGTGTTGAAACAGAAATGAATGCTGCCACATTCGTTGGCATCACATATGCTGCACAAAAAACAGTACCCTGTTGTGTATGCATTCAAGAGTGAACAGAAGTGCAAGCTGCTGTGGAATTTTCTTCTAGTTTTGACTAGAATGCATTGGTCTGTCAAAAGTCTTATTTTAAGGTATAAACAGGCCATGGAGACAAAATACAAGTTTGGTTCAATAAAGAGACTGCTTTTTCCCCTTAAAGGGCTACTGAAGTGCTTTTAAAACCGGGCAAAACTCTACTTTTTACAATTATTAGATTGGTCAGTTTATGCCTGTAAAGTTTTTTTCGTCATTTTTAGCTTGGGGACAGCGGTATTCGTCGTTAAAGTTGACCCTACGCCCCGCCCACCGCTCTCTGCCGCATCGCCGGAAGAGCGAGAAACTGAGCGGCAGCGACCGGAAGTAGCGTCATATTCGGAAGACGGCCAGCGACGTGCGCCGCCGCTTCGCTGTGTCCCAGTTTTTTGGGCGTCGATTTTTAACCTTAATGCTACTGCGTGATTCTCTAAAGCGACCTAGATACCAGAGATTTCCTACCCGAGCGCCCGTAGCTACTACATTGCCTTCACGAGTAGTCGCGGGGCAGGCCGTGTCGTCGGGTGCTCTGTGCTTCGTACGCGAAGCGACGGGCTCAAACAAATACGGAGGCACTCCAAGTTCCTGATCCATTATTGTAAGGGAATTAGAAAATTTGTGGGGCCACAGCGCTCTGGGCTTTCGTTTTCCCGATCAACGTTGTTGGCTGTGACGACAGCTTAGCTGAATAGCTAGATTTTAAGAAGAAATCAAGCAAGCTGACAGCATGGAGCGTTTTCTGCGCGCGGAAGCGCTCCCCACACTCGCCGGTCGTGCATGCCCGTACGGCGCACGAAACGGCTCGCACCACACATGCCGCGGCAGCGACCGCCCTTCGCTGCCATCCAGAATCAAGGCCGTCGCGAAAAGCAAGGTAAACGTGCAAGAGAGGATGATAGTGTGGTGAAAAATTGTGCTAGGGATTGTCATACAAGATGATTTCGAAAGAGGTGATCGAATTTGTATCGCGATGCAGAGCGCCGACCGGTCGCGGAGGCCACGGAGGCACGTCGACGGCCGCAAACGAACCTGCCCGAGCACGAGGCGAGAGGCCAATGGATGGCGTCACCTGCGCGCAAGAATGAGCACAGCACCGATCGCTAGAATTGGGGATGATAGCGTGGTGAAAAACTGTGTTAAGGATAGCCATTCGCAACTGTAGAGATAGCGGCGACCAACTAGCTCCCTTGGTGCTAAGCCTAAAGTTCCCAACATCAGCGGCGATCCGAGCAACCTGAGTCGGCTGGAGCTGTTGGGGAAGGCGTTCTAAAGCTCGTCGGGGACCAGCGTGCTGCGCTTGGGTTCCTCTACCTTTTGGGGGGCGACGAACGTTCGGCTCTCCTATTCTAAAAAAAACATGCGTATGTGCAGCAATGCCACGTTCCGCTGACTGTCCGAGCAGCTACCCGGCACCAGCACCTCTGCGCTACGCAGTGACCGGCGGCGGCCGCACTGCCTGTGCGCATTGCGGGCCGCTGCACAGAGCTTGTTGCCGCCTGTCGAACTGTAAAAACAAAGTTCCACATTCGAGGATGGAGATGATGGTGGGTTGAAAAATTGTGCTAGGAATTGTGGCTAGCGCTGGTAGTGAAAGCGGCGAACCAATACCTGTACAACTTCCCTGTACCCGAGAAACAAGTCGGCCATGAGTCGTCGGGGGTGAACCCCTTTCCAAAGCTCGCCGCGAGCGAACCTGCCCTCAGGCTCTCCTATTCTAAGGGAAGATTGTGTGAGCCGTCCATTCACCAGAGGACCTTCTAGCCCGTATCTGAACGGGAACAGAATGAGATCTTCAAGCCGAGCGGTCCCCGCAGCGCCGGCACTTCCGAATATGACGTCATCTGCCGCCAGCCAATCGTGAAAGGCAGCCAGGGCTCTCACCGCGCCCGCGGGCAGGGGTCGTTTGTTTTGACGAAAAAAGATGGTTTGGGTGTATTTACACATAAAATAAACATGTTTTTCGAATTCAGCGTCAGGAAAACCATAATGTAATGCCCCTAACAAAATTTTTTTGAAAAGCTCTTCACCAGCCCTTTAAGGGGGGGGGGGGGGGGGAACGCGGGGATCAGATTGTGAAAAGTGACCAAAAAATCGTTTTTTCGGAAGTCACATTTTCGGATTGCACGTTTTATATTCTATGCGTTCACAAAGTTTCCCTGCCGCAAACGATCGCGAAGTGCCAAAGAAAAATATTTATATCTGCTGAGGTGGCAAAATATTTCCTCAAATGGACGAAAACACGGCAATTTTCGCAGCGCTGTATCTCCGGAACGACGCCACCGGGCGCCGCCATCTTGGTCGCGTTAGATCGGCCGACTCTAACTTTCGTTTTCCGGTCGCTCCTTCTGTCATCGCTGGCTCATAAACGCACAAACGGCAGAAAGAGAAAGGTAGTGAAACGATGAAACCGATAGATTGTAACACGCGATTGGCTGTCCGGCCTCCTTGTTTGTTACGGCTCTCCTGATTGGGCGTCGCCATGACAGCAAAAACATGGCCGCCGCGCTGCTGCGCATTGTACGCTGACTGCGCTCCGCCGATGTTTTCAAAGTTTCCCGGTCGACTCGGTTGCAGTTTACTCGTTTTATCTGTTGCGGTACTGAACAGTGACATTACTGTTATTGCGGCGATAATGCTTGAGATCGTGCTCCAGATAAGGAAGTGCGCGGCTCGAAAGATGCATCGAAAACGTGCGCCGTGGTCTGTCCTTGAGTGGGAAGCGCGGTCCGTGCGTCTGCAATTGCGGTTCGTGAAGCGAACTTTTGGACGCATTGTGAGCACTGCGATGTTATAAAACGCCGAGTTATTGCTGTGTTTCACAACGAGCTCGCGAGCTTCGAGAATGGAATGACCGACTCAGTGGCGTTGCTGGGTAAACTGGCACCCGGGGCCCAGAAAATTTGTCTCCCCCTCACATATACAAAACAATTAATAATAAAACTAGTGTTATTGTTATTATTCATAATATTAATGTCTTCTATTGTTAGCGTATGAAGGCTGGTTCACACTTGCGACTGTAGCTACCGAAAGCGATTTTTGTCACTCGGCATTGCTCTCATCGCACGACAAGAGCGATTGGTCCCGACATTCATTTGGATACCAATGTAAAAAAAACTTTTTACAGTTACTGAATGCATGGGTTTCGAAACGTCAATGCTAGCATGCATAATATGCGACATGTGATGCGAAATGTAGCCACAGGATACTGGATGTGTAGTTATTTATAAAGAACTGGCAATATATTAGAAAAGTAAGCAGCAAGATAAGAAGCCGTGTGTTATTTAGGCAATGATAGCTACACGAGCTTGGTTTAGAGAACCCCAGACGACGACTCTGGTGCAGATCTTGATACACAACACCGACCTTTTCAGTGAATTAGGCATCGATAAAAATCCTAACAGTAAGGAACATCATGGTGTGTCACTCTTGAGCACGAAAACACCATTAGCGGCCGAGAAAGGAGTGGCCAAGAGCTGCTTGCGGCATCACAGGGTGTAATGCGCAAAACCAAAGTAGGGTAGGGGAAAAGTGAAGGCTGATATGTGGCAGTGTGAGAGTACCACATCTTACAGTCGATACCAAGCGAATGGATGCCTGCAAGAGCAATGGAGGTGTGAGAGAGTCTTGGGCCTCGTCGGAAAACGACACTATAAGGTGGTTGCCAGAGGCGTTCGGAAAGCTATGTAGCCCGCTGGGCCGACTAAATCATGCAGACGTCCCGCGGGCCTGGAGGAGGGTGGCCAGCAATGATAGGGCTGTTTAAAGGCAACACATGCAGTACAAATAGTCGCTTCATTCGCATCAATTTTCCTGTGTCTAGGAACACACCTTGAACAAATTATGCTTGAAGGACCACAGGCGGAGCCTGGTGAAAGAAGGCTGGGGGAGGAATAGAAGTTGTCCCAGCAAATAAACAACAGATGGACCTAAAAAAAGCTATTTCCAAGTATTGTGCAGGAAAAGTGGTATAAAATGTGAAAGAAACGGCCACCCCATAAATTCGGAAAAACCGCCTGCCGGTTTGTCACTAAAGGCAGCCTCTGTGGCAGCATGCAACTGCTGGAAATTTCTCTACGTGAGAATTTCAGTACGTTTGAAATAAATACATTGTCGGGTCTCTTTATTTCTATGGTTATGTGATTACTGAGAATGGAAGCAGATAGAAAGGGAACATTTAGCAGGGAAAGAGACGACTGGCCGTACATGAGTCGTCTAAGCGGCCAGTGCACGGCTAGTCGTGTGGATGTTTGTCTGCGACAATGTTGTCGTTTCCTTTCGTAAGTTGTAAAAAGATTCCACCACACATTTGCAAATAAGTTAATTGACATTGGCATCTTGGTAAAACCAACACAGTATAAAGTATAAAATGTGAGGTTCGGGCTTACCAGTGATGCAGCCACCAGCCAATGGAGGAAATCTGAATCGAAGGAGGTTACGAAGCGACAAAGAAAGAACTCTTGAGTAAAATATCAGATTCGTACGGGCCCGAGTGTATCAGCGCCACACGCTGCCTCACAACTGTTCGGTCGCGCCCATCCCGATGTGTTGGTGACAACGATTTCATTGACGTCGTACAGTCGACTAGCTCAAGACAGATCCTAGATGAAACAACTTTTTCCCAGTAGCTGAAGAAATAGTATCATCCTCTCCAACCAAAAGTCATAACCAAGAACAAGACGTTTAGGACCCATCTCGATTCCCTCTTCTTTCAGGGGTGACTGGGGTCGCGTTGTAGCGCCGGTCACTCACAAAGCGCCTCGCTGTGGAGCGCGGTGCCCGCATGTACACAAGTGGGAGGATTCAGAGGAAAGGATTTATGTTCTTTGCATCTTTTCCTCTAGTAGGTCACGCTTCTGGAGCGTTTCACCGAAGTCTCTTTTGCGGTTTGATGTTTTGCAGTACTGGGCGACAGTTTTGCAGCCGGACGTCGTCGTTGTGCTGCCTGAGTCATTCCAGTAGATTTTTCCTCCCCAATGCATGGGGAGGGGCACTCAGCTCAAAAATCTTGTATACGACACCGGGCGTCCTGTCCTTTGTTGCACAATCAAACAGGAACCGGAACTCGTGCCGAAACCGAGACGGCGGCCATTTTAAAAATACTAGTAAAACCTAGTGCACCCGCAGCCCTAGTCATGGAATCGCCTGATCCAGAGAACAAAACTCTCGCCAAAAAGCTCGGGCTTGCATTTAACAACCTCACACCACTTGAACGCTCAATGCTTCTAAGTACACGAGCGGCAGGAGTTGTGGGATACGCGGATGGACCGGAAAGCGACCATTCCGCGATAGCCACAACAGACGAACGCTCAGCCGTCGGCACCGCTGCCTCGTCAGCCCCGTCGCAACGGACGAATACAGACTGGTACGTATGTGCCATATTTTTATTATGGTTAATAATAGTTCAATTTCAGTAGCAGTATCACTTATGCCAGTTGGCCGGTGTCGTGTATGGAAAGCCGTTTGCGCGAGCTCTCTGCTTCGACCAGAAAGATACGAGCGTCAATGCGCGGTGTGTACGACATTTTTTTCCCCCCAAGGTCAGAGCGCTTTGACGGCGATTTGACGAAGTCGGCGACGAGTGCCAGCATGTCCCAGGATTGAGCTGACGTAAGGGTCCCTGCCGTAATCACTTCCTCGGAAATGAAGCGAGCACACTCGTACTTCCTTTAGCTCTCTTTCTCCTCCGTTTGCAAAGTTCACACAACGTTGCCACTTGCTTCGCCGAGGTTCGTCGTTGGGCAGCACATGAAAGGAGATCTCACCGGCGGGGATGTCGCACTCCCTCGACGATTTGCCCGTACTACATGGGCATTTCAAAATGTAGCAACGAAATTTCGTTCTAAAGTACTCGAACAAACTGAAGTTTTCAGTGGTTGTAGACTGGAAACGAGCTCCTGACAATAGCAGCAAGCCAACACCATTCCGAAACTGCGACGACTGTCACTATCTCGTCGCTGCTTGCTGTTCCTTACTCCCCTCGTTTCTATTTTTACCTTTGCTCGTTGGCGATATGACGGCCAACCTCCTGTGAAAGGATTACGATACCAAGCAAGGTCGCGGCTGTGCGTGCTGGGACGGTTCGTTGGCCCCGAAGAGCCTCTAACTCGAAAATTCGTCTGCGCGACGGTGGCGACGGCGAGATGTCGAGTTCGGCTGGCGATAGTTTCGTACGCATTGGCGTACACGCTTGCGTGTTTATTCGGAATTTCAACCGTTTACTCCACCGTTCTTAGTGTCATAAAAGGAATGTGCAGTATGTTTCACGGGCATATAGCTCACTATGCAATCTGTAAGCCCTGCCTAACATGCGTTTGCTTTTGCCGGCCTCCGCCAATCGCAGAGCATTCTCGTGTGACATCATAGGTTCTGTTGCGGGAAATGAGCTGGTGGGTCGCATGGTCATTCCCTTTTTTCCTAATTATGTAGCTTATTTGAGCGAAGTTTGTGTTAAAAGTGGTGTCAGTATGGTTCTAACGAGGCAATCTTTCGAATGAACCAAACTTGTGTTTTCTCTTCATGGCTCCTTTAAAGAACCCTGTAGGTTCCAAGCGTGCAGGCAAAATGACAACTGCCAAAGATTTATGGCAACTAGTGTGGCACGCTGTAGTCAGTGTGGCCGTAGCGTCTATAGGAACCAGGAGCCCGAAATTTCATGAACCTCTACGCGTACACACACAAACTCGTCTGCACTTTCCCAACAAATGTTTGTCAGCTTTTGCTTCCCTCAAAAGGAAATGGGCCGACCGATAGACCAGCTTGACCCACAGACCACACCGCCACCGCTGCATGAAGCTACAAGGGGAAGCGAAACAGCACAGGTGCCAGGTGCGGCCTGACCACGTGTTGCCACTCACCCTGGCATCCCGAGTTGCCACCGCCGTTGGAGGATCCCTGCTGCTGCTGGCCGCCCCAGCCGTCACCGCCGCCCCCAACCGTGGGCAGCCGGCTCTCCCTGGGCTCGGCCCGCTTGCACTCCACCTGGGCAGGGATCATGTGCCACTTCAACAGCCCTACAGGCAGCTCTCAATGTGCGACAGCTGAGGGCAGCTCTCAGATGTCCTAGTCTGCAGCTGAAGAAACCCGTTTCGCAACCACGGCCCCGGTAGCGCAGCATATGCACTGCACCACTTCCAATGTTATGGTTTGCAGGGCTGAGCTGGCCGAAAGTATGAAGCCATTATGCTACGGGCAGAGACTACAGTTTCCTTCTGCGCTAGTGATATTTGGTTGGTCTTTATTGAGCAAGCTAGTGAGCAGCCATGGGAGTACAATGTTGTTCTCCAATCTGCTTTTACACAAACATGTGCCCTTAGTAGCCCTAACAAATGTGTTTATTCACAGAAATGCTAACCAAGGCTGTGCACAAATGCCACCAGTGGGTCTCGGTCTCACTAGCACACGCACACCTGGGCACACCATCACATGCCACTGGCAATGCGCCGAACGTACCTGCTTGCCGCTTATGTGGACGTAGCGCTGACTGGTCAGCTGGTTGACGGGGTCTTCCGAATCAAAGGTGACAAATCCAAAGCCTGCAAACACATAGGGGCGGGCCTCAGCACAACTCTGCCAGCCAGGCAGCATCGGGCAGAGCACTCCGCGACCCTCCCTCCCCGCTTCCCTAGGTCTTACTCAGTGGCCAATACACACAGGTATGCATTGCTTAGTGGGCTAGGAGCATGCCTGGTTTCCAGTAGTTACCCTTGCAGCCCAGCATGTGCTGTCATTGCAAGCGAGTGCCTCTCCTGGGCGCGCCACTCCAATGTCCCGGTTGTCTCGCAAAGACCCATGTGCGGGGTAGGGCCACTCGGCCTTTGCTCTGCCAGGCACTTCCGGGTGCACTTGGGGGATGGGTGGGGGGGAACTTACCACTCAGCGACCCCCCAAAACAGAGCACACACAGAGAAAAGCAGCAAAGGGGAAGGAGAGGAGGAGACAGTGAGAGAACAGTTCAAGGGTGGTTGTTTCTGGGGCCCTGGCAGCCAGGCTATGTAGATGACAGAATAACTAAGAAATGTCCTATATGTTAATGCTCCTTATTGACTACAGTCTCACGCCATTTAGCGCCAGGGGGCGGTCCGTCCATCAAGAATGCATTTTGCAGGGGCTGAAGGCGGCGGCAGCACTTTTTCGTAGGCGCTTGCTCGCACACTGAAACAAATCGTTTTGGGCCTGCACCCTCCTGCAAAACCAGAACAGCAGCACTGTCTGGCTCCCTCAAGAGCGTCTTGGTCTTCACCCTAGCCGGCTAGAAAAGTTTCCGGCAAAGCAAGCCCCGCGTTGCGCTGCTGAGCACGAGGTAGCGGGTTCGATTCCCGGCCGCGGCGGTCGCTTTTCTGATGGAGGCGAAAAGCAAAAACGCCCGTGTGTACGAGATTTCGGCGCACGATAAAGATCCCCAGGTGGTCAAAATTAATCCGGAGCCCTCCACTACGGCGCGCCTCATCGCCTGCGTTGCGTCGGCGCGTTAAACCTTACAATCAATCAATCAATCAAAGCAAGCCCCGTCCACGGCGGGGGACACTCACCTCGCGACCGCTGCTCTTGGTCGTACATGATCAGAGTCTCTGTCACCTGCACAAGGAGGAACAAGGGCGTCACAACCGGGCGGGAACAGCAGCAAGCGCACACACAACCGAACACGGCGTAACGCTCACCTTCCCATACTCGGAGAAGAAGGCGTGCAGGTCTGTCTTCGTCACCGTGGCAGGGAGGCCCCAGACAAAAATCTTTGTAGTGCTGCCTTTGCTTTGACCACCCTGCAAAACACCCGTCACATCAAGCGACTCAGTGTTGTGGCACAGCCCACAGCCACACCCTTGAAGTTTGATGGGACCCTGTCCAAATGGGATCCCAGAGACACTCACCCTGCCCCCAAAACTGCCGCCGCCACCTCCGGCACGGTTAGCGCTGCGGGGAATACATGACTTGGGATCCACCTGGGCAAAGGACGCGGTGTGATTTACACTGCCAATGCACAGCAAGTGGGGATAAACAAGCAAAGGGGGAGGTTGCCACTGACCGTTCGCCCATCCAGCTGGTGTGGTCCACCGGCCAGCACAGTGGCAACACAGCTGGGGTCCCGAAAGGTGACAAAGCCAAAGCCACGAGAACCGCCAGTCTCATAGCACATAACCACACTTCCCACCACTTCGCCAAAGCGGCTGAAGTAGCTGCGGAGGCCATCTGGAGAACAGAGGAACGCCACAGCAACGCATTTTCCAGGTTAATAATTTACTTCGCAGTACAGAACACCACCGGCTTGTGACAGAGGCATTCTATTGAACGGACATACTGCGTTGAAACTCCCGTTCCGCCCCGTATCAAACGTTCATGTCATTTTCGAGAAACAAGTCTGGCTATGCTCGCAGCAGAACACAAACTGTGCTTTGAACACAACACAGCTTGCCATGGGCGATCAAAACTGATCCGCAGCCAGCCCTTTGGTATGGAGCACCTCGTTCAGCCCTGATGCTTCACGGGGGGCAAATATGCACACATTTTAAGAGCCAATGGACAGTCACAACATAGGCGGAAGTAGAATGGCGCACAGTTAATGCCTCTGAGCGGGGAAAAAATAAAGGAGCAATGCACATCTGGCTGGCAGGAAGCCGAACACACGTGCAGCCAGGTTCTAAAACAGCTGCCACACGTCAGGTGCTAGAGCCTGTACACAAGTAGGAATAGGCAGCTAACAGCTACACTGAGTGCGCACTGCATTGGCCCAACTGCAGCCAAGAACACATCTGGGTGGCTACATAGGACGCTCTAGCTGCTTTCGCAAGGGTGACAAATGTATAAGCCATGTAGCCAAACTTCAGGGTTATTCTCATTTTTTAAAAAGGGAAACAGCACAGGAATAGGAAAATGAAGCCCTTGCAATCGCACTGCAGTCAAGTCAAGACTTATCAAGCAGATCTGTTGCATGCCATACCGCGCTCTCGTTTTCAAAAACAAAACAAAGATTCCCCTTCAACTTATGGTGCTTTTGCTCATAGTAATAGATATACTTAACAAGTCCCATTTTTTTTTAATCGTGTATCAGGCCCCTTCATGTTTCTTTAACATTCCACCACACACGCTTTCTGCCTCGCTCACACACACCGCTGCTATCAAGTGCTCATCACATTTGGCAATATGCCAGTACAAATTGAGTTTTGTTGATTCAGCAGAACTGGTAAAACTTGGCTAAGAACAGCCAGATAGAAGTGGAAAGTATCGGAGGTGACTCCTTCGTGCACTTGTTGACCAGATGCTGTTACGCCATCGAATAAAGTTCACAATGCTTCCACAGCTGTTTTCGGACTAAACAATGTCAACAACAGAGCAAGAGAGCAGCAGTTGCTCATACAAATGGCAGCCCAATCAAGACTTCCTGTAATAGGCCATGCACTCGTGTCAGTGTTAAGCACTCAAGAGAAAGCACTGAACTAGTGCACACTGATTGCGCATAACTTCAAAGGGGACTAAAGATCAATTGAGTTGCTTTTAAACGAAGACTACATGCATGTCCTGTGGCCTTCTTAGCAACTGTTCACCAAGGAAGGCCTTTAAATCATTTTTCAAACCATAACGCTCTGCCAGTTAACCTTCTTGCACTTCCCTCTTCCTAATGTACAATTGAAAAGCAGGATCCATACTGCCTGATACATTGCCAGGCTACTTTGCTGTCTGTTAAAGGAGCCATGAAGAGAAAATACAACTTCGTGTAATTTGAAAGGATTCACTAGGATTCACTCAGCTCCATTCACAAAGATTCACTCAGCTCCATTACAGCCCCAAAAGATGTTTTTTAACGAAAAAAAAGCAAGAAGTATTTAAAAGCTTTCAAATTTTGCGCCACAGTGACGTGTTATGAGCAAGAATGACGTCATACGGGCCAACAATAAAACATAATTTTCAGTGCGTTAACTGCACGTTAGCATTCAAGTGATGCGGTCAAATGGAACTAGAGGCCCCATTACAGGCGTCCAGTCATGTGTCGTTGCAACAGGTGAGTTAGGCGGCCGCCAATCGCACAAACAAGGTTCCGTGACGTCATACAAAAGTTGCGGGAAATTGGCTAGGAGGTCACGCCTGCTACAGTCACGTTTTCTTTAATATCTCTGTTATTTGTTCGAAGATTGCGATGATATTGGTATCATTGTTATCGGGACTAAGCAGTCTTTCGAATTAACCCAACTTGTATTTTGTCTTCATGGCTCCTTTAACACTTCACATCATGATAATAAAACTGAAAAAAAAAGAATGATGTGCACTGAAGACACCAGCTTCCCTGTTTTTTTTTTTCTTCTCTCTTTTTTTCCCTTAGTTTATGAAGTGCTAGTGACAGTAATTGTGTCACATCTCTAAGCAAGGCACAAAAATATGCTGAGATAACAAACCTCTTCCCAAACCTTACTGCCCCATCAGGCACTAACATACTCCACAAATCACCTTTACCGTGTGTGCTTCACCCGCATAAAACTAGCGTGGAGTTTTTCCTTCCTTTCTCTGAATGGCAAAACTAGACATTTACGACCAGAAACTGCTCCAAACATTTTGCTTGCTTTCATTGAAGGCTACTGACCACTGTACTAAACGGGTGTTTGTACGGCAAAATACGTGAACAAAATGCACTCCACCGAATTTTAAACCTAAGAAACACCCCAAAGTCGTGCCAGACAATGCTAGTACGTATTTATAGCCCTGTTCTCATTTCCAAATGTGAACGAATTATAAAAACATAAACAATCGTCGTACACACAGCAATGCGCCAAAGAAAAACGAGAACGGTGTTTCGTGCTGAGCTTGCCAACGGTGTTAATGCACATTTACCTTGCGTGGTGTCCCAGCTGAGGCCCCCCACAAATATTTTGCTGGAAAAAAAAAGAAAAAAAGCAGAAAGTGTTATTTCTGTCAATGTAGATACTGGGGCTATGGTTAGTGTTGCATACCTCGTGAGAAAACAGCACAATTGACAGACAGAAACAAGATGACAACACAATGTCATTACACGAACAAAGCAAGAAGCTTAGATTAGAGCAGGCCTTGCTACATTCTTAAAAGTGATGCCACCGAAAGCCCATTTCTCTAGTACACAGCCGCTAGTAATAAATACAAGTACTACGAAATACGCTCATGCAAACAAAGATGGCTTCCCCTGGGCTGCTAAAATACCAGCAAATTAACATTTATGCACAGTGCAGAACCTCACATGACACGAAGAAGTGCCTATATGGGGAAAAATTTGCAGTGCACAGTGGCTTTTACTGCTTAAAAGCCCACACGTGGTCATCTGCATGTTTTTCGCAGCTAAATCGCGGCCCCAAGCCCAAAAAGCAGCAACCCCTTGAACATAACTAGAGTGTACTAGAAGTTTTAGAGTGGCCCGACCGGCCGCCCGGAGAGGTGCTCGTATCGCGCAGAAAATAGCGGCGGCGCTGTAGGCAACAACAACTTAGGGAGCCTACATAAGCCGCGCGAAGGCGCGGCTTATGTAGGCTCCCTACAACAACTGAAAGCGGCGGCTGGCCGCGCGTACGCCCGCGCGTCCAGTCGGGCCAGGAAACGCTGCTTCTTTATGCGCGAAGCGCTCGAAATTTGTTCTGCAGGACATCCAATTGCTTCAATATACTGTAGGTATAGTGGACTGTGGGTAACGAAAAGAATAATAAACGCTGCAGCTCATTTTGCGTTAGTTTTGCCTTTCCCGCTCGACAACAACGAAAAAATTACGGATTTTTCTTAATTGAGCGCAACATTCTTAGCGGATTGTAAATAAAGTATTTGCATCGACATTTTGGCTATTTCAACTTCCCATCAAAATTTATTTTGTGCGAAATTGCCTGATATGAACCAGTTCATGATTGCTTGATGAGTGTGTCCTTATTGTGCTGCTTGATGGACATAATTGGTCGACACAAATGACATGAAAAAATATGAGGACTGGGATGATGGCTTTTCAGAAGAATTTCTTATTTATTGTCACGCACTTTACGCTCCGACTGCAGTTATGTGGGTTAATATCATAGCTTGTGTTTGTTTTTTTATTGCGTGAGTTGTTATTTAAGTAGTGGCCCGCTTGTGACAATTAGGGGTCACCGTGGTGTTAATGCTGTCGCCTGTCCGAACAGAAAATTACACGCGCAAGGGAGATATCTTTTTAAATAAAAAAGGGATAGCCCAGCGGTTATCTCAGTTGTTCCAATCACCGTCTTTCACAGAACTATGCCCACAACATTCTATTAATCGCACCACCTTTCACCTGATTCGGTCAAGAAAAGATTTCAATCAAATTAACACAAATTTAATTCACAAGTATGCTGAGAGTATAATTAGACGCACATAAAACCAAAGCAAAGCATAGATCAGAAAATATATTGACCGCGACAAAAATGAAATATAACTCGGGAAATCATACACAAAGTCAAGAAAGCTAACATAGTGGTTCAAATAAACGGAACTAGAACAAAATACACATTGTGTTTTCATTTTCAATAGCCCAGCATATAAAATGTTACGCGGGAAATCATGCACAAAGTCTACACAGGTAACGGTACGGTTTGGGAATGACGCTAACAGGGAGATTTGAATTGACATTTTTGGCCAACGCATTTTCATAACTCGCCTGCAATCATTAGCGACGGCTAAGTTTAAGGTGTTGCTCCCGCCTTCGCATGTAATCACGAAACTTGTTTAAACCTTTTATATAGAAATGAATCCGTGTCACAATGTATACAAAATCAACCAAATTTGCTGCCAAGGTCTCGCTGTGCTGGTCGCAACCAACGCCGTTAAGGTGTTTGTTGTGAATAAGGGCTGCAGCACATCCATAACGCTGTCATGGTGGAGCTCCTTGTCGCTGAAGCAACCGGTAAAAACGTCCTAGAGATCGCTAATAAACTTTAAAAATACACGGAAGGATTGAGAAGTCCCCCAAAATTACAAGCCTGAGGGTAAATACAGCGGCATCTTCCCCTGGCATGCAGGAAGCAGTAGTTGGTCCTGCAGACTTATGTTGGCACTTCGTTTTCAGTACACACTTACTGACCAAGTGCCTGCGACATAGTACGTTAATAAAATAAGAAAACCCACTAATGACAGTACAAGCACCAACGTTAGGGGTATCTCATAAGAAGGCTCGTAATATTTTCGTTCCTAGCTAATAGGAACGAAATAAAACAGCAAACTTTTTTCAGCCTATGGAATGTGCGCCCCGCCGCTTTTGCTTCACGCGCAGAGTCAAGAAGGGCAAGGGAAAACATTCCTGGTGCCTGTCCGTCAAATTAATCCCTCGTTAACTTGAACTCATGCTATCTCAGAATATATTCTCGAAACTTTTTCTTACCGTGTGTTTACCTCCCATAGGCCATACGCATTTGCCCGCTTTATCTCGAAACGTCTTTTTTTTTTTCGGAGGACCACGGATATATTAAAATACTGGCAGAGAGGACACAAGGCAAAGTCCGCTAAAGGCAGCTGATAAGGTCCCCGTTCGAATGCTTGCTCCCCCTACGCACCGAACGCGGCCGTGAAATGGAAGTTTAATTACGCGGACTACGCGTCCCCATTACCGGAATGCTGTGTAACGCGTACATCATTGAGAAAGCTGTGGACGACGCAGCTGATCATGCGGAGGAGGAGGAGCCCCCAGAAGTGACTACGACGGCAGATACAACATACAACAACGGCCGATACAACATAGATGCTGCGTCTGCTTCGTAGAAAGGTAGAATGTAGCGGTGGCGACCACCAATTCATACGATGCACTGAGAAGCTCGAGTAGGCTTTTCTGGTATGCAGATGCGAACGCGACACAGCCGAGCACAAAAAGCTCTTTCTTCTGCAATAATAAAAGTTTCTTTTTCCTGCGAATTATTTTGCCTTTATAACGAAATCTCCCCTGTGCAATAGTGCTTCTGTTATAAGCACATAGCAGCTTTTCAGGGACCTAGCTACAAATTTCCTGCATTTGACTTAACTCGAAACTCCGCGCTTATCTCGAAATTTTCAGCTAATTTTACGACTTTGAGTTAACGAGATATTACTGTAGATCAACAACGGTCTCAGAATACGCATCAAAACATGGGAAAGTATTTGGGGGGGGGGGGGGGGGGGAGCGGAGGAGGGGGTTAGATAAATGTTGGGTCGTACTAGTTTAAAGTTTGATCAAGCGGAGTCATAACGGTCTGCGTCTACTTTCTAAATCACCAAAGTAGATCTAGCTGACCAAAGGTGCGGGTTCGAATCCCGGCCGCGGCAGCCGCTCTTGCGATGGAGGATAAAAGCGAAAAGCGCTCGTGTCTTCGAGATTTCGGCGCATGTTAAAGATCTCCAAATGGTCAAAATTAATCCGGAGCCCTCCACTACCGCTTGCCTCATCGCCTGTGTAGCACGGGCGGGTTAAACCTCATAATTCAAACTAAATCAGCAGAGCAAGCGCAAAACCCCACAGCGAGCAAAGCAAATCTTGCCGCGCGCAGGTGCCGGGGAGCGTCGGCTGTTCAGTTGTCGGCGACAGCAGCGCCGCCGCTATACCGGTTTTATTTTCTGCGCGAAAGTCGACCCGGCGGAGCAATGGTACAGTCAGTATATTATCTCTATGAATGGTAGTGTTCTAGTACACTGTAGCAATGGGAGAGGCCGCCGCTCGGGCCACTCTAAAACTTCTAGTACACTCTAACATAACACTGTAAAACGGAGAATAAACATAATGAAACTGAGGCAGCAGTTAGCACCACATTTTTTTTGTACCCTCTCCCTAAAGTGGTTCCAGCTAATGTAGTGAGCCATAAACTCCCACAAAAGTCGCTGAAAAAAAAAAAACTACAAAAATCACCGGTGTGCAAGTTCTGAAGCCGCAAATTTTTTGTTCCTTTTGCCACACCTCCATTCCAGCTTTTTTTTTTTTCTGGCGCAGATTTGCAGTTATAAACTGAATTTGCTGTGTACTTCACTGCTCATGCTATTATCCCTGCCCTTGCCAAGGTGCATGGGAAAATTCAAAACACCCAGTTTCGCGGGTACACGCTGAAATTGCAGCAATTTGCGCTCTATAACAAAAAAAAAATGCAGAGGGAATGCACATTACTATAAGCCAGTTCTTACTCAGAGCTTCTGGAAAAAAAAAAACAGAACATTTAGATAAGCATGACAAAGCTTTAATTTTTCAGCTTAGCCAAGCGTTGCATTGAGGCTTGCAAAAGCTGGCTTTTACAACACTTCACGCTCTATAAAGAAAGAATTCACATTATATTAAGTCATTTCTTACTCTAAGCTTCTGAAAAAGACGAAACACTTCGATCAGCACATGTACAAGTCTTTTTTGTGTAGCAGACAATTTTTCAGCCAGTGCTGCAATGCCGCTTACAAAAGCTGACGTTATGCATTACTGCGTAGCAGATAAGGGGCAAACTTTTATGTTTTGCACTATTCGCCCCGAGCGCGAACACAGTCGGCCCCTGGCGGCGGCGGGACGAACCGCTCCTAGTGTGGATGACGCTCTCGCGTCGTCTGCTTTTTCACGTTGCGTGCGGCGCAAGACGCGTGCTGCACACGACAAAACAACCAATATGTGTGCTCGTTTAGCAGTAAGCAATGACATAGTTACCTCTGCTTGCGCATTTCCTCTAGAAACGTAATAATCAGCGGCCGTTGCGGGTTAGTGCGCTGGTTTAATTCCACGAAACATCTTCGCCGTGGTCACCGCTTGAGCGTGAAACGTGTTATAAACATTGCTTCCACACATTGCACTTTTCTTATTTTGTTGAGTGCAGTCGTCTGCCGTTTCGGGAACACCGAAGGGTGCTTTTTGAAGGTGGCGTGGTGATTATTTAAAGGATAAAAGTTTAGTACGCGAAACGGGTAAGAAGCGATAAGACCTGTGCATACGCGTGCAAATTCCACACCCTCGTAAAATTGCGCTGTGCTCTTATAGAAAGAAGAAACAAACAAAAACATTTACACTGCACACGACCCGTGCGCTATCGCCCATACATTACCGGACACGTATTTTACACCCGCAAGCGCCTGTGTGACCGTGTCCTTCCCGTACCTTTTCTAAAATAAATACCCTTTTTGGACAGTCGTTGTTTATACTGAGGAGGAGGAATAAACATTTATTCAACTGTATCGAGTTGCTAATTTTACGTATTATTTAAAATACGTTTCTATGGATGCGCAAGAGTAGTTAGGCGGGAGTTTTCGGTAAAATTAAGTAGTTGTGAGTGTGCGTCTGCCATGTGGCATTTCGTGTGTCATTTTCATATATATCATTTTCAAATCCGACATGAATCCCCTTATCCAGAAACGTCTCACTCAGCATAACCAAATGCCTAATATGGTAAGTCTTAACCTCTTAAGGTGGACCTAAGTTTAAAGAAAGAGGAGAAAGCGCGTAATATAATGCACGTTGTTGCCCACATGTGTGAGGGGTGTGTGCCATGACTCGCTGGGGTTTTTTTTTTTTCATTTTTTCCCACAATGCTTGCTTTCAATACAGTTTTGAAAAAGGCGAGCCACAATTCCTGGACAATCTCGGACCAAAGGGGGGTTAATCAGTTTTGAAAATACGTGGTAAAGTACTGCTTTTTCGCCGCTACAGAACACGACGCCTAGTGTAGTTTCGATTGTAAGTAATACTGATAACCATAGTTTGGCTTTTCGCGGTACATGCGTTCTCTTCTCGCTGCTTTTGCAACGTTGGCAGGACCCCCCCCCCCCCCTCTTTCCGAAAAGTAAATGCACATAATTTCATTTTTTAACCAATCCTCAAGAATTAAAGGCCAAGACAAAGGCGATATTCAGTTTACAAAACAAAGTAGTTACCGGTAACCCGTTGCGCTGATTCGCAACGAGAAATAAAAAGGAAATGTTTTATTGCATCTGCAACAGAGCAACTTCTTTTATTGCCATCTTTAGGGTTCCTAAGCGACCTTATACGCAAGAATGCAAACACATCTCGCTGTTGCAGGCACCTGTTAGATTTTAAAAGGAACGCAAATGGTAAACAGAGCAGCCGTAATAGAAAATTTGTGCTCACTGTGAGGTCCCAGAAGCTTGGTTTGAACACTAAACCTGCTTGTCACTTTGCGAAAACCTAGCTAAATATGCGAAAACCTAGCTAAACATGTTGATTGTGCTGCGTGCGTTGACAATTCAATTCGCAAGTGCACTTGCGACGAAAGCCGTACAGAAGTGATCAGAAACCGTTATTCATCAAACCTTCATTCAGAGTCGATAAAATTTCATTTAGAAGACCCGTTAGAGCGGTTACGTTTATATATCTCCGCTTATCAAAATTCAGTAATTTTATGTTGCCTTTTGAACACACAAAAAATATCGTAAGCTCTTAGAAAGAATTTCGAGGCATTAATTAAGTAGTGTTACAATTTCAGGGCATCCCACAAATGCAAGAATGCGTCATGCTACCACTGAAAGCGATTGGGATTGCCGTTGTAAACTGAATTTTAGCGATCGAGGCTTCCTGATTTGTTTCTATTTATGCTTTTATTGAAGGCTCAAAGCCATAGTCTGGAAATATCGAGCTTGCTACGAGCCACAGCGTACACAGCGTACGAGCCACATTGTCACAATTACGGCCATTCTGAGATTCCCGATGAGTCGTCGCTTTTTTTGGCGGAGTAATGAAAACTGACTGCCGCTTCCATGCTATACATTGAACGTTGAGGAACCGAACTACATTATACCACTCTTGTTTGCACCTTTTGTGCGCACATACGGCGAGAAAAAAGCACGAAGCGCGCCCTCAGTGTGCATTCTTACGGGCCGCTCATCGGAGCATCCACACTAGCAGCGCGACGCTGTCGCCACCTACATGTCGAGCTCGCGGCGAATACCAGGCTTTGGCAAGTCTTTTTGTACAACAGATTTAATTTTTCTGCCTTTTTTTTTTCGTTGAAAGTTACAAGCTAGTTTTAAACTTTACAGAGTAAAGTAAAGTAGAATCGTGGCTAACTATTACATTTTACTGGGGTCATGCTTGATCAGCTCATACGTTACAACATGATGCCAAGGTGCACAACAAAAAATAGAAATATCAAGCAATAAAAAGAGACCGGGATGCCCAGCGGCAAACGCACAAAATTTCTAAAAAAAAAGGGGGGGGGGGGAAGGCGATTCGCAAAACAAACAAAAAAAACTTCTATATTCCTCTTTAATTTTCGACTTTTCAACAACAGTTTCCTTGTTGCAGCTTCATAGTACCTACAGGTGGCGCGTCACGCGTCGAATTAAGTTCAACGACATCCATTGGTTGCGACAGCTGCAGTTATCTGGCAGCCATTACCTCTGCGATGTGGACCGGGGAAGTGGGGCTAGCATGCAACAGAAATCTTTGCGCGCCATTTTCCCAGACCTCAAAAAACAAAATTTACGAAAGAAAAAAAAAAGAGAGAGAGAGCCCCCAATTTTTGCTACGATGCTAAGGAAAATCTTACTGCCCGTGTTGAGACCACAGAGCGCACGGAAAACACTAACGTCACGGATACGATACTGACAGCAATCGACGAGCCGGCAAAAGTAAAGAATTTATTCTGACACGTCACACAACAATTTTTGCGTCTCCGCCTTCACGTATGATCAATGACGCCAAAAACACTTCGTAAACAATAATGAACACTTCAGACCGTCTCAAGGCTACAGAATGCCAATTTCCGATCCTTATCTCAATGCTCATTTGGCTACAAACAGAATGCCGCATACACAACCCGACTATCACTATCACTAAACGCTGCCGCGGCGCATTCCAGCAATCCTCGCGGCGTCTTGCCACCAGCCAGCGCGCTCCCCGCGCAGATGAACCAACAATCCGGCCTCCCCACTGTTGACGAGGAAGGCTCCCGCCAAGCGACAACTCCCGCCTTCCTTTCGGTGAACACAAAAGACACAAAAAGTGAAAATATCCCATCCGCGGCGTGTACTACTTTCACAGCGCGTTCTAAAGTCATCTTGAGGCTAAGAAACGTGGATGTGATGATCGCGAGGAGGGAGAAAATGCTACAATGAGTCGCAAGCCTTCGTCATGCCGCGCCAGCACCATGGCCGCTGCTCGGCCGATAGGCCATGGAATGGCCGCCAAATAGAGAGTTATAGCAGATCGGAAAAACGGTTCCGATACGGTAACGTCTACCGTCTGGACGCCACCGCGCATGCGCAGAACCCTACCGTACCGGAGCGACTTGGCCACTTGGCCGCGCGGTACCGAGTAGAGAGTTTTAGTTTGGCGTTTTTACGCTCCGCTCAGCAGCTAAGCGGAGCGGGAGTGCGACTGCGCATGCGCTCTCCGCTTAGCGGCTAAGCGGGCTAGCGGAGCGAGAAGCACGGTCCGCTAAAACGCAGCCTTAGCGGACCGTCGCGGCCCTCTCCGCTAGCGCGGCGGGGCGGGGCGATGCGGGCGCACTCTCGCGCGCGTGCGACGACTTTGCTTATTCTAAGATGGCTGCCACGCCTCCGACGAGCGCCGCGGCTTCAAGGTCTTATTTGACGCGCAAACCGCGAAAGCGGTTCTGAATCGACGAGGGCTTATGTTTGCTTCGAGAAGTGGCGACTGCGAACCGATTTAAAAACTACACAGGACTATTAAAGTTCACTACAACAAAACGCCGCGTTGGATCCTTGCCATCGAAAAGGATTCGAATGGATCTGGAACGCAACTTTGTTGGCTCTTTTGTGGCTATCATCAAGTCGAAAATTTATTTTCATTCATTGTAATTGACCAGTAACGCAATACGATTGCACGTGTTAATACTTAAAAAAATAAGCTATAAGTACTGGTTTTACTTTGTTAAAGTGGCGAAATGGTTTTCGGTTCTGTTTCATTAGCCAAACTTGGCCAGACGGCGCTGCTAGTCCGAAAGGACACCTGCCCTTCAGGGGAGGAATTAACCGACCGTTTCGGCGGGTGAGGATGAGCGCTAGGCGGATGTGACGTCACGTTTGTTCCCAGCGCTCCCGCGCGGTATGTTTACATTTTTCCGAGTGCTGCCTACACGGCGTGCGCGCCGTAGAGATTCAAGTAGCCGCGTTGGACTTTTGCTGTCAACGCAAGTGTGATGGTTGTCGCCCTGGCAATCGTCGTTCAAGGGCTCCAGCGCCTTCTGGTTCTACGGCTTTGCAATCAGCTGTGGGCGTTCAACCAGTTCAACTGTCCGCCATCGGCCGACTCAGGTGAGCGCTCATTTTTGGCGGGTTTGCAATCAGTTCGCATATCTCCTACTGAAAAGCTCAATTGCTTTCTGCTCGCTTCAGTTATATTAGCGACGTTTACGAAATTCTTAACGGCGCGTTCTCACCGTCTTGCGTCATTGTCACTGTTTATGCTGCTCTGTTCGCCTCTGTCGGCGATCGCGAGCTGTTGACGGTTTGTTGCACGGCGCAGAAACTCGCTCTCATGCAAACCCGTCTCGCCCATGGCGTTTCTTTGTCTCTTCTTTAATGTGGCGTCATTAAAATCACTTGTTAGCCTCGAGGCTTTTTCTAGACAACGTGTCTTGTGCTAACCGTGTTGTAACGAAAATGAACTTGCAAAAACGACCTATTGGTGAAGTTAGGAGCGTGACAGGAGGCTGTTGGGAAGTTTTTCGTGTGTGCGTGTGGTTCGTGAGGGCGTTGTAACACACTGCTTTAGCCTGTTGCACTCGTTACTGCATCCAGCACTTTTGCTTGCCAGGAGTGCCTGCCAAGGGATGCTGACTTCGTTATGTGTTTTCATCTTTAATAGTGAGGCCAGTCGGCGTTCAAAACCAATGGAAATTCAGCGGGAACGACCCGGATAACGCAGGGCGGGCAAGAGCACTGCTTGTGTGGTCTTCTCTGTCGTTTGACCTTTTTTTACTCATCCTAGACTGTTTATTTACTGCTGCCTGAACGGTGTTTCATTCCTCATGTTCCATTTCTTTCTCTTGCAGCATCTCTTGACTGCAGTCACGGTACCCCTAGCCTGCCTGCAGCACTCATCCTGCCATTCCAGTGGGAACTAATGTTCGCAGGCCACTTGTCACAACCTAACGGGTTCCCGCACTTGCCTGGCTTATAATTGATGGTATACTTTAGATCCACCATTGCGTTCTCACTCTGCGTACATTTCAAGTGAGGGTTTACAGTAACACGGTAGTTGATAGCCATGAAGACAGCAGCGTGTGTACTGGAAATCAAACTCAGTTATTTAGGCCAATGTCAATACCACCCTGGTCTACGTATCCATTCCAGCCTGACATTTTCAAGCACAAGTTTTTCAGTAAGTAGTGAAACAATGAAGAGGTAGGGATAGCTTATGCACTGCTTATTTACTACCTTTATTTTTTTACTGTTGAAAATGTATGGACGATGCTATATGTACCACCTAGTGAAGTCCCACCAGAAATTGTTATATGCACTATCGATATCGCGCAATCTATGAGGCAGGCTGGCGTGACCTTCGTGCAAACGGCATCGTACGTGGTTTCCGTCACGACAAAGTTTGCACTGTAGTCTTGGATGTGTAATGGGTTATGGCTGACCACAGGGCTGTTTACGGCGCCTTTCACATTCCAGTGGAGGCAGGCACAGAAATTACGTGGTCGGCCAGGACACAATACATGGTGTTGGTCAACACCGTAGATATACCGTGCCTTGGCTGCCCACGTCATTTTTTTTTACTTTTGAGTTTTGTGTAAGCAAGTATGTATCTAGTGCCCCTATGCTGTCTATCCTTGGGTTTTGTAAACCCTCTAAATAATATCACACGGTAGCTTTATTCATCTTCACGAGATTTCTGAGGTGCCAGATTGCTCAGATCTCTCATGGTCTCCTGTGGCTGCAGGGATGTACAATGTCTGGGGCTCGATTCCTGGCTGCCGAGGCTGCATTGAATTTACAAAGCCAAAAAAATTACCTTTTGTACGCGATGTCTTGGTTTACGCTGAAGATCCTCGAGTGAGAGGTCTACTACGCTGCCCTGTGCCTCGTAGTGCGAAGTGCCTTCAGTTTTACTCGATTATGCAGCAGTCAATTAATGCCTGCTCATGCAAACTCTTGAGTGCAAACGGGAGAAGGTGCGCCTACCTTGCCTTGAGCTGCTAGACCAAGTTGGCTTTTTCACACGACGTCTAAGCTGTGCGAGAAAGCCATACAAGGCTAAGAATGTTGTAAAATACGCCTTTTATGTGAAGCAGCTCATCCATAGCATTTAAAAAAAAAGCTTAAAGGAGCCATGAAGACAAAACACAAGTTTGTGTTATTCGAAAGATTTCGTGTTTATAGGGCCCCCAGCGCTTGTCCGCATGCAAACGGTGCTTTATTCACTGAGAAATTAATTAATGCAAGTTAAAATTTTGATTTTCCCACTAAATGCGTTTTCGTGGTCTGCAATGACATCACAGGGCCTTGTTTACCGTTAGTGAACCCAGATGACACCACCACACCGTGGCAAGCCATTTTCTGCCCTTGGTTTGTTTGTGAACGTATTTGTACCTGGCTTGTTTTGTTAATGGAGACAATCGTTTCGTGAAACATGGTGCTCCCTCGACAAATACGGTCATGCAAGACATCATCACTTGCGTCAATCGGCCAATGTCGTCTGAAACAACCCCAAAGCCCCGCAGTCCTGTGCAGCTAGACCAAACATAGTGCAACAGCAGTACGCATCGGTACTTCTATGTTTACGTGTGCTTTCGTAACCTCCACTGTTTGTCCCACCATTCTTAGTGCTTTAAAAAGAATGTGCCCTCAATTTAAGCGCAAATAGCTCGTTCTGCAAGCTTATAAGCTCTGCCTAATTTGCGTTTGCCTTTGCCGCTCTCCGCCAATCGCAGGGCTGTCTGGTATGACATCATAGGTTCTGTTGCGAAAAATGAGCTAGTGGGTCACATGGCCATTCCCTTTTTTCCTAATTATGTAGCTTATTTGAGCAAAGTTTACGGTAAAAGTGGTGTCAGTATGATTTTAATGAGACAATCTTTTGAATGAACCAAACTTGTGTTTTCTCTTCATGGCTCCTTTAAGGCACATTATTTTGCAATGCGATCATTAAACGTTTTACACCCTCCTACCACCCTGCTTTTATTGTTAATAAACGCGCTTTGTATTGTAGACACAGGAAAATGAAGCAGGAAGACTTATAGATATTGTTTTCAGCTGCACAGTGTCCCAGGCTATGCACCTGATGTAATGCTGTTTCTTCATCACGGTTTGCATTGTGCTTTGAAACAGTTTGTTACCAAGATCCAAAGACTCAGTTGGAGATTTCATGTCATGAATGATACAAAAAGATCATCTGTGGAAGCAATGCCCATCTTATTCTTGTCATTTTGTAGTTTATGAGAGCTGCTGCATCCAAGCATTGTATGGTATATTTATGAACTAGAAAATACATGGAAAAGGCAGTCTCTAAGCTGGAGGAAAACTGTCGAGTAGCATCTGCATTTAGTTTAAATAGTGGCGTGTTGCCCAACTGCTGGGCAAGCGCTACTAATTTTATGCCATGTGAACTCTTAGGCGGTTACATGTTGATAAAAAAATTACGTGCTATCTTCAGTCATTCACTGCAACTCGTTTGTGCTCATGGGGAGCATTCGGAGTGTGACGCTTAGCATGACAAAAATCAGAACACGCCTAATCAGTTGGACTCAAGCTATACCTGGTCATGATGCGTCTACTTCTGAATGCTTAAATACCTGGTCATATATGAAAAACGGCCAACTTAACAAGCTGAAGGAAAAGAAGCAGCCCCACCCCTTCACTGTAAAATAAAAAGAATGTTTGCTGGTAACTAAAAATAGGTCTGCATCCAAAAGGTCCAAGGGAGGCTGTTGTTTCTTACGCATTCAAGAATACATCAATACTGTTATTGTTTTACAATATAAAGTGAATTTTTTTTACACTACTTCCTCGGCTTCAGTTGGTGTTGTCCTTTCTGGGTGACCTATGAGACCAAAGGTACAATGTAATTAACAGCACGGCAATACTGGTTGTAAACGTGATACAGAAAGAGCACAAAAATATCCATGGCAAAACTCAGGACTTTTGTTGTGTTGTTTTTAATTATAATTATTAGTTAATTTTGTTTCGTCCTATGGCACGATTCAATTCTCGAAACCAGCTTTCCTGCGAAACTTATTGAGCACATTTTTCATACCAGGCAATATTATGTGCAATGGCTGCACAACACTTTCTGCCTGAATATAAATGTGGCCAAAAAATGTCTTTGTTATTTTGAAGCAGGCAGTTTTCATTGCCAGTCAGACAAAATGGGGCCAGATGCCATCTGTGCAGAACCGCATGTGACCGCACCATGGGAAGTGTTGTCCAGTTTTTTGCAAATCACTTGTTAGCCCTATGGGAACCACAGCACGTCTAGTGACCGCCATAATCTTTTTCTCAGCCATATAAATTGACGTGAACCTTTCTCGTCCTTATTTAAAACAGATTTCCTTTTTTATTGTTAGAACCCTTTTTACAGTAAGCGCTATTTTTTTTTTGTAGAGAAAAGGAACTGCCACCTAAAGAAAACCACCTCTGTTTCGAAAATGATATGCTCAAGATTAGTATCATACTACACAATGAGAACATATAAATGTTAAAATGTAAAAAATTAGCCATATACACAAATAACTTATGAAGTGTGCCTCTGGGCAAATTGGTTTTCAATACATAAACAAAGGAGTGCTTCAAAAAGAAAGAATGGTCTGTTTCACAACAACCTAAAATGATGTTTTGGCTCTGAGGAAGATTAAGTACACTATTTATATGGTACTAGGAAATGTCTAAGCAGCATTCCTGATTCGCCCAGTCTTTCTCCGAGCATTACTGACAGTTTCTCTCTTGTTGATCGAAGGAAGTAGTGAAATGCACTGAAAGCATCAAATCTGCATTCGCACCGTTCAGTTGCATGGTCTGGTTCATTAACAAGGAACCACACGACGTACAGACATGCTCGCACGTCAGCTCAGAGTTGCGTATCGAGAAAGTCTGGGCGAGCTAGAGAAGCTGTTGAGGAAATATAAGCTTGCCAGTCGACACAGGTGTTGTACTTAAACATCAGTAAAGCAAGCATTATGGGCCAAACCAACGATGCCAGAAATAGCTACATTCATACTGGGCAAGTGTTCGAACCACTGTGGTGGGTTGACGCCACGATCATAAAGTTGCCCCGCCAGCTTGACAGCCCTGGCGCGAATTTTGTGTGTCAGTCCAGCCCACAATTGAAGACTTCCACGTTATTATTGTGATTTGTGGCAGCCAGATTGGTGGGATCAGCCCATGGATGATCGGTCAGAAGCAGTGACAAGCAGCCATGTTGACCCTCCGAATGCTTGAAAGTACGTGAACACATATAAAAAAGTGTTTCTGACTGCACCTAGATAATGCTATATTGGTGTTGGGTATAGCAAAATCTGGCGGGACTGTGGGACTTCACTACGTAGTACATATAGCACGTCCAAAATTTATAATAGGTTACATCAATACTTTTTCACACTTATAGGTTTTGATCATGGAGTATCCACAAGCTCGAATCCACACATTGAAAACTGGGAACTTTTTACTGCAAAGCAGTATATGTCTAATCCCCCCAGTTTTCATTCCGGTGTCATCGATTTACTCGGCGCTGCTCCGGGGTTCCTCCTCACCACCGCTCACCCCTCTTTCACAACTATTTTCCCCCTCGCCTCTGCCGATGCCCCTTTGGCAAGTTACACAGTCGGCAGCTAACAGCGGTAGTGCGGTTATCAGATGATTGCGAAAAATAAACAGAAGCAGGGACTGGCGTAAAAATGCACTCATGATTACTACACTCCCTAATATGAAATATGTGCGCAGCGCGAGCTGCAGTCTTTTCGGTCATGGCGCATTTCTGCTGAGTCTCAGGAAGTGTTCGCGTTATCAGTGAACATACGGTGGCGTGGGTTACTCTGCTGCTACCTCGTAGTGCGCCGCCGCCGCCGGCCACCATGTTGCAAATCATTTTCGAACCTCCCGCGCAATAGTCACATGGTTCGGATTAGCCCCGCACAATTGAGCAGCGAGCATGTTGCTGCATATGGTGTTTGAACCACCCGCACAAACGTCACGTGGTTTGGATTAGCGGAGAATGGAACAGCGTCTGGGGAAAGTGTCAGGGGGAGGGCACTCCTTGGTGGCGGTGCATAAGACGTGCGAGGGAAAGGCAGTGAAAGAGGTGACGCCATAGCCGCACGTGTCGTACTCCCCTTCAGCCTTCGCCAGACACTCTTCTCCGTTTTCTTCCTTTCGTCCCTGCTGTGTTCGCTCACTAGGATACGTGGACAAAAACAGACGCCGCTCTCGCGAAGCCCAGGTAGCGGTTACCAAAGGGCAGCCCCCTAAAACGACCGAAACTCACCGTCACTGTTGATGCTCAAATTCACTTCGCCAAATAGCTGCGAATCCCTGCCGGTAGAAGAGAAACTTCCCCAGTGGGAATGCCGGCTTGAGCCCATATTTCTTTTTGAGCTTGGAAGGCCTTCCGAGCGACATTTTCGCCGGTGTCTTTCACGCCTAAGTATGCGCCATCATCGGTGGCCGGTTTATGCGTGCACAGTTTGCGGGTAAAAAAGGGGGGTGTGCACGCACAGCTAGGCTTCTTGCCGCTGCTACTGAAATGCCGGTGGCGCTGGTGCGAGATTTAGATGTCAAAATTACATGGCTCAATGCAGTTAGTTGGCTGTCCACCTTAATCAAGCGGTTCGGGTGGGGGTTGATGTGTTACACATACATCTTACACACACAGGAAGATCCATACGAGCGGGAAGGAAAACGTACAGCCACATCTTTGTCCTGGAGAATAGAGCTCAAGGGCTTTAAGGTTTTAAATCGTTATGTGACGGATGCATGCCGTTTGTTTGGAGGACGAAGAGCAAGAATTGAAGCGTTGGCCCGATCACAAGCGCCAATGGGCACAAAAACAACAGAAAGCTGCTGGCGGCGCCGTTACCGAATCCCTTCCGGATGAACAACAGCTTGCCCGCTTGGAACGCCAGCGTGAGCCAATATCACTTCAGAGGGCTATCAGGGATATTTTCGACGGTGTCTGTCACTTTTAAGCACGTGCACATGTCTGGCTGCCGGTTTACGCGTGCGCAGGTTTGTAGTGAAGAATAGTGGGAGGGAGGAGGGGGGGCGGGCACGCGCAGCCATGGGTTTCTTGCCCGCCCTGATGGATGGAATGTCCGTTGTGCTGGTGTGAGGTTTAAACGCGGACGTTAAACGGCCCAATGGGAACTGTCCGGAGCCCTTAGTGGTACAGCGGATTGGGTTTGTATGTTAAGCTATGTTCAGACTACCGACGCAAAAGCCGCATCGGGATCTATGGACGAAAAAAATGGCATGTCACGCAGTTCGTTTGGCTGAGACGTGAAATGACGTCATTCTTTAAAGTTATTACGACAGTTGTGGCAACAGTCTGAACCCGGCGTTACACAAAGAGTAAGATGGTTACGACGCGGGAGGGGCATAGGCAGGACCATGTTTATATGCAAGAACAAAGCTTGGATCCTTCAGAGGTTCATTCAGCTAATTGGCTAGGAAGGATGCTCCATCGCAAATTACGACAAACGTGTTTTGTTTCGTGCACTCCGTGGACTGCATCCAGCTTTGCAGGTCATCCTTCACACAGTGGAAGGGCACTCATTTTTTAATTGAAATTCAGTGCAGATGAGGTTGACAGAAAACAAAAGGACTATGCTGCACTTCAAAATAATTAACACAGAATAAAGCTTCTTCCCACCACAACGAAGCATGTAAAGTTGAGCAGCTTTATGCGGCAAAAATGGTTTAATATACCAAGTAATTCAGAGTACGAGGAACTGCCTACAAGAAACATGGTAAACCTTTCGCCAGTTCGTACCTTTCGTGTCTTTCGTTACGTGTGGACTCTTCATGCAAGTACCAAGAATTTTATCACGGTAGTTGATAGGCACACTTAGCTGCCAATTGTTGCAGGGGTCCAAGCTGAACGGAGATGCATGCCTTCTGTGAACGAAAAGTTCAACCCTTCTGAAGTGCAGCCGTACAGTAACAAAGGAAAACTGCACACCTTTGTGGGAAACTTGGAAGTAAGGAAATAAGAAAAATTTGTCCTTCGGAATTGTTGTCAAGCATTTTCATCGCAGAAGCTTGCTCCGTCTTGGGTGTTACCCCGTTTGTCCGAGATGAGTTTTGTAGTAGAAATTGTACATTTTTTTCTAGTGGGTTTCACAAAGCGGTCAGGGTGATAAGCAAAAGCACATCAAGCACCTCAATAAGAAACGCTTCCCGTGGTCGTAATGGAGCCAGCATCCCTTGCATTATGAAACCATTGTCTGTCAGACTGCGCCATTCTGACACGGTCGAAGCAGTTTAGATTTCGGACTTTGACTCAAGTTGCAAGAGTGAAAGCTTCGAGTTAAGGAGGCACATCGGTCTTTGATCAAAAACATTATTTTTACAGGTATGACAATAAATTTTGGGGGACATGTAGTTTTTCATTCTGAATATAGCTATCAAATTTGTTTCTGTGTAATGCGATTATATACAAATTTATTTGGATTTTTATGTTTGATTTTACGACAGCCTTTATAAAAAAAACTGCTGGAGGGACGCTGCTGAACAAAGTACCGGTGAACTGTGCACAAGTCAAGGAGTGCAATAATACTAACATTATCATTCTGTAGCAGGGGTTACAACCATTTGAAGTTTGGGCCTAGAAGGTGGGAACCAGAAAAACTGATGTTGCCGTCCAGGCCCAAACTCCAAACAGCTGTTACTTCTGCTACAGACCATATATTATGATAATGTTAGTCTTATGGCAGTCAGTCCTTGATTTGTGCACAGTTCACCGGTACATTGTTCAGCTACATCCCTCCAGCAGTTTTTTTACACGCTCTCTCTTTACCTTCTTTTTTTACTGCTTTTCATCTTTTTTCCCATTGTTCCCCTTCCCCACGTGTAGGAAAGCAAACTAGGTCACAGCCTGGTTGACATTCCTGCCTTTCCTTTACTTTTATTCCTTCCTTCCTTCCTTACAAAGGCTGTCAAAAAATCAAACATAAAAATCCAAATAAGTTCGAATATAGTTGTTTTACACAGAAAGAAATTTCATATCTACAGTTTCAATGAAAAATCACACCTATCCCTCGATTTTTATCGTCCTAACTTTAAAGCCCATGTTTTTTTGGTTTAAGACCAGTGTGCCCCCTTAAAAAAATAATTTGATTTTTGGTAGACAGCTCGGTAAAAGACCTCCTAAAAGCAAAGATTGAGGTGTGTTTCCACCATACTACTCTAGGGTGCTGGTGGCAACTGCCCGGGATGAACGTCTTTTAAACTTTATTTCAGGAAATGAGTGAAGGTCAATCCCCTTTTACGGTGGGGCGCTACATGAATGGTTCATTTTTAGCCACTAGATCCAAATGTCATGTCTTCATCTTCTCTTTAAGGGGTTTTGGCACCTCCCCTTAAGGGTGATTGACCTTGACTTGTGACAGCCACGCAGCACTTTTTCCATTTGTAACATCCTGCCGATTTGCAGCCCCACTTCCAGTTTGGTTCCTCCTACTGTGCACTGTGGAGTACAGACTACTGGGTGGTAGTAGTGTCGCCAGCAAGCAGTCCTCTAGCTCCCACGTTGCTGTTCATCTATTCCATCCAGCCACACGCCTGGTTGACGGGAAAGTACAGTGGCTACTAAGACTCCCAACCCTTAATTTCGTCCATTTGCCTTATTCTCCCTCCCTGTTCGGCTGTGTGGGAAGGTTCAGACGCAACTGCTGTGCTCCTCTACTGCTCCCTTTCCTGTCCAGACAGTGCCTCTCCAGATTTCCTTCTCTGCAATAGGCATGTGCAAATCTGTGGCTGTTGTCAGTTTCATCATTGCTCTTTGCTCTCCGTTACTTGTTCTTTCATGTGTTCATTAATTGACATAATTACAAGTAAAAAAACATGCACCCCTTTGTCTTACGACAACAATGGTTAACTCGGTTTTCTCGTGAGGGATTCCTTGCTTTATTGTCATCTGAGCTTAAACATTGACTCTTTGAGCTATCACTTTGACTTGCACGCAGTTTGGACTTTTGTTCGCAGTAGCTTTGAAACTTCGCCGCTTGATTTTGCATGACGAAAGCTTCGCATTCAACTGCCGTCGTCGTTAGATTGCGAGGTACACTATTTTTGTCTAATTTCAGGACCCTCACACCGCAGAAACGAATCAGGACCCTCACACCGCGAGGGTCCTGATTCGTTTCTGACTACAGGAAGCGTTTTATCTTCTGCACTTCTTCACCCACGATCACTATCATTGTCAGAAAAAGTTGGCTTTTCTGCAATGCCTTTTTGGCATGGCATATTCCACTGGTGAGACATAAAAAGTTTTGCTTTAAAATCAGGGGTCTTCCAGGACTTTTGGTCCAGTGAGTAGCAATCTGCACCTATTTAGAGCCATACAATACTGAGCAAGCACCCTTTGGTCCTTCCTGTCTTGTGCTAGCAGTCTCGTCATCTAACACATAAAGGTGCTCTCGACTTTTGTCCACACTTTTCACTTATCCCACAAACTGACCCAAACTCTTTTGTTGATTTCCAGTTGTGCACGTCACATTTGCATTCAGGGTCACCTTGGGGCAGATAAGTGCCTGTTTGTATTTTTATCAATTGGTATTAGCCACAAAGCATGCTTTGCACTCTTGCGTGAGCAGCGTTATGGGGCCTTGTTGCATGTCCACCAAGTGATGTGATGCCATGTCAATAAACATTCTTCAGTGTTTGTGACGACTTTGGTGTTTTCTTGGCTTCACTTTCACATAGTAAGAGTTCCTATCCATCAAGAAGCATACACTTACAAATGCTAGGTATTCTTTTTTTTTCTTGGAGGTGACATTTACAGTTTCCTTGGCAACACAGCATAACATCAAAACAAACAAAACCAACTAAAATGGCAAATTTGGCATATTTTTAAAAATAATAAACAGTGCAAAAACAACAAAGCACGGGAGAGAGAGAGAGAGAGAGAGCACGAAAAGTGACAGCACTGCCTGTTTGTACAGTTTTGTTGTTTTCGTGCTAAAAATTTTCAAATAAATAAATATGCAAGTAATGCAGATAAAGAAGGGTAACTTTTTATTCGAGCTCGTTCCTTGGACATACAAGTACATTTCTTGAATCAATTGCTGGAATCCTGGATGCAATTTTCGATATTAGGCAAGCACTGGATTCTCGAAGGGATACAACAGTAAGTTGGTTCAATTCTTATTTGCAGTTGCATAGTGCAGTTTCACCCGTACAAAACATTTTGGCCAGTCCAAAGCATTGGTTTAGGTAGAACAAAAAAATGCCTGTGTGCCAAGTTTTCGAAGCATGTCAAAAGATTCATAGGTGGCCTGACTTAACCTATAGCCCTCCATTGCAGTACACCTCATAGTTGGCCCAAGCTATGCCGAGCTTTGCCATGTGAAACCTAAAAAGTCGAATTTTGACGTTTACAGCTATGCTGTGCAATGTATAAGCCAAGCATAATTTACTCTTCAGTATTTTGGCTCTATCCAGGTTTTCTGTTTTACACCACAATCAAAGTGCGCAGTCAGTGTTGAATTGATGAGAGTCAACCCATTCAGGTTGAAAGCACGTAATGCTCTCCAACAGAAATGGCAGTCTTCACATGTGATCAAATACATAGTTCTTTAACACTAAACAAGGGCAATGCAGAATGCCAGGAGCGTAAAATATACTCAACGAGGTGCAGTTGGCCAGTGTGTAATTTAAGCAGCATTGTTTTAAGACAAACGGGGATTGGTGAAACAGCCGTGAGCTTCTGACAGCAGCTATCATCGTGACTGGCCAATTCACCTGAGTGGGGATGTTATGGCTATGTGTTGTAGCTTGAGCGTGTGACCTAATGAATCGCCAAGAAATTTCAAACTCGTAGTATCTCGGGTTGCTTGTACCTCTGGACGTTTTTTCAGTTTAAGGTCACAATGCGCTCCCTGGGTCCACCTTTAGTCAGCTAGAGCCACTGAGCTATAGTGGTGTCAAGGATGTAATGCTGGATTTGCACTAGGGACGTCCTGGGTTTGGTTCCTATGCGGTTTCAACTCTTCCCAAAGTTGTTTTGAACTCAATTCACTCTTTGCACTGCCGGCCAATTTAGGAGCTGTTGTGCTAGCACAGACAGTGGATAGTGGCTGCTTAGTCAATGGGCCACATATTGCTTTCGCGTTGATAAGGTAGCGTTTTCAAGATTATGTGTTATGGTCGGCTACGGTTGCTACATTTAGGGTGCTTAAATCCAACCATGTGCAAGTTGCAGGCCTGTGATAAATAGGTACAGGTGATTATCTAGATGCACAAAACTGCGCTTACTGTCAAGGCATGCCGTGAATTTGTTGGTGGAATGGACATTTACAAACATGCATTGGCATGGTTTACACTGCAGCATAAAAATTGAGGCTCCCTATATGACGACACAAAAGGTGCATTGTACGATTGGACTACGGTAGCATTGTCTATGGGTCAGCCACTAAAACATTCCTCAGAATGCTGGACCCTGTGCCTCATCTAGGGCTCCGTTTGGCGTGTGGTGCCTTCCGGACTAGTCCAGTTGAAAGCATGTATGTGGAGTGCAACAAATGGAACCTACAACGCCAGCGAGCATACACAGATTTCCTTTATGCTTTTAAAATTTCATCCATGCCTCGCCATCCTTTTAAATCAGTTTTTCATGACACATCGATGACTGAACTCCTTTAAAATCAAACATCGTTCTCTGCGCCCTTCTCTTACGGAGTTAGAGAGGAAGCGTCAGAGCTTGCTGTCTCCTTTTTAGATACAATCCAAAGTTCTCTTACATATTTTATAGCACCATGGCATCTCCGCCCTGTATCATGCGACACATCTTTCACACACGTAGATAAAAACCGAGCTCCCACATGTGCAAATCTGCAGCACTTCTTGTATTTGCAGCAGAAGCATCAGTGTTCTGAATTTTATACGGATAACATGACAATTCCAACAGGGACAAGACCACTTTGTTTTGGGGAGCTTTACCCAAAAAGACCATGGCACTTGGCAACGAAAAGAGCCCCAGCAGAAAACAGAGCAAGGCCTCACGGCTTGTAGAGGATGCCCTCATGGTAGAATGAATGATCCAGCAGTAACTGCCTGACATCATGTGATTTCGATTGCCGAGGCGTCTTCGCCGCTGTGTTGGCATTGAAGAAAGGCGACAGGAAAGTGTCCACAAAGTCGTGCGCCAAGGCTACTATTCCTGTTGACAATGTCCAGACAAAAGCCAAAATTACTACTAAACTAGTTTTCTGCACAACAAAGAGGTCACTTTCTTGCTTTGCCAGAGTTAATAACTTGCCCTTAAATAATCCATGCACAACGTATCTTCATCACAGATGGGTTTGGGTGCATCAAATTATTTGTTATACAGAACCTTTTTTACTGCACTAAGCAGTGCGAACTCACAGGAAGCAGTTTTATTTCGTGTAAAGTATTTCCAAGAGCAACGCAATCACTTTGTTCTCTGTCTACCTTACTCATACTATCAATTCTTAAATTTATACCAGCAAATAGATAACAAATAGAAGGAAGAACACAATTCTGCACACGAGATATCCCCAGCTGTTCATTGCTTTGATACTCGCAGAAAGACTTGTAACGGTCAAGCTGGCATAGATCCGTAGATCGTTTGGTTTTGTTTTCACTGGCAGGCATTTCCAGTACACACGCTGCTGTCTTCATGGCTATCTACTGCCACGTTAGTGTAAACACTCGCTTTAAATGTACGCACAGAGTGAGAACGCAATGGTGGATCTAAAGTATACCATAAATTACAAGCCAGGCAAGTGCGGGAACCCGTTAGGTTGTGACAAGTGGCCTACGAACATTAGTTCCCACTGGAATGGCAGGATGAGTGCTGCAGGCAGGCTAGGGGCACCGCGACTGCAGTCAAAAGATGCTGCAAGAGAAAGAAATGGAACATGAGGAATGAAACACCGTTGGTTACAACGCCCTCACGAACCACACGCACACACGAAAACCTTCCCAACAGCGTCCTGTCACGCTCCTACTGCAAGTTCATTTTCGTTACAACACGGTTAGCACAAGGCACGTTGTCTAGAAAAAGCCTCGAGGCTAACAAGTGATTTTAATGACGCCACATTAAAGAAGAGACAAAGAAACGCCATGGGCGAGACGGGTTTGCATGCGAGCGAGTTTCCGCGCCGTGCAACAAACCGTCAACAGCTCGCGATCGCTGACAGAGGCGAACAGAGCAGCATAAACAGTGACAATGACGCAAGACGGTGAGAACGTGACGTTAAGAATTTCGTAAACGTCGCTAATATAACTGCAGCGAGCAGAAAGCAATTGAGCTTTTCAGTAGGTGATATGCGAACTGATTGCAAACCCGCCAAAAAGGAGCGCTCACCTGAGTCGGCCGATAGTGGACAGTTGAACGCCCACGGCTGATTGCACAGCCGTAGAGCCAGAAGACGCTGGAGCTGTTGAACGACGATTGACAGGGCGACAACCGTTCACACTTGCGTTGACAGCAAAAGTCCAACGCGGCTACTTGAGTCTCTACGGCGCGCACGCCGTGTAGGCAGCACTCGGAAAAATATAAACATACCGCGCGGGAGCGCTGGGAACAAACGTGACGTCACATCCGCCTAGCGCTCATCCTCACCCGCCGAAACGGTCGGTTAATTCCTCCCCTGAAGGGCAGGTCGAAAGGACCGGTCCGCTGCGCATTACGCGTAACTAAAACGAGAAAATCGCTCGCCGCTCCGCTGCAGCTTAGCGGGGCTATTCGGAGCGGAGCGTAAAAACGCCAAACTAAAACTCTGTGTCCGTCGTTCGGAAGCGGGCGGCCGCTTTGGAAGAGTTTAGGATACGTACGATTGGCTCACGCCTAGTCGAACGGATTGTAAATATGAGATCGTATAAGAAAATTGAGGTTGCAGCAAGTGAAATCCACGCGATTCTGACAGCTCAAGCAGCAAGCGAAACACGGTCCCGGCCCAACTGCCGTGGTTTGTGTCGTCGAACGACGCATGCCCGATAGCTTCTTTTAGGTTAAATAAAGGCGATACGGCTACTTAACTAGTATTCACAGCAACATGGGGCCCGTCTACAAATGGGCGAGTGAGGAACAGGCGGTATCAGTGCGAGGGACTCTCAAATACAACGAAAAACTAGAAACAGCCAGCCGTATGTACTGAGCTTGACCTACTGGCGCCATCTATTGAAATGGCGTAGAGTTAAACTGCCGCTCCATGTTCACGCAGTCGCAGTTCGAATCTCCGTAGGGGCGTTGGATGGTTTTTTTTTTTTTTTTTTTTTTCCCTAATACTGTCTTTAGCGCTTTTGAGAACTGATAACTAATATTTCAGCACAGGAAGCGCCACAGACTCACGAAAAATTGCCAAACGACGTACAACACAAGTCGCTCCCAGTCACGGTAGCATGGCCGGTAGTTACGGTCTGCTAAAAACGAGCCTTCCCGGTACCGTCCCGTAGCGGCTACCGTGTACCGTACCGGAACGATTTGTACACGCGATTCGCATGCGACTGATCGTCACGACTGTCACCACGACTAGTCGTACGCGTGAATTTGAGACACATGACCCGATGCGTGCATGCGATGCGTCGTCGGCGTCGCTCCGCCCACCGTTTTTGCTCCATGGTCAACAACGACTATCGCTGAGCTGAATTTGTAGATTCCGCGAGTTTAATCGCAAAAAATGGATAAAGCAGGCAATCGTGAAGCGTTTCCTGCCTTCGGAAACAGTTCGCGCACACGCCGGCCGCGCCTGCCAGCTCGGACACTCAGCGGCTCGAACCGGCGCAGACCACGGTAGCAACCGCTTGTCGCTGCTCTTCTGAATCAATCTGGTCGTTGAAATGAAGTTCCACATGCGAGAAAGTAGGTGTTAGTGTGGTGAAAAATTGTGCTTGAGATTGTTATCAGGGCTTATTTTAAAAGCGGCGATCAGATATCTGCCGCGATGCAAGCGTATACGCTGACCGGCCCCCGCGGCGCGCGGCGGGCGGTGCGCCGACCGGTCGAGAGATGGCAATACCTGCGCGGAAGCATCGAAACAGGCTACGCAGATGTTCAACTACGACGATCGCTGAGCTGAATTTGTAGATTCCGCGCGTTTGTAAGCAAGAAATTGATAAAGCAGGCAATCGCGAAGTGTTTTCTGCCTTCGGAAACAGTCCGCGCACACGCCGGTCGCGCCTGCCAGCTCGGCACACTCAGCGGCTCGAACCGGCGCAGACCACGGTAGCAACCGCGCTTGTAGCTGCTCTTCTGAATCAATCTGATCGCTAAAACGTTCCACATGCGAGAAAGTAGGTGTTAGTGTGGTGAAAAATTGTGCTTGGGATTGTTATCAGGGCTTATTTTAAAAGCGGCGATCAGATATCTGCCGCGATGCAAGCGCGGCGGACGGTGCGCCGACCGGTCGAGAGATGGCAATACCTGCGCGGAAACATCGAAACAGGCTACGCAGATGTTCAACTACGACGATCGCTGAGCTGAATTTGTAGATTCCGCGCGTTTGTTCGCAAGAAATTGATAAAGCAGGCAATCGCGAAGTGTTTTCTGCCTTCGGAAACAGTCCGCGCACACGCCGGTCGCGCCTGCCAGCTCGGCACACTAAGCGGCTCGAACCGGCGCAGACCACGGTAGCAACCGCGCTTGTCGCTGCTCTTCTGAATCAATCTGATCGCTAAAAAGAAGTAGCTTATGCGAGAAAAGGGATGATAGTGTGGTGAAAAGTTGTGTTACGGATTGTCATTCGCAGTTACACAGATAGCGGCAATCAAATATCCGCCAGGATGCTAAGCCTAGAGTTTCCAACACCCGAGCCGACCAGAGCAACGCACGCCGGTTGCGGGGTGTTGGGGCTCAGCGGGCTCTCATTGGCTGTGGCCTCACGACGATTGCAACGATGGCACGACTGCATCTGGCTTGCCAGACGCACGTCGTGAGCCTCCTCCGACCAGCGATCGACGCCAAAACGGGTCCTAACGATCAATCGTAACGATCAGTCGCATGCGAATCGCGTGCACTAGTCGTACATGTGTCCAGCGCTTTACTCTCTAATGACGATCAAGATTCCCCAAAACGCTTACCCGTGCTCTTCGTTGTCCCGGCGAGCCATTTTCTGCGGTGTAGCAGCAAAATCCTCCCTGTTCTGTGGTAGCAGCGACGCCGCAGCACCGAACCTGCGACGTAGCACCGAACCTGCGACGCGTGCACACGGGGTGTGCACTTTTCAACCTAATCCGAAGGGGACAGGCTGGTTCACGGGTCTGTGTGAGGGGGTATTGTTATCCCCCTGTTCAATTTTCACAGCCTGCCTCCGCTCCCGTAAAGGGCCCCGCCAAGAGCCCCGTGTACATGGACGCGACGGGGGCGGGGTGAGTTGAGTGGCGGGTTCAGCTTACCTCGACGCGTCCGAGAACCCCGTCCAAAGAATCGAGGTGAGGGGAGCGGCGGGGTTCCCGGAAAAGGGGCTACCGTATCTTCACGATTCTAACGCGCACCCTCTCTTGCTAAAAGGTAGCTTAATATTTGTGTGCTCGTTACAATCGGGCTCAAAACCGAAATAGGCTTCAAATCGGCCAGCAGCATTCCCATGCGCAACGGACACTAAGTACCCGCAAACTCCAACTCAGTCCAATAAAAACAATCCGTCAACACCACGTGAGTGAATTTCGGTGCACTGATTCCTCAATGGCATGCCGAATACCCTGGTCAGCTGTTGCACATTTTTTTGTGCTTCTGCTTAGCCCCTAACGCTTAGAATTATGAAGGCCAAGGCACTTGAAATCGCAGGCAGCTTCAGTGTTGCGCGCTATAACTTTATTTCCAGCAGCAGCTGGATAAGCAACCTTGTGAAGAGCGGCATACGCCAAATAAAATCTCCCTCTTCCAGGTACGTGGTGTCATGTCTTTTCCATCTGCGCAGTACCGTCAGTGTCACATTTTTTTTTTAGAATTTTCCTGCGCGAAGTTACCCGCGCGCTACGACTGGGGGCGTGTTAGATTCGCGCAAATACGGTATTCTGCTCCCCGCGGCCCTCCGACTCAGCCCGACGAGCGAGCTAACCCACCCCCTGCCTCCGAGTTGACTGGACTCGCCGCGACGGCTCTCTGACCCACCCCGTCCGCTTATACATGGGGGGGTCGAGTCCAAAAAACCTGTTTATTTCGATTCAACGCGCCCTCGTCGGGTCAATGTAAACGGGGCTCTTCGATGCTCCGGTACCCTTTCCGGCTGAGTCAATCTCTTCCTGGAAGCATTATTTTAGAGTGTGTAACGTCCATGGATTCGTGTTTAAAAAAAAAACAATATATTAAAGTCACCAAGTAATTATAAATTAACTGTATGTGCTGTTTACCTCACAGCAGAAAATTAATTGCAGAACTCTCTCGAAATCATAACGTAACTCCCAGAAACGTAACGCTCATTGCAGCTACTTTTTGAAACACAGTTCGGAATATCAGACTTTTTGCCGACGTAATTACATCCGCTTCTGCCATTTCAATTTTCATTATGAAACATTACGATGATAGCAACCATTGCTTTAAAATATGTAGAAATGCAGACAAATGTGTATCATTCTTAAGCCGCTTTTCCAGAGTGAGTTTTTGAGAGTCGAATACGGCTGCGAGTCGCAAAAAAACGTTGTATTATTTTATTCCTTTAAAGTTTCTTTTGTTTCTTTTCGACAATGATGTAAATATATACGGTCATAGTGATGAAGGGCCTCTACTTCGCTAATGGTGTTTTCTTTTTCGGATGATGCAAGGCGTACTGCAGCGTTGGTGCGTTTACGTTATTTTTTATTCGTGCTATATTTCCACCTTTAATTTGCGGATTGTTTTGTTTGTTGTTTGCTTTTAGGGGGAAATGTATAGGATCCATATATTTTTGTTTGTCAGATCATTTTTGTTAAAATTGTATTTTTTCTATTTTATTTTTGTGATATTTAAAACTTATGTCCGACCAATTATCTCCATTTAGGCCATTATAACCAGCCACTAAAGGTAAAACTTCCACCAAATCTGCATTTTTGTGGAAATGCAGGGCGTTACACGGCTCGCAATCTCGTAATTTTTATTTCGTATTTTGAGTGTTGTTCAGAGGACTTTTCTTCTCTATTCTTCGGTTTTGTAGGGTATAATATAATATGCATATTTTTAACTTGGTCAGATCACTTTCGTTAAAATGTTAGGTTTCCTGCTTTTATTTTTTTGATATTTAGAAATTCTGTCCGACCAATTATCTCGCTATAATCTATTATTTCGAATAAAGGTATAACATTCCGCCAAATCTGCATTTTTGAGGGAATGCAGGGCAGTACACGGCTTCTCGTTCGTTTCGCCGCTTTTATTTCCTATTTTGAACGTTCTTTTTCAGACTTCTTTTATTTATTCTTGGGTTTGGGGGGGGAGATGTATAAGATGCATATTTTTGATTTTGTCAGGTCATTTTTTGTGAAACTTACATTTTTTCAACCTTTCTTCCGTTTGGGTTTTCAAAATTTTGTCGGAACAGACATCTCGTTACGCTATTATAACAATTACGGGTCCACCGAATCTGCGTTTTTGTGAAAATGCAGGGCGTTACATGGAACCGGTGGTGGGGGCACTCTGCAAAGAATGCTACGCATTAAAAAGAGCCGCTTGTTAGCGTTTTACTGTGTACTTGGTAGTGCCGGCCCCGCAGTTACAGCCACCCGCATTGCGTACAGCTATTATGGAATGGGTTCCTCCAATGACAGTAAACACGTGATAAACATGCAAACAAATTTTGAAATGAACATTACGAATCATTTGCTATTAGTAGTGAAACACTGCCCAGCGGATAAGCCTTCGGAAACTTCCGAAACCCAGACGCAAGGGTTGTGCACTTCCGGGGAGGCTCAACGGAAACATGACCGTGGCGAGAGCCTCTTAATAAGTTCCGCTCACTAACACGGCCATTTCAATTAAGAGAGTTGCTCAACATGAAAGAAGAGCAAAGACAAAGGGGAAAATTAAAAAAAAAGGAAAGAAGTAAAAACGCGAAACAAGAAAAAGACGGACATCATATGACACTAATCAACCCAAGTAGCACAGAACATTATAATAACGTTATCTGGAAGTTGCGAAAGTTTAAATAACGTTAAATGTTACGTGGTAAAATGTTTATGTAACGTTTAAAAAAAACATTCAATGTTTATGTTATGTTATAAACGTTATTTTTACGTTGAAAACAAACATGTACGTTAACGTTTTGTTCCCGACATTTATTTAACGTTTAGGAAACAACTTAAAACCAATGTTAGAAATGCTAATGTTATTACAATGCTTATGACTCAACATTAAAGTAATGTAAATATACAAACATTATAACAACGTTCAGGGCATGTTCAGGAAACAACTTATGACCAATGTTAGAAATGGTAACGTTATTACAATGCTCAGGACTCAACATTAAAATAATGTAAAAATTCAAACATTATAATAACGTTCAGAGCATGTTCACGGCAGAACATTAATGGGATGTAAAAATGTAAACATTATTATAATGTTAGGAAGCAACCGCACAGCAACGTTATAGATAACACCTTTATTGCAACATTATTGCAATGTTCAAGGCATAACGTTGAAGTAACTTTAGAAATTTAACGTTATTAAAATGCTCGAGGTAATACTGTCAGGTAACATAATAAATCTGAACATACGCATAACATTTATGTTACAACGGCAGGGTGATGTTATGCTTGAAGCATTAGCGAAATGTTCAAACTAATTGCACAATACAACTGGCTTTTACCAAAGTCTTCAGGGGTACAGGGGGTCAAAACAAGTCCTCCCCCCGAAATTTCTCGTGAGGGAAGTAGGGAGGGGGGGGGGGGGGCGGTCATCTAGGACGGGTATTTCGTGTAAACGTGAATCGCACGCGCCAGATAACGCTTCCAGGCTCCAGCGCGTACCGCTCGGTTCTTCTGGCTCCCTCTTCACCATTTTGACATACTAAAAGGATAAGGATATTTCAGGTTATTTCCTTATTTCACATTTATGGAACTTTGCATCTCGAGCTGTCGGCGTGTCGCCACCGATTCTGCTATCTCTGGCGTGTCTTCCGCGGCCAACTTCCGGCTCGTTTGAGCAGCTCTGGCAGCTTGGGCCAACAATTCCTAACAGCATATTACCAGTTTTAAGCTGACAGACCACTGGAAGCCACATGCTCGTTCAGCCAGTCACGTATATATTTTTTTGTACCAAAGAGGCCACCTTTTTATCTTCTTTCCCGCGATCGACGCGTGCCTCTCTCAGCTTTTCGTTTTAATCTTTTCCGCAGCCTTCACGCAACCTCCGTTACCTCCCATCACAGCTCCTAAAGCATGCGTTGCGCCATGGAAACTAGGTTCGATGAAGTGTCACAAGCCTTGGTCGATGATTGGAGAGACAATTAAGGAGGACAGATGTCTGTTTGGGCCCCTGACATTAGAAAGATCAGAGCTCTAGTCAATGCGCAGGGAGAGGCAGCTGTTTGAAATTGTTCCGAATGCGTAAATGTGCCGCGCTTCTTGTGTCCGAACCCCTTCCACTTCTTCAACTCGCGAGCCCTGGCGTAACTTATATGTTATGACCTGAAATAAGGTCCCCGCTTGTTACATTGTTAAATTGGTTGAAAGAGTATACACAATCACTTAGCTATCTCGAATTAGGCTTGAAATAAAGAAAAAGGACGCTCTGGGCGAATGAAACCAACTGTCTGTTCTTAGCAAGCAGACATCGTGACGAAGAGACAGAAAGGCAGCTTAGTGGGTAAGCTTTGCGGGTGAGGGCGGGAAGGGAGGCTAACAAACACCTCCCCCCCCCCCCCTCCCCCGGTTTAAAATCCTGGCTATGCCAATGCTTTTAAAAATCGCAGCCACATTATTTCAGTGCTTGACTGCAGTTTGACGCCGGAGATGCGTTGAGACAACGGTTGTAAGTGTGTATGCGCGTGTGTTTATTTTGTGTTATGAGCCCAGCGGCCAACGTGTTGAGGAGGATAAATTACAGCCCCAATCGGGCACCACTTGTGGTTTTGGGCCGCTGCGAGTCCGCGCTAAACATTTCCCAGAGAAGGCGACTTTCCCCTCAGTTGCCTTTGTTCCCTCAGTTCAATCAGAGACATTGAAGGGCCTGAATAGCTCCGTCAACAACCGGTCCTATTCATGACCAGTCTTATTGTTGCCCACCGCCCCTCCCCTCGTTTTGCAAGGCGTGTTTCATGGGGGTGCACGCGGTGAGTGGAGGCTTGCTCCCCCTCTCACGACCCGCAGGGGAAGTCCGTCAAAAGCCTGTTCTTGTCTGTCATCTGCACCGAGCGCAAGAAAGAGCGACAACACAGAGCAGCAGAAGGTGCTTTGCGTCATCGAGAAACACACTTGTTGCCGGGAAACAACGATTTGCAAGTAAAATGCAGGTTACTTCAAATATACACGAAAACACGCTTTTAACTATTTTCAGTAAGCATCATAAGGAGGAGGAGGAATAAACGTTTATTGTGCACACCACGATGTGCTCAGCCTCCTAAGTCCAGGAGGCCGCGAGTCCGAGCTGCGTCCAGAGCTCGTTGCACCAGGGCTTGCTGTCGCTCTGGTGCTGAGCTGGTCAGCTCGGACTCCCACTGCTCAGGGTTGGTGGATGGGATGGTTAGGGTGGTGAGGACAAGAGAAAGCATCATAAAGCTAAATTTATTTTAAAAAACAGTAACACTGGAAAAATGAATAGGAATTGATAGTTTTATGTGTAATTTTTACATCCCTGTCACGTTTGCACCACAAATTCATGCGCTCTTGAAACAGAAAACAAAAATGTGAGACATAATTCTTATCAATGTGGCGATCGAATTAACACCCATTGCATGATCTGGTAGATTTGCAACGAACTCACACCTACAGTGAAACCCAGAGTTGCCCTGCGCATGCAACGCGAAACTGCGACACCGCAGTTTCGCGTTATTTTGTTTCGTATTAGCCACATAAAGTACAACAGTATTGTTATGGTGCGTCAGCCACAGAGGAAGGAGACACGAACGCCAGTGCCTAGCCTGCTCGGACCAAAACAAGACGCTGGGCGCGCTCAGGTCGACTCTGAGGTGTACATGTATTGAAAAGGAAGTAGACGAAGTTCTGGCGTTCTTGGTCTGGGCGGGGCCTTCTGTTCTGTAAATACGCCTTGTTGGTTGATGGATTGTAGAGTTTAACGCGGCGATGCAACGCAGGCGATGAGGCGCGCCGTAGTGGAGGGCTCCGGATTAATTTTGACAACCTCGGGATCTTTAACGTGCGCCAAAATCTCGTACGGACGGGCGTTTTTGCTTTTCGCCTCCATCAGAAAAGCGGCCGCAGCGGCCGGGAATCGAACCAGCATCCTCGTGCCCAGCAGCACAACGCCTTAGCCACTGAGCCACCACAGCGGGTGTGAATAGGCCTTGTAAGTACATCTTCGTTTCACGTCTTCCTCTCCGTAACATGTTGGTGGCGGTTGCTAACCATACATCCGTGCTCCTGCTTCGAGCCTATACGAGCGCGTAAGTGCTCACAAATGATGATACCCTACGCTCACGCTCGCGCTACAAACGGCTAGCCTCCTGGTTATAAGCTTTGTCGGGAAATAGACTGCATGATGTCGATGGGCGCTGGACCCAAGGTGAAGTCCAGCACCGGAACCCTTGCGAAGTATCTAACCAAGCTGTACAGCCTTCCTTTGTAGCCGCATAACTGTATTTCTCAAGTGGATTTCAACTTTTAACGTCTACGTATATAAACTGCACTCCGCTGTTGCTCCAATTCCTCCCCATAGCGCTGCGCTGGCGGGCACGATTGCTGCCTAAATATTTTGATGACTGCTGCTGCGGTCTTGTTAATTTACTGCAAAAGCTATAATGTTTGACAACTGCATTACCTTTGATGAAACTTCATAAAAATATTTAGGAGACGAAATTGAAACTTTGAAATGTTTCCTTTGCGGCAGACGTAATCAATTCGTCAATTTTGATGCAAGTCTACGTTTATCCGCCATGCAAAAGCGCGCACCACGTTGAATTGAAATACAGAGTTACCCGTAAAGTTAAACCTGGATGTAACGAAGTTGATAAAAATTCAATTTTTCGTTACATGCAGGTCTTCATTATATGCAAGTTTCGATTTAAGGCACGCGTAAATGAAGCAGAAACTAAATCAAAATACTTACATCAGGGATCGTGAACTCTCCCTTCAGGAATTTATTTCATTGATAAAATGCGCTATTTGCGACCTCTGCTTTCCCACGAAGTTTTTCAGTACAGGGCAGTCCAAAGAATCAAGGTCATTTACCCCTGTATTCGCAAGCGTAACTTAAGTATCAATTTTGCCTTTTGACATTCTTCGCTGCCTTAACCAGTTTCAAGGAGCAAACGTATGCTGAAAGGGCGCCTTTTCGCGAACTTGATGCTATTTAATTGCTGCACTCCAACGTTTTGAGAAGGTGTTAGCTGGGATATTGTACTGGACGACAACGTTGATCCTACTTGCCGGCGGAGACGGCACCTGAAATTGTGAGCTTGTCTTAAAAAGACAAAGCTTTTCGTTTTCTAGTAGCAGAACTCATCACCAACGAACCTACACCTCAGAAAGCAGTGGAGACGCGCGACTATACACACCGACAGCTGGGCTAGCACCTAACCGACACCACACACACATTGGAAACGCACGGTAGTTTGCAGTGCGGGCAATATTCTCTAAATTAGTGCATATCTCCATCCAATTTTTCAGAAAAAGTGCAAAAAACAATGGCTCGTCAGCGTAGCAAATTCGTTACATCAAGGTGCACTGGCGTTCCTGGCTAAACTTGCACCCGGGGCCCCAGCAAATTTGTCACCCCCTCTCATACGAAATGTCAGCAATAATCAGAACAAATCAGCACAGTTTCCACTATTTTATTTGATATTAAAATAATTTACTTTATTTTATTTGTTCTTTATTTTATTTTATTCATTTTATTTATTTTGTATGCCTTTATTTTATTTATTTTATTTTCCTTTATTTTCTAAATTACTCAGTTATTTTGTTTTTTTAATAAAGAGTCGAAATAACAACAACATCGAAATATCCATTTTTGCATAGAAATGAACAAACTTTGCAGATTTTATTTAAAGTGAGGGCTTTGGAATACACAATACACGAATACACAATGCAGTTCCGGTGAACGTCTAATGGACAATATACAACGTGTGTAAATACATAAAAAGGAGACAATGTGTAAAAAAGAAGCAACAAAACAGCAAGACATGCTGTACATACACAAACCAAGTCATAATCGCTACATGGGGTCAATCTGTACACGTGGAGGGCAGCCAACGAACCAGATTTGGTATGACGAATACACGATCACAGGAAAAACAAGACTTACTTCCCCAAAATTTTGGTTTGTCTGTGTCACTTCCTTCAACCACTCAGCCAAAAGTTGCAACAACTGTTCAGCAATAAGTATACACAGAAAAACTGCTACCTACAACTGCTACAAAACTACTAAAGACCAACGTACTAAAAGCACTGGCGTGGGTGATGCTTGTTCATCTTACACAGCGCCAAGAAAAAAAATGCCGCAAGATGTTCGTACCCAACCTACAGAGCAACACTTAATTAAAGAATACACTGTAAATAGTTTTTGCGGTAGAAAACAAATGCAGTCAGAACAAAGGAGAGTTCCGCACGTTCTCACTTACGAGGATATCGTATTGGAGAGGACACATGTGAGGAGGACGTCGAGTTGCGGGAAAATTTAATTGCAATGAGAAAACAAACATGCATTAACTGTTGGAGGAGCAAGAGAGGAGGGGAAGAGCCTGAGGGATGGAAAGGGAGAGGAGCTGCAAGGGATGTAGCAAGCTATTGTCTTTCGGCAACATTGCAACGCAGCAAGAATCTTGTGTGGAATGGGGGCAGAGTATATTTTAGTGTTTTTAAGTAAGTTGAAGTTACTAATGGAGGCCAGACGATGAGGATAATTTCGAGTTATCAATAATATTCACAAAGCCGTTGTAATAACAAATAGAAATAACTTGAAAGTTGGATCAGTAATCAAAAGCAGGTAGCTGTCTCTTGGGAACAGGAAAAAATGTTTCTGGACAAGTTTCGTTACAAGTTGTGGCGCAGTCATATTCAGCAAATAGCTGAGATTGCGAGTCAAAAAGTGGTGCATTGGAGCGTTCGATACAGTTAACCACGATGTAGGTAGAGCTTTTGAGGATATTTTGGCAATAGTGAAGGAAGAGTGGTGTTAAAGTAAGCATGCTTTGCATGTTTTAATGTTTTTTTTTTCATGAAAACTCGTTTTTTTTTCTCGGAAGGATCCAGGCTTGTGGATTACCTGAATATTTACCCTTACAGAAAAGCCGTTTGTTCGGGTTTTTAGAGCGGTAATTATTGCATTAAACCAATGCGAACTACGGTTCATTAAAATGATCTTTTCGGGAATATACAAGAACTGCTTTAAACATATACCAGTTTTCGTCAACCAAACGATTTTCAAAAAGTTTCATACGTTTATTTATGAATCAGGTTGCCAGTGGCAGCAAAAGTGGCTTTTCCATAGTCGCAAATAGTTTTTGGTTGTTGGACGAATGATGGGACGGAACATAGCGGGACAAAGGCAATACAAACAATACAGAGATCGCTAATGTCAGGCATGCGATGTGGCTAATACTTGAAACAATGTCTGGGACACTTAGTATTAGGTCGAACACACAGATGAAGACGTTGTCCTGTTTAGCTGGGTAGTCGCTTGTGTTAAGTAAAAGGCGCATAAAGATCGGAAAGTAGAGGATTCCGATAGCGTTGTCACAGGCGTAGAGGATTTCCAGGTAATGTGGGGGAAATTAAAATTGACAAAAACAAACATAGCACGATTAGGAAATTTTGTAATAAAATACATATAGTGCGTCGAGCAGGTCATTAGAAAATCCCGCGTTAGCGGATGGTGTAAAATAGCAGCAAAAAATATTCTTCTGATAGCCTGCAGTTATGCGAAAGGAAACAAGATCGAGCTTTGTAAAAACATTCATTTAGACACATGCAAAGATTTTGGCAACATCATTTATAACGCCACCTGAATGTTTCTTCTCTCCTTTTAAGTTAGGGCAATGCGTACAATTATTTTAACTCTTTTGACGTAATAAGATGTTCTGGTTCCCAGACAGTTTATCGAACGCCGTTTTATCGAACACCGTTTTATCGAAAAAATGCCAGTTTTATCGAACGCCGTTTTATCGAATGCCGTTTTATCGAACGACCTACGTCCGTTTTATCGAAAGTGTGGTTTTGCGGCTTTCATTGTAATTTTCTGGGTTTATTTTGTTTAACTGGCCATCGCACTAACCTAATCTGCAGATAGCCTAATTCTACGTTGTCTCTGCCGTGCATTACATACAAAAACCTGCATATATATGTTGACGCGTCTTTCCTGTGCTTTCGATCACCTTTGTTTTATTAGATTTTTTTTTTATTTTTTCGTCTTCATTGATTGCCTTCATGCATGTATACGTCCCCATTGTTTATATTACAGAATTTGCCACTATAGTAGCAACCCTAACCCCGTGCGCAGTATTCCTTATATGTGTATCGGTGTATTCGGGTTGGTGTTGCCAAATATATACCTTGCACCATGGTTCATCATTACGTGATCAAAGTCTTGTCCTCCCCAATTGTTTTGGCCACGTGGTTTGCGTGCGACTCCTACTCGGACGATATGGTCACATTGTTTGCACCTGGAGAAATATCGTGCCAAGAACTTCGGAAAGATTAGTGCTATATGAATGGAACAGGCGGGGTTCCGACAGTCGAAGTGAGGCCCTAACAGAGAACTCATCACAAGGGATCCCGTCACAGCCAACTCCTCATAGGTGAACTCGCCAAGTAGGACAAGTCGTCATAGGTCATCTCGCACTATTGAAACTCGTAACCTAAGACAACTGGACAATTGCCCATCTCGTCACAATTTATTTTTTCGTTAATCATGCTGAAATAAAAAATACAGCATTTCATATGATTCTCTACTAATGCGTCAACACTATTGCGCCCCTCCATCGATTCACCAACCCTATACGTTTACTTGGTGGCCTTTCAGGAAGACGCCAGATCAGACAGCACATTTTGTTGGTTTTTTGTGTGCTTTGTTCAGCTAATCGCACGGACCATATTAGATTTTGTTTACTCGTTCTCAATTTTTTTCAATTTTACATTTTATTTCCAGATAATCCGGTGACGGCGCTGTATTGAGTAAAGCTTCACTATTTCTTTATTTTTGGTGTTTACTATTTTGATCTTACAGTTTTTTATGCCTTATGATAACAAGGTAGAAGAGTATGAGCTAAAAACTCCGACATGCTGGGGTGCAACGAGGGGGGTAGATGAAAACGAGCCAGCCTGTTGTAGGTGACTAATTTTGTAACTAACTTTTTTATACTTAGTTCTGAACAAGGCATCGAGAACAGTAGGATAAGGCTTGGTAGCCTCTTAGCAACCGAACTCAGTGCCCATTAAGAATTACGAATGCAGAAATCGGGAGAGGCCTTTGCTAGCGTTCCAGTTAGGTTTTTGACACTGGACTCACAAGCGCCAAGAAGTGCCTTTCTGATGTAGAACATACGCGGTGAAATAATTAGATTGTGTGTCGGCACAAAAGCGGTTTATACAAAAAAGTACGAAGCAAATGGAGGCATTATATTCTATACGCCACTATGCCGGGATATGCTTCGGATCAGAGGGGGGGGACTAGAGAAACAAAGAGACTCAATGGCAGTACCACCTGCGCAATGAACAGAATAAAAAAAATTCTGGAGACAAAGTTCGCGAATCACAAAAATGCACGCAGGAAATAAAAGACAACTAGTACAGAGACTACAAATTCTGTTAAATAGGCTCGCTGTGGAGACAAGATTGGCAAATTACATAGCTACGAGGGAACTAAAAACGCACTGCAAATTTCGTTACACGAAAAGGTCGGGAAAACACTTTCGATAAAACGGCTTCGATAAAATGTCCGTCGATAACACAGCGTTAGATAAAACGGCGTTCGATAACATGACGTTCGATAAACTGTCCGGACCCCGATGTTCTTTGACATCGTGAAAACTCAAGCGTGGCTGTTTTGTTTTGCCTTTGGTGGTAATGGTTGGTCTTTGTTGGAGTGGAAGCCTGCTACTGTGACATTCAAGGTGGGGGAGGGATTGCAGGACCAGGATATTTTGTGCACGGGTTCCCCGAAAGCCAGACATTTCTTGGGGCGTACCTTACTGCCATTTAGGTTCGCCGTGGCGGCTGCTAAAAGGACCCGTACTGGAAAAAGGTCCATTGCAATTGAGAAACGAAATTTTCCACTTCCCCTGAACCGGGGGTCGAAATAAGGTTTACGTCTCCCTCTCTCTCCTCGAGAACGCTTTCCTGAGAGAACAGGGAAGGGATGTCTCCACGTGCAGGTGAAGCACCGACGCTACAGTCCACAAGTTTCCCCGTATACATCTTTGTCAGGTCTCACGGAGGGCAGAGGACAGCAACCCAGAAATTATTGGAAACGTGTGTGTCTCCCTTTCTTAGATTCGAGAGGAGAAGCACTCCTTCGTCGTGCCTTCATGCGCAATGGAATGCAGACACGCCCAGCAGCAGACGCACTGCGTTACCGTGAAGCGCTGGGCTTCAACTGAATTCTTGTGACAATGAAAGCCCTGCTGGGGTGGCTGCTTTTCAAATGAAAGCTAAACGCCAGTGAGTCGAGATTTCGGGTGTAGCACGTTTCCCCATGTCGCATTTCCCCCGTCGCAGTTTTCCCGCCCCGCTTCCCCCGTGTCTCAAAATCCCACTGTCCGTAATCCCTGTCTTTCTTCCCACGTGTTGCGCCTCCCCCTGCCGCGAAAGCCCTCTCCTATAGAGCTGGAGAGGGGAGTGACCCTTTTAGTGGGAACGAGCAGGGGAGCTTCGCCTGGCATTGTGCGAGATCGGTCCACCTGGGGGGCAAAGGCGGTCGTGCCAAAACGCTCTTGTGTACGAGATATCGGCGCACGTTAAACATTTCCACGCGGTCAAAATTAATCCGGAGACCTCCACTACGGCGCGCCTCATCGCTTGCGTTGCGTCGGCGCGTTAAACCCTACAATCAATCTATAATAGCATGGAACTTACACGTTAGCGACGCGGCCTAAATACCGGCTAGTTGCTAAGTCCTGAGGTTCCCCCCCCCCTCCCCCCGGTTATAGCAGGGGAGCAGTCCTTGTACGTCCCCGCGCACGCATTGTACGCTGTGCGCCTCACGGCAGCCATTGCCCCTTTGTTCGTCTTGACGGCAACAAAAGCCGACCCAACCCAAGGTCGAGGGTACACGAGAGGGGGAAATTGCTAACATGTGCATTTGAGACGAGGGATTTTGAACACAGGGGGAAATAGCCAGTTTATTTCGAGAGTGGGATTTTGAGACAGGCAAAACGCGTTCGGGTTGTTTCGTGGTCCACCCCGAGATTTCGGCGCAGAAAAGCGCTGCCGGGGACACGCATCTCTACTGTCACCCCCCCTCCCTGGAAGGAACAAGGTTGCTCCCCACACCCTCCGGCGGCATCGCGGTAACTCTTTAATAATCCCCCACGCATTTTTGAATGCGTCACGGCGAGGTCTGTCGCCGATCTGGGGGGAATGCGTCGACATGAGTACAAGGTCCTTTTGTATTGCACGGGGCGTGTTGACAAAGGACAGGAATTTCGTCATTGTTGGGCATATTTTCGTCGCGTACCATATGGACGGAACGTGGATGGCCAGCTTTCAGAGGTTCTTTAGTGTGTCGGTTTCAACCTGTGCTTTGATAAACGTGTAAACGTTTTTAGTGTAAACGTGCTTCGCGTCCACATATTTGGCTATCTTTGGTTGTCTCCTTTATCAACTACCCTAATTGTGTTCAGTATACATTGCAACTCTTGGGCGTAGATTTCATGGGTGACAGAGCTGTTCACTTTTATTATTTTTTTTATTGTTATCGTCTTCCGACTTAAACTTGTATTGCGAACCTCGTAGCCATTACCTGTCTGCTGTGTTTTGTTACTCGCCAATTTGTGCTTTATGATCCTCAAAGCTTCACTTTTGTAACTCCCTTACTCAATTCCCTGCAAAGAGCCTGTAAAATATTTTAAATAAACTGCAATATTTAATAACAATTTATTAAACGTCTATCTGTTGTTCCTTTCGACACAGTTTCTTAAGCAAAAAATTTAATTATGTTCCTGCATGTGAGTAACTTTCTATCTGCACATCTGAAGCGCACTAACCTAAATGCGCATTTGTAAGACCGAAGTGGAAAGTGCCATATGTGTTGCACCCATAATAGACGAGCACCAAAATCTTTGACATGCATGTCTGAACTTTGTGGGGTGCTCCCCGAAAAATTTGTGGGGGGGGCGTTTCTTCGGATTCTTTTTATCTCCAGATAAACTGCTGCCAGCGGTGTTCCTATTCGTATAATATACGTAGTTAGGTGTGAGTTTTAAATTTCTCACTGTATTTTGCCTAGGATTATCCGACACCACATTTGGATTTAAAAAATTAAATGTAACGTTAATGTAACGAAACGTTCCATATTTCGAGGTGGAACTCGAACGCATTCCTTACGCAATAAAGGAACTTGTAACGGGAACTCGTTTCAAAATTGGGAAGGAACGGGGAACGAGCTTTCGTTCCCGTTTTAGAGGAACGTGTACAACACTGTTTGCAAATTCATTTTAGCACGACAGCGCAGCCTAAATAAAACTCTTCGTTAGATTTTCTGCGTTTTTAGGGGGCTGCTCTTGGTGGTTCACGGACGGCGAAAGATACCTCATAATATGCACCATATCATCTATCTATCTGACATGTGCGGCAAAATTAGATTGCTGGTTATCCATTTGGCCAGTCACAATAGCGCACAGTGCTGGATAAAGCAACTTCGAAATACCTGGAAGCCAATGCTTCATATAATTTCTAGAATGTCAAATAAGTACAGAGGGGCCAAACGATCGGCTTGCACGAGCAGTGGCTCTAGGCCGCCTCCTCTATGGTGCCCCTGTATATAATAATAATCTTTATTTCATGTTCCAAGTAGTACATGAGGGGGCGAAAGAAAAAGCTGCCCTTGGCAGCTTGACCAGCTCCCGCCCCCTGTTTGCAAGGACAGCATACAGCAACACAGCATACAGCAACACATGTTTCACGGGTAACACTCGGTGAAGGGGTTATAAATGCTACACGATACCCGGCCGGAAACCCCTCCAAGCAATAACACAAGAGAAATAACCTGACAATGCGCATTGAATTACAACAGTAAAATAATTATGCCTATTAGCGCACATGATCATTAGGCATTTCGAACAATACAATACAGTTGCATACAGTAAAGTAAGCGACAACAGTACACAAACAAGAAAAAATCGAAAAAAATTCTGAATTCCACACACAGTATAGAAAATGACAACCATAAAGTTTACAAGAACAATTCATAGATCTCCTTTGCAGTAAGCTTGTAAAAATCTATACCTTTTTCATGGAAGTTGTTCAAAGTCTTCGGAATTACAGTTTGTAACATTTGATCTCCATAATTAGTTCTATTTAAACGCACCTTCCAATACTCTGCACGACGTGTTTCATGGACATGTTTATTTATGACTAAATTACCCAGACTGAATAGGTGGCTGGAATTCCGCTTTTTTCCCATGTTCAAGGCTCTGCACAAACGGTAGCTGTAAACGAAAATTGTTCAACAGCGCGTCTACTTCATGATCCGATGGAACGTTAGCAATTATCCTAATTATTTTATTTTGCATCCTAGTCAACCTTGCAATATTTGTTTGCGTTGTAATGCCCCACACTAAAAAACAGTTCTGTACATGAGAAAGAAATAGGGAATGGTATATAATAAGTCTGATTCGAACTGGAAATACATCACGATTACGGTACAGCAAACCCACGACTCGCGATAATTTGTGTATAACGTGATCGCATTGCATATCCCAAAGTAATGTGTTAGAAAATATCACGCCTAATGTTTTAAAGCTCTTTACGATTTCAATTGGAGAACCGTTCATGTATAGACTCTGGCTGGCGCTAGCTTGCTTGCCTTTTGCACGGAATATTACGGCTTTCGTTTTTTCTGTATTGATAACCAAGCCATTACAAGAAGCCCATTTCGTTAATTTACCTAAAATTTCATTTCCTTGGTTGATTAACTTGTCGCAGTTGTCATTTGAAATGAGCAAGGTCGTATCATCTGCATAGATGATGACTTTTACACGGGGGTCAATCTGTACAATATCGTTTATATAAATATTGAAAAGAAAAGGTCCTAAAATACTCCCTTGTGGGACACCATAGACAGTCGACTTAATGGAGGAAACATACTTATTTATAGCTACATACTGACGACGATTAGACAAATAGCTTTGGATAAGCTGTAGGCCAGTCCCTCGGATTCCATAATATTGCAATTTCTGTAACAGTAGTTCACGGTTCAGAGAATCAAAAGCCTTTGTAAAGTCTACAAATATTCCAAGTACAATTTTTTTGTTTTCAATTTCTTGAAGTAGAAATTCTTTTTGCGTAAGCAATGCAAGTTCTGTTGAACGCGTCTTTGGGAAACCATATTGTGAATCAGTCATTAGGTTGTATTTGTCTGTAAATATTGAGAGGCGTGAATGCAGAAGTTTTTCGAAGGCTTTTGAGATAACAGGTAATATTGAAATTGGTCTATAATTTCCCAAATTATTCTTATCACCTTTCTTATATATAACTGTAACCTTGGCTCTTTTCAGTGCTGCGGGAAAGATACCAGTAGAGAGACAAATATTAAATACATGTGGCAGCGGGCGTGCAATGATATCTGCGACAAATTTTACTGGACGTATTTGAATATCAAAAGAATCCGTACTGCTACTGTTTTTTAAATGCATAATAGTTGAGTACACCTCAGCTTCTGTTACAGCGTGCAAAAAAATCGTGTCAGAGCACGAATTTGTTAAATATCTTGAAATATCCCCAGTACCGGTTGAAAAAGACAAGCTAACGAAGTAACCATTAAATGCCTCTGCAAGCTCCGTCTCGGTAATCGTTTTTCCGTCAATGACCACTTCAGTGATTGTGTTTGGCGAGCTGGCTGTAAAAAAAACCGAGTTAATTTTTTTCCATGTAGCGGCTGTGTCGTGACCACTTGAATTAAATTGTTGGTTGAAGTACTTATTCCTGGCCTGTTTAATTTCTTTATTAAGGCGATTGCGAAAAGTTTTAAATCGTTTTAGCACCTCGGGATCACGCTCTTTCAGAAATGTGTTATACATCGAACACTTTGCTTTTATTTTACTCAGAAGCTCACGATTAATCCAAGGCTTGCGGCTTTTTTTGGCTGGCATAAAAGTTTTGAACGGGAAATTTTTATCGTACGAGTTCTTAAATATCTGAAGGAAATTATCAAGAGCAATGTCTGCGTCATCACTGGATAGAATATCTTTCCATGACGTTGTTAATAGTTCATCACGGAATGTGGTCAGGTTCACGGGGGAAATATTACGAATTGTGTAAGACGGTTTTGACACTTTACCTTTCCGCTGAATGGCCATAAAAATTGGGAGATGGTCGCTTAAATCAGATGCTAATACACCAGATTTTACATTTGCGATAATTGAGCTAATAAGAAAAATATCTATAAGGGTGGAACTGGTTTCAGTAACCCTTGTTGGCATTTTTATGGGATTAGTAAGACCAAAACTTTGAGACATATGCACAAGTTCTTTCGCTGCATGATATTCTGATAACATATCAATATTAAAATCTCCACCACAAAGAACGTTGAGCATGTTGTTAAGGCAATAGTGAAAAACTGTTTCCAAATACGAGAAAAATGCGCTGTAGTTTCCAGTGGGTGGTCGATATACAACCGAAACAACATAGTTATTCAATGAAAGGGACAAAATTTCGAAATCGTTATTTGTAGCACTCAAATCATGCAACAACTGGCAGCGATAATCATTTTTTACCAATATGGCGATACCGCCGCCACGGCGAGACGAGCGGTTCATATAGAAGTTATTGTATCCAGGCATCGAGAATGCTGGATCTTCACTGGATAGCCAAGTCTCCGACAGCATAATTATGTCAAAATCAAATCCTATCTGACTAAACAATAAGTCCAAAGATACCTGTTTGTTCCTTATGACTGTACATTTAAGTGAAAAACCTTTACTCCGGCGAGGTACTTCTTTCCTGAGTGGTGCCTAAGCTTATCAGGGGCAATGTACTACATGCAACTGGAAGATGCGAAGAACGCTGGTCTACGGCCTAAGCGATAGCCGACAGGTCATTTCGTGATCTGACGACCACCGCGCGCTCTCCCTCGCATCGACGCACGAGAACCTTGCCATAGCTATGCCAGGCAAAGCGAAAGCCTTTTTCCTCTGCCCACTTCTTCGTTTCCCATAGAAGGGTTCGCGTCTGTTTCGTCAGATTTTCTTGAATGAACACGTCCGACTTAGCTTCCAATAGTTTTTTCTTGTTCTGAAGCCACTTGTCTCTCACGGTTTGTCGAGTGAAGCGAACGATAATCCCAGGCGTCTTATCTGGCTTCGATGGCAACCGATGCACGGCTGTGACGTCACTTTCAGTGAGTTCAGGAACCTTGAGCGATGCAGCAACCGCATTGACTTTCTCAAGAAGGTTTTCATGCTCTGTTTTTTGCATGTTATGCAGCTCAAGATTCAGTTTACGGTTGTGCCACTCGAGTTCATTGATGTCTTTCTTCAGGTTGTTTATCTCTACGTTGCCTTGGCCTGTTTCCATTCGCTCCACTCGGCGCCTAATGTCAGCCATTTGCTTCTGCTGGTTCGTCATATCTGTTATCACCGTGTCGTATTTTTTGGACAGCAACTGCATGCTGCTTTCGATGGCAGTGACTGTTTCAGAAAGGCTTTTCACTTTCTCATATACTTTCTCAAATAGTCACAAGAAGCAATTATCAGTACTGCACAAGGCCACGCTCCGAACAATAACTGGATTGCCGCGACATATATACCCGTATCGACGCCCTCGAAAAGGCGGCTGCCTCCTATGGATGCCCTGCTTTCTGAAGCTACCCTTCAGCACGAATAACGCCGATCTCTTACATGTCAAGGAGCGGCGCTCGCTGCGTGGAATGATCGAACCATGTTGCCGCCACCACTGAGTCAGGCACCGCCTGCCCCGTGGGAAAGGCCACTTCTGACATCGCCACATCACCGACCTGGCATTTCCAAAGCAAGGATGTGTCCCCGCCAAATACCCTTCGTCGCATCCTGGACCAGAAGCTCCCAGATGAAATTGACATCTTTACCAATGCCAGCCTGGGCCAACACCACAGAACAGGGAGGATTTCCAACACCGAATGGGCCTCGCGTGGCATTGTCCAGCACGTCCCGAATTTGACAGTTACTAAATATATACTTTATCCGTCTCCCACTGAAGCTGAACTGCATGGCATTCTCCATTCACTGGACCATCTTGCCTACAACGTCTCTGCTCCACTACCTGCCCGCATTCACCGACTACAAAACTGCTATTGAGGAGTTCAACAAGGCTTTTTCTGACCATCCTACTGTCCACCATGCAGATTAAAGCTATGGTCGACATACTCGCCAAGAACGGCACTAAAACTCGCCTGGCATGGATACCGGGACACATGATGCAAGGACATGGCAACCAGACCGCGCACTCCGCGGCTAGGGAGAGCCTCCTCGTAACCCCTCCGCTGGATGACCAATCCCTGCTGCTGTCTCGCCCGGATCATTTCACCTGCAACTGGACCACGCTCGCCACGCGCGCCGATGCCGCCTAGCATCAAGCACTCCGCTTGGCTACCTGCACGGTGTACCACCTCTACCACGCCCAGCCGAAATTTTCATTAATAAGACTCTTGCCAATGCTGCTCTCACTCCTCACATCATAGCCAAATGGATTCACCATGGGATTTACTACTACTACTACTTCGTGTGTTGTTTCCGTTCGCGCTGACCACCATGAATAGTTCCATAGGTCTTCACTTTTTTTTCTCAGGGCTTAATTGCTTGATTTGTGCACTGTATTAGTTTATATTCTCTTATGTACATGCGCACATTCTCTAGCTGGAATTTGGTTGTTTTTGACATTAAAGCAATGCCTACCCCTCCTTCCATTTCCAAATTTTCCTACTCTTGAAGAAACAATATATTGTATTTTTATATGAAACATGGTAGTTACAACATCGTTATACTCGGATAGGACCCCAAAACTTTGTCCACGGTGCGCCGGACGGAGTAGAGAAAGGTCCCTCTTGGGTCACAAGTGTCGATTCGTTTACGGGCCCTAACTAGGGCTGTCGCACCGATCTACACTGGTCTGTAAAGGCCACATATGAGGGAATATATTTCAATGCGCTCGAGAACAGTTAAAAAAAATTAAAAAGGAACATAGGAATCGTACATTTTGAACGGAAGCGCGGTCCGGCCGGCCTGACCATGATTGGCTCTAATTTTCGCCAACGGCCAATCAGACACGGCTTCTTCGGTAAACAAGTTATGCCGAAATTTTTGTTGTAGTCTTTTTTATGCTAAATTCTTGACATAAAGAGCTTTAGTCGTCTTTACTATTTCTTACTACACAAAGGAAACAAGATACAAGAAATGCAAGATTCCTAAACGGCGCTGCGATCGCTCGCACCCCACGCGCTCTGCATACCGGACCGGCTTGCTTGAAGAGCAGTCTGACAAGTTAACTCCTGTCAACACAACACCTGTTGCTGAACGTGAAAGTAATCTTAAAACCTGCAACTTTTCGACAGAACTAAGCGCCAACCACGCAATGGTACGTACTGGAGCAACGCTCCGTGCTGTTAAAAAGCAGACTAAAAACTTCCCCGCGATGTTATTTGTCGTCTGCAACTCGACCGGTAAACAGTTGAGTGGGCAGACGTGTTGCTTTTCTTCCTTTTTTCCCTTTATCGCCTACTTCACGTGCTCCCGGCATGTCTGCTTCGTGAAGGAAATTGAATCATCCTCTGCTGTCGAAAATAAGTTGGACGACTCCTTTAGGACATGTAGTTTGAGCTTGACACTCGTGAAAAATGCCGTGTTCCCGACTAGTGGTGAAGGGTGCAGGCCGCCGGGCACGTATCCAAGCGGCTGGTTCTCAACTTACCCTAGTCTGTTCGCCTTTGTTTTCTTTCCTTTCTGTCGTTGATTTGGACTTGGTTCCTGGCGTCTTTCCAGAACGGCAGCCCGCTGAACGGTAAACATGGCGACTGCCCAAGCATTCAAGCTTCACAAAAGGCAAGCTTCACAACCTTTGCGTTTATTCGAAGAATAAAACGTGGAAAAGAACAATCCCAGGCTATTACATATGCAAGTGCAGACGTAGACAAAAAGTAACGAGGTGGCGAACTGTGCCGTGGTCGCTAATGTAGACACAACTGTGACACCAGACGAAAACAGCACGCGTACATCGTAAATACTGGGTGTAACGAAGTCGCCTTATTTGAAATCCCTTCTAACCCTAACCGTAGTACATTTGTTCTTAACCTTGTTGTCCAAACTGCGGTGCCTCCGCTTAGTACGAAAGGTGGTCGACCCAGAAAAGGACAGCTACGGCAGCACGCAATGGCATACAAGGCAGCGTAGCCGTTTTGTCACTGTGTTGCCCGACTTTCCCCGTGTTTTGAGGTGAAAGGACCTTCTCAGGGTTTACACAAAGCAGCTGCTGGCTTGATGGCCATGATAGATGTGAAGGGCACATGCCAAGACAAGTGCAGCTGCAATTGAGAACTTATTCCTAAAACGCAGGGATGTGCAGTTAGCTCTTCTGGTTAAATTCTGACATGACAAAAGTGTTTTTGATCCGGTGAAGCTCTGTGGGGTAGTGGGGAAGGGATTTTCACTTCCAGGCGTGCCAGGCTGCTACCTTGCATTTTTCTAGCAGCGTTCATACTGCTAGGGTGCTGAAACCTTTTTTTCATATGAAGGTACAGATGTTGATAGTTAAAAATGGTTGTTTGCTAGAATGCGTGTTTCAAACATGTCAAATGTACTTAGGCACCTTATTTCACAGAACATTTTGAGTTTTAAAGTTGAAAATGCTTAATGACGGTTTTTTTGTCAGTCATCATGACTTCATTATATCATATAAATTATGAGAATGGTCCTTAAAATTTGTATACGCTCAAAAAAACATCTGCATCACCGTAAACCCACCCAACGCAGTTTGTGTGCCATTATGAACTGTATGTGTGCAGATGTTTTCTTGTATGTATACAACTTTTACCAACCATTCTCATAATTGGTTTCGTTAAAATAATGTTGAATGATTAAAATGTGCTTCTGTGGGGTATTTCGAAAATTGAAAGTTTTTTGTAATGGCTGGTTTGGCTCGTTCAAATCGCAGTCGCTAAACATTCCCATAAATATCCTGATATTTTAAAAAAAGTGAAAAAAAAATGTGCCCTTTTTGCTTTTTCATTGCTACAGCATTGTTGCATTTCCTACCTATGCAAAGAAACACGTTTTCCTGCCATCTTTGCTGCTTTTTACGTTTTGGCGAAAGTCAAGCCATCGAAAGTCAAGCCAATTACAAAGCCAGTGAAAATTCGCACTCTTCCCATAATTCCCACTAACATGCGGTTGCAGCGTCAGCTTGCTCTCCAGGATATTTTTGTAAGAAACTGCTTATATTACGCAGCCCTGTTGTTACTTTTTTTTACCCGAGCTACTCTGATGTGACATCATTATTATCATGATCTCTTGTCGAACTTTTGGGATCTAGTTATGACAGTAACTAAGTTTGTAGTGGACCTACTGAACTTGCATCTGTCAGATGCCAACAAAATCTGCTCCCTCTATGTGGTGGGCCTGTGCAGTTGAGAGCGCTGGGTTCTATACACGTAGAGAGTTGTGCTTCACAAAAAATGATTATGTCACCGATACGTCTAACTAAGGCTTTCCTTGTGTGAACATATCGCACAAATAAAAAAATGCTTTGGAACACGTGCCAGTGTACAAGCAAGTTTAAAGAAAAGTCGCATTTAGGACGTACTCGATCGCACGGTTAGGTCAGGCGGTCAATAAAGCACTCAGTGACAGTGGCCTCGTTCAACGGGGATGACATCATCTCTTTAAATCAACGTTCCCGGTGAATTTGCAGCACTGTAAGAAAAAAAATATTTTAGGTGTCGTCTCCTTAAAAAATCTAGCCTTGATATGCACACAGTTTTCTGTTTTTACTTCTTCACGATTTCAAAGTGCCAGCTTGTGTTTATGGCTGACCTTCTCTGAAGTAAATGCAGTTACCTAGCACACAGTAGCAACAACAAACAAAAAAAAAATCCCCGAAGCTGTGTAAAATGCAGAGGGAGACAGAGAAATACTAACATGGAGCCCTAATCGAACTTCGGCAGCCATTATTGAATGCCAGGGGGTTATCTAATGCAGGCAAAAAAAGAAAGCACCCATGTGTTGAGATTTCTCTGGACGTTAAAAGATCTCCAGGTGGTGAAAATTAATCCGTAGCCATCTACAATGGCGCATCTTGCGAGTCAGATGTAGCTTTGGTGTGTTACACCTCCAAAATTTGAAACATGATTTTTTTTTTTGACCGAGTGCCAGGAAAAGGGGCTGAAGTGATCGAAGCAAAATCATAGGATAACAATACTGCCCAGAAAATTCTGCAACGTGGTTGAAAAAAGCAACAGGCATGAGATTGCAGGGGTGATTTTGCAGTGCAAGTGACGCAACTACGACAAATCAAAAAGACCATGCTAGCAAAACATCTATCAATGAAAAATGCCATCTGCTGGCGGCATATCCACCTCCAATCTTATATTATAGGAAAGACCAACTCCTACATCTCACATAATCTCCTACACTCCTACATCTCTCATTTGTGGCTACATCTCACAGATGACCACTCTGGTGGTATGCTGTGGCAGTGACAGGGCTTGTGCTTATAGTAGCTGTGCTTTCGATGCAAGGTCAGAGCGTGTTGGGCAAGCGCCCGACTATGTAGATGCTTGTGGAATGTGCTTGTGGGAAGTGTTGCATTGGAATGTGCCTCACTCATAGATGTCATAGTGCACGTCATTTTGAGTTGATATGGAATAATAACTCGTTGATCAACCAGAATACACTCGGAGGAAATGGCCTGAAAATATTTGGTAGTTTGTTGGCCGCAGCTGCTCTTGTGTGTGGTGGCAACAGTGTGCTGAGAGCTTAGTGCTGTGTGCTACAATTACAGCTGCGTGGCATGGGGGCTCACCCGAATATAGCCATTGGATGCGACTTTGTCACGTCTTGGCAAAATGCCACTTCAGTTGCCCAGAGGTTGCACCGATGCACGTCTGATGCTACGATGTTTTGGTCGTGGTCGTCGGTACTTACTCGCCAAGTGGCCATAGAGCACCCATGATGTAAGTGACCGTAACCTAAGAGTGCAGTCCTTGAAGCATGAAACATGCTGACTCCCTCAGAGATTGTGCGAAGGGCATTGTGTATGAGATTGAGCTTTCGTGTGGCAAGAGTTGTGTAGAGCAGATGGGCCGCTGCGACAACAATTGGCTCAGGGAACTTGCAAGCTCTCCACAGTAAAGCACAGGCAGTAGTTTCACTACTGCCTGTGTTTTTCACTATGCAACATGCATGTGCTCTTTGACCTTCGATAGCACCGATATTGCAAGCAGCACACGAGAGGGAAGTTCGCAAGGCCTTCATAATCCACGCAGTCAGTGGGAGAGTGGTTGATGAGAACTCTCTCTCTCGCTGGATTTGTTCGAAATGAACATAAACTGCCTGAAATTACCTATGATCGATCTCTTACACTTTTTCTCAACTTTTCCTATTTGTAGTATATATTTTTTTTTCTTCAAAATAAAATTCAGTTTGTGTTCAGCGCAGTGCTCGTCTTTTCCTTTGTTTGTCTCGATTTTAGCGCTGTTCTTTTTTTTTTTTCCTTTTCCAAGTAGCTGCTTGCCAAGAGACCGCAGTTTGCCCGCATGTGCACCGACTGCAGTTAAATGTGACCAATGCTACCTTGACCATAACTGAGGCTGCCCGTGCAAGAGGAGTTAGTGAGCGTCACAGGTTTTAAAGCGGCTGTTCCGTTACTTGACATGCTGCATCGTAACTGCCTCGCCTACGTCACACAAGATGCTGACGTAAGCTCTCTGGGGCTAGATACCTATGTGTCACACTCACTTTGGCTTCATGCTTCCATCCTGTAAGTGTAAAAATCACTTTGAGATATAGATGCGTGCAAACTAGTTCTTTGTGGAAGACATCCATATGCGTGCGTGGAAAGCGATTTACGCGTTCATGTCAGCCTTGAAATTTTGTGCCAGTACTTCCTCCAGCTCATTTAAAACTGAGGCACCTGATAGCTTAGACGCACCTCTTTTCGTAGTAACGCTGAAACGTTCGTGGTTTGGTGGAAATTGTTGTCAGATAGGCTCCAGGAGCAACTGGTGTAGACGGATCTTTGCTGGCAAGCTCAGTTTTTGTGTGGACATGTCGGAGGGGATTTCTGAGAATTTGTTGCACTGTGAGTGAACGTCGCATTCCACACGTAAAGAAAGCTATGTTCACTCTGTGGCAGTCACAGGACAGTGTTAAATGTGAAAGCACTGGTGACTTTGCTGCCGTGCTTTCAACTTCTTCGGAGGCAAGTCAACGTTGGGACACGGTCTGCATGATTGTGATAGCAGGTTTAAGGATAGAGAATAGTAAGATCCGTCCGGGGCGCATTGTTGAACCAGTGGGTTCAGGGGTTACAAATGCAAGCAGATTTTCATAAATACTAAAAGCCCCTCTGGAAAGTTTCTCTGCACCAGTCTTGACCTGAGGTAGTGCCCACAAAGCTGGATCCGTTCGCGCAAATAGTAGCGCAATGTCGCCTGAGCTGTGGCCCTTGAAGCATCTTGACCATTACTGCTGCTTCTGTGTTCTACCAGTCTCACGACTTGTCATGACTCCTCACCACTCTCACATGTCTAAGGGGAAACCAAGCCAACCCAGGGGTGTGACCAGTGACTGGCATATTCTGAAACCCTGTTGTGTCGCCAAGCCCCTTTCCCATCATATGGCCGTGAGGGGAGGAATGGTTTGTTGGCCAGTATGTAGAACATGATTGGACAGCTCGTGACAAAATTGCATAGTGCTATGTTTCGGCGGGCACGCCGCCAACAAGCCTCGGCGGGCACGCCGCCGAGGCTTGTTGTGCAGAGCGCCCAGCATTGCTTTTGTTAGCACCCCCGCTGGCCGGTTGGCGCTTTGAGAAGCCACGAGGTCGCTGAAAGGCGCATAGTTCAAGTAGGCGCAAAGTTCGCCACTGTGAATGCGCCGGTTCGTGGTAAGTCGATGACGGAGGGTCACCGGCAGGTTTTCGGGGAATCAGCGTCGCAACAGTACTCAGAGATCCAGCGGCGGCGGTCCTCGGGCGAAGGCGCTGAATGAGGATAACCGGCCAGCGGGGGTGCTAACAAAAGCAATGCTGGGCGCTCTGCACAACAAGCCTCGGCGGCGTGCCCGCGCCTCATTGTCTTGCCCTTTTGTGGCGTGTTGTGTTCAATAGGCCACTCGAAGATTGCCACCGAGGGATGCAAGGCGTCTTCGTGGTAGTGCAACATCGCCAGGACAAAGGGGGCTCTGACCCACGGCGGATTGCCACGGCGGGAGCAACCTGGCGCTCACCTGCCCAGGAGAGGAGGGGTCTCTCGTGCGTGTGCGCGTGTGTTTTGCATGGTGGCGCTCCTATCAGTGCCATGAACTGTGTGATTGGTGCCTCCTGACGTCAGCCGGAGAAAAAGGGTGAAGGGGAAGGAACCCAACGTGCCTATTTAATCTCTCGCGCGCAGGAGCGCACTGCCCGCTCTCATACCAAAATGTAAATACTTGTATATAAAGTTTTCTTCTTCGTCAACTTGCCCGTCATGACTGCCCCGGCACTTCACCCACCTCGGCCCACATCGACCACGCTACCATTGTTCGCAACAGTGGAGTCAGCGGTGAAATTCCCAACAGTGGAGTCAGCCCCTGGCTTCCCAACAGTATATGAGGATAACAGGGCGCATATTACATGGGAAGGGCGTACAGGCACAGAGCCCGTATACATTCGAAGAGGTTTAAAGCAGGGGTGCCCCCTTTCGCCATTGCTGTTCACACTGTACATTAGAGGAATGGAAATACGATTGGAGGAGAGTGGACTAGGCTTTGACTTGTCGTACCGAAGCAATGGAGAGTTGGTGGAGCAACGGATTCCGGGATTGATGTACGCGGACGATATAGTGTTGCTAGCAGATAATGCGGAAGACCTTCAAAAACTGGCCGACATTTGCGGTGATGAGGCAACGTACCTAGGACTACATTTTAACCCACAGACATCTGCAGTCATGGTGTTCAACGAGGAAGCTCATACAGCACCAATAAGAATTCAACAGGAGGCCATACCATTAGTAAATAAGTACAAATACTTGGGGATCTGGCTTAATGAAGGAAAAGGCTACCTGAATGCCCATGAAGAACACCTCAAACTGAAAGGGAGGCGAAATGCAGCAGTAATGAAACATAGAGCACTTTGGGGTTACAATAAGTACGAGGTAGTGCGAGGCATCTGGAAAGGGGTAATGGTGCCGGCGCTCACGTTCTCTAATGCAGTATTATGCTTAAAGTCCGATATCCTGTTGGGACTGGAGGTTAACCAATATCATGTTGACGCAATGTTTCTGGGAAACATTGCACTAACGTTAAAAAAAGCGGACATTAGCCATGTTTTGGCAACGTTAAGGGGAAACGTTGTGGAAATGTTCGGGCAACATTCTGTGCTACTAGGGCAGTCGGCAGATTAGCACTGGGAGCTCACAGTAAGACTACAAATGAGGCGGTACAAGGCGATATGGGTTGGGCTTCATTTGAGGTGAGGGAAGCGCAAAGTAAGATACGTTTTGAGGAGCGGCTGAGACATTTAGATGAGAAGAACTGGGCAGCCAGAGTGCACAGGTACCTGTACCTTAAAAGTGTGGACACCCAATGGCGGAAGAGGACGCGAAAGCTGGCGACTAAATATACCTTGACCGCGGCAAATAAACAAGGGGGGGCAGTTAAAAAGCAAGTGAAGGAAACAGAGACGCTCATGTGGAAAGAGAGGATGGAAAAGAAGGCGTCGCTGGGAATCTACAAAGCAAGCAAAAAAGAGATCCGGAAAGAGAACTTTTATGACAACAATAAAGGTAGTGCGTTGCTCTTTGAGGCGCGGGCTGGCTGCTTGAGAACTCGAACTTACATGAGCAAATATTCGTCCCAGGATGAGACATGTGTTGTATGGGGCAGGGATAAAGAAACAATCGATCACATTACAATACGCCTCGAGCGCGGCCTGTAGGGGCGCCACTGAAATCCCCCTAGCGGCCCGTTTCGAAAGCAGGCGCGGGAGTCGGCGTCCCGCTCCCCAGTGCCGCCGCTGCCAGGCCTCTCAAGCTTGGACGTTCCCTGTCTTCCCTATAGGCGGCGTAAAAATCGACGCCCCACGTGACCAACCTAAAGCGCTGTTTTCGACCATCAAGCCCACCAGACGGCGCAGGCAAAATGTTACTTTTGGTATAGAATACAAAACATTCATTCCGTGACTCAAAGAGCCCACACAGTTCGCTTACAATGTGTTATTTAAAAATACTATTAACAAGTTCCGCATCAAACATCCGTTGAGCAAAAATGTACGCAACTTTTTACGAACAGCCGACTGGTGCACCACCTCGTTTCTGAATTCGCAACCACAAAACCGCCAATTCAAATTGAAACCGCTGCAACGGCCGACCGTTTCAATGTGCGCGGAGCACCGGTTTCGTGACTGTTATTGCTGTTATGTGCTTTTGCGTCCATCAGTTGTTGAGAGGACTGTCAAAACACGGGAATTGAGTGCTTGTGGAATGACAAATGTGGGAAATTCCGCATCGGAAGGCAGCTGTCGAGGCCAGAATATTCGATTCTTCCAACAGAAGGTGAGTGTTATGCACTCCGCTAGAAAGACGGTGCAAAGGAAACCGTTGTCGCCGTCAATACTTCATTTGTGCCCTTCGTTCGAAATCTTAGCGCAAGTGAACGAGTTGTTATGGCAAAAAAAAAATGTTGTCACGAAAGCGACGTACAATTGCAGCGATCGAAATGAAATGATGTCCTGGCCTCTGTAAACTTGCGGATGTCAATAAACGATTTGTTCTCACTTGCTGCTCACTGTGGTCTGTGCCAGTCGAGGCCATCTGGTCACCTGGCGTAACATCACTTCACTAGCGCGGCGCAAGTAAACACGCGACCAGCGTGCCAGCCAGGAGCCAGCAGGAGCAGCGACGGCCGGACTCGACGCCCCTTTCGCGCGCGGGAGGAGGAGAGTCGAGTCCGGCCGTGGAGCAGCGAGCCGGCGGCCGCCGTGCGAGGGCAGCCATGTTATTAAGGAGCTCAAGCGGCCTGTGCAAAAAGCATCCGCCTGGTTTACAAAGCCGTGTTTACAGCGCCATCAAGCGGGCGTACTGGGTAGTTCACGACGCCGCCACTACGCTTTTTCTGGCACTACAGGCAAAGCTAGACCTTTGCTTCTCTAAAATCCTCCCTGTTCTGTGCCGCTGCTTTTGTGGCACGTCCACGACTGAGATTTACCGTGTGCGGGCGTTTGAAATCCATGTTTATGTGGAGCAGTCACTCTGTTCGCAAATTAGGTGTGTTTTCGAGAGTGTAAATGTTTCTGACGTGATTTTAGTGTAGTATATTCGGTCTGTATAAGCGCCAGGTGTGTGTCACAGGCCAGCGTCGCGGAACCGGCGTGTGATGGAGCCGACTGTAGTTGCACTGACCTGAATTTACTAGCAGTGCCTCTGTAACCACCGGTTCCTCAGATGTTCATGCTATGGTTATGCACTACGATTTAAATTGGTTTTGTGCGCTTACATAATGAGCGGGGCACTCATACCTGACAGCACGCCAGTTTCGTTTGCCAATATTATACCTCAGGTATTGATCACCACCATTCACAAGCCAGTCTGTGTTAATTTCTGGAATATTCAACAAAAGTACGATGGACAATGCATAATTATACTCGGGGATCAGCACACGACAAAGTCTTCTTGTCGTGAGCGCTCGCAAACATTCATCTGCTCCCCTGCGAGCAGCGCGGAGACGGGCTTAGAATAAATATAATCCGCGTCCGCGACTAATGCTTCTTCGAAATATCGTCATATGGCACAGGGAGCCAGCAGAATAAAGCAGAAACTGAAATCAGAGGGCCTTATCACATACCACTCTCTTCCAACGACACCTTTCATCGCTTGTTGAACAGCCTACCCTGTATATTTCCAAAAATGCGGCCGCCGTGTGATCAGCTGTTCGTTGAAGTAGAAAAACAAAAGGAAAGTAAACGCGAGATTTGTGTGTGTGTGTGATTACTAAAACGTTCATTGCTTGATTCCCCTCGGCATATGTACACGCGTCCCCCTCCTCCCCCCCCCCCCCCCCCCCCCCAAACGATGTCTCGCGAAATAGCAGTGCATTTCGCCTATAGTTGGTCTAGTGAACCCTACCTGGCTTAAGTTTCGACGAACGTCTTTAGCATGTCAGAAGCTGCACTATTTTTTTTTTCGTTAGAGAATTATGTTTCTTAATTCCGCACTTGCACAGCATTTATTTTTCCGTGGTTTCCTTAACTTGCCTTGGTGTGTGGGCACATATTTAACGACGCACAGCTAGGCTTGGAATATACTTAACACTTTCGCATGGTGTATAGCTTATAAAAGGCATAAGTTATTGTCCGGGATGGGGTAATCACATCCCCGAAACATATTTTTCTGCGACGTATATATTCGAAACGAAGCCGCATTCGTTGTCGACGCTGCAAAATGAAGCCAACCTTTCATTGTGCCAGTATCAGGTATAAACGAGGCGACAGTAGAATTCATTTGTGCCTGATGTTTTGGAGGTGACAGGGGTGATATGTTGCTACCGTCGCCGACGCCCGGAAGAGCGCCGACGAAGCGCGCAGCACCGCGTCCCCCGCGTCTCCGGGTGCCTCTTGCAGGCGATCGCGTACTCTACGAAGACACAGCTGCTTTTTAAGTGACCTAAACGTACTCTTTGCCTATAGACGCCACCATAACAAGTTTTTTTCAGGGCGAGGAAAGGCGGAAAGAAGTGAAACAGAACATAAACACTCCACGCGGCCCTATCAGCCACGCAGCGCAAATCCCGTCAACGCCGCGGAGAAGCGGCGGCAGGCGGCGCAGCGATCGCGAAGCTCGAGGCGGAGCGCGGCCTGTAGGGGCGCCACTGAAATCCCCCTAGCGGCCCGTTTCGAAAGCAGGCGCGGGAGTCCGCGTCCGGCTCCCCAGTGCCGCCGCTGCTTTTGCGGCACGTTCACGCTTGAGATTTGCCGTTTGCGGGCGTTTGAAATCAGTGTTTGTGTGGAGCAGTCACTCTGTTCGCAAATGAGGTGTGTTTACGAGAGTATAAATGTTTCTGGCGCGACCTTAGTGTGGTATATTCGATCTGTATAAGCGCCAGGTGTGTGTCACAGGCCAGCGTCGCGGAACCGGCGTATGATGGAGCCGATTGACCTGAACTTACTAGCAGTGTCTCCGTAACCACCGGGTCCTCAGATGTTCATGATACGGCTATACACTACGATTTAAATCGGTTTTGTTCGCAATCAGCGGAGCACTCATACCTGACAGCACGCCAGTTACGTTTGCCAATAATATGCCTCAGATATTGATCACCACCATTTACAAGCCAGTCTGTGTTAATTTCGGGAATATTCAACAAAAGTACGATGGACAATGCATAATTATACTCGGGGATCAGCACACGACAGAGCAGCCTTTTCTTGAGGTGAGCGCCCGCAAACATTCATCTGCCTCCTCTGCGAGCAGCACGGAGACGGGCTAAGAATATAATCCGCGTCCACGACTAATCCTTCTTCGAAATATCGTCATATGGCACAGGGAGCCTGCAGAATAAAGCAGAAACTAAAATCAGAGGGCCTTATCACATACCACATGTGCACTCTTCCAACGACACCTTTCATCGCTTGTTGAACAGCCTACTATACTTCCAAAGATGCGTCCGCCGTACGATCAGCTGTTCGTTGAAGTAGAAAAACAAAATGAAAGTGAACGCGAGATTTGTGTGTGATTACTAAAACGTTCATTGCTTGATTCCGCTCCGCATTTGTACACAGCGTCCCCCCCCCCCCCTTCCCCGATGCGGTGCATTTCGCGTATAGTTGGTCTAGTGAACCCTACCTGGCTTAAGTTTCGACGAACGTCTTTAGCATGTCAGAAGCTGCACTGTGTTATTTTTTTTTTCATTAATGTTAACTCCGCACTTGCACAGCATTTATTTTTCCGTGCTTTCATTAACTTGCCTTCGTTCTTGCTATATGGCGTGTATGCGCACATATTTAACGACGCACAGGCTTGGAATATACTTAACATTTCCGCAGGGTTTATATCTTATAAATGGCATAAGTTATTGTCCTGGATTGGGTAATCACATCCACGAAACATATTTTTCTGCGACGTATATATTCGAAACGAAGCCGCATTCGTTGTCCACGCAGCAAAATAAAGCCAACCTCTCATTGTGCCAGTATCAGGTCTAAACGAGGCGTCAGTAGAATTCATTTGTGCCTGATGTTTTGGAGGTGACATGGGTGATATGTTGCTGCCGTCGCCGACTCCCGGAAGAGCGGCGACGAAGCGCGGAGAACCGCGTCCCCGGGTAGCTCTTGCAGGCGATCGCGTACTCTACGAAGACGCAGCTGCTTTTTAAGTGACCTAAACGTACTCTTTGCCTATAGACGTCACCATAACAAGTTTTTTTAGGGCGTGGAAAGGCGAAAAGAATCGAAACAGAACCAAAACACGGCACGAGCCCCTATCAGCCACGCAGCGCAAATCCCGTCAACATCGCGGAGAAGCGGCGGCAGGCGGCGCAGCGATCGCGAAGCTCGAGGCGTTAAAGATTCAGCCGGATAGAATTGGGGGGAAAGTCCTACTTCCTGAGGCACTGGGCTTCGCAATAGATGGAAACATTAACTGGCCAGCAGTAGGTATTACTAAGCAGCGGCTAGAGTATTGGTGGAAAAAAAGCAGGGAAGTCGATAAAATAACAGCCCAGCCAGGGGTAGCGGCAGGGCAGAATTAAAAAGAAATCCGAGTTGAGAGACTAAATTTAAATTCAAACTACTAAGATAGGCTAGATGGCGCACGCCATTATCCCGATTCAAAGGGGAGGCCTTTAATCATCATCATCATCATCATCTGGCTTGAAGGTCTCGTGCTGGGGAGCGGTTTTTCGCACTTGATCTCACCCCCACTGCTCTCTGCGCATGCGCCGCGTTGCTATGGCAATGGAGGCGCGTCGCCTACGTCGTCTGCTTCCTCTCCGCTGCGGCTGCGCTCCGCGGCGCCGAAATCAAACGGGAGCGCGCGGCACGCCGCTCGTCGATGCGCGCCGTCGGCAACGAGAGCGTGTAGCCGCGTATGCGATCACGATGGAAACAAAAACAAAAGCAAAACAAAGAAAGCAAAGAAGAAGATTCGAACGCGGAGATCGAGGGGCACATTTTTCTCAGCCTAGCAATGAACAGCTGATCTCACGATCTCGGTGCTTTCGTCAACTGCAATAGAGAATGCTTCAAACTCGTGGCATCGGTTGATTAATCCTTTTTCAATGTCTCCACTGATCTCGTTAATTCTCTGGGCGACTATGTTTTGAGAGAGGCTTATTTTCTCGAATGTCTTTTTCATGCTGGGACAGGTAGCATCAGCGACTCCGAGCAGGCACTGCTTCACGAACAGGCCTTCAGTGAAGGGCTTGGATGATTTGGCGATAAGCTCAGAAATGACGAAGCTTGCCCTTACAGTTTCGTCGCTTGCTTTGGCAGCCTTTTTGAACAGGTTTTGCTGCTTTCCCAACGCCGCCTTCAGTTGAGTCACGGTGTGCTCGCGAACGTCGCCAGTAAGAGCACCATACTTCTCGTGATGGCAAGACATGAAGTGGCGTCGAACATTGTACTCCTTCGGCACAGCCACAGTCTGGTGGCAGACTAAGCACAACACCTTGTCTCTTGATTCCGTGGAGAAATAAGAAAGTTCCCATCGCTTCTGAAAGCACCTCTTCTCGTCTTCCACTTTGCGTTTTGAAGACTGCTTGGACAACGACATTGTTGCCCGTTAGACTTCCACAGCAGAAACCTCCGTCGTTTGCAGATCTTTCAAAAAACAACAGGTCAGAAAGACACCTGTCACATTTACGGAGGCGACAGGCGCGTAGGAGCACAATTATGTAGTGCGCTCTATCATGAATGATCTTTAGTAATGATCTCAGGATCAACACCGACAAAACAAAGGCAATTCTATTTCACCTCCGACATAAAAATTTCACATTGCTTCCCATTCATATAGATAATACCGAAATCGAAATAGTAGCGCATTTCCAAACTAGGTGTATACTTTTCAGAGCATATGTCCTGGGATAAACACATCAGTTACCTAAACGGGAAATTATCGGTTGTGACTGGCTGTATGCGGAAACAGTACTTTTGTTTTCCCATATCTGTTAATATCATTTTATACAATGGTCTCTTTTCACCTCTATTGAATTATGGCGTATTAGTGTAAGGCACTACCACTCTTCAAAACATAGGAAAACTACTCCTTATGCAGAAACGAGTTATCCGAATTGTAAATAAAGCACCTCCGCTATCCCATACAAGTAGTCTGTTTCATGACCTTAAAATTATCAATGTAAAATCCATTTAAGTTATCTCAGAACTTTAATTCAGAAACAGCCAGAAACGTTGGCACAATGGCCGAACTTGCGAAACTACGAAAAAACGTCATTTCTTATGCAACCCGCAGTCCTAGAGCAATGGCAAGTTGACACGTGCCGCACAAATTATGGAAAGCAAATGCTGAAATTTTGCCTCCCTTCAATGCTCAATCGACTTTATTGCGAACATGGAACTGATATTTTTACAGTCTCTTTTAAAGATCTGCGTAATGCGTTTTTGTAATTGTCTCATAGACCTCCTGTATATATATTTTTTTTCATTGTATTCTGTTTCTCCTTTGTTATCAATGACATTTATATGTTGCTGCAATCCCGGATTAACTATTGTTCTTAGCGTCACACATTATGGAATGCCGTACTGACCTCCTGGTGCACACAAAAATCCTTTCCCTTATCTAGTCACTATAGTACGGTCTCTGTTCTTTGTTGTAGTTTTTTTTTTTTACAAAAGTGGCGCTCTGCTTCTGTACGCGAAAAACATGTATAATTGCTTTGTTGCCAATATGAACACGGCCTCCCGTTACTCTCCACTGTGTGCCATGTGGGGGGCACGGACCTCTGTCAAGCCTTTGTATGGCTTTTTGTCTGTGCCTCCAAACATCCTTGATGTTGAAATAAACTGAATTGAATTGAATTTAATGATTGACTTGGGGCGCCGCTACCTTTCCCAGTGCTGTCAACAGGTTGCGAGTCGGAGGATAAGCGCTTAGTTTTCAGTCTCGATATGGGGCGTTTGATGTCTGGAAGTACACAGTTTCGACGTGCAATGTGCAGTCTTTTCCTCAGCAGCACGATGTCGCTCTCTCCCAGGCCATAAATAACGCTGCGACCCGCCCCTAAACGCACGTGGGCGCATTTTGGAGTCCGAACCCAGAATCCGACGTGTGGCTGCGCCCTTTTCGCCACATCTGCAGCGAAGTAAAAGTGTTTGACACGAAGACGATCAGGAAAGCAAATATCCGCAAATCCGCATTTATTTATTTATTTGTTTGTTTGTTTGTTTGTACAGCAAGCCTCTATTTAGGCCCAGCACAGTAGGGTGAACAGAACAACTTCGACAACAACAAAAAGACTGATCAACACGTACGAGACTAGCATCGTCCCGGACAAAGGAAGCACATCAAATACACAGCTTACAAAAGTTGATAATTTTCGTAAGAAGTTCTGAAACAGGCGCTACAAGGATGGGATGCACAGACAAGGGCGCCGATTGTATCAAGTGACCATCGCAATGAAACCCCATGCTAGCGCCGATTTAGCTTAGTCACAACCAGCGCATTTCGAAATACGACACGAATCGTGAGATCAGCTGTTCATCGCTGGGCTGAGCAAAATGTGCCCAATGCCTAGATCTCCGCGTTCGAATCTTCTTCTTTTCTTTCTGGTTTTTTTTTTTGTTTGTTGGTTTTTTTTTTGTTTGTTTTTGTTTTTGTTTCCATCGCGATCGCATACGCGGCTACACGCTTCTCGTTGCCGACGGCGCGCATCGACGAGCGGCGTGCCGCGCGCCATGGAGGCCGCGCGCTCCCGTTTGACTTCGGCGCCGCGGAGCGCAGCCGCGGCGGAGAGGAAGCAGACGACGCAGGCGACGCGCCTCCGTTGCCATAGCAACGCGGCGCATGCGCAGAGAGCAGTGGGGGTGAGATCAAGTGCGAAAAACCGCTCCCCTCGTGCTGAAGAGGTGGGGGAGACTGGGGAGACCTCTGTTGTCGCTGTGGCGTGGCGGCCAGCGCTGTGGGGTGTACCTGCCGTGGTGGGGGGCCAAGAAAAACGCTCGGGTCAGCTTTGGTTCAATTCTGGCTGATCCCTCAGTGATACAAACTACTGCTACTTGGCTCACTGTGCAGCGATTCTCAGCGTTGGTTCAGTTAATGTGCCTGTCTCCTTGCAAAACGATTTCTGCACATGCAATTTCCAGATGGCTTTAAATGAAATTTTCTGGTGGGTCCTCAACGATTTCAGTTTTCATCCTTGCCCTCTCTACAGTTATTATGCTGTGCCATAATTGCATGATACTACCTTGATAGTGCATTTGCAGATTTTAAATTTCTCCCCTCACCCTTGCCCTGCAAAGAAAAAGTTAGTTTGCCCCCTGCCACCGTCATTTCTTCAAAACGAATGCACTCAGTCTTGGTGTTGCACACTAGGAAGAAGGAAGAATGTTTGGGCATTTGAGTCTTTATGCAAGGCATGCATTGGTGAGTACTTTTCCAAAGCAGTTGTCTGGCATCATTTGCTTTTTCCCATCAACGCATACCTAGCTTCAGCGCACATAACCCACTTTTCTTTTTTTTTTGTTGTTAGAGACGCATTGCAATCCTGCTGAAACCAGCAATGCGTAACATATAGTAGGAAAGAGGGAATACCAAAATAGTGCTGACACGTCGAACTGCCACAAAAGCCAGCAGTCTGCTTCCCTGCTCAAATTTAAAAACAGCCGCAAAAGCTTGCAGATTCTGGACGTGATGGCACAATGCAAGCAAGTTAACACCCGAAACATCACTAGAATGCGCTCAACTTTTCGAGAAACAGAATTGCTAGAGATGTCTTAAGAATGCCCAGCTTATGTGCGGTGACCACAAATTGCTGTTTTCAACTCATTGTCCGAGTCTCGCTTTGCACGGCGCCCTTGAGTGGTATCGATTGCTTTACAGAACTACTTCACAAGACTGCAGTGGCACTCGCACAAGTAATGACTGCCACTAAAATAACAAAAACACATAAAAAATGAAGCAAAAGTACCATAACAAAAACAAGACAAATGTAACCGAATAACAAAAATGATCTTGCTTGTCATGCAATGGCAAACAACTCAACTGCTGCACATCTATTTATACTTTGTCTGCGTACTCGAATTAGTGTAAATTGGGTTGCTCATCATGAGCCATCATTTTGATGTCGGTCAATGCTGTAGAATGCTCTGAAAATGCCCCCACTTCCTCTAAGTAATGCCACTATCAGCAAAGGCTCCTTCCATAGACTCATACTTGCCCATTTCACAGCTTTCACGTTTGCGCCAATGTGCAACATTGTCTTCCTGTGTATGCTTTTTAAGAAGCCCTGAAGACAAAGTACAACTGTGTTCAATTTAAAAAGAACTAGCCTTTGGTAACTCACTGAGCTCCATTCCAGTCACGAAAGACTCCTTTTTAACCGAGAAAAATGCAAGCAATATTGAAAAGCTTTTAGAATTCCATTCTAAAGTGTTTTAACTGCACGTTAGCATTCAAACGATACAATCGAACAGAACCAGAGGCCCTACTAAAATCTCCAAGTCATGCTTCTTGGCAGTTGATTGGGTTGGGCTGGACAGTGGCCAGTGCTTCATTTATTTTCTGCAATATCTTGTCTCTTTGAAATTTCTCAACTTCATGGCCCCTTTAAAGGACTTTGACATTCAAAACACACCTAGATGCCTGCACTAGATGTACGCAATGAGTGCACCCTAAGTAGCGTGGAGTGATAGTGTGGACCAGCAGGGAACAGTGGTCACCTCGTCGGTGGAGGCAGCCACGATGAAGGTCCTGTTGGTGGCTATTGTGTCGACGTCAGCAGGGAGGTCCCGGCGCGTGCTCTCGGGGCTTCCACCCCGAGAGCCCGCGGGAACCGACTGCGCGGAAGCCAGCGGGCCCTCGCGGGGGGAGGAAGGCCCTGCATGGCCCGTACCTCTCCTCGTTCGGAGGGCACCAATAAAGTCTCTCTCCGCCCAGCCGTAGTTCTCGAAGAGTGCGCTCCACCGGCCGCAGCAGCAACAGCACCGCTCCGGTTCCTTTCTGGCAACCCCCTGGCTCCTGCCATCTTGTTGTGCCAACGTGAAAATGCGGTTGGTTAGTCTGCCTTCTCAATTCTAAAACATTAAACATCTCTTCCTAGAGAAAGTTGAGAGAAGTGCGAAAGCTAAGAGCGTGACCAACCTTCGCTGAAAGTGCGGCCAATCGATCGTCAAACCCTCAAGGACCCAAATCGCCGATGAAGAACGAACCCATGCGACGACTTTTCGGGCACTAAGTAAATGCATCTGCGAAGGATCGAAATGTGTACCGATTTATGAGGTACCATGGTTTATGAGATAGAGGTATGCTGTTGGACTCCTTCTTTTTGATCAATGCATGGATTGGCTTATCTAGAACCACTGCTTTTTCGTGACTTTCAAGAAACCGTTTAAACACAGTGGAAGTCCAGCTTCACGCAAGCGCCATGCGTCCAAAGATTTTATCAGAGCTTTTTGGTAAACCACCTGGTGCATGGGTACACTTGTTAGTTTTTTGAGAGCTGGACGCCATCGGCCCCACTAAAAAAGCTTTCGCTTTAAAATGCATACCTCGGTGTGCGATCAACACTATTTCACTCACTGGTCATACCGTCGCCCCTGAGGTACATGTTTAAGTGCTAAAACACATTTCAGGAAACATCACGGGCCGACATTTGCTGACACACCAAGTCTTGGAGGGAAACCCGCTCAAAAAAACTGTCCTAACCTTCCTTACGAGAGTGTCCCTAAATTTGTCATTTTGTGGGAGGCTGTGCACATCTTTCCAACCTGTTGGAGGCACCGGTATACACGATGGGTGCTGTTCGACACCACTGTACTACTAAAAGGTTCCGCAGTGGTTTGCCCTCGTTCGCTCACCCGAAAGTGCATGAAGTGCTAAAGGTCGGTGGCACCGACATGAGCGGTAAACATTGTCTAATTAGACTCTCAAGTTAGTCTAGAATGCATAGGCCATGCTGCTTCAGCCAATTTCCAACGTGTTTTTAACGAGAACATTGCTTTCGAGGGTGTTGTTTCCCTCAGCTTACGATCCTCCCTGGCTTTTTTTCTGGCAGCAGTTGCGACAACATGCTGGCAAATTTACAGGACTAAATTTTGCAGGTTGCTAACGTGTACAGCTGGTGCCCAAACAAACAAAAATTTGGCATTTGACGGGCAAAAATCATAATTTTGAAGGCTGGTGTAGCTTCAAAACACATTCTAAGCCAGAGTGACTTATTATAGTTGGTGTAGATGCAGCAAGTACGTGGCATTTTCCCCTTTGCTGCCCAGAAAAATGCTGCAGACTTTCGGTAAATATACAATAGATTGCATGGATTCCACGGTGCAGTTGCAGCCGATTTTTTGGTGAAACAAGTTTAGTGCCCCTTTAAGGTGAAAGTGCGTTTCTGTGTGAACGCTGTTCTTTTCTATGTGCAGACCTTTAACATTTTTCCCGCCATCAGAGCGTCAGTGAATCGCAGTGGCCTGTGTTTGTACTACATAATCATCCCTCTCTGAAAGACTTCTAATTATACGAATAGCTGGTCTTTGCAATTGTTACTTCTACAATAGAGCAGTGAGGCATGCAGCTTTTTTTGCACTCGTTATCATTAACTCTTTCATCTTTTTTTTTTCTAGCAAATTTTGTGGGATCTGTAGCTGGATGTAAATGTAGGCACTTGCTTCCTATTCTTGAATGTCAATTCTGGTGCTAGCCGGTGTCTTGAAAACTGTCGGTATCCTAGCGCTGCTTGGATACGTTGCATTCGGTGCTTGTTTATAAATTTAATACCAATTTGCGTTGGAGTGTGCTTTGAGCAAGGGCTGTAGCCAAGAAGCTAATAGTGTGGTTGTGGAGTTTACACCCCTTTCTCCAAAAAAGATTTACACATTAGTTGCATTTCTTTTTTTCTCAGACAGGGTGTCGAACCGGAACCGGAACCGAACCGAAAACCGGAACCGAACCCGAATTTTTGCCCGGAACCGGAACTGAACCGGAACCGTATTTTTCCGCCATTTTGGAACTGAACCCGAACCGGAACGAATTGAAGGAACCGTTCCGAACCGGTTCCGGGGCCTCAAAACTGTGATTTCTAGTTTTCCATCCCGGTACCCTACCTTGCATCCGAAGATATTTTCACCATTTGCCAGACGCCACCACGCAATATTTTGCATAGTCTGCAGTTCCCAAGGCCCATAAGGTTCTCATCTTATTATTACCCTAAATTTAATGTATAGTCCGTATACACTATTAGTTTGCTTTAGGTATTGCCGATCTCCCCAAATTATCTTTTTGCATTTACAATAACTTAAGTTAGAACGCATATTCCGTGGCAACATATCATGGGGTATTCTTTATGGTTTCTATCTGCAGTGTGTTTAAAATCGTGTGAAGTTTTCACGTTGTTAATTCGAATGCATCCGTGTCCGCTTGTGAAGGCCTTCAGGGACCCCATCAACAATAAATCCGTATCTTATACTTATTTTAGTTTGAGTGGACACTTATATAAAAACAGCACTGAGACACAAACACTCAAAGTTCTCTACGTCACCATCACTTTTTCTTGTACAGTGCCGTTGTGTCATTTGGTTACTGCCCTAGGAGAACATAAGAATTGAAAAAAAATAGGGGCCTTCTCATTTTCACTTTTAACGTAAATGCGATAGCATTTCGATGCATGGATTTAAGTCGATTAACGCGGATTAGTGGGTAGACTAGGGTGGTTTAGTGAGATGAGTGAATGAACTAATGTGAATTAGTGGGACTGCGGTGTTGATTAATACGGATTAGAGGAATTAGCGGGTCAGTTAAGGCGGATTAGAGGGTTGGACCAAACATGATATATTTGGGGTCCTTTGCATTTCTAAATTTTGCAGCGTTCTCTTTCTCGACCAATCAGGAAATTTAGTTACGCACAAAATAGCCGGAAAGTTATGTGTCGATCACCTGAATGCTATAAAAGGCCTTTTTTATGTACGTATTACGCTCTTATGTTATTTCTTGCGTAAGATTTACATCTCGCAATGAAGTTAAAAACTAATTGCGTAATGCATGTCTTATATTTACCAAAAGGTTCTCAAAATGTGTATAAATATGAGGTAAGACTAGGAAGCAACTAAACTGAAAGAGAAAAAAAAGGAATGATCAACTGGTTTGATGCGAAAGACACCCGATAGCATTCTCCGATACCTTCTCTTTCTTCGTGCTACCGTTCTGCAGCCTTCCACAGATGTAGCATCTCAACCTCCGAACACAGCCCCTTCCAAGCTGAGGAAGAGGCGATAGCACGTGCGCTTAGCCAAAGGGCCGCCAAAAGTCTAATAACAAACTCTTATCAGGCGTGGCGCAACTTTGCCAATAGTCTATTGCATGTTACAACACTTCGAATGAACAAGCAGAGACCACCAACGAGAGAGAGAGAGAGAGAGAGAGAGAGAGAGAGAGAGAGAGAGAGAGAGAGAGAGAGAGAGAGAGAGAACTCTTTAATGTGGGCTGGAGAGGTCAGCTCTGCTAGCGGCAGTGCTTGCTACGCCAGATGGGGATGATTACAATGCAGTGAAGTGTATGTGAGAGATCGGGAAAGCAGCAATAGAGAGAAAAAAAAAGTTCAATAAAAATCGCACGCAATGTAGTGCAAGGAAAAAACTCGAAATAAAGTTAAGGAAGAGAGATAAAAATTGAGCGAATGGAGCCCAGGAAGCAGAGCGCCTAACAAGAAAAAGGAGTCAAAGCGCACACGACGACGCAAACGCGTACAGACGTAGCCATGCGCACAGTGGAAGAATTACAAAGTTTTGTCTAGTCCTGAATCTCGCAAAAAACGCAGAAGAATTTTTGTCCCTAAATATGAGTCATTGTTGTTGTCCCAGGTCCAAGAAAGTGACACAACTGAAGGCTTGCTCCGCGTCGAACACGAGACAGGCAGCTCGCCGCTCTAAGTCGCGCAGCGGAAAATCGCGGGCATATACACAACAAGTGCTCGGTAGTCTCGCGCACAGCGCACGTGGGGCACAGTGGTGAATCCTCCCACCCTATTTTGAACTTTAAGCTTCGGGTGTAAGCCACGTTGAGACGCAAACGATGCAGTACACCTTCAGACGCTTTGCTTAGGTCGGGTAGAACACGGAATTTACAGAAAGGGTCAATTCCATGTAGAGGTGGATTCCATGTAGAGGGTGCTGCCACTTCAACATTTGCTCTCTCCAACCAGTTTGATAGATAAGGGCACAACCATCCTCTCGAGAGAAAGGAAGCTGTGTCGTGTAACGCAGAGAGTGGCCAGCGCTGGTGGCTGCATCAGATATTATATTTCCTTCTATTCCCGAATGACCAGGAAGCCATTGAAGCACGATGTAATGGCCCGCGTGCACTACCGCTGTGTGGATTTCACTGATTTCGCACACAAGCTGACTGCAGTGGTTGGACAGCCTTCTTAGAGCTTGCAGAGCACCCCGTGAGTCTAAGAAGATCACCCATAGTCGAGCTTGATGTGCACCAATGAAATGAAGGGCAGCCCTTACAGCCGCTAGCTCAGTAGCGATGGATGATGTTTTATGGCTCAGTTTTTTCCTGATTGTGCACTGGATCGACGGAATCCACACGCCAATGGCAGATGATTCTTCGGTCACTGAGCCATCCGCATAAACGTGGGTGTGGCTTGCGTACAGGGTAAATAAATACTCAAGTGTGAAAAACTTCAGTGCAGGTGCGGGCATGGACGACTTTTTGCTTATTCCGGGAATTGTCGTTATTATATTCGATGGTGCAAGTAACCATAGTGGCAATGCTGGCTTCACAGGTCGCTGGAAATTTGCTGGAAGCGAGTCTTTTAATGGGATGCAGTGGTGGCTGCCAGATGATGCGCATGGCACCGAGTGCCGTGGCGTAGTGACGTTCGAAGGCACTCTTGATGTTGAAGCACTGACGCAGAGAGGCACCGAGCTTCCCGCAGTGTTCCAATTGTCGACGTGCATTTGGGAAGACCCAGGCACACGCGTAGAGCTCTCGCCAGCACTGAATCTATGAACTTCAAATTTGTAGAAGACAGTTGATTCAGGGCCGGCAGGCTGTAGCGGAGAAGGCCGAGAAAGAGTGCTTGATAGAGTCCAAGAAGAGAGGACACGGAGCATCCCCAAGATTGTCCACTCAGCATGCGCAAAATGCGCACAAAAGACAAAAGCCTTTCTTTCAGCTGCCGGATATGAGGAGTCCAAGACATTGAGCGGTCAAAGACGACGCCGAGAAATTTGTGACATTTGACATAGGGTATCTGCGTACCTTCTACACTGAGCGTGTATCGTGAGACGTCACGCCGAGTTAACGCAATCGCTGCACACTTTTGAGGGGAAAAGATCAACCCGCAGCATCTCAGGTACTTTCGCACCGCCAGGATCGCTATCTGAAGTACGGCACGAATGTTTCGGCGGTTTTTGCCTGAGGCCCAGATGCAGATGTCATCGGCGTACAGCGAAATATTGACGCCTTGGGGAAGAACCGTTGGCAGGAGTATAAGGCATAAGAGTCGGACTCAAGACGCCGCCTTGAGGAACTCATTGTGTGACAGGATGCTCGGTCGTTGCGCCATCACTGGTGACCATATAGACGTACCGATGTTGTAGGTAATCGCAGAGCCACTGGAACATACGTCATCGCAGCCCTACGAACGTCATCTCTCTTCGGATAGCTTCGTGTGCCACGCTATCAAACGCTGCCTTGACGTCCAAAAAGACAGCTATGGTGATGTTTCCAGCTGCTTTTTGTCGCGAGATATCCACCGCCAGGGAAAGTATGTTATCCGTGTTGCTTCGTCCTCTCCTGAATCCAGACATCTGCGATGGATAAACACCTCGATTTTCAAGGTCCCAAGCAAGCCGATCTAACACCATCTTCTCCATCACCTTGCCAATACAACTTAAAAGTGCAATTGGCCGGTATGAATCTATATCGGTTGCCGGCTTGCCTGGCTTAAGGACCGCAACGATCCGGGCGACTTTCCAGCTGGCCTCAAGGCGCCCTCTCTGCCACGATTCGTTGTACACGGAGAGGAGCTGATGAAGAGCTTTTGGGCCCAAGTGGCGTAGAGCCAAATACGTGGTGCCATCAGCGCCAGGCGAAGAAGACAAATTGAGATTATTCAACGCCCTGGTGAGCTCTTCAACGGTGAAAGGTTCGTCCATCAGCGTCGCATTTGTGGTGGAGTGACAAAACATGGACACCTCCGAGATCACAACGTTGCAGGGAGAAGTGGTGATCTTCATGCAAAATTCTTCTGCAACACTCACTTCACTAACGCCCTTCTGAAGAGCAACCGTCGAGAACGGGTGAAGTGGACTTGACGGGGTTCTTAAGGTGCGAAAAATTTGCCATATACGTGTTAGTGGCTTTCGTGGATCCAGCCGAGAGCAGAACTGGCTCCAGCGCAGTTTAGCGAGCTTGCGGATGTGCTTTTGGACATGTTTCTGCGCACGTCTAGCAGCTCGAATGTCGTCCAGAGACGACGTCTTGCGTGCTCGCCGCTCTGCTCTCCTGCGAAGGGCGCGAAGGCCCTCGTACTCACTGTCTATCGCTGATACTTCTTTGGGAAGCAAACAACGTCTCTCGGACGCAGCCCTCGCGTTAGAGAAAGCGTCAGCAAGCTTTTCATGTGTAGTAAAAGTAGCACTGCCATCGTCCAGGATACCTCTAAACTTCTCCCAATTCATGCTGCACGCTGTGAGTTTTTGCGGACCACCACCAATTCCCTTGATTACTGTATAAGTTGGAAGATGGTCACTGCCAAAGACCAGCCAGGATTGTATGGGCACCAGCTCATAATTGCATCGCCGGCAGACAAGATCACCAACCTCGTGGCTGGACATTTGACCCGCTTAGCCAGCGCTGATGAAGCCGAGCCCGAGCGCATGCATCCTGTATACATACCAGGAAATTAAATAGCACTATAGGCTCTCCCGTAGAATGTATTCCTTCCCGCACAAATCGCTAGCGAATAACCAGGAAAGATTATTCCCTGCACTGCGGATTAACACCTTCCCACACATCACCAGTCTTCCCCTCTTTGACAGGACACAATTCTCTCAATTTCGTCGCTTCTGTGGGGAGCCTGGGAACCTCATACACACAGTAGGCGGCTGCGACAAGTCCACCCTAGATCCACCCAACATACACGTTTCCATAGAGATTTGGGAAAAAGCCTTGGCCAGCTCCTGCCTGGAAGATTAGTTTCTCTTGATGGAAACGACTGTCGACTCTACCCCTTGAATGAGGACGCCTCTCTGAAACTTTTCCTCGATTTATTTAAAGTTCATTTTCCCTCTCTCTGCGAGGGATAATTACTGCTGCTTGTGACTTCACTCAGCTATTATCTTTCGTAGAGCCCAACCGCTCTCACCTGTCGCTGAAGTGCCATTTAGCAAGTTCCTATCTCCGGTGGTTCCCTATCCAATGCCGTCCTGTACACGGCGTCCAATGAGTCATTAAAGCCGTTCTTTCTTTCTAACTGGTGCGTTAGCATATGAAAGATGACCAGAAGGAAATCGCTTTAAACGCCACCAGCCACGCTTGACAGTCGGAGGTTGACGCCGACGCGGGACTGTTTTCGACTTCTAGCAGTGCTAATGATTTCGTGTTAAAGCTAAAGCGCCGTTGAAACAAGGGGTACATGAAAAGCGTAGCAGACAAATCCATTTATTTAAATGCAAAATTATTTGGCTCATTGTGCGAAAACGGGGGTGCATGCGCGCGTGCGTGCCTAGACATTTGGTGGAACCAAAAAAGATGTTGGGCGCTCAGGCTCTCCTGCGCGCCAAAAAGACTTCCCGCTCGCCAGTAAACTACCTGCCTGCCTGGCTGACTGCCAGGCAGGCGATTTTTGCGAGGATGCGTGATTTCGGGACGAGGGGCGGCCCGCCACTAGAAGCCCGGGCGGAGAGGGGAGGCGGCGGAGACGCAAAATACTGTGCCATGGCGACACTCCAGGGTACTAAAAAATTTCTGCAGAAATTCAAACAATTATCTACTAATGCGTAGCATTCCTATACCGCTTGTCCGCAGTGTGAGTTTGTACAGCCAATTTTGTGGTCTTTATAAATCCTGTCCGACCAATTATCTCAATTGACGCTGTTATAATTACAAATGGAATATTCGCAAAATCTCCAATATTGTGGAAATGCAGGCAGTTTTACGGTTCCCAATTTTCCTTAATTGCTTAATATTTTTCTTATTTTATAGTTTTTCAAAATTTCGTTCGACCAATTATTTCCATTTGCGCTATTATAACGATTACATTTGTAACTCGCGAAATCTGCCTTATTGTGGAAATGCAGGGTGTTATACGGTTCGCCAGTTTCCGCAATTATTTTACATTTTTTAAATTTTTTTACAAATATAAATTTTGTTCGACTAATTATCTCCATTTACCCTACATAACGATTACAGGTGGAAATTTCCCGAAATCCTCATTATTGTGGAAATGCAGGGTGTCACACGGTTTACCAGTTTCGGTGATTTTTTTTTTATTTTTTAGTTTTTCATCAATTTTGTGCGACCAGTTATCTCCATTTAACGCTATTATAGCGATTACAGGTGGAACTCCCGCGAAATCTGTATTTTTGTGGAAATGAAGGGGGTTACACGGTCCTTGCTGTGGGCAAAGAATGGTGCGCATTAAAACGATTGTGCACGGACGGGTCGTCTGCTTAGTAGGACGGGGCAATAAGCAGTCTGCAGGGAGGCTGCCCATTACCAGAAGATTCTGGCGAAGATGCCCCGAGTGGGAGGCGTCGGAGGAACCCGTGTGCTGCCCACAGGTCAGGAGGCTAACTGTTTGCCTTCCAGAAGACTGTGGCGAGAACGCATTATTTGGAGACGATGTGCGGCCCGTCACTTGTCGGCGAAGGGAGTGGATCACATGGCTGCACAATGGCTACGTAGAGCCATGCGTTAGAGCGCAGCCCTTAAGCACCCGCTCCTGTGGTTTCACGTTGTCCCTCAGTGTTGGACTCGTTGTAAACGAGAGAACGAAGACGCCACCGAAGATAGAGCTGGCAGGAAAACGGAGGTTGCAAGTATGACGAACGTGTAAGGGGGAGGGCGTAATTCCGTGACCGTGCGAGACGTGCTTCACAGTGGCGACCCCTTACGAGAAAACGACAGAGTATGCCGCGCGCCGTCGTGCATTAGCTGATGACGCGATCACTTCCTGAGGCACAGCATCTATGCGCCGTCGCCGAGAAGACTACAGTTTGCGCTGCACTCAAATTTCGCATTAGTGAGTGTCGTAATCGTCCGTCATTTTCTTCCTCAAGAAAACAACTGCGGGGTATAAAACTGCAGTGTTATGATCCAAGAATAAATTAAATTAAATTATAAAAATGAAAGAAACTAAATCAATAAAAATAAACTTGCGGCCATAAAAAGCAGGGATTTCAAATTCATACAAATATGCAGTCTTTTGTGTCCGAGTCAATTTTTCATTTCGCTTCAGTTAATGTTGTAATCCTGGTTGCAACATTTTGCAGTACATTTTACAGTTAAAGGAACTCTTCAACACTTTAGATCAACGCTTTCACTCTTATTTTCGCTTCTGGAAGCACTGCAAAAGTTATAGCTATTGCCAGCACAGAGGAGCAGTGCTCGTCCTAGCAGACACGCCTTCCGTTTCTGCTTCGCTGTTGTGGTTTTATTTTAATGTCGCAACTTAAGGAAAGCCGGCATATAGCCGCTACATGGCTGTAATTACGTCATTCCAACGGTAGAAGAACGCCAAGACTGGGGAAGAGAGAAAAATATTTCAAGCAAGTTTGTAAGTTATCTGATTGGGACAGAGCAGTATGTCTGAGGGACTTTCCGACTCCCTGATCTAAGTACTGGATGTGTTGGTTGACTACTTTCTGCAAGCATTCACGATTTCGAACAAAGTTGAAAAAAGTGTTGCAGGGTTGCTTATTTTTGGCCAAAACAAACATTTGCACAAAAAAACCTACATTATGGCTTCGTTTTTGAGAAGGAAACCTGACAAGGAAACGAAAACCCAGCACAAAAAAATTAACAGAAAAAAAAAACACGCTTGCTTTTTTTCCCCCCGAACCCGTTCGAACCAGTTTGAACCGGTTCGAACCGGTTCGAACCGGAACGGAATGGTGCGCCGGAACTGAACCCGAACCGAACCCGAAAGGCTTGAACCCGAACCCGAACCGAACCCGAAAAAATTCCGGTTCGACACCCTGTTCTCAGATGTCTCGGTTAAGCCTCCCCCAAAAGTTGTTCCGAGTTTTTTTCAATCCGCAGGTTTTCTGTGCTGCAACTTATTATGAGCTTTCAGGAGCCATACAATGATTGTGAAAATTTGGTGAAAAACCTTATTATACTGCCATGCTTTAAGAAGCCATGAAGAGAAAATACAACTTCGTTTAATTTGAAAGAACTAGGATTCAGTATCTCACTCAGCTCCATTAGAGCCACAAAAGATGTTTTTTAATGATAAAAAAGCAAGAAGTATTTAAAAACTTTCAAATTTTGCGCCACAGTGACGTGTTATGAGCAAGAATGACGTCATACGGGCCAACAATAAAACATAATTTTCAGTGCGTTAACTGCACGTAAGCATTCAAGTGATGCGGTCAAATCGCACTAGAGGCCACATTACAGACGTCCAGTCATGTGTCGTCACAACAGGTCAGTTAAGCGGCCGCCAATCGCACAAACAAGGTTCCGTTATGTCATAGAAAAGTTGCGGGAAATTGTCTTGGGGGTTGCAACTGCTTCACACGTTTTCTTTCATATCTGCGTTATTTTTTCGAAGATTGCGATAGTATTGGTATCATTGTTATCGGGACTAATCAATCTTTCTAATAAACTCAACTTGTATTTTGTCTTCATGGCTCCTTTAAGTAGGTGGAGAAACAGAAATAAACAGAAATGAGTGCTGCCACATTCGTTGGCATCACATATGCTGCACAAAAAGCAGTACCCTGTTGTGTATGCATTCAAGAGTGAACAGAAGTGCAAGCTGCAGTGGAATTTTCTTCCTAGTTTTGACTAGAATGCATTGGTCTGTCAAAAGTCTTATTTTAAGGTATAAACAGGCCATGGAGACAAAATACAAGTTTTGTTCAATAAAGAGACTGCTTTTTCCCCTTAAAGGAGCCATGAAGAGAAAATGCAAGTTGGTTTTATTCGAAAGATTTCGTGTTTTATAGTGCCCCCAGCGCTTGTCCGGATACAAACGGTGCTTTATTCACTGAAAAATTAAACAATTTAGGTTAAAATTTTGATTTTCCCGCTCAATCGTGCGTTTTCGTGGTCCCAAGTGACATCACTGAAACCGACCGCTCTGCAGCCTAGAATACCTTCATTCACGCATCCGCCGTACAGGGTAGAGACACATATACGCTGGCGCCGCCATTTTCGGTTGCTCGCTCGCCGCCGAAGCAAGTCATTGTGTCAAAACCGCGGTAAAATTATCGCCGCAACGCGCGGTTTACTGATGAAGTTTGAATCATATTGTCTGTTTCGCGTTGCTAGGTCTCGTGGGAAACGAAAAGAATATCCACCCTGTACAGCGGTGTTGGTTTGTTCCCGCGTTTCTTTACGTTCCGTAACCTAGATGGCGCCACCATACCGTGGCAAGCGTTTGGTTTGTTTTTGCCCGCATTTAAACCTGGCTTGTTTTTGTTCTGGGAGAAAATATTCGTTCCCTGAAACAGTGCTCGCTCGACAAATGGGGTCACGTAAGACGCCGTTGCTTGTGTCAATCGGCCAGTGTCGTCTGAGACAACCCCAAGCCCCGTAGTGCTGTGCAGCGAAACCAATTCTGAGCGCAGTACGAACAGCAGAACGCATCAGTACTTCTATGTTTACATGTGCTTTCGTAACTTCCACTGTTTGTCCCATCATTCTTATTGCTTTGTAAAGAATGTGCCCTAAATTTAAGCGCAAATCGCTCGTTCGTCTAGTTTGTAAGTTCTACCTAATTTGCGTCTGCTTCTGCCAGCCTCCCCCAATCGCAGAGCTTAGCTCATGTGACGACATAGGTTCTGTTGCGGGAAATGAGCTGGTGGGTCGCATGACCATTCCCGTTTTTCCTAATTATGTAGCTTATTTGAGCGAAGTTTACGTTAAAAGTGGTGTCAGTTTGATTCTAACGAGACAATCTTTTGAATGAACCAAACTTGTGTTTTCTCTTCATGGCTCCTTTTAGGGGGGACGCGGGGATCAGATTGTGAAAAGTGACCAAAAAATCGTTTTTTCGGAAGTCACATTTTCGGATTGCACGTTTTATATTCTATGCGTTCACAAAGTTTCCCTGCCGCAAACGATCGCGAAGTGCCAAAGAAAAATATCTATATCTGCTAAGGTGGCAAAATATTTCCTCAAATGGACGAAAACACGGCAATTTTCGCAGCGCTGTATCTCCGGAACGACGCCACCGGGCGCCGCCATCTTGGTCGCGTTAGATCGGCCGACTCTTTAACTTTCTCTTTCCGGTCGCTCCTTCTGTCATCGCTGGCTCATAAACGCACAGGGCTCGCAAGCTTGGACGTTCCCTGTCTTCCCTATAGGCGGCGTAAAAATCGACGCCCCACGTGACCAACCTAAAGCGCTGTTTTCGACCATCAAGCCCACCAGACGGCGCAGGCAAAATGTTACTTTTGGTATAGAATACAAAACATTCATTCCGTGACTCAAAGAGCCCACACAGTTCGCTTACAATGTGTTATTTAAAAATACTATTAACAAGTTCCGCATCAAACATCCGTTGAGCAAAAATGTACGCAACTTTTTACGAACAGCCGACTGGTGCACCACCTCGTTTCTGAATTCGCAACCACAAAGCCGCCAATTCAAATTGAAACCGCTGCAACGGCCGACCGTTTCAATGTGCGCGGAGCACCGGTTTCGTGACTGTTATTGCTGTTATGTGCTTTTGCGTCCATCAGTTGTTGAGAGGACTGGCAAAACACGGGAATTGAGTGCTTGTGGAATGACAAATGTGGGAAATTCCGCATCGGAAGGCAGCTGTCGAGGCCAGAATATTCGATTCTTCCAACAGAAGGTGAGTGTTATGCACTCCGCTAGAAAGACGGTGCAAAGGAAACCGTTGTCGCCGTCAATACTTCATTTGTGCCCTTCGTTCGAAATCTTAGCGCAAGTGAACGAGTTGTTATGGCAAAAAAAAAATGTTGTCACGAAAGCGACGTACAATTGCAGCGATCGAAATGAAATGATGTCCTGGCCTCTGTAAACTTGCGGATGTCAATAAACGATTTGTTCTCACTTGCTGCTCACTGTGGTCTGTGCCAGTCGAGGCCATCTGGTCACCTGGCGTAACATCACTTCACTAGCGCGGCGCAAGTAAACACGCGACCAGCGTACCAGCCAGGAGCCAGCAGGAGCAGCCACGGCCGGACTCGACGCCCCTTTCGCGCGCGGGAGGAGGAGAGTCGAGTCCGGCCGTGGAGCAGCGAGCCGGCGGCCGCCGTGCGAGGGCAGCCATGTTATTAAGGAGCTCAAGCGGCCTGTGCAAAAAGCATCCGCCATGTTTACAAAGCCGTGTTTACAGCGCCATCAAGCGGGCGTACTGGGTAGTTCACGACGCCGCCACTACGCTTTTTCTGGCACTACAGGCAAAGCTAGACCTTTGCTTCTCTAAAATCCTCCCTGTTCTGTGAAACGCACAAACCGCAGAAAGAGAAAGGTATAGTGAAACGATGAAACCGATAGATTGTAACACGCGATTGGCTGTCCGGCCTCCTTGTTTGTTACGGCTCTCCTGATTGGGCGTCGCCATGACAGCAAAAACATGGCAGCCGCGCTGCTGCGCATTGTACGCTGACTGCGCTCCGCCGATGTTTTCAAAGTTTCCCGGTCGACTCGGTTGCAGTTTACTCGTTTTATCGGTTGCGGTACTGAACAGTGACATTACTGTTACTGTGGCGATAATGCTTGAGATCGTGCGCCAGATAGGGAAGTGCGCGGCTCGAAAGATGCATCGAAAACGTGCCCGCGACATCGCCGTGGTCTGTCCTTGAGTGGGAAGCGCGGTCCGTGCGTCTACAATTGCGGTTCGTGAAGCGAACTTTTGGGCACATTGCGAGCACTGCGATGTTATAAAACACTGAGTTATTGCTGTGTTTCACAACGAGCTCGCGAGCTTCGAGAATGGAATGACCGACTCAGTGGCGTTGCTGGGTAAACTGGCACCCGGGGCCCAGAAAATTTGTCTCCCCCTCACATATACAAAACAATTATTAATAATAAAACTAGTGTTATTGTTATTATTGATAATATTAATGTCTTCTATTGTTAGCGTATCAAGGCTGGTTCACACTTGCGACTGTAGCTACCGAAAGCGATTTTTGTCACTCGGCATTGCTCTCATCGCACGACAAGAGCGATTGGTCTCGACAAATTTTGTCTCATTTGGATACCAATGTAAAAAAAAAAACTTTTTGCAGCTACTGAATGCATGGGTTTCGAAACGTCAATGCTAGCATGCATATATGCGACATGTGATGCGAAATGTAGCCACAGGATACTGGATGTGTAGTTATTTATAAAGAACTGGCAATATATTAGAAAAGTAAGCAGCAAGATAAGAAGCCGTGTGTTATTTAGGCAATGATAGCTACACGAGCTTGGTTTAGAGAACCCCAGACGACGACTCTGGTGCAGATCTTGATACACAACACCGACCTTTTCAGTGAATTAGGCATCGATAAAAATCCTAACAGTAAGGAGCATCATGGTGTGTCACTCTTGAGCACGAAAATACCATTAGCGGCTGAGAAAGGAGTGGCCAAGAGCTGCTTGCGGCATCACAGGGTGTAATGCGCAAAACCAAAGTAGGGTAGGGGAAAAGTGAAGGCTCGTATGTCGCAGTGTGAGAGTACCACATCTTACAGTCGATACCAAGCGAATGGATGCCTGCAAGAGCAATGGAGGTGTGAGAGAGTCTTGGACCTCGTCGGAAAACGACACTGTAAGGTGGTTGCCAGAGGCGTTCGGAAAGCTTTGTAGCCCGCTGGGCCGACTAAATCATGCAGACGTCCCGCGGGCCTGGAGGAGGGTGGCCAGCAATGATAGGGCTGTTTAAAGGCAACACATGCAGTACAAATAGTCGCTTCATTTGCATCAATTTTCCTGTGTCTAGGAACACACCTTGAACAAATTATGCTTGAAGGACCACAGGCGGAGCCTATTCCTCCCCCTGAAGGCTGGGGGAGGAATAGAAGTTGTCCCAGCAAATAAACAACAGCCGGACTTAAAAAAAAGCTATTTCCAAGTATTGTGCAGGAAAAGTGGTATAAAATGTGAAAGAAACGGCCACCAGGGAACATTTAGCGGGGAAAGAGACGACTGGCCGTACATGAGTCGTCTAAGCGGCCAGTGCACGGCTAGTAGTGTGGATGTTTGTCTGCGACAATGTTGTCGTTTCCTTTCGTAAGTTGTAAAAAGATTCCACCACACATTTGCAAATAAGTTAATTGACATTGGCATCTTGGGAAAACGAACACAGTATAAAGTATAAAATGTGAGGTTCGGGCTTACCAGTGAAGCAGCCACCAGCCAATGGAGGAAATCTGAATCGAAGGAGGTTACGAAGCGATAAAGAAAGAACTCTTGAGTAAAATATCAGATTCGTACGGGCCCGAGTGTATCAGCGCCACACGCTGGCTCACAACTGTTCGGTCGCGCCCATCCCGATGTGTTGGTGACAACGATTTCATTGACGTCGTTGTACAGTCGACTAGCTCAAGACAGATCCTAGATGAAACAACCTTTTCCCAGTAGCTGAAGAAATAGTATCATCCTCTCCAACCAAAAGTAATAACCAAGAACAAGACGTTTGGGACCCATCTCGATTCCCTCTTCTTTCAGGGGAGACTGGGGTCGCGTTGTAGCGCCGGTCACTCACAAAGCGCCTCGCTGTGGAGCGCGGTGCCCGCATGTACACAAGTGGGAGGATTCAGAGGAAAGGATTTATGTTCTTTGCATCTTTTCCTCTAGCAGGTCACGCTTCTGGAGCGTTTCACCGAAGTCTCTTTTGCGGTTTGATGTTTTGCAGTACTGGGCGACAGTTTTGCAGCCGGACGTGGTCGTTGTGCTGCCTGAGTCGTTCCAGTAGATTTTTCCTCCCCAATGCATGGGGAGGGGCACTCAGCTCAAAAATCTTGTATACGACACCGGGCAACCTGTCCTTTGTTGCACAATCAAACAGGAACCGGAACTCGTGCCGAAACCGAGACGGCGGCCATTTTAAAAATACTAGTAAAACCTACTGCACCCGCAGCCCTAGTCATGGAATCGCCTGATCCGGAGAACAAAACTCTCGCCGAGAAGCTCGGGCTTGCATTTAACAACATCACACCACTTGAACGCTCAATGCTTCTAAGTGCACGAGCGGCAGGAGTTGTGGGATACGCGGATGGACCGGAAAGCGACCATTCCGCGATAGCCACAACAGACGAACGCTCAGCCGTCGGCACCGCTGCCTTGTCAGCCCCGTCGCAACGGACGAATACAGACTGGTACATATGTGCCGTATTTTTATTATGGTTAATAGTTCAATTTCAGTTGCAGTATCGCTTATTCCAGTTGGCCGGTGTCGTGTATGGAAAGCCGTTTGCGCGAGCTCTCTGCTTCGACCAGAAAGATACGAGCGTCAATGCGCGGTGTGTACGGCATTTTTTTCCCCCAAGGTCAGAGCGCTTTGACGGCGATTTGACGAAGTCGGCGACGAGCGCCAGCATGTCCCAGGATTGAGCTGACGTAAGGGTCCCTGCCGTAATCAAGTTCCTCGGAAATGAAGCGAGCACACTCGTACTTCCTTTAGCTCTCTTTCTCCTCCGTTTGCAAAGTTCACAAAACGTTGCCACTTGCTTCGCCGAGGTTCTTCGTTGGGCAGCACATGAAAGGAGATCTCCTCACCGGCGGGGATGTCGCACTCCCTCGACGATTTGCCCGTACTACATGGGCATTTCAAAACGTAGCAACGAAATTTCGTTCTAAAGTACTCGAACAAACTGAAGTTTTCAGTGGTTGTAAACTGGAAACGAGCTCCTGACAATAGCAGCAAGCCAACACCATTCCGAAACTGCGACGACTGTCACTATCTCGTCGCTGCTTGCTGTTCCTTACTCCCCTCGTTTCTATTTTTACCTTTGCTCGTTGGCGATATGACGGCCAACCTCCTGTGAAAGGATTACGATACCAAGCAAGGTCGCGGCTGTGCTTGCTGGGACGGTTCGTTGGCCCCGAAGAGCCTCTAACCCGAAAATTCGTCTGCGCGACGGTGGCGACGGCGAGATGTCGAGTTCGGCTGGCGGTAGTTTCGTACGCATTGGCGTACACGCTTGCGTGTTTATTCGGAATTTCAACCGTTTACTCCACCGTTCTTAGTGTCATAAAAGGAATGTGCAGTATGTTTCACGGGCATATAGCTCACGATGCTCTGTAAGCCCTGCCTAACATGCGTTTGCTTTTGCCGGCCTCCGCCAATCGCAGAGCATTCTCGTGTGACATCATAGATTCTGTTGCGGGAAATGAGCTGGTGGGTCGCATAGTCATTCCCTTTTTTCCTAATTATGTAGCTTATTTGAGCGAAGTTTGTGTTAAAAGTGGTGTCAGTATGGTTCTAACGAGGCAATCTTTCGAATGAACCAAACTTGTGTTTTCTCTTCATGGCTCCTTTAAAGGGAAGCTGAAGCGCTTTCCAAAAAAATTGAGTTAGATTAACAGTGATGTAGTTTCTTTCGCGCTGATTCTGAATATCACATTGAAATTTATCGTACATGAGTCCAAGTGGCAGTTATCTTGCAAAAAGCGCGGCCCCGTTTGAAAGACGCGCGCTTTTCGTCTTTTAACGCCCCTGATTGGTTGCGCCCGTCATGACGTCAAAGGAGGACACCCTTCGGCCGCGCGGGTTGTCGGAAGCATTGCGAACGATCGCACGGTCGCCTTTGCGGCGATTTAGCTTGCAGTCTAATTTTCGCACATGACTGGAAGTTTGTTTTATAATTTCCCGTGCTGTCGGTTCAATTATCTTGGAGCTTAAATTTGCTTTACACGACAGAGAACCCCAAAGCAGTGACTGTGACGTCGACTAGTGGGTTCCATCAAAGTATTTTTGAATTAGGCAACCAGCATAGGGGGATTTTATACCTTATGTTAATATTAGGTACTGCCTTAACTGTTTCTTATTATACACAAAACCATTTATGCCGAAGATTAATGGGCGTTTTATAAACAATCTACCAGTGAAAAGCACGTACGTGCACTGCGCGAAAAAATAGAGTTCATGCGCTGTAAACGTATATGCGAGACACATCTTGCCGGTACACGCATAAACCAACAAGCAGACTCTGCTTCCGCATTTCCTTTGTTCGTTGTCGCCCACCCCAGCCCCGTTACTCATCCCCGTATACAGACCCACACGCGCGCGCCATTTCGGCAGCGGCGCTACGACGCCTACGCGATTGCTAGCTGCACTTCGATGAGTGGCGTCTTACTGCTTCACATGCATTTATTCTGAAAACACTGCAGCATACTAGTGCCTGCTCAGCATTATTGGCTGTAGTAGGGCTTGATTTTCGCTTGTGCGTTGCACATTCTGCTACAATATTACGGCTACATCGTTATAATTAATGGACCAGTCGGACAAGTCAGTTACGTTGTAGTTACGTTACTTTAGGTAACAATCACCAAACGTTTGTGATAATGAATCGTTGGCCTGTTTCAGCATTTCTAAATTTAAGCATTTACCGCGCTAGTCGGACAGAGGCAGTATATTTACTCTTCGCTCCTAAATTTTTTAGTATCATCATTATATATTTCACCGACTATCACTGGAGAACACTTGAGGTTATATTATGCAGCCACGCGGAATCTTGGGCAAAAAATTAGGCCCCGCAGTCAACACAAATTATGGCACGGTGGTGGTTCGGAGTGGTTTTTTTTTTAATTCCAGACAAACATCACCTTATCGTGACATGTATACTTGCAAAATAAGTAATCTGGTTGTCTTGGTTCTTTTACTTTGTAGGAATACCGTTTCCTCTTAGCCGGGAGAGAACTTCTATCAGGATTGGCCCCGTGTTTTAGTTTCGCCAAAAAATTGTTTTTTTGAACACTGTCCTGAGCCCATAGGGAAAGAAAACCGACGTGTTTAACGAAACAAGTATTTCCTGAACAAATGTGACTTGGTTTCTGGAATGGAACGAAACATCCCCGGCCAAAGTACAGCAGTATTCCCCATCCTTCCTATATCTAGAATCTAATGTGAACATTCACGTCCGTCGCATCAAAAAAAAAAAAAAAAAAGACCGCATTGGATCGGTTTACAAAGTATTTAACGTAGTGTAGTACATTCTCTGTCATCAAGCACAGCCACCTCGGCTGTCGCTTCCGTATGTTATCAAGCATTCCGGCGTGGCATTATTCTGCTTAGGAATACGGCACGATAACGTATGCCTCGTTTGGCGTTCGTGCACACTTTTTGAACACGAAAATTGTACAAATGAGTGCTATCAACCACAACAACAAGTATCATTCACAAGGCAACACGTCGAAAAGAGCATGGCCGAGGCGGCCGATCCGGCCGGAAGTCCAGGTATGACGTTTTTCAGCCGGTTTTCGCCCGCGCTCTTCGGTCTTCCGGCATCGCGCGGCGAGATGGGGGCGGGGCATCGGGCCACTTTTGTTTGCTCATTGCGCCGCTTCTATTGCATGTATTGCGAAAATATTTCGTACACATGAACTATTCAATGTGTACTTGCTGCTAGTCAACTTTTCTTTTAATTCTAAAACCGCTTCACCTTCCCTTTAAAGAACCCTGTAGGTTCCAAGCGTGCAGGAAAAATGACAACTGCCAAAGATTTATGGCAACTAGTGTGGCACGCTGTAGTCAGTGTGGCCGTAGCGTCTATAGGAACCAGGAGCCCGAAATTTCATGAACCTCTACGCGTACACACACAAACTCGTCTGCACTTTCCCAACAAATGTTTGTCAGCTTTTGCTTCCCTCAAAAGGAAATGGGCCGACCGATAGACCAGCTTGACCCACAGACCACACTGCCACCGCTGCACGAATTGGGGAAGCGAAACAGCATAGGTGCCGGGTGCGGCCTGACCACGTGTTGCCACTCACCCTGGTATCCCGAGTTGCCACCGCCGTTGGAGGATCCGCATCCCCACTGCTGCTGCTGCTGCTGGCCGCCCCAGCCGTCACCGCCGCCCCCAACCGTGGGCAGCCGGCTCTCCCTGCAGGGCTCGGCCCGCTTGCACTCCACCTGGGCAGGGATCATGTGCCACTTCAACAGCCCCACAGGCAGCTCTCAATGTGCGACAGCTGAGGGCAGCTCTCAGATGTCCTAGTCTGCAGCTGAAGAAACCCGTTTCGCAACCACGGCCCCGGTAGCGCAGCATATGCACTGCACCACTTCCAATGTTATGGTTTGCAGGGCTGAGCTGGCCGAAAGTATGAAGCCATTATGCTACGGGCAGAGACTGCAGTTTCCTTCTGCGCTAGTGATATTTGGTTGGTCTTTATTGAGCAAGCTAGTGAGCAGCCATGGGAGTACAATGTTGTTCTCCAATCTGCTTTTACACAAACATGTGCCCTTAGTAGCCCTAACAAATGTGTTTATTCACAGAAATGCTAACCAAGGCTGTGCACAAATGCCACCAGTGGGTCTCGGTCACACTAGCACACACACACCTGGGCACACCATCACATGCCATTGGCAATGCGCCGAACGTACCTGCTTGCCGCTTATGTGGACGTAGCGCTGACTGGTCAGCTGGTTCACCGGGTCTTCCGAATCAAAGGTGACAAATCCAAAGCCTGCAAACACAAAGGCACGGGCCTCAGCACAGCTCTGCCAGCCAGGCAGCATCGGGCAGAGCACTGCGCGACCCTCCCTCCCCGCTTCCCTAGGTCTTACTCAGTGGCCAATACACACAGGTATGCAGGGGATGGATTGCTTAGTGGGCTAGGAGCATGCCTGGTTTCCAGTAGTTACCCTTGCAGCCCAGCATGTGCTGTCATTGCAAGCGAGTGCCTCTCCTGGGCGCGCCACTCCAATGTCCCGGTTGTCTCGCAAAGACCCATGTGTGGGGTAGGGCCACTCGGCCTTTGCTCTGCCAGGCACTTCCGGCTGCACTTGGGGGATGGGTGGGGGGAACTTACCACTCAGCGACCCCCCAAAACAGAGCACACACAGAGAAAAGCAGCAAAGGGGAAAGAGAGGAGGAGACAGAGAGAGAACAGTTCAAGGGTGGTTGTTTCGGGGGCCCTGGCAGCCAGGCTATGTAGATGACAGAATAACTAAGAAATGTCCTATATGTTAATGCTCCTTATTGACTACAGTCTCACGCCATTTAGCGCCAGGGGGCGGTCCGTCCATCAAGAATGCATTTTGCAGGGGCTGAAGGCGGCGGCAGCACTTTTTCGTAGGCGCTTGCTCGCACACTGAAACAAATCATTTGGGGCCTGCACCCTCCTGCAAAACCAGAACAACAGCACTGTCTGGCTCCCTCAAGAGCGTCTTGGTCTTCACCCTAGCCGGCTAGAAGAGTTTCCGGCAAAGCAAGCCCCGCGTTGCGCTGCTGAGCACGAGGTCGCGGGTTCGATTCCCGGCCGCGGCGGTCGCTTTTCTGATAGAGGCGAAAAGCAAAAACGCCCGTGTGTACGAGATTTCGGCGCACGATAAAGATCCCCAGGTGGTCAAAATTAATCCGGAGCCCTCCACTACGGCGCGCCTCATCGCCTTCGTTGCGTCGGCGCGTTAAACCTTACAATCAATCAATCAAAGCAAGCCCCGTCCATGGCGGGGGACACTCACCTCGCGACCACTGCTCTTGGTCGTGCATGATCAGAGTCTCTGTCACCTGCACAAGGAGGAACAGGGGCGTCACAACCGGGCGGGAACAGCAGCAAGCGCACACACAACCGAACACGGCGTAACGTTCACCTTCCCATACTCGGAGAAGAAGGCGTGCAGGTCTGTCTTCGTCACCGTGGCAGGGAGGCCCCCGACAAAAATCTTTGTAGTGCTGCCTTTGCTTTGACCACCCTGCAAAACACCCGTCACATCAAGCGACTCAGTGTTGTGGCACAGCCCACAGCCACACCCTTGAAGTGTGATGGGACCCTGTCCAAATGGGATCCCAAAGACACTCACCCTGCCCCCAAAACTGCCGCCGCCACCTCCGGCACGGTTAGCGCTGCGGGGAATACATGACTTGGGATCCACCTGGGCAAAGGACGCGGTGTGATTTACACTGCCAATGCACAGCAAGCGGGGATAAACAAGCAAAGGGGGAGGTTGCCACTGACCGTTCGCCCATCCAGCTGGTGTGGTCCACCGGCCAGCACAGTGGCAACACAGCTGGGGTCCCGAAAGGTGACAAAGCCAAAGCCACGAGAACTGCCAGTCTTATTGCGCATAACCACACTGTATACCACTTCGCCAAAGCGGCTGAAGTAGCTGCGGAGGCCATCTGGAGAACAGAGGAACGCCACAGCAACGCATTTTCCAGGTTAATAATTTACTTCGCAGTACAGAACATCACCGGCTTGTGACAGAGGCATTCTATTGAACGGACATACTGCGTGGAAACTCCCGTTCCGCCCCGTATCAAACGTTCATGTCATTTTCGAGAAACAAGTCTGGCTATGCTCGCAGCAGAACACAAACTGTGCTTTGAACACAACACAGCTTGCCATGGGCGATCAAACCTGATCCGCAGCCAGCCCTTTGGTATGGAGCACCTCGTTCAGACCTGATGCTTCACGGGGGGCAAATATGCACACATTTTAAGAGCCAATGGACAGTCACAACATAGGCGGAAGTAGAATGGCGCACAGTTAATGCCTCTGAGCGGGGAAAAAATAAAGGAGCAATGCACATCTGGCTGGCAGGAAGCCGAACACACGTGCAGCCAGGTTCTAAAACAGCTGCCACACGTCAGGTGCTAGAGCCTGTACACAAGTAGGAATAGGCAGCTAACAGCTACACTGAGTGCGCACTGCATTGGCCCAACTGCAGCCAAGAACACATCTGGGTGGCTACATAGGACGCTCTAGCTGCTTTCGCAAGGGTGACAAATGTATAAGCCATGTAGCCAAACTTCAGGGTTATTCTCATTTTTTAAAAAGGGAAACAGCACAGGAATAGGAAAATGAAGCCCTTGCAATCGCACTGCAGTCAAGTCAAGACTTATCAAGCAGATCTGTTGCATGCCATACCGCGCTCTCGTTTTCAAAAACAAAACAAAGATTCCCCTTCAACTTATGGTGCTTTTGCTCATAGTAATAGATACTTAACAAGTCCCATTTTTTTTTAATCGTGTATCAGGCCCCTTCATGTTTCTTTAACATTCCACCACACACGCTTTCTGCCTCGCTCACACACACCGCTGCTATCAAGTGCTCATCACATTTGGCATGCCAGTACGAATTGAGTTTTGTTGATTCAGCAGAACTGGTAAAACTTGGCTAAGAACAACCAGATAGAATTGGAAAGAATCAGAGGTGACTCCTTCGTGCACTTGTTGACCAGATGCTGTTACGCCATTGAATAAAGTTCACAATGCTTCCACAGCTGTTTTCGGACTAAACAATGTCAACAATAGAGCAAGAGAGCAGCAGTCGCTCATACAAATGGCAGCCCAATCAAGACTTCCTGTAATAGGCCATGCACTCGTGTCAGTGTTAAGCACTCAAGAGAAAGCACTGAACTAGTGCACACTGATTGCGCATAACTTCAAAGGTTATACTAAAGATCAATTGAGTTGCTTTTAAACGAAGACTACATGTCCTGTGGCCTTCTTAGCAACTGTTCACCAAGGAAAGCCTTTAAATCATTTTGCAAACCATAACGCTCTGCCAGTTAACCTTCTTGCACTTCCCTCTTCCTGATGTAAAATTGAAAAGCAGGATCCATACTTCCTGATACATTGCCAAGCTACTTGGCTGTCTGTTAAAGGAGCCATGAAGAGAAAATACAACTTCGTGTAATTTGAAAGGATTCACTATCACTATTTGAAAGGATTCACTAGGATTCACTCAGCTCCATTACAGCCCCAAAAGATGTTTTTTAACGAAAAAAAAGCAAGAAGTATTTAAAAACTTTCAAATTTTGCGCCACAGTGACGTGTTATGAGCAAGAATGACGTCATACGGGCCTACAATAAAACATAATTTTCAGTGCGTTAACTGCACGTTAGCATTCAAGTGATGCGGTCAAATGGAACTAGAGGCCCCATTACAGGCGTCCAGTCATGTGTCGTTGCAACAGGTGAGTTAGGCGGCCGCCAATCGCACAAACAAGGTTCCGTTATGTCATAGAAAAGTTGCGGGAAATTGCCTTGGGGGTCACGCCTGCTACAGACGTTTTCTTTAATATCTCTGTTATTTGTTCGAAGATTGCGATGATATTGGTATCATTGTTATCGGGACTAAGCAGTCTTTCTAATTAACCCAACTTGTATTTTGTCTTCATGGCTCCTTTAACACTTCACATCATGATAATAAAACTGAAAAAAAAAGAATGATGTGCACTGAAGACACCAGCTTCCCTGTTTTTTTTTCTTCTCTCTTTTTTTCCCTTAGTTTATGAAGTGCTAGTGACAGTAATTGTGTCACATCACTAAGCAAGGCACAAAAATATGCTGAGATAACAAACCTCTTCCCAAACCTTACTGCTCCATCAGGCACTAACATACTCCACAAATCACCTTTACCGTGTGTGCATAAAACTAGCGTGGAGTTTTTCCTTCCTTTCTCTGAATGGCAAAACTAGACATTTACGACCAGAAACTGCTCCAAACATTTTGCTTGCTTTCATTGAAGGCTACTGACCACTGTACTAAACGGGTGTTTGTACGGCAAAATACGTGAACAAAATGCACTCCACCGAATTTAAACTATAGAAACACCCAAAGTCGTGCCAGACAATTCTAGTACGTACTTATAGCCCTGTTGACCACTGTACTATAAACGGGTGTTTGTACGGCAAAATACGTGAACAAATGCACTCCACCGAATTTTAAACCTAAGAAACACCCCAAAGTCGTGCCAGACAATGCTAGTACGTATTTATAGCCCTGTTCTCATTTCCAAATGTGAACGAATTATAAAAACATGAACAATCGTCGTACACACAGCAATGCGCCAAAGAAAAACGAGAACAGTGTTTCGTGCTGAGCTTGCCAACGGTGTTAATGCACATTTACCTTGCGTGGTGTCCCAGCTGAGGCCCCCCACAAATATTTTGCTGGAAAAAAAAGAAAAAAAGCAGAAAGTGTTATTTCTGTCAATGTAGATACTGGGGCTATGGTTAGTGTTGCATACCTCGTGAGAAAACAGCACAATTGACAGACAGAAACAAGATGACAACACAATGTCATTACACGAACAAAGCAAGAAGCTTAGATTAGAGCAGGCCTTGCTACATTCTTAAAAGTGATGCCACCGAAAGCCCATTTCTCTAGTACACAGCCGCTAGTAATAAATACAAGTACTACGAAATACGCTCATGCAAACAAAGGTGGCTTCCCCTGGGCTGCTAAAATACCAGCAAATTAACATTTATGCACAGTGCAGAACCTCACATGACACGAAGAAGTGCCTATATGGGGAAAAATTTGCAGTGCACAGTGGCTTTTACTGCTTAAAAGCCCACACGTGGTCATCTGCATGTTTTTCGCAGCTAAATCGCGGCCCCAAGCCCAAAAAGCAGCAACCCCTTGAACATAACTAGAGTGTACTACATAACACTGTAAAACGGAGAATAAACATAATGAAACTGAGGCAGCAGTTAGCACCACATTTTTTTTGTATCCTGTCCCTAAGGTGGTTCCAGCTAATGTAGTGAGCCATAAACTCCCACAAAAGTCGCTGAAAAAAAAAACTACAAAAATGACCGGTGTGCCAGTTCTGAAGCCGCAAATTTTTTGTTCCTTTTGCCACACCTCCATTCCAGCCTTTTTTTTTCTGGCGCAGATTTGTAGTTATAAACTGAATTTGCTGTGTACTTCACTGCTCATGCTATTATCCCTGCCCTTGCCAAGGTGCATGGGAAAATTCAAAACACCCAGTTTCGCAGGTACACGCTGAAATTGCAGCAATTTGCGCTCTATAACAAAAAAAAAAATGCAGAGGGAATGCACATTACTATAAGCCAGTTCTTACTCAGAGCTTCTGGAAAAAAAAAAAACAGAACATTTAGATAAGCATGACAAAGCTTTAATTTTTCATCTTAGCCAAGCGTTGCATTGAGGCTTGCAAAAGCTGGCTTTTACAACACTTCACGCTCTATAAAGAAAGAATTCACATTATAATAAGTCATTTCTTACTCAAAGCTTCTGAAAAAGACGAAACACTTCGATCAGCACATGTACAAGTCTTTTTTGTGTAACAGACAATTTTTCAGCCAGTGCTGCAATGCCGCTTACAAAAGCTGACGTTATGCATTACTGCGTAGCAGATAAGGGGCAAGCTTTTGTGTTTTGCACTATTCGCCCCGAGCGCGAACACAGTCGGCCCCTGGCGGCGGCGGGACGAACCGCTCCTAGTGTGGATGTCGCTCTCGCGTCGTCTGCTTTTTCACGTTGCGTGCGGCGCAAGACGCGTGCTGCACACGACAAAACAACCAATATGTGTGCTTGTTTAGCAGTAAGCAATGACATAGTTACCTCTGCTTGCGCATTTCCTCTAGAAACGTAATAATCAGCGGCCGTTGCGGGTTAGTGCGCTGGTTTAATTCCACGAAACATCTTCGCCGTGGTCACCGCTTGAGCGTGAAACGTGTTATAAACATTGCTTCCACACATTGCACTTTTCTTATTTTGTTGAGTCGTCTGCCGTTTCGGGAACGTTGAAGGGTGCTTTTTGAAGGTGGCGTGGTGATTATTTAAAGGATAAAAGTTTAGTACGCGAAACGGGTAAGAAGCGATAAGACCTGTGCATGCGCGTGCAAATTCCACACCCTTGTAAAATTGCGCTGTGCTCTTATAGAAAGAAGAAACAAACAAAAACATTTACACTGCACACGACCCGTGCGCTATCGCCCATACATTACCGGACACGTATTTTACACCCGCAAGCGCCTGAGTGACCGTGTCCTTCCCGTACCTTTTCTAAAATAAATACCCTTTTTGGACAGTCGTTGTTTATACTGAGGAGGAGGAATAAACATTTATTCAACTGTATCGAGTTGCTAATTTTACGTATTATTTAAAATACGTTTCTATGGATGCGCAAGAGTAGTTAGGCGGGAGTTTTCGGTAAAATTAAGCAGTTGTGAGTTTGCGTCTGCCATGTGGCATTTCGTGTGTCATTTTCATATATATCATTTTCAAATCCGACATGAATCCCCTTATCCAGAAACGTCTCACTCAGCATAACCAAATGCCTAATATGGTAACGTCTTAACCTCTTAAGGTGGACCTAAGTTTAAAGAAAGAGGAGAAAACGCGTAATATAATGCACGTTGTTGCCCACATGTGTGAGGGGTGTGTGCCATGACTCGCTGGGTTTTTTTTTTTTTTCATTTTTTCCCACAGTGCTTGCTTTCAATGCAGTTTTGAAAAAGGCGAGCCACAATTCCTGGACAATCTCGGACCAAAGGGGGGTTAATCAGTTTTGAAAATACGTGGTAAAGTACTTCTTTTTCGCCGCTACAGAACACGACGCCTAGTGTAGTTTCGATTGTAAGTAATACTGATAACCATAGTTTGGCTTTTCGCGGTACATGCGTTCTCTTCTCGCTGCTTTTGCAACGTTGGCAGGACCCCCCCCCCCCCCCCTCTTCCCGAAAAAGAAATGCACAGAATTTCATTTTTTAACTAATCCTGAAGAATTAAAGGCCAAGACAAAGGCGATATTCAGTTTACAAAACAAAGTAGTTACCTGTAACCCGTTGCGCTGATTCGAAACGAGAAATAAAAAGGAAATGTTTTATTGCATCTGCAACAGAGCAACTTCATTTATTGCCATCTTTAGGGTTCCTAAGCGACCTTATACGCAAGAATGCAAACACATCTCGCTGTTGCAGGTACCTGTTAGATTTTAAAAGGAACGCAAATGGTCAACAGAGCAGCCGTAATAGAAAATTTGTGCTCACTGTGAGGTCCCAGAAGCTTGGTTTGAACACTGTAAACCTGCTTGTCACTTTGCGAAAACCTAGCTAAATATGCGAAAACCTAGCTAAACATGTTGATTGTGCTGCGTGCGTTGACAATTCAATTCGCAAGAGCACTTGCGACGAAAGCCGTACAGAAGTGATCAGAAACCGTTATTCATCAAACCTTCATTCAGAGTCGATAAAATTTCATTTAAAAGACCCGTTAGAGAGGTTACGTTTATATATCTGCGCTTATCAAAATTCAGTAATTTTATGTTGCCTTTTGAACACACAAAAAATATCGTAAGCTCTTAGAAAGAATTTCGAGGCATTAATTAAAGGGAAGGTGAAGCGGTTTTAGAATTAAAAGAAAAGTTGACTAGCAGCAAGTACACATTGAATAGTTCACGTGTACGAAATATTTTCGCAATACATGCAATAGAAACTGCGCAATGAGCAAAGAAAAATGGCCCGATGCCCCGCCCCCATCTCGCCGCGCGATGCCGGAAGACCGAAGAGCGCGGGCGAAAACCGGCTGAAAAACGTCATACCTGGACTTCCGGCCGGATCGGCCGCCTCGGCCATGCTCTTTTCGCCGTGTTTCCTTGTAAATGGCACTTGTTGTTGTTGTGGTTGATAGCACTCATTTGTACAATTTTCGTGTTCAAAAACTATGCACGAGCGCCAAACGAGGCATACGTTATCATGCCGTATTCCTAAGCAGAATAATGCCACGCCGGGATTATTGATAACATACGGAAGCGACAGCCGAGGTGGCTGTGCTTGATGACAGAGAATATACTACACTACGTTAAATACTTTGTAAACCGCTCCAATGCGTTTTTTTTTTTTTTTTTTTGATGCGACGGACGTGAATGTTCACATTAGATTCTAGATTTAGGAAGGACGGGGAATACTGCTGTACTTTGGCCGGGGTTGTTTCGTTCCATTCCAGAAACCAAGTCACATTTGTTCAGGAAATACTTGTTTCGTTAAACGCGTCGGTTTTCTTTCCCTATGGGCTCAGGACAGTGTTCAAAAAAACAATTTTTTGGCGAAACTAAAACAAGGGGCCAATCCTGATAGAAGTTCTCTCCCGGCTAAGAGGTAAACAGCATTCCTACAAAGTAAAAGAACCAAGACAACCAGATTACTTATTTTGTAAGTATACATGTCACGATAAGGTGATGTTTGTCTGGAATTTAAAAAAAAAAACACCCCTCCGAACCACCACCGTGCCATAATTTGTGTTGACTGCGGGGGCCTAATTTTTTGCCCAAGATTCAGTGTGGCTGCATATTATAACCTGGCAAGCACTTGGTGTCACTGAACCTCAAGTGTGCTCCAGTGATAGTCGGTGATATATATAATGATGATACGAAAACAATTAGGAGCGAAGAGTAAATATACGGCCTCTGTCCGACTAGCGCGGTAAATGCTTAAATCTAGAAATGCTGAAACAGGCCAACGATTCATTATCACAAACGTTTGGTGATTGTTACCTAAAGTAGCGCAACTACAACGTAACTGCCTTGTCCGACTGGTCTGTTAATTATAACGAGGTAGCCGTAATATTGTAGCAGAATGCGCAACGCACAAGCGAAAATCAAGCCCTACTACATCCAGTAATGCTGAGCAGGCACTAGTATGCTGCAGTGTTTTCAGAATAAACGCATGTGAAGCAGTAAGACGCCACTGATCGAAGTGCACCTAGCAATCGCGGAGGCGCCGTAGCGCCGCTGCCGAAATGGCGCGTGCGTGTGAGTCTGTGTACGGGGATGAGTAACGGGGCTGGGGTGGGCGACAACGAACAAAGGAAATGCGGAAGCAGAGTCTGCTTGTTGGTTTATGCGTGTACCGGCCAAGATGTGTCTCGCATATACGTTTACAGCGCATGAACGCTTTTTTTTTTTTTTCGCTTAGTGCACGTACGTGCTTTTCGCTGGTAGATTGTTTATAAAACGCCCATTAATCTTCGGCATAAATGGTTTTGTGTATAATAAGAAACAGTTAAGGCAGTACCTAATATTAACATAAGGTATAAAATCCCCCTAAGCTGGTTGCCTAATTCAAAAATATTTTGATGGAACCCACTAGTCAATGTCACAGTCACTGCTTTGGGGTTCTCTGTCGTGTAAAGTAAATTTAAGCTCCAAGATAATTGAACCAACAGCACGGGAAATATATAAAACAAACTTCCAGTCATGTGCGAAAATTAAACTGCAAGCTAAATTGCAGCAAAGTCAACCGTGCGATCGTTCGCAATGCTTCCGACAACCCGCGCGGCCGAAGGGTGTCCTCCTTTGACGTCATGACGGGCGCAACCAATCAGGGGCGTCAAAAGACGAAAAGCGCGCGTCTTTCAAACGGGGCCGCGCTTTTTGCAAGATAAATGCCACTTGGACTCATGTACGATAAATTTCAATGTGATATTCGGAATCAGCGCGCAAGAAACTACATAACTGTTAATCTAACTCAATTTTTTTTGAAAGCGCTTCAGCTTCCCTTTAGGTAGTGTTACAATTTCAGGGCATCCCACAAATGCAAGAATGCGTCATGCTACCACTGAAAGCGATTGGGATTGCCGTTGTAAACTGAATTTTAGCGATCGAGGCTTTATGATTTGTTTCTATTTATGCTTTTATTGAAGGCTCAAAGCCATAGTCTGGAAATATCGAGCTTGCTACGAGCCACAGCGTACAAGTTCATTGTCACAATTACGGCCATTCTGAGATTCCCGATGAGTCGTCGCTTTTTTTGGCGGAGTAATGAAAACTGACTGCCGCTTCCATGCTATACATTGAACGTTGAGGAACCGAACTACATTATACCACTCTTGTTTGCACCTTTTGTGCGCACATACGGCGAGAAAAAAGCACGAAGCGCGCCCTCAGTGTGCATTCTTACGGGCCGCTCATCGGAGCATCCACACTAGCAGCGCGACGCTGTCGCCACTACATGTCGAGCTCGCGGCGAATACCAGGCTTTGGCAAGTCTTTTTGTACAACAGATGTAATTTTTCTGCCTTTTTTTTTCGTTGAAAGTTACAAGCTAGTTTTAAACTTTACAGAGTAAAGTAAACTAGAATCGTGGCTAACTATTACATTTTACTGGGGTCATGCTTGATCTGCTCATACGTTACAACATGATGCCAAGGTGCACAACAAAAAATAGAAACATCAAGCAATAAAAAGAGACCGGGATGCCCAGCGGCAAACGCACAAAATTTCTAAAAAAAAAAGAAGGGGGGAAGGCGATTCGCAAAACAAACAAAAAAAAACTTCGATATTCCTCTTTAATTTTCGACTTTTCAACGACAGTTTCCTTGTTGCAGCTTCATAGTACCTACAGGTGGCGCGTCACGCGTCGAATTAAGTTCAACGACATCCATTGGTTGCGACAGCTGCAGTTATCTGGCAGCCATTACCTCTGCGATGTGGACCGGGGAAGTGGGGCTAGCATGCAACAGAAATCTTTGCGCGCCATTTTCCCAGACCTCAAAAAACAAAATTTACGAAGAAAAAAAAAGAGAGCCCCCAATTTTTGCTACGATGCTAAGGAAAATCTTACTGCCCGCGTTGAGACCACAGAGCGCCGGAAAACACTAACGTCACGGATACGATACTGACAGCAATCGACGAGCCGGCAAAAGTAAAGAATTTATTCTGACACGTCACACAACAATTTCTGCGTCTCCGCCTTCACGTATGATCAATGACGCCAAAAACACTTCGTAAACAATAATGAACACTTCAGACCGTTTCAAGGCTACAGAATGCCAATTTCCGATCCTTATCTCAATGCTCATTTGGCTACAAACAGAATGCCGCATACACAACCCGACTATCACTATCACTAAACGCTGCCGCGGCGCATTCCAGCAATCCTCGCGGCGTCTTGCCACCAGCCAAGCGACAACTCCCGCCTTCCTTTCGGTGAACACAAAAGACACAAAAAGTGAAAATATCCCATCCGCGACGTGTACTACTTTCACAGCGCGTTCTAAAGTCATCTTGAGGCTAAGAAACGTGGATGTGATGATCGCGAGGAGGGAGAAAATGCTACAATGAGTCGCAAGCCTTCGTCATGCCGCGCCAGCACCATCGGCGCTGCTCGGCCGATAGGCCATGGAATGGCCGCCATACCCAATAATAGAGAGTTATAGCAGATCGGAAAAACGGTTCCGATACGGTAACGTCTACCGTCTGGACGCCACCGCGCATGCGCAGAGAGCGACTTGGCCGCGCTAATTCTAGCCACCTTAGCCGCGCGGTACCGAGACATACCGTGTCCGTCGTTCGAAAGCGGGCGGCCGCTTTGGAAGAGTTTAGGATACGTACGATTGGCTCACGCCTAGTCGAACGGATTGTAAATATGAGATCGTTTAAGAAAATTGAGCTTGCAGCAAGTGAAATCCACGCGATTCTGACAGCTCAAGCAGCAAGCGAAACACGGTCCCGGCCCAACTGCCGTGGCTTGTGTCGTCGAACGACGCATGCCCGATAGCTTCTTTTAGGTTAAATAAAGGCGATACGGCTACTTAACTAGTATTCACAGCAACATGGGGCCCGTCTACAAATGGGCGAGTGAGGAACAGGCGGTATCAGTGCGAGGGACTCTCAAATACAACGAAAAACTAGAAACAGCCAGCCGTATGTACCAACGTTACTGGAATTGGTATGTACTGAGCTTGACCTACTGGCGCCATCTATTGAAATGGCGTAGACAGCGTAGAGTTAAAATGCCGCTCCATGTTCACGCAGTCGCAGTTCGAATCTCCGTAGGGGCGTTGGATGTTTTTTTTTTTTTTTTTTTTTTCCTAATACTGTCTTTAGCGCTTTTGAGAACTGAAAACTAATATTTCAGCACAGGAAGCGCCACAGACTCACGAAAAATTGCCAAACGACGTACAACACAAGTCGCTCCCAGTCACGGTAGCATGGCCGGTAGTTACGGTCTGCTAAAAACGAGCCTTCCCGGTACGGTCCCGTAGCGGCTACCGTGTACCGTACCGGAACCGTTTTTCTGCTATAACTCTCTAATGACGATCAAGATTCCCCAAAACGCTTACCCGTGCTCTTCGTTGTCCCGGCGAGCCATTTTCTGCGGTGTAGCAGCGACGTCGCAGCACCGAACCTGCGACGCGTGCACACGGGGTGTGCACTTTCTCCCGTGAACGCGGGCGGGTAGAACAGGGAAGGGGATAGACGGGGGGCCCTTGCCCCGCCGTGATGAATGGCGATGCGCTGAAAAGAAGCAGGAGAAAGGAGAAAAGAAGGAGAAACTGTCGGGCGAGGCAGAACAAGAGAGACAGAGAAAATAGCCGGAAGTTGCGAGGGCTGGTAAACAAGGGAGTTAGAGTGTAGAAGGGGACAGGCTGGTTCACGGGTCTGTGTGAGGGGGTATTGTTATCCCCCTGTTCAATTTTCACAGCCTGCCTCCGCTCCCGTAAAGGGCCATCCATGACGTCGATGCTCCGGTACCCTTTCCGGCTGAGTCAATCTCTTCCTGGAAGCATGCATAAGTGACGAGAATGGACCTTTTTCCAGTACCGATCCTCCTAGCGGCCGCCACGCCGAACTAAAATTGGCAGCAATGCACGCCCACAAAACGTCGAGCTTTCGTAGAACTCGTCCACAAAAAATATCCTGGTACTGTAGCCCCTTCCGCACCAACCGGTCACCCGTGCCTTTCACGTGAATGTCACCGTAGCAGGCGTCGTTCCCGTGACTAATTCGCAGTGGTTGAAGCGCCCGTTTTTCTTTACTTTTTTTCATTTTTGTTACTCCCCCACTGGCTTGTATGTGCTTCCAGCGTCAGCCTCAAATGTATTTGCCCCTTTCCCTAGAAAGCCCTTTTTGTGTGCATTTACGAACCCACTTCGAGCTGTTGAAAGAGAAAAAATAAAAACGCGCAGCTCTGGACAGCATAGCCTCTCCCCAAACAGAAAGCTGTATGTGCTGTTTACCTCACAGCAGAAAATTAATGGACCTTTTTCCAGTACCGATCCTCCTAGCGGCCGCCACGCCGAACTAAAATTGGCAGCAATGCACGCCCACAAAACGTCGAGCTTTCGTAGAACTCGTCCACAAAAAATATCCTGGTACTGTAGCCCCTTCCGCACCAACCGGTCACCCGCGCCTTTCACGTGAATTTCACCGTAGCAGGCGTCGTTCCCGTGACTAATTCGCAGTGCTTGAAGCGCCCCTTTTTCTTTACTTTTTTTCATTTTTGTTACTCCCCCACTGGCTTGTATGTGCTTCCAGTGTCAGCCTCAAATGTATTTGCCCCTTTCCCTAGAAAGCCCTTTTTGTGTGCACTTACGAACCCACTTCGAGCTGTTGAAAGAGAAAAAATAAAAACGCGCAGCTCTGGACAGCATAGCCTCTCCCCAAACAGAAAGCTGGGGGGGGGGCGCCCTTTTGTTTATTTTGCCGGAGGCTACTGCCAAGAATGGCGGACCAGCAGCCCGCGCATGCGCAGATCGCTACTGGAAAAAGGTCCATTGCAGAACTCTCTCGAAATCATAACGTAACTCCCAGAAACGTAACGCTCATTGCAGCTACTTTTTGAAACACAGTTCGGAATATCAGACTTTTTGCCGACGTAATTACATCCGCTTCTGCCATTTGAATTTTCATTATAAAACATTACGATGATAGCAACCATTGCTTTAAAATATGTAGAAATGCAGACAAATGTGTATCATTCTTAAGCCGCTTTTCCAGAGTGAGTTTTTGAGAGTCGAATACGGCTGCGAGTCGCAAAAAAACGTTGTATTATTTTATTCTTTTAAAGTTTCTTTTGTTTCTTTTCGCCAATGATGTAAATATAGGGAACCGGCCCACTCGTCGCAGCCAACTCGTCCTAGGAAAACTGGTCATAGGGAAACTGGTCAAATAGGGCATCTCGTTCTAGGTGATCCCGTACTAGGAAAAGTGGTCGCACTGACTTTCTCGTGCTAGGAAAAGTCGTCTCACGGTTCCATTTTTGGCCGACGTCCAGGAAATGGGGAGAGGAAGTTAGTGGTTTCTAATCTTATAATTACTCCCAGGTTGACCTCTTCAGAGTTCGGGGGGTCCCCTGCTTTTGTTAGTTTGCAGGCGGTGGTTTGGTTGAAATGGTTTTTCTATTTTAACACATGCTCCTCTATCCCCTTTTTATTTCCCGTCTTGTTGCAAATAGAAATTCACATTTTTTTACCTGGTAAGGGGTTTCTTTTTGGGTTTATTTTTTTTCTTCTCCTTCCAAAAAATATTCGTCACGCTTTTTCTGTGGAGGGGGGGGGGGGTCAACTTTTTCTTTCTTCGTGTTTTCTTTTCGTTTCTTTTCTTTCTTTTTGCGTTATTTTTTGAAGGTTTTTGGCTGCTTGTGTATATATCTATAAATAGGGAAAAATGTTGGCCTCTTATTTGTTTGAAGGTGCTGGTTGAAATTGGCTTTTTTGTTTCGGCACAACTTCCGGTTTATTTTTTTGCTTTTCTTCTCCTTCTAAAAAATATTCGTCACACGTTTTTGTGTGAGTGTGTGTGTGTGTGGGGGGGGGGGGGGGGGTCAACTTTTAAGTCCAGCCTTGACTTTCAGGTGATATGAAGATTAACAAAATGAAAGTTACCCAGCTTGAAAATCATCGTTTGTCAGCAGGCATGAAAACAAAAGATCAAAATACTAAAAAGCGAGAACACAGAACGAAATCGCAAATCCGAATACAGCGCCGTCACTTAATTACCAAAATAAAAAAAAAACGTATTAGAAAAAACAGAACGGGCAAACTAAATCTAATATAAAAGACTCACGTCATTAGCTGCACAAAGAAAAAAAAGATACGCTGTCTGGCTAGCGCGTTCCTGGAAGGCGATAAAGGAAACATTAAGGGTGGTGATTTGAAGGAGCGTAAGAATGTTTACGACTAAGATGAGAATTATACAAGCTTCTGTACTCTTTCATTTGAACATGATAGACGAAAAACGTAAATTGTGACGAGTTGGCCGAGTGTCCAGTTGCCCTAGGTTACGAGTTTCCCTAGTTCGAGATGGCCTATGACGACTTGCCCTATGTGACGAGTTCACCTATGACGAGTTGGCTGCGACGAGTTCACTTTTGACGAGTTCTCCTAGACCCATAGTGATGAAGGGCCTTTACTTCGCTAATGGTGTTTTCTTTTTCGGATGATGCAAGGCGTACTGCAGCGTTGGTGCGTTTACGTTATTTTTTATTCGTACTATATTTCCACCTTTAATTTGCGGATTGTTTTGTTTGTTGTTTGCTTTTAGGGGGAAATGTATAGGATCCATATATTTTTGTTTGTCAGATCATTTTTGTTACAATTGTATTTTTTCTATTTTATTTTTGTGATATTTAAAACTTATGTCCGACCAATTATCTCCATTTAGGCCATTATAACCAGCCACTAAAGGTAAAACTTCCACCAAATCTGCATTTTTGTGGAAATGCAGGGCGTTACACGGTTCGCAATCTCGTAATTTTTATTTCGTATTTTGAGTGTTGTTCAGAGGACTTTTCTTCTCTATTCTTCGGTTTTGTAGGGTATAATATAATATGCATATTTTTAACTTGGTCAGATCACTTTCGTTAAAATGTTAGGTTTCCTGCTTTTATTTTTTTGATATTTAGAAATTCTGTCCGACCAATTATCTCGCTATAATCTATTATTTCGAATAAAGGTATAACATTCCGCCAAATCTGCATTTTTGAGGGAATGCAGGGCAGTACACGGCTTCTCGTTCGTTTCGCCGCTTTTATTTCCTATTTTGAACGTTCTTTTTCAGACTTCTTTTATTTATTCTTGGGTTTGGGGGGGGAGATGTATAAGATGCATATTTTTGATTTTGTCAGGTCATTTTTTGTGAAACTTACATTTTTTCAACCTTTCTTCCGTTTGGGTTTTCAAAATTTTGTCGGAACAGTCATCTCGTTACGCTATTATAACAATTACGGGTCCACCGAATCTGCGTTTTTGTGAAAATGCAGGGCGTTACATGGAACCGGTGGTGGGGACACTCTGCAAAGAATGCTACGCATTAAAAAGAGCCTTGTTAGCGTTTTACTGTGTACTTGGTAGTGCCGGCCCCGCAGTTACAGCCACCCGCATTGCGTACAGCTATTATGGAATGGGTTCCTCCAATGACAGTAAACACGTGATAAACATGCAAACAAATTTTGAAATGAACATTACGAATCATTTGCTATTAGTAGTGAAACACTGCCCAGCGGATAAGCCTTCGGAAACTTCCGAAACCCAGACGCAAGGGTTGTGCACTTCCGGGGAGGCTCAACGGAAACATGACCGTGCCGAGAGCCTCTTAATAAGTTCCGCTCACTAACACGGCCATTTCAATTAAGAGAGTTGCTCAACATGAAAGAAGAGCAAAGACAAAGGGGAAAATTAAAAAAAAGGAAAGAAGTAAAAACGCGAAACAAGAAAAAGACGGACATCATATGACACTAATCAACCCAAGAAGCACAGAACATTATAATAACGTTATCTGGAAGTTGCGAAAGTTTAAATAACGTTAAATGTTACGTGGTAAAATGTTTATGTAACGTTTAAAAAAAACATTCAATGTTTATGTTATGTTATAAACGTTATTTTTACGTTGAAAACAAACATGTACGTTAACGTTTTGTTCCCGACATTTATTTAACGTTTAGGAAACAACTTAAAACCAATGTTAGAAATGCTAATGTTATTACAATGCTTATGACTCAACATTAAAGTAATGTAAATATACAAACATTATAACAACGTTCAGGGCATGTTCAGGAAACAACTTATGACCAATGTTAGAAATGGTAACGTTATTACAATGCTCAGGACTCAACATTAAAATAATGTAAAAATTCAAACATTATAATAACGTTCAGAGCATGTTCACGGCAGAACATTAATGGGATGTAAAAATGTAAACATTATTATAATGTTAGGAAGCAACCGCACAGCAACGTTATAGATAACACCTTTATTGCAACATTATTGCAATGTTCAAGGCATAACGTTGAAGTAACTTTAGAAATTTAACGTTATTAAAATGCTCGAGGTAATACTGTCAGGTAACATAATAAATCTGAACATACGCATAACATTTATGTTACAACGGCAGGGTGATGTTATGCTTGAAGCATTAGCGAAATGTTCAAACTAATTGCACAATACAACTGGCTTTTACCAAAGTCTTCAGGGGTACAGTGGGTCAAAACAAGTCCTCCCCCCGAAATTTCTCGTGAGGGAAGTAGGGAGGGGGGGGGGCGGTCATTTAGGACGGGTATTTCGTGTAAACGTGAATCGCACGCGCCAGATAACGCTTCCAGGCTCCAGCGCGTACCGCTCGGTTCTTCTGGCTCCCTCTTCACCATTTTGACATACTAAAAGGATAAGGATATTTCAGGTTATTTCCTTATTTCACATTTATGGAACTTTGCATCTCGAGCTGTCGGCGTGTCGCCACCGATTCTGCTATCTCTGGCGTGTCTTCCGCGGCCAACTTCCGGCTCGTTTGAGCAGCTCTGGCAGCTTGGGCCAACAATTCCTAACAGCATATTACCAGTTTTAAGCTGACAGACCACTGGAAGCCACATGCTCGTTCAGCCAGTCACGTATATATTTTTTTGTACCAAAGAGGCCACCTTTTTATCTTCTTTCCCGCGATCGACGCGTGCCTCTCTCAGCTTTTCGTTTTAATCTTTTCCGCAGCCTTCACGCAACCTCCGTTACCTCCCATCACAGCTCCTAAAGCATGCGTTGCGCCATGGAAACTAGGTTCGATGAAGTGTCACAAGCCTTGGTCGATGATTGGAGAGACAATTAAGGAGGACAGATGTCTGTTTGGGCCCCTGACATTAGAAAGATCAGAGCTCTAGTCAATGCGCAGGGAGAGGCAGCTGTTTGAAATTGTTCCGAATGCGTAAATGTGCCGCGCTTCTTGTGTCCGAACCCCTTCCACTTCTTCAACTCGCGAGCCCTGGCGTAACTTATATGTTATGACCTGAAACAAGGTCCCCGCTTGTTACATTGTTAAATTGGTTGAAAGAGTATACACAATCACTTAGCTATCTCGAATTAGGCTTGAAATAAAGAAAAAGGACGCTCTGGGCGAATGAAACCAACTGTCTGTTCTTAGCAGACATCGTGACGAAGAGACAGAAAGACAGCTTAGTGGGTAAGCTTTGCGGGTGAGGGCGGGAAGGGAGGCTAACAAACACCTCCCCCCCCCCCTCCCCCGGTTTAAAATCCTGGCTATGCCAATGCTTTTAAAAATCGCAGCCACATTATTTCAGTGCTTGACTGCAGTTTGACGCCGGAGATGCGTTGAGACAACGGTTGTAAGTGTGTATGCGCGTGTGTTTATTTTGTGTTATGAGCCCAGCGGCCAACGTGTTGAGGAGGATAAATTACAGCCCCAATCGGGCACCACTTGTGGTTTTGGGCCGCTGCGAGTCCGCGCTAAACATTTCCCAGAGAAGGCGACTTTCCCCTCAGTTGCCTTTGTTCCCTCAGTTCAATCAGAGACATTGAAGGGCCTGAATAGCTCTGTCAACAACCGGTCCTATTCATGACCAGTCTTATTGTTGCCCACCGCCCCTCCCCTCGTTTTGCAAGGCGTGTTTCATGGGGGTGCGCGCGGTGAGTGGAGGCTTGCTCCCCCTCTCACGACCCGCAGGGGAAGTCCGTCAAAAGCCTGTTCTTGTCTGTCATCTGCACCGAGCGCAAGAAAGAGCGACAACACAGAGCAGCAGAAGGTGCTTTGCGTCATCGAGAAACACACTTGTTGCCGGGAAACAACGATTTGCAAGTAAAATGCAGGTTACTTCAAATATACACGAAAACACGCTTTTAACTATTTTCAGTAAGCATCATAAGGAGGAGGAGGAATAAACGTTTATTGTGCACACCACGATGTGCTCAGCCTCCCAAGTCCAGGAGGCCGCGAGTCCGAGCTGCGTCCAGAGCTCGTTGCACCAGGGCTTGCTGTCGCTCTGGTGCTGAGCTGGTCAGCTCGGACTCCCACTGCTCAGGGTTGGTGGATGGGATGGTTAGGGTGGTGAGGACAAGAGAAAGCATCATAAAGCTAAATTTATTTTAAAAAACAGTAATACTGGAAAAATGAATAGGAATTGATAGTTTTATGTGTAATTTTTACATCCCTGTCACGTTTGCACCACAAATTCATGCGCTATTGAAACAGAAAACAAAAATGTGAGATATAATTCTTATCAATGTGGCGATCGAATTAACACCCATTGGATGATCTGGTAGATTTGCAACGAACTCACACCTACAGTGAAAGCCAGAGTTGCCCTGCGCATGCAACGCGAAACTGCGACACCGCAGTTTCGCGTTATTTTGTTTCGTATTAGCCGTATAAAGTACAACAGTATTGTTATGGTGCGTCAGCCACAGAGGAAGGAGACACGAACGCCAGTGCCTAGCCTGCTCGGACCAAAACAAGACGCTGGGCGCGCTCAGGTCGACTCTGAGGTGTACATGTATTGAAAAGGAAGTAGACGAAGTTCTGGCGTTCTTGGGCTGGGCGGGGCCTTATGTTCTGTAAATACGCCTTGTTGGTTGATGGATTGTAGAGTTTAACGCGGCGATGCAACGCAGGCGATGAGGCACGCCGTAGTGGAGGGCTCCGGATTAATTTTGACAACCTCGGGACAACCTCGTGCGCCAAAATCTCGTACGGACGGGCGTTTTTGCTTTTCGCCTCCATCAGAAAAGCGGCCGCAGCGGCCGGGAATCGAACCAGCATCCTCGTGCCCAGCAGCACAACGCCTTAGCCACTGAGCCACCACAGCGGGTGTGAATAGGCCTTGTAAGTACATCTTCGTTTCACGTCTTCCTCTCCGTAACATGTTGGTGGCGGTTGCTAACCATACATCCGTGCTCCTGCTTCGAGCCTATACGAGCGCGTAAGTGCTCACAAATGATGATACCCTACGCTCACGCTCGCGCTACAAACGGCTAGCCTCCTGGTTATAAGCTTTGTCGGGAAATAGACTGCATGATGTCGATGGGCGCTGGACCCAAGGTGAAGTCCAGCACCGGAACCCTTGCAAAGTATCTAACCAAGCTGTACAGCCTTCCTTTGTAGCCGCATAACTATTTCTAAAGTGGATTTCAACTTTTAACGTCTACGTATATAAACTGCACTCCGCTGTTGCTCCAATTCCTCCCCATAGCGCTGCGCTGGCGGGCACGATTGCTGCCTAAATATTTTGATGACTGCTGCTGCGGTCTTGTTAAGTTACTGCAAAAGCTATAATGTATGACAACTGCATTACCTTTGATGAAACTTCATAAAAATATTTAGGAGACGAAATTGAAACTTTGAAAACTTTCCTTTGCGGCAGACGTAATCAATTCGTCAATTTTGATGCAAGTCTACGTTTATCCGCCATGCAAAAGCGCGCACCACGTTGAAATACAGAGTTACCCGTAAAGTTAAACCTGGATGTAACGAAGTTGATAAAAATTCAATTTTTCGTTACATGCAGGTCTTCATTATAGGCAAGTTTCGATTTAAGGCACGCGTAAATGAAGCACAAACTAAATCAAAATACTTGACATCAGGGATCGTGAACTCTCCCTTCAGGAATTTATTTCAGTGAAAAAAATGCGCTATTTGCAACCTCTGCTTTCCCACGAAGTTTTTCAGTACAGGGCAGTCCAAAGAATCAAGGTCATTTACCCCTGTATTCGCAAGCGTAACTTAAGTATCAATTTTGCCTTTTGACATTCTCCGCTGCCTTAACCAGTTTCAAGGAGCAAACGTATGCTGAAAGGGCGCCTTTTCGCGAACTTGATGCTATTTAATTGCTGCACTCGAACGTTTTGAGAAGGTGTTAGCTGGGATACTGTACTGGACGACAACGTTGATCCTACTTGCCGGCGGAGACGGCACCTGAAATTGTGAGCTTGTCTTAAAAAGACAAAGCTTTTCGTTTTCTAGTAGCAGAACTCATCACCAACGAACCTACACCTCAGAAAGCAGTGGAGACGCGCGACTATACACACCGACAGCTGGGCTAGCACCTAACCGACACCACACTCACATTGGAAACGCACGGTAGTTTGCAGTGCGGGCAATGTTCTCTAAATTAGTGCATTTCTCCATCCAATTTTTCAGAAAAAGTGCAAAAAACAATGGCTCGTCAGCGTAGCAAATTCGTTACATCAAGGTGCACTGGCGTTCCTGGCTAAACTTGCACCCGGGGCCCCAGCAAATTTGTCACCCGCTCTCATACGAAATGTCAGCAATAATCAGAACAAATCAGCACAGTTTCCACTATTTTATTTGATATTAAAATAATTTATTTTATTTTATTTCCTTTATTTTATTTATTTTGTATGCCTTTATTTTAATTATTTTATTTTCCTTTATTTTCTAAATTACTCAGTTATTTTGTTTTTTTAATAAAGAGTCGAAATAACAACAACATCGACATATCCATTTTTGCATAGAAATGAACAAACTTTGCAGATTTTATTTAAAGTGAGGGCTTTGGAATACACAATACACGAATACACAATGCAGTTCCGGTGAACGTCTAATACGACATAATGGACAATATACAACGTGTGTAAATACATAAAAAGGAGACAATGTGTAAAAAAGAAGCAACAAAACAGCAAGACATGCTGTACATACACAAACCAAGTCATAATCGCTACATGGGGTCAATCTGTACACGTGAAGGGCAGCCAACGAACCAAATTTGGTATGACGAATACACGATCACAGGAAAAACAAGACTTACTTCCCCAAAATTTTGGTTTGTCTGCGTCACTTCCTTCAACCACTCAGCCAAAAGTTGCAACAACTGTTCAGCAATAAGTATACACAGAAAAACTGCTACAAAACTACTAAAGACCAACGTACTAAAAGCACTGGCGTGGGTGATGCTTGTTCATCTTACACAGCGCCAAGAAAAAAAAATGCCGCAAGATGTTCGTACCCAACCTACAGAGCAACACTTAATTAAAGAATACACTGTAAATAGTTTTTGCGGTAGAAAACAAATGCAGTCAGAACAAAGGAGAGTTCCGCACGTTCTCACTTACGAGGATATCGTATTGGAGAGGACACATGTGAGGAGGACGTCGAGTTGCGGGAAAATTTAATTGCAATGAGAAAACAAACATGCATTAACCGTTGGAGGAGCAAGAGAGGAGGGGAAGAGCCTGAGGGATGGAAAGGGAGAGGAGCTGCAAGGGATGTAGCAAGCTATTGTCTTTCGGCAACATTGCAACGCAGCAAGAATCTTGTGTGGAATGGGGGCAGAGTATATTTTAGTGTTTTTAAGTAAGTTGAAGTTACTAATAGAGGCCAGACGATGAGGATAATTTCAAGTTATCAATAATATTCACAAAGCCGTTGTAATAATTCAAATAGAAATAACTGGAAAGTTGGATCAGTAATCAAAAGCAGGTAGCTGTCTCTTGGGAACAGGAAAAAATGTTTCTGGACAAGTTTCGTTACAAGTTGTGGCGCAGTCATATTCAGCAAATGGCTGAGATTGCGAGTCAAAAAGTGGTGCATTGGAGCGTTCGATACAGTTAACCACGATGTAGGTAGAGCTTTTGGAGATATTTTGGCAATAGTGAAGGAAGAGTGGTGTTAAAGTAAGCATGCTTTGCTTGTTTTAATGTTTTTTTTTTTATGAAAAGTCGTTTTTTTTTTCTCGGAAGGATCCAGGCTTGTGGATTACCTGAATATTTACCCTTACAGAAAAGCCGTTTGTTCCGGTTTTTAGAGCGGTAATTATTGCATTAAACCAATGCGAACTACGGTTCATTAAAATGATCTTTTCGGGAATATACAAGAACTGCTTTAAACATATACCAGTTTTCGTCAACCAAACGATTTTCAAAAAGTTTCATACATTTATTTATGAATCAGGTTGCCAGTGGCAGCAAAAGTGGCTTTTCCGTAGTCGCAAATTGTTTTTGGTTGTTGGACGAATGATGGGACGGAACATAGCGGGACAAAGGCAATACAAACAATACAGAGATCGCTAATGTCAGGCATGCGATGTGGCTAATACTTGAAACAATGTCTGGGACACTTAGTATTAGGTCGAACACACAGATGAAGATGTTGTCCTGTTTAGCTGGGTAGTCGCTTGTGTTAAGTAAAAGGCGCATAAAGATCGGAAAGTAGAGGATTCCGATAGCGTTGTCACAGGCGTAGAGGATTTCCAGGTAATGTGGGGGAAATTAAAATTGACAAAAACAAACATAGCACGATTAGGAAATTTTGTAATAAAATACATATAGTGCGTCGAGCAGGTCATTAGAAAATCCCGCGTTAGCGGATGGTGTAAAATAGCAGCAAAAAATATTCTTCTGATAGCATGCAGTTATGCGAAAGGAAACAAGATCGAGCTTTGTAAAACGATTCATTTAGAGACATGCAAAGATTTTGGCAACATCATTTATAACGCCACCTGAATGTTTCTTCTCTCCTTTTAAGTTAGGGCAATGCGTACAATTATTTTAACTCTTTTGACGTATTAAGATGTTCTTTGACATCGTGAAAACTCAAGCGTGGCTGTTTTGTTTTGCCTTTGGTGGTAATGGTTGGTCTTTAATTGCTGGAGTGGAAGCCTGCTACTGTGACATTCATGTGAAAGGCACGGGTGACGTTGGGTGGGGGAGGGATTGCAAGACCAGGATATTTTGTGCACGGGTTCCCCGAAAGCCAAACATTTCTTGGGGCGTACTTACCGTAAAAACCCGCGTATAATACGGACCCGCGTATTATACGAGGTGTAATTTGGGGACAGCAAAATCAGAAAAAAAGTTTTCATCCGCATATAATACGAGGTAAAGAGCACAGAAAATATTTATTTGCACTGCAGTTACCCTTCAGTCATTGTCAGTTTTCGCTGTCGTGCACTGTCTCCCGACGTCCGTTCAGTCATCGTCAGGTTCGCTGCCGCTGTCTCCTGAAGTCGCCTTGTTGGAAATGTCTTCCCACAGAAAGTGGTCCTCAGTGCCATCAAGGGCGTTCGAGATGCCGCATTTCTTAAAAGAGCGACTGACGAGCCTCTCTGGTATGCGGGCCCACGCATCCGCGATCCAGCCACAAAGCACCGCTGGAGAAGCCCGCGTCAGCCATCCGGTAGCTGTCACTTACGGGTCTCCTGACCTCATCCACTCTTGGTAGCAGGACCTGATGCAGTCTTTGAAAGGTTTGTTGATGCAAACGTCTAGCGGTTGCAGCTGGTATGTCATTCCTCCTGGAATGACAATGAGTTTGATGCGGGGTTCGCGCAACAACTTCTTCACGGAATCGGCCAGGTGGCAGCAAAACGCGTCCCAACACGAGCACTGACGGGAACCCCCAACAGTGCTCCAGGCCGCTGACCCTACACAGGCTTTATCCAGTCAAGCACCAGTTGCTTTCTCCACCCGCGAATGCTGCCTTCGGTGACACCGAACTGCCCAACTTCTAGTAACGTTGGAACTGCCGTCCTGCGGCACAATTCCTGATGGTCTCAGCACATAAAATACCTTTTCTTTTAATTGCCGCTGAATACTGCCTTCGTGCACCCGACATCGTGATAGACTTGCGGTGAACGTGCCGATCCTTCACGTGGTCAAAACAATCAAAATGGCGCCGGCTGAGTGAAGCTACAGTGGCTAGAATAGTGAAGCAGCAGCCAGCTAACGCCACCGCAAGATGGCCCATCCTCCGCTGAAACCGAAACCGAAAGCGCAAATTTTCGGCTGAAAACTTTGGGATCCGCATATAATACGAGGCACAAATTTTACATAGTAAAATTTGGAAAAAAACCTCGTATTATACGCGGGTTTTTACGGTAACTGCCATTTAGGTTCGCCGTGGCGGCTGCTAAAAGGACCGGTACTGGAAAAAGGTCCATTGCAATTGAGAAACGAAATTTTCCACTTCCCCTGAACCTGAGGTCGAAATAAGGTTTACGTCTCCCTCTCTCTCCTCGAGAACGCTTTCCTGAGAGAACAGGGAAGGGGCGTCTCCACGTGCAGGTGAAGCACCGACGCTACAGTCCACAAGTTTCCCCGTATACATCTTTGTCAGGTCTCACGGAGGGCAGAGGACAGCAACCCAGAAATTATTGGAAACGTGTGTGTCTCCCTTTCTTAGATTCGAGAGGAGAAGCACTCCTTCGTCGTGCCTTCATGCGCAATGGAATGCAGACACGCCCAGCAGCAGACGCACTGCGTTACCGTGAAGCGCTGGGCTTCAAGTGAATTCTTGTGACAATGAAAGCCCTGCTGGGGTGGCTGCTTTTCAAATGAAAGCTAAACGCCAGTGAGTCGAGATTTCGGCGCAGAAAAGCGCTGCCGGGGACACGCATCTCTACTGTCACCCCCCCTCCCCGGAAGGAACAAGGTTGCTCCCCACACCCTCCGGCGGCATCGCGGTAACTCTTTAATAATCCCCCACGCATTTTTGAATGCGTCACGGCGAGGTCTGTCGCCGATCTGGCGGGAATGCGTCGACATGAGTGCCAGGTTGACAAAGGACAGGAATTTCGTCATTGTTGGGCATATTTTCGTCGCGTACCATATGGACGGAACGTGGACGGCCAGCGTTCAGAGGTTCTTTAGTGTGTCGGTTTCAACCTGTGCTTTGATAAACGTGTAAACGTTTTTAGTGTAAACGTGCTTTACGCACGTGATTAGGCTCCGCGTTATTTATAGGGCTAGTGCGCTGCTACTTGATGATGATGATGATGATTTAATGGTCATACCCTTTGCAACGGGTCGGCACTATGAGTGCTCTGGCCAACTAAAACAAACATACAACAAAAAAAAACAGTGAAAGACATACAAAACATGGAAAGACACAAGAGAGTACACTTCGATGTTGACAGTTTTGCATGTCGCGGTTGAGCACTCCTGCACGAGTGTCACACCAGACGATGCCACTGCACAATGCCTGCAGGCCACGCACACCGTAACCGAGCGCTCGAATGCACGGTTAGTCTGACGCCTTGACGCGGTTGTGCGCGACAGCCCACCATTGCGTTAGGCGCCGCTTTGTGACCCGGACACTCGATTCCCCTTCTGCGAGGCCGTCGCTGGCCTGTTCGCTATCGTCGCTCAGGCGGCTCAGGTGGACAAACCCAAGCGCCACTGGCAGGGTGGCGCCCTCTCTGGGGTGCGGCGGGAGTTGCGGGCATTGGAGTACGATGTGTTCGATAGTTTCTTCTTGGGCTCCACACACACGACATAGCGCAGTCTGTACCTCAGGGGCCGAGTCATACCGCCGGCGGTACACCTGCGTCCGTAGTGCCCCAGCCCGTGCCTCAAACAGCAGTTTGCTTCCAATGCTGTTGTCATAGTGCTTCTCGGCACCGATCGCGGTCTTGTGTTGCCGGTAGGTGCCGAGTGTCTCCTTGCCCTCCATTCCCGCACGCCAGACGCCCTCTTCTGCGTCTTGGACTCGGGAACGCACTTCCCGGGTGTACGCTGCTGCTGTGCCCGCTTCGATGGGCCGGCTAAAGATGTTGCATTTAGCCTCAATTCGATATACCCGCTGCACCCATTTTGTGCGGACGCATGTAGCAGACAGGTACTCGAAGGCGCGCCGTGCCCACCGCTCACGGGCCATGAACAGCAAACGGCCACGGAAGCTTAGCTTGCTCGAGGCCTCCCGGGCCTCGAAGCTGGACCATCCAAGGTCTCCCTGTATGGCCTCGTTTGCCACGGCACCATGACACCCCACTGCAGTGCGACCAACCTCTCGCTGACGCCTCTCCAACCACTCGCGGGTTCGTGCCGACAAGCAGATCACCGCATTGGCGAAGGTTAGGCCAGGGACGTGGACCAGCTTCCACAGGTCCCGCACCATGACATACCGGTTGCAGCCCCACAGACATCGACGCCGGAGAATGCACTGCGCCCTGAGTGCCGTCTGGCGGACTTTGGCCTCATGCAGTTCATACATGTTGGCCCCAGTACACAGCGTTACGCCCAGATATTTGTAGGACGTGGCGACAGTCAGTTGCTCTCCCTGCAATGTCAGGACCGGTTGTTTAGTCATGTCCCCGGCTAGTTGGACAACCATGGACTTCCGTTGATTGAAGCGGAGACCAAGTCTCTGGATTTCAACTGAGCAAATGTTCAACAGCCGTTGTACATCGTGTTCGTCCTCTCCCATGAGGACAAGGTCGTCAGCATATGCGAGACCCGGCAGGCGGCGGGAATCATCGACTCCGCTGGTGCTGTACCTTAAGCCAAAGCCCAGGTTTGCCTGAAGGAGGGACTTTTCTAGGCCGGACACATACAGCAGATAGAGGAGAGGCGACAGTGGGCAGCCCTGTCGCAAGCCTTTCTGGACCGTGACTCTCTCCGATCGCACGTTCCCAAATACAGTCGTGACTGTATTGCCCACATATAACCTCCTTATAGTGTCCAAAAGAAGTGGCGCTAATCCCAGAGTGCCAAGGCGATCGAAGAGGGCTGCGTGCGGAACATGGTCGTAAGCTTTTTCCACATCCAGAAAACAGCAGATGAGTCTACGGCCCTCTTTCCTGGCAATATCTATACAGCTCGTGAGCACAAACAGATTATCTTCCAAACGCCTGCCTGGACGAAATCCGTTTTGTAGCTCCGTCAGGCACCCCGCAGTCTCCGCCCATCCGCTAATCCACGCTTTCAACACCTGCATGAACACTCGATACACCACACTGGTGACCGTGAGTGCCCTATAGTCGCAGATATGAGCCGCATTGCCGCCGTGCTTCAGAAGGAGCACGACCCTGCCATCTCGCCACTCCTCTGGTATATCTTCCCCGTGAAGAATGTTGGTGAACAGCTCCGCTAGCTGTTCTCTCGAGCCCGGTCCGAGCAGCTTGAGTATGCGAGCAGGTATTCCATCTGGTCCCGTGGCTGTACCCATGCCAATGCGGCCCAGTGCACGTTTTATGCCTGCCGGTGTGACTTCCCAGGTTGTTTCTGATTGGCTTGGAGGCGATGTTGGGGGCCTTGTCTCCTCTTGCCTGTCTTCCGGTACATGGATAGGTGGCCCATACAGGCTTGTCAAGTAGTCGGTGATGTGTCGTGGCGGATCTGCCACAGGCTGACTTGTGGCAGTGTCCACCAGTTCAGCCGGCCCTTCACTGCCTCTGTCCAGCGAGCTGACATACCGCCAGAATTTCTGGGCTGCCGACTTACCACCCGTTCGTATGTTCTTCATCAGTGCAAGGTTCGCATCAGCCATCTTTGCCTGGACTATTGCCTGCATCTCATGTTTGCGTTGTAGGTATGTGTCCCACGCCTCTGCCGCTGCCACACTGTCCTTATCTCTCACCGCCCTGCGGTGAACCCTGTTAGCATTGCGGCGCGCTTGCCACGCCGCGGCCACCTGCCCGTCCCACCACGGCTTCTTGCTTGCTCGCCCATGGCCTTTGTCCCTGACCATATGCTTGCGCATTATATGGCGCAAGGCTTCTATGTACTCCGCGTACGTGGTGGCTTCTTTCCGCCCTTGGTCTTTCTCGAACTCCTCGGCGACAACCTCCATCTTCCGCACTGGCAGATATGAGGGTTTTGTCTCTCTGGGTCTGGTCTTTTGACATTGCTTATGGCTGAAGTTCAGGCGCAAGCGATTGTGATCACTACCTAGGCTGAACTGTCCTTCTTCATCAATGTCAAGGCTCTGTAGGAGGCTAAGGAGGCGAGGCGATAACAGAGCATAGTCGATACACGTTGCACTGTTCTTGGCACACCATGTGCATTGGCCCTTGCACCTGGGATCCAGGTTAGCGATGCTGAGGTGAAGCCGTTCTGCCATCCGTACAAGAAGGTTGCCGTTCGCGTCGGTGTAGCCGTCCAGTTCAGAGAGGTGGCCGTTGAAGTCACCTAGAATTATCACCTCCCTGTCGCTTGCAAACAGCTGGATGTCACTGCACACACACTCCACAAGCGTATGGTTGTTGCTGGGTCTGGCGCTGCTGACAGAAAAGTATATCACGCAAAGCGCTGTGGGCACCCCCAGCACCTCCCCTACCACCCATAGGTGGTCGTGACAGCCATCCTCATGGCCCGCCTGACTCCTGCACTTCACTTGCCACTCCAGGCCCCGACGCCACATCACTCCCACACCCCCACCTTTGCGGCTTACCCCAGACCGGTTCTTGCCCGCCCAGCACCAGTTGTGGTCGATAGGTGGCTCTTCCAGGTCTCGAAGGTGTGTTTCCACCACTGCGTATATGGCGAATTCCTCTTTGTGGAGGGCAGCATATAGCTCTGCCCACTTTTGCTCCCGTCGTGCACCGTGCAGGTTCAGGAAGCCCGCTTTGAAGTTTCTCTGTTCCATGCACCGTTGTGCTGGACGGCGGCGGTGCTGCACCTTTCTTAAGGAACCTTCCGTGGCCCCTGTTGCAGCGGCCGCTGATCCGCCCCGAGTGGACATCAGTACTCTGGCCGGGCCTTGGCCAACGCTCTTTGCACCGAGATCTCGATGAGATTGGCTAGGTCGTTCCGTCGCCAGTGCGACCCTTGCTCGTCCAGCTGCTCGGTGAGTTCCCAGCGGCCCTGCCTCGTGTCGCCGCTGGGTGGTTGCTTTACCCCCCATCGATGATGAGCTCGGGGTGTTCTCGTCTTCCAGCGTTCCTGCCTTGCATTGTAGTTGGGAGGCTGCTCTACCTTCCCTCTGTAATGTGACCGGGGGGATCTCGTCTGCTGGGGCGGGTACATGTCCAGATATCTCCTCTTCTGTGGCCACATCTGCTCCTCCCTTGTTGGTGGGGTCACACCTAAAAAACGTGCAGCTAACTCGCTGATTGTCTTGCCGACTTCTTCAGTGTTCTTGGCAGTGTAGGTGAAACCATCTTTCCGGAACCTCTGTGACGATCCCGTGTTGTTGAGGTCAAGAAAGCGGCTCCCCGTCTTCTTGCACCACTTCTTGAGCTTGGCGTTAACAAGGATCGCCGCAGCTCGCACCTCCCCCCCTCGATTCACAATCTCCGGGACCGAGCAGACTACCAGACTCCCAGGGCGCCCCTTCCAGCGTGCCTCAAGCACCTCCATCACATTCTGTGGCCTACCCGCGAGTACATCGTGCGTCCCGGCGTGTAGAATATACCTGCGTGGGACGTCTCTTGCTCCCTGCTCGTATTCTGCAGCGTACCCTATGGCTTCTTCCATCGTGGTGCGTTCTCCATGAATGAGCTCAACTGCACCCATGGTTCCCACGCCAGCCACCACCGTCGCCGCCACCAGGCCCACATTTTCATCCCCCACCACCACAACTTCTCTTGGTATGCCCAGAGGGGGGCGCTCGTCCGTATTCCGTTCCCAGTTGGGGCCTTTGCGCTGGCTCCTTTTGTCCCGCTTCCCCGTCTTGTGCACCCGTGGAGTCCGTGGGGAGCTGCTACCACTGTCCGATGGCACAGGGGCCGCTGAGTCTTGCTCCGGCGGCCGTTCAAAAGTTGGTTGCTGCTGTTGGCTGTGATGAACCGGCAATGGGACCAGTGAGCCCCCTTGCGCCTCCTTCTCGCGTGTTTGGCTTTTGCCTTCAGGCTGTCCTTCGCCAGGCTTTGCTTCATCGTTGTCATCTGCATGAACGTCACGCTGACCCTCAATCGTGTCCGCCAGAGTCGCTTGAACATTGGCCATCCCAGTCAAATCAATGCCATCGTCCCGCTCCCCCTGCTGCAGCGGGGACGTGGGAGGGGGGTGGTTTTGGCTAGGTGTCTCCGGAATTGCCTCCACGACTGGTGTAGATTTTGCATTGCCTGCGACATCAGCACTCCTCTGCTCTACCTCCCCGAGCCTCGCGGTTAGCTCCAGAACAAGTGTCTCCAGGGTCGTCAATTTGCTATGTAATGCCTCAATCAGACAGTCTTGTTGCTGCATCCGCATTTCCATAGGCGACAGCCTGCAGCAGATGCTGCACACGAAGGGACCTCCAGACGCCGCCCCCTCCTGGGTCTCGAACGGCGTCTCGTCCAGGAACACCCATCGGCCACATGTGTCGCACCGGACGTCGGGACTGTCTGCAGCCCAGTTGGATGCTCCTTTCCTCGTCCCCTTACCCTTCTTCATAGTGGGAGGTGCCGCCGGTTTAAGTTAGTCAAATGCTCTGGCTGTGTTCCAGCTCCCCGCACCCCTGCGGACAGGTCTATGTCTCACAGGGTGTACAGAGTGTCACCCCTGACGGCCCACGCCGATCGCTTTCGAAGATGCCAGATCCTGCAGTGGAAGACATTCCAGTCAGCGCGTGCAGTCCCGGTACCTCTGCCGGTGCGCTTCCAGCCGCCAGATCCAACAGCAGTACTCCCGGGCCGGCGCGGACGATGAGGCGTCGGCTTGCGCGCTCGATGCGCGCTCGCACCTGTCGACTGTCCTCGTGACTACCGCGCCACCAGGTGGATCCTCCGAGTACTCTGTCAGTCACGGTTGTCGGCGGCCCAGGTAGATGGCGTTACTATGTGGCCTCGTAGCCCGCAGCCGCGTTCGCCTGACCGAAAGGCTTAGCGAACAAGCAGGCCCCGCTAATTCGATGACCGCACACTGGCCAGAACACCAACAACACACCATGCTACCAGATGAACACCAACCGCACCATCACCGACTCCGCCACTGACTGCATTGTAGCTAGGTGCCACAGAACCGATGCACTGAGGCAGACGTAACCACTCGCCGTAGCCCCCATGCCGTGCTGCCATGGGGCTCGAGCGGCACAGGCAGCGCCTCCTGGCAGCCGCGGCGGCATATTTTGCGCGTACGGGGCCGGCGTGGTCAGCCGCCCCCAGCGGCGGAGGTATCACAGAACGGCGCCTTTACGGGCGAAAAATAAGCAATTCTCCCTACTTTTATGTTTGCCGATGGCTCAACAGTTACAAAAACAAGTATGGAACATCGCCAAAGAATAAATTAGGTTGGTTTTTATGCGAGTGTTATTAAGGAAAGCGCAGGCTGAGCTCCGAGCAGCCATCTGATCACCTCAACGCTTGGTTCCAGCATTTCTTCGTCAACAGCGTCTGTGGGAGCATATGTTGGCTCTACATTTTTGTGGCTGCCCTCGTACGCAGGAACGTCAGCAAAACCACATTTTACATCACGAATTTGTGCGGGCACCTTTTTCGGGTGACGTGTACACTAATTTCGATGTTGGACAGTTTCAATAGCGCTCGTCGTGCTAACATATAAATAAGCGTTTTATTTGCTGCTGTGTGTCCTGCGTTGGACGCACAGATGCCTTATCCCACGCACGCGGCAGCTTCTTGGACAATTTCTTCCCGGCTGTCGTGGCTACTATACTCCGATACAAGTCAAGAAAAAAGGGGCGTCGCCTAATCCCCCACTTCCACCACCCCCTTCCAGCCAATAGTGTCGCTCTATCAAGGTGACGTCGTGGCCGACCGCATTGCACCTGCAGGCAGCGCTCGGAGCCACGCTTTCCTTAATGCGTCCGTGCCGAAAAGTAGTTCGTAAGGGCGCCTTCACTTTGAGCGGAGATAAAAACCTTAGCTAAAATTCTTTATCTGCCCGTTTTAATGCAATGCGTGAAAGAATTTATCGTCAGCTGCAGTAGCGAGTTTCAATTATATTCCTGATGGTGAATTTCTGCTCTTCCGGGTTTTCCCTCAGCCGCTTGCTTCTGGCAGCTTCTGGTTTTATGCATTGCCGGCCCCATTTCCTGCCATGGATCCCGAAGAAGTCGCATCTGAATGTGCTTCATCGTTCTCGACTGAGAATTGTGGTGCGTTGCCATCTACGCCACGCCGATGTTACAAGAAAAACAAAAGCGGCCGTGTCATCTGCAGCTGCGGACGGGAGATGATCCGGAACGCGTACGTTCGTTTGCGGCATCTTCACCCAGAGCGCAGCGTTGAAGAAACGGCCGCGACCGTGAGCGATCTTCTTGGAGTCAGCGTGAGCTTGGTGATGGACGTGAAGAAGGAGATGAAAAATAACGACGGAAATGTTGCGACGCCCTCCCGAAAGCGCCCGCGAAGCGCCGGAAAGAGACGACGCACATAAGTGTACGACGACTTCACGAAGTGCGCATTGCGGTCGTCCGTGCATCGTTTTTTTCGCAGCAATGAGATTCCGACAGTGAAGGCAATTGCTGCGGATTTCAACGCTAGCGGCGATGTTACTCCTCTCAAGCCATGGACTGTGCGCCGCCTGCTGAATGACATCGGGTTCAGGTATGAGAAGAGGGGCCGGAACTCGCTGCTGATCGAGCGGGACGACATTGTCGCGTGGCAGCAGAAGTACCTCTACGACGTCGCCAGGTACAGGATGGAAGGACGAAAAATCTTCTACCTTGATGAAACCTGGGTGAATGCGGGACACACGCTATCGACTGTTTGGACGGACACGACGGTTGCTTCCCACCACGACGCCTTCATGCGTGGTCTGACGACAGGTTTGAAGCAGCCGTCAGGGAAAGGACAGCGCCTGATTGTAACGCACATCGGCAGCGAGGACGGCTTCGTCAGTGGTTGCCTGGATATCTTTCGGGGTACGAAGACCGGCGACTACCACGAGGAGATGGACGGCACCCGCTTTGAAAGGTGGTTTGGCGCCGTTTTGCCGCAACTGCCACAAGGTAGTGTAATTGTCATGGACAATGCCTCGTACCACTCGCGGCTGGAAGAAGCAGTGCCTACGACGTCTTCGCGCAAACAGGTCGTTCAGGACTGGCTGACGTCCAAAGGACTTGCTTGGGATGAAAAAATGCTTAAAAAGGAGCTCCTCAGCCTTGTGGCCTCTGTAAAGACACGGTACATCAAATATCGTATTGACGGTGCAGCTGAAAGGGCAGGATGTATTGTGCTTAGGCTCCCACCCTACCATTGTGAGCTCAATCCCATTGAGCTCATATGGGCGCAGATGAAACGAGGTGTCGCAGCCAGAAATGCCACATTTAAGCTGGCAGATGTAGAGGTGCTCCTGAGGGAAGAAGCTGCCAAGGTAACAGCTCAACACTGGGCAAACGCAGTTCAGCATGTGATCAGCATTGAAACAAAGTTCAGGGGAGACGGTGGAGCAAGTGCGCATGTTCAACCTATTATAATCCATCTGGATGAAGATGACATGGACTCCGACAGTGACCTATCTGGTATCGAGTCCTTTGAAGATGTGTAAGGCAACCAGCTATTCGCCAGTGCCGCCTTTGCCCCTTTCAGTTAGTGTGGAGTGCGCAATTTAGCTTAAGTAGGTGTGTTTCCATAGCTGCAGGAGCAAGAAACTCCATCAGACAGCAGAGAAGACCAGACATGCTGTTTGTGTGCGTTATTAAGACTTCTTTCTGGAGTTAACTGAGCAGCCTGTGTGTGCAGCGTAACTTGTTAATGGTTGATTGCTTTGATATGTAGCTATGAGAATCAGAAAAGACCATTGCAATGCTTGGTTTGTAATCTCATTTGCCATTACTCAGTGTTGTCTGCTCTGTCGTAGACTCAACAGTGATCTTCCAGCATAACAGTGAGGGCGGCAGAAGCTATTTCAACAATCGATGCATGATATCATTTGCTGTAGTGAACCGAGCGGTGTATTGTGTGGTGCTGGCTCAGGACTGGTTGCCTTGATATGTAGCTATGATAATCAGAAAAGGCTGTTGCAGTGCTTGGTTTCTGATTTCATTTGTTGCCAGTGTGGTGCAGGAATTAGGCCGAATGAATGCAGTCCTGACAAGACACTGCGTGGCAGACGTATCCATAAAAGAAAATTGTACATCTCGAGCTAGAGGAAACCCACACTGTTCCAAACTATTTTCTGGAAGCAGGGCCACGCCTGCACTATGCGATAGTTTTTGCTGCACAGGGAGGATGGCTATTTGCATGTGTAGCATGAGGTGTGTGCAAGCAGAGTCAAGCGAGTTCGCAAATTCACTTCAAGCAGAATCATCTGCAGTGTGTGGCTCTACGGCTCCTTGTGCGACACTATATAAATGGCTATAAAGGCAAGTTTCACCTACAGGAAAAGACGCTAGCTCGAGTTTTCACCCCACGTTTTTTACATTGTTTGGACACTTATGTGTGTATTGGATGCAGAAACAAAGTTGCAAATTAAATGCCTACATGAAAGCATGTAACTGAACATTGTGTGTCCGTGTGGCTGGCTGAGCCAAGTTGTCTTCTTGTAGAACATTGAGAACAAATAAATCTGTTTAAGTGTCTTATTGCTCGTTTCATTTGCTATGCATAATTCAGCAGTGCGTCTGTTTAGCTGTCTGAGCCAAATCTGACAGGATACAGCAGTGAGGACAAGAAAAGTTGCTTCGGTGTTTTATTTCTAATTTGATTCTATTTAGCTATCTGCTGTCTTACGCAGGACTTAGGATAAATAGGTTTTATCTGTTGCCTACTCCACTGGATAAAATGCAATGTTAAAAACAATCCCCAAAGCTTTGGGAAGGGGAAACAAGGTTGGTTTCAATCGATCCTCCCATGTATGGGAATAATTTCATGTAGTGCATATTTGGCGAGATTATAAATTTCCTCCTGAACATATGATCCGATTTTGCCTTTGCGTAGCAAGAAAAGTATGATATGCATTGACCAGTTTCAGTGCAGCGATGTGTACCATATGTGTGGTTCCATGCATCAACTCAACCGACATGTCATCAATCAGTGCAGATCACTACGTAACCCTTCAAACAGACTTCATTGCCTGTGTTATGAAGTGGGCATCAATTCATGTTCTGTCATTGTGATTTACACTCCTAATATATGTGTAGACATTGCACGAGTTGAGTTGCGAACAGTGCTGTGGCAAGCAGCAGCTTGCTATTTGACTTGGAGCAGCGAGCTTCTCGCTCCAGCGGCCACTTGTGACGCAACAGTGAGAATGGATGAAATGCTGAGCTGTTTTCCACCCTGAATGCTCTATTTTGAATTTAGAGCACGTGCATGCAGATGACCATTGCAGCAGCAGCTTCTTACTTAAGAGACAAACACAAGGCGAGCAGTGTCTATATAGCTTCAATAATGCACATCTCATGCAAGAATTTGATTTGGTGAACAATATGCATGCGCATGTGTAGAAAAAGCTGAAAGGTGGTTTATTTGATTTCAGTGCTGCGTTTCATGTCTTCACATGCATTGTTGCAGCTGGTCATACCGGTGAAATCTAGCTAATGCAATGTCACTATCGCGAACCACAGCTCATTCACAAAGCATAAACGGGACAATGAAATTGAACTTACAGTGGTAACACTCCTGTGGAATCTTAATTATCATAGACAATGCAAACTCAAAGCAGATGCCTATTCGTATTTAATTCACAAAGGTTTTTGTCCGAAACAACAACTTAAGGCACTCCAACAAAAAACAGGCGACAAAAACATACTTGTTGCAATTAATACATTTAACAATGGTATCTCAGCGTAACCGAGAAACAAAATAGAAAAGGTGGCATATTAAATCCCATCACGTAGCTAAGCTACAGCTCGTACGCATTCACGGTCAAAAAGTGCGAAAATTCTGCTTCTTGTATTTGGCAACTTGATCACAATTTGGGCGAATACGCTTGCGCCCGACATGGACTTGGGACACACGGCTCGACATATATGCTTTCACGAAATGCAGCGCGCGCCGTCGCGTGGCTTGCGTTTCGCCCCGTGCATACTGTCCATGGCGTTAATAACTGCTGGCGTAATCTACGAGAAATAAACAAGGAGTTATCGCCCCCTGTCGCAGACACTGGTGCGATAACGTGGGTAGCACAGACACAGGAGGGACTAAACGGTAGAACGGTACTTCACGCTCAAGGCCAAACGCCCGCACAGGATGACGACGACAGCTTCGTATCACACAGCGTACTGCAGTAACTGCAGCGGCGGCTGCTTACCGGCAACGCGAGCGCTCACAAAGCAGAAGAAAAAACACCGTAGCGATTGTCATTACCGAGCATGTTAAGAACACTGCACACAACACGCAAACAAGGAATACGACTGAACGGCACTAAAAATCGTCGTCAGAGAGCCCGACGACGCCGACGGTTTGACGCGAACAGCGGAGGCGGCCATTTTGGTAGAAGTCCGGAAGCGCGGAAGAACATGTTTTGTGATTTCTGCCGTGAGCGCGGCGTGGAGGCGGTCTACCGCGACGTCACGTTGATACGGCGACACCATTGGCTGGAAGGGGGTCCTTTGATGAGGAAAAGCCGCACTTTTCTTGAGTTGTATCCGAGTATAATGTAAAATCGCCGTCGCCGTGTGTTAGCCCCAGCCGCGGCATACAGCCTTCCAGCAGCTTCCTCGAAACAAAAAAAAAAAGAGAAGAAAAAAGCGTTTTGGGTTTGCCGACGAGCACAGAAACGAAGCAAGGGATTATGTACGTGAACTATCAACAAAATTTTTGCATTTCCGGGTTTTTTATAATTTTGTTTTATTAATCGTGTGAATGTTGTGATTAGGTAGACTTCTCGCTATAGCAAGTTCATTTTTATTCTTTTTTCCTGTATTTTTAACTTCACTCGACAAATGGCCTACAGTTACACTATTACGACGCGTTAACTTCGATCTCCCATTGTGCGTTATTGTGCAAATGCCAGGCATTACAGAGATTTGGCTCTGGGGTATTAGCAAAAAATGCTGATGGATTAAAATTTACATTCCATATTTTTTCCTTACTCCCAGCCGCACTTGCATTTTAAACTATTCATTTGAATCACACCATGTTCCGGGGCTATATAAAGGGCCCTATTTAGGTCTGAATTTCTGCGTTGAGGCCGAAGACATGGTTGCTGCCGTCTAGTCTTTTTTTTTTTTTCCGCAGGTCAAGTAGCCTTTACTTTTTAAGTATTTATCAGGGCCCCCTATTTATTCTAAGCCGCAGAACAGTTCACGCACGGCTCGCTTCGCGTAGTCACGCTGGCCCTGCGCACGGGATACGCGGGCAGGCGAAGCGCGGTACGCGCAAAAGATGCGGCGCGTGTCGACGGGGGGTGCCGCTGGTTCGAATTCAGTGGCGCCACCATACAAGCGCACGAGGCCTATTTTACTAAAACCGCAATACAGCACGCACGATCCGCTTGGCGCCGTCATGCTGGCCTCGCGCGGACGCGGCCGAGCCACAGAGAAAGCCTTGCGGAGCTGCGTTGCACGGAACGGCGGACAAGCAAAAAATGCGGCGCGGCGCCGGAGGGGGCGCCACCGGTTCCAATTCAGTGGCGCCTCCAAACGAGCGCACGAGGCCTATTGTGTTTTTCCCTTATGGGTATTTCTAACCAAAGCAAGTGATTCGTGCGTCGCGTCCACATATTTGGCTATCTTTGGTTGTCTCCTTTTATCAACTACCCTAATTGTGTTCAGTATACATTGCAACTCTTGCGCGTAGATTTCATTGGTGACAGAGCTGTTCACTTTTACTATTTTTTTTTATTGTTATCGTCTTCCGACTTAAACTTGTATTGCGAACCTCGTAGCCATTACCTGTCTGCTGTGTTTTGTTACTCGCCAATTTGTGCTTTATGATCCTCAAAGCTTCACTTTTGTAACTCCCTTACTCAATTCCCTGCAAAGAGCCTGTGAAATATTTTAAACAAACTGCAATATTTAATAACAATTTATTAAACGTCTATCTGTTGTTCCTTTCGACACAGTTTCTTAAGCAAAAAATTTAATTATGTTCCTGCATGTGAGTAACTTTCTATCTGCACATCTGAAGCGCACTAACCTAAATGCGCATTTGTAAGACCGATATGTGTTGCACCCATAATAGACGAGCACCAAAATCTTTGACATGCATGTCTGAACTTCGTGGGGTGCTCCCTGAAAAATTTGTCTGGGGGCGTTTCTTCGGATTCTTTTTATCTAAACTGCTGCCAGCGGCGTTCCTATTCGTATAATATACGTAGTTAGGTGTGAGTTTTAGATTTCTCACTGTATTTTGCCTCAGGATTATCCGACACCACATTTTGATTAAAAAAATTAAATGTAACGTTAATGTAACGAAACGTTCCATATTTCGAGGTGGAACTCGAACGCATTCCTTACGCAATAAAGGAACTTGTAACGGGAACTCGTTTCAAAATTGGGAAGGAACGGGGAACGAGCTTTCGTTCCCGTTTTAGAGGAACGTGTACAACACTGTTTGCAAATTCATTTTAGCACGACAGCGCAGCCTAAATAAAACTCTTCGTTAGATTTTCTGCGTTTTTAGGGGGCTGCTCTTGGTGGTTCACGGACGGCGAAAGATACCTCCTAATATGCACCATATCATCTATCTATCTGACATGTGCGGCAAAATTAGATTGCTGGGTATCCCTTTGGCCAGTCACAATAGCGCACAGTGGTGGATAAAGCAACTTCGAAATACCTGGAAGCCAATGCTTCATATAATTTCTAGAATGTCAAATAAGTACGGAGGGGCCCAACAAGCGGCTTGCATTACCCTAGCACGAGCAGTGGCTCTAGGCCGCCTCCTCTATGGTGCCCCTGTATATAATAATAATCTTTATTTCATGTTCCAAGTAGTACATGAGGGGGCGAAAGAAAAAGCTGCTCTTGGCAGCTTGACCAGCTCCCGCCCACTGTTTGCAAGGACAGCATACACCAACACATGTTTCACGGCGGCTCCGGTCTTTTCGGTACAGGACGTTTCGGTACAGGGCGTTTCGGTACGGTCTTTTCGGTGCACGGGCGTTTCGGGACACGGGCGTTTCGGGACACGGGCGTTTCGGGACACGGACCTTTCGGGACAGCGCTTCAGGCTGCGCGCGTTGTCGACGGGGTGGTTGCAAGTACGCGATTCGGGACTATTCATTACAGATGTTCTTGTTCCCAATTCTGCGTTATTTTAGGCAAGGAGGTGGTTATACGGCCTTGTCAGAAAGAAAAAAAAAAGCCTGTTTATGTATCGAATATTATACACAACCTATTGTTCATTATTTTGTTTTTAGCGACTTATTATCACCAGTATTTTATAGACCAAATCAGAGACAGTATCGTTGTGTTTTTCACCTGTTTTTGACGACTTATTATCACCTGTTTTTTTTTTATCGAGAATGAGTGAGATCAAGTATTTTTGTATCACTTTGTGCAGTCCCTACGACAACGGCTGCGTAAATGAGTGCCACCGCACGGGAAAAGGAGCCTGTGACGGGTGGGTGCGAGAGGGACTGCAAAGCCAGGATGCTTCGTGCACGGGTTCCCCGAAAGCCAAACATTTTTGGGGGCGTGCCTTACTGCCAGCTTAGGTTCGCCGTGGCGACCGCGAGAGGGACCAGTACTGCAAAAAGGTTCATAGCTACGTTTTGCCTATTTTCGGCAAAAAGCAAAAGTTTCTAAGCTGCAAGGTGCAAAATTATCGATGTCTGAAATCTTGATTCGTGCCCCTTCGCTGATCCGAACTGAACATCTAGAAGCATTTCAGGTGGCGAGCACAGTAATTTGGCTCAGCTAACGCAGTAAACCGTTCATCGGGTAAAGTTCTTTGAAATATGGGTAAATCGTTGAGCGTGATGCACCAGTACAGGTCTATGTTGAGTATCGGTCAGCAGTATCGGCCCACTCACAATTTAGATAATGTACATAACCTAAATAATACCGTCACTGTAAAAAAACTAACCGCGCAGGCTCAAGTGGGAGTCGCTTCCGAAGCGTCAATAAATCTTTATATCCGTCAGAGTATTGCACGCCAGCCAGGTAAATTAACGCAACAGCTGCGTTGCACAACTTTATAAAAAAAACTGCATGGATGAAGAGAATTAATGTGGCATTCCTTTAGTGTATTCACTTTAACCACTATGGGGATGTTACTAAATGCACACAGGCTTCGATGAGCAAAAAAAAAAAAAAAACGAGCAAAGGAAGCACGGGAGGACAAACACGTGCGACGAATTATGGGGTGTTTGTATACATAATTTAACTTGCTTGAATTCGATATATTTAGCACTTCGAGTATTCGGGTGTGAGTAGATGAGTAGATCGTCAGGGAAAGTGGCAGCGACTAATACCTGAGCTTGAACCAATACGTCCTGCAACGAAAAGACAGGCGTCTCCCCTGGGGACGAAGCGAGAAAAAGATGAACCTTGGCCCGAGCCATGGCGCTAGCGCGGGGTGTTTGTGCCCAGAGCGGACTGACAGATCCGCTGCCTTTACGGCCCCAGTACGTTTTAAGTACCCGCGAATGTATGAAGCGAGCTAATCAACACAGTCACAACACGTTATTCAAGAACGCGTTTATAAAATGCTACCTAATAGACCCTATGCAAAATGCGCCCCGCCATCTCACGTCGACTCCGGTAACTAGGTCCGCCATTTTGGTACGGTCGTTTGAAACCGAAACCAATGGACCTCTCCCGGGGTACGTCACGCAGCGGCCATGACGTCACGGAAAGCGCACGTGCTGGGTGTGGCCGGGAGGGTGGTTGGCAAAACATTCGGACCGGCGCGCGGGGCGTATGCAGTGAGGCTGCATTAGACGCACGCAAAAGTGGAATTTTTGTTTACGTGTTGGCTTTTCTGATGCCGGTGGGCTGCTGTGCTCTCGGCTACGCAAATCTTGCGAGCAAAAACAGCGGCATTAGACTTTTCGGGTCCCCAAAGAGGTAAATTCGGCGTGTATTGTGGATGCGCGCAATGTGCCGAAGAGGATGGCAGCCAAAGCAGCGACATGGTCTGCTCTTACTCGTAGCAACGTTTCCCATTCTCGAACTTCTGCTGCCCGTGTGTACGAGGTTTTGGCGCACGTTAAAGATCCCCAGGTGGTCAAAATTAATCCGGAGCCCTCCACTACGCTGCGCCTCATCGCCTGCGTTGCGTCGGCGCGTTAAAGCCCTACAATCAGTCAATGAATGAATTGAACTTCTGCTGTTCTCCAAAGCGCAGTAATACCGTCTACATTGGCAGTCCGCGCTGATTCGTGCCATGAAATGATGCTGTTTATCAACCATCTGCTATCATGCAGCACCAGCAGAAATTTGGTCAAGTGAAATAGTGCCGGGGGTAGGGGGCTCACGGAAATTTTCTTGCTGCGAAATATTGTCATGTTTTGAGGAGGTAGAGCACAGTATTAAAAACACAATGAATGCCTAACCTGCTTAGGCGACGCGAAATAAATGTTTCGACGAGGGATCGCGATAGCCGCCTGCCGCCAGATCGACAAGACAAGTTTGGTCTTATGGGGGGATCTGTTCAAGACGAACGAAATTCATTGCTTGTAAGTGCAATAAATTTTTACCTTGAACAATTATATTCTGCCTTGAGGATGCGGCAAAACAGAGATGCTGACCGTGCTGACATGTAGCATCGTGCCTTTGGCGCGAGATGGGCCGCTCACGCGACTCGAAAAAACTCGAAAAATGTGTTTGCCCTAAGCGAACAGACTCAGTGAATGTATTCTTTTGTTGCGGTTTCCCGACGCTTTCGTATTCAGCGGGCGTACAAGGACACTAACTTTAACTATCATGAAATAATGACTACAGAAAATTATTTCAGTGCACTGTCGCAAGCTATGCGCACTAACCATATGTGGCTGCTATGTTACTCACACAATGACGATGAACCGTTTCGCGATTTCACTGGGGGAAAAGGTAGCAAAACAATCGGTCAATCACGTAGAGAACGACATCATCGCAATATTTTTATTGGAATAATTTTTGGCTGTTGCTCTTCATATTTTTGTTTCGTTGCTGCTTATTTTACTTTTTAATCCTTTCATGCTTTACCTTTCCTTTTTCCCTCGACATGAAGTCGTGTGTACGCCACTGTCTCCGGGCGACGCAAAGAGACCAAGAACGGGGATCGTATACGTACGCTGCTTGAGGCACCGCGCTTATATAGCTTAAGCAGACCTCGAAATCAACAATGAATTAGCTTTCCTTGGAATCTATCCGAACACAAAGAATCTTAAAAAAACATTCTTGGAATGCGTAGCAACAGCACCAACCTTCAGAATGACTCGTTTAGGCTGTCGCGCACAGATTAACCGAAAGCGTCGCCCTTCAGTTGACCGTACGGTAAACGAAATTGTTGCGGAGGTTGTAGATGCGGAAAGCTACATGGAGGTGCGACGGGCATAGCTAGGATAGCTAGACCGCCACCTGCAATGTGGGCGGCCAGTGACGGCCCGAACCAACGGCACATCGTTCCTTTCGGGCGCCGCGCGGCCAGGCCAGGTCGTCGGAGCAGGCGCGTTCTGCCAACCGCCACCGCACTTCGCCGCCGCGAGCGGCGCCACCCGTCGCGCACGTGCGCTTCGTGACGTCACGTTGTTTACATACAGGGAGAGGTCCATTAGCAAAACATAGAAGGCGGGCATTGACCGCTCTTGGTGATGGACTACAATGCCGGAGCACTGCTTCGTGACGCAGTGCACGCAATGCAGAAATACCGGTCCAAATGGAGAAAAGGTACGTGAAGTTCCAAGCTTTTGAACGAACTTTCTGACGCGAACTATGCCGGCGCGAGCAACCTTTGTGACACGCTGGGCGCGGTGCGGTGGGAGCGAATATTTGTCGTTGGTTCGCTAAGCGCGGGATTCCGTAGTCGCTGTCCGGATGAAAAATACAGCTGCGTTGGAGTTCTGTGGGCCAGCCTTTGTATTCTAAATGAAGCCTGAGCGTGCGCCACCTATTCATGCGACTGACAGCGGCGCTCGACCGGGAAAACAGTGCCACACGTTGCCAAAATTAGGCTGTTTCTTTACTCGTCCCTGTGGCTCTGCGCCCGCGTCATTTCATTGTTAAATGGTACCGCTTAGCCCCTACACAAGCCTTTATCTTACCTAGGGCTGTAAACAAACTTTTCTTGCCGCACTATGCCGTCACGGGGCGGTTGAAAATTTCCTCTGTGGCGGGCGCGCACGGTATGGGAGTGTGTTGTTGGTTTCTTTTACGTTGCAGAAGTGGCGTACACTGTTTTATGTTGATCTAACGGTGGAAAATTCGAGCTTTTGTACTTGGTTCCCGATTTGATGGGCTGAAAGGTTTGTTGTTACGTCAAGTTAACTTGGTGCCCATTGTCATTTCAGCCACGATGTATTTACTGTCGAATATTTTGCGACTAAAATACACACTCACTCCTCTAGTTTGTTACATGCTGCATGCATGCCTCTGACGTAATGATAGTGGCCATTGATGTAGGTAGCTGAGACAATTTTCAAGTTTTATTAAAAAAAAAAGAAAACGGCCAGAGTTGCATCAGGCCGCCGCGCATCAGCTTGAGTGCTTTTGCATTTTTTGTATCCACAGTGAAAATTCCTGTAAATTAAACTACTTCGCTGATTTATAGCGCGTGCAGTATAGCAAACTGTGGATATAAATGGAACAAAGGGAAGCATTTGCGCACCCCTGCATGCCACTGTCTAGTAAACACGATGTTGCCCAGCCTCCGCGTGCTCGCGAGATGACCGCGGCGAAATGTAGCATGAATGCTTGCTGGTAGCTCGTAGGTGACCCTTCAGGTGCCATGCCAGTGCTTGTTTCTGTCACTGTGGGTGGTGAGGCCAGCACAACTGGGGCAAAAAACCCATTCCCAAGGCTACCAAGTTTTCTCCCAAGCGCCTGCATGGCACTTTGTTGCTGCTCGCATTGCTCCTGCACTCGACGTGCATCGAACAGACGCATTGGCAAGGGAAGGGAGGGGCCATTTTCTCGCGGGCTTCTCCAGTCAATGCCTTGGACACTCGCTGGCTTGATGCCCTGCTGTCTCGGACGTCCCCACTGTTGTGGCAGCTCAGTGCAAAACAAGCTCCGGTGGCGCCTCTTAAAACCTTCGGCTTGCAAGAGGACGAGTTAGTGCACAGCAGCCAGGATGTGACTCCATGCTCCACTGCAATCCGCCGGGCACTCGCACGCTGCCTCCACAATAGCCCCACTGACCGTCTCAAAGGTTAGACACACAACATAGGGCCGGCCACTTTTCTTCTGGGAGCGAAAGCAGTTGCTGAGCACATGGATGAGGCCCAACCTGCAAGAACAGAGAGAGTAACAGTAAATATCACTCAGGGAAGAACAGGTCTAGTCCGCTACAGTTTATGGTAAAGGGACAGAGCAGAAAGAAGTGGCCCCAAGGAACAGACTCAAAATGACCAGATTTTGTGTCTTGCTTAACACTGTTGCAAAGGCAATAATGTACACCTCAAACAGCAATGACGTCCAAATTGTTTGTCAAGTTCAAGCGTGCAAGTATCTCTGCATGCTTTGTTAATGCATTTTCAAGAGAAGGAAGTTTAACATTTAAAAACCTCACCAGTACCCACATAATCGTGTTCGTCATAACTTACGCAAGCAATAATATGATTATCTGGAACTCACTTCCAGAACCTTTCGAGATAAACAGGTAAACATTCGGGCTATACCGATGACCCATCGAATTAAAAAAAAATCTTCTAGTTCAGTGAGTTCGAGCTAACGAGGTTTTACTGTATTATCTATTCGTGCACACCAAAAATATGCGCTTTAGAAACAAACCCAACCACCCCACCGCCAAAAAAGGAGAAGAAAGACACACAAACAGATTTTTGCGGCAGAACATGCGCAATAAATAATGAAAACACACAAAAAAAGAAAATTCAAGGTATATGTGCGCTTTTGTAGTTGACTTCGCCGCAAAGCGCGATTGCTTTGCGGCAAACGCGCGGGCGGACGACCGTCACGGAAAACGGCCGCAACCTTTCCGTAAACATCTTCGCCAAAAATCATCCCGTAAATTCGATGTACAGCATTTGAAAATACCTAATCCACCCACTAGCGGTACGGTCTGGCGATTGCCGCTTTCCTCTTTCAGGGTTACTGCAACACGGTCGCCGCTACGCATTTGCATGGTAAAAAACGGTGAACAAAGTGCCATACAAATGCTCATACCGGTTAACTCGCGTCAAGTAAAAAACAAAGAAGGATTTACTTACTGCGAGTCGCACGTGTTTGTCCGCACCGATGAAGGCGAGCAATGCGCCTCGGTGGCTAGGCGGCATGCCCTGCTCCGCTGCCGCTTGGATGGGTCTTTGGCGTGGTACCCCGTGTGGACGTCTTCAGACACAGTCGGCAGCGCAGACAAGTCCTCCGTCCACAATCCGCGGTCGGGAGCCGGAAAACGCCGTCCAGTTTGAGCCATACCGCGTTACCGTCACCTACTCTTTCACAGTAAACAATACGAGAATTCCCGATCGGCGCCCGTACCAATATGGCCGACGGTCTCGTTTACATCAGTGTTGCTAGATCACCAAGCAATTTCGCATAAGGTCTATAGCTTTAGCCGGGCGGCTGAATCGAGGGACATGCAGACAGGGAGACTAACTGACATACAGAGAGGCCAAATTTTCCACGATTAATGAGCCCAAGAAAGACTACCGTCTTTAAAAATACTGATGGTGGGGAGCTGCATGTGCCATTTATCTCTGATAGGAATAAAACTCCGCCAAATTATGCCAAGTATGATTTCTGGCAGAACGTTGAAAATCACAAACGAACAGTCCTGGCAAAAATATATCGACGTAGATTGCAGAAAACATTGCAGATAGCTTTCAATATTATAGCAGAGACTTTTTAACTTCTAAATTACAAACACAGTACGCCCAGCATAGTAACTGCTAACGACGATGAGGCCGGGACGGAAGCATGTACAACAGGTGCCTTCAGGAAGGAATTGATAATGACTCAGTATGTGCATTGCGTTGCAATGCACATACCGAGTCATTATCTATTGCAAGATTGCAAGATCTTCGTCAACTATTGCAAGATCTTCGTCGTCATTACAGTGGAGAAAATAGTTACTGTCGCTGATTTTTCATAAAAAAATGAAAGAAAATACATGATGATACTGTAGCTAAAGAAACCAAGTAATGAACGAGCTATACTTTTTCTGGGTACTGTTACGCAAATAGATAGGCATTTTTTGGCAAGGCCGCATAAATTTAACTGGCCTAAAATAACGCAAAAACACGAGCAACAACAGTTGTAATAAACACCTTCTATTTGCGTGCTTGAAACTCCCATGTTAACAACGCGCGCGGATTTTGCTGCCTCCAACGCTCGCTCGAATTCGTTTTCGCACCGAAACGACCTGTACCGAACCGCCCTGTACCGAACCGCCCTGTACCGAAAAGTCCTGTACCGAAACGCCCGTGTCCCGAAACGCCCGTGTCCCGAAACGTCCGTGTACCGAAAAGACCGTACCGAAACGCCCTGTACCGAACCGCCCTGTACCGAAAAGACCTAGACCCGTTTCACGGGTAACACTCGGTGAAGGGGTTATAAATGCTACACGACACCCGGCCGGAAACCCCTCCAAGCAATAACACAAGAGAAATAACCTGACAATGCGCATTGAATTACAACAGTAAAATAATTATGCCTATTAGCGCACATGATGATTAGGCATTTCGAACAATACGATACAGTTGCGTACAGTAAAGTAAGCGACAACAGTACACATGCAAACAAGAAAAAATCGAAAAAAACTCTGAATTCCACACACAATATAGAAAATGACAACCATAAAGTTTGCAAGAACAATTCATAGATCTCCTTAGCAGTAAGCTTGTAAAAATCTATACCTTTTTCATGGAAGTTGTTCAAAGTCTTCGGAATTACAGTTCGTAACATTTGATCTCCATAATTAGTTCTTTTTAAACGCACCTTCCAATACTCTGCACGACGTGTTTCATGGACATGTTTATTTATGACTAAATTACCCAGACTGAATAGGTGGCTGGAATTCCGCTTTTTCTCCATGTTCAAGGCTCTGCACAAACGGTAGCTGTAGATATTTTCCATACCAACTAAACGAAAATTGTTCAACAGCGTGTCTACTTCATGATCCGATGGAACGTTAGCAATTATCCTAATTATTTTATTTTGCATCCTAGTCAACCTTGCAATATTTGTTTGCGTTGTCATGCCCCACACTAAAAAACAGTACTGTACATGAGAAAGAAATAGGGAATGGTATATAATAAGTCTGATTCGAACTGGAAGTACATCACGATTACGGTACAGCAAACCCACGACTCGCGATAATTTGTGTATAACGTGATCGCATTGCATATCCCAAAGTAAAGTGTTAGAAAATATCACGCCTAATGTTTTAAAGCTCTTTACGATTTCAATTGGAGAACCGTTCATGTATAGATTCTGGCTGGCGCTAGCTTGCTTGCCTTTTGCAAGGAATATTACGGCTTGCGTTTTTTCTGTATTGATAACCAAGCCATTACAAGAAGCCCATTCCGTTAATTTACCCAAAATTTCATTTCCTTGGTTGATTAACTTGTCGCAGTTGTCATTTGAAATGAGCAAGGTCGTATCATCTGCATAGATGATGAATTTTACACGGGGGTCAATCTGTACAATAGCGTTTATATAAATATTGAAAAGAAAAGGACCTAAAATACTCCCTTGTGGGACACCATCGACAGTCGACTTAATGGAGGAAACATACTTATTTATAGCTACATACTGACGACGATTAGACAAATAGCTTTGGATAAGCTGTAGGCCAGTCCCTCGGATTCCATAATATTGCAATTTCTGTAACAGTAGTTCACGGTTCAGAGAATCAAAAGCCTTTGTAAAGTCTACAAATATTCCGAGTACAATTTTTTTGTTTTCAATTTCTTGAAGTAGAAATTCTTTTTGCGTAAGCAATGCAAGTTCTGTTGAACGCGTCTTTCGGAAACCGTATTGGGAATCAGTCATCAGGTTGTATTTGTCTGTAAATATTGAGAGGCGTGAATGCAGAAGTTTTTCGAAGGCTTTTGAGATAACAGGTAATATTGAAATTGGTCTATAATTTCCCAAATTATTCTTATCACCTTTCTTATATATAACTGTAACCTTGGCTGTTTTCAGTGCTGCGGGAAAGATACCAGTAGAGAGACAAATATTAAATACATGTGACAGCGGGCGTGCAATGATATCTGCGACAAATTTTACTGGACGTATTTGAATATCAAAAGAATCCGTACAGCTACTGTTTTTTAAATGCATAATAGTTGAGTAGACCTCAGCTTCTGTTACAGCGTGCAAAAAAATCGTGTCAGAGCACGAATTTGTTAAATATCTTGAAATATCCCCAGTACCGGTTGAAAAAGACAAGCTAACGAAGTAATCATTAAATGCCTCTGCAAGCTTCGTCTCGGTAATCGTTTTTCCGTCAATGACCACTTCAGTGATTGTGTTTGGCGAGCTGGCTGTAAAAAAAAACCGAGTTAATTTTTTTCCATGTAGCGGCTGTGTCGTGACTACTTGCATTAAATTGTTGGTTGAAGTACTTATTCCTGGCCTGTTTAATTTCTTTATTAAGGCGATTGCGAAAAGTTTTAAATCGTTTTAGCACCTCGGGATCACGCTCTTTCAGAAATGTATTATACATCGAACACTTTGCTTTTATTTTGCTCAGAAGCTCACGATTAATCCAAGGCTTGCGGCTTTTTTTGGCTGGCGTGAAAGTTTTGAACGGGAAATTTTTATCGTTCGAGTTCTTAAATATCTGAAGGAAATTATCAAGAGCAATGTCTGCGTCATCACTGGATAGAATATCTTCCCATGACGTTGTTAATAGTTCATCACGGAATGTGGTCAGGTTCACGGGGGAAATATTACGAATTGTGTAAGACGGTTTTCACACTTTACCTTTCCGCTGAATGGCCATAAAAATTGGGAGATAGTCGCTTAAATCAGATGCTAATACACCAGATTTTACGTTTGCGATAATTGAGCTAATAAGAAAAATATCTATAAGGGTGGAACTGGTTTCAGTAACCCTTGTTGGCATTTTTATGGGATTAGTAAGACCAAAACTTTGAGACATATGCACAAGTTCTTCCGCTGCATGATATTCTGATAACATATCAATATTAAAATCTCCACCACAAAGAACGTTGAGCTTGTTGTTAAGGCAATAGTGAAAAACTGTTTCCAAATACGAGAAAAATGCGCTGTAGTTTCCAGTGGGTGGTCGATATACAACCGAAACAACATAGTTATTCAATGAAAGGGACAAAATTTCGAAATCGTTGAGTCCAGGATTCCTGCCCAAGCCACGGCCTCCGCGATCGGCTTCCGGCGGCGCGCCGTTGCTCCGGCCGTCCCAATCGCCCGGAGAGAGCGTAAGTTGAAAAGGGGGCGTGGCCGCGTTTTTCGCCGCACCGCGGCGCGCGGAGCCGATGGTTGAAACGAAAGGCGTGCATGCTGCAGCGCTCCTCGAAATGGCGTTTCGCCAGCTTTCGCGCTTTGTATCTGAATAAAAACAAAGCATACCTGATGTCATGGATGCAAAGCGACACATAGAACCTGATAATGCATTTATTTTGGCTAGGATTGCAGCTATGCGACTTCTTTAATATGTGCCGCATGACGCCATCGACGCACGGACAATATTCGCTGCTGCCAATAGAAAATTTCTGGCGCTTAAATAACGTTCAGTTCGCTTTATAACGTACTTAACATGTTATAACGTATAACGTGCTTTATATAATCTGCATGGTCAATGCAGTTTATTAGAGCGTCATACCCGTAACGAATGGCTGTGCTTTTATCTATCCTTTGAATTAACGGCTGTTGGGTAGGCGGACCCATCCTTTTTTTTTTTTTTTGAGGATTAACACGTTTAAGCAGTGTTACCCTGAGCGATAGCCTCAAGGATGCGGCAATCTGTTTTACACATGCGTGTTAAGCAAGTTACGGTTTCAATTTCAGTCGCAATAAATAAAAAACGTGGTCAGATGTACCCCGATTTCATTGTATTCTTAAACGTAATTCTGTGGCCACAGGCAAGCCCAATTTTGCCTATTTTGGAATGAATAGCCAAGACATTTAAATTTTCAATTACTGATTTCGAAGCACATGTCCATGTGTTAAGCAATTATGACAGCTTTCGTGTTTGCTTTGGACAATATCCACTTGTATGTACACACTAAAAGTTGGGAACCAAATCTGTACTTAACGCTCGTCCAAGAGCTGCATAGTTTATTGAACGTCTATTTACAAAGTACACTGCACTTATATTTACAAATGTACGCTTTCAAGGCATCGATGCCTTGAAAGCGTACATTTCTGGTCTGCTTGTCTTGACTGACAGAATAATTTACACATGAAGCACTTTGCGATGCAGGGGCTTGGAAACCAGATTTTTTTTTTTTTTTTTTTTTTGCTGAATACAGCGTTGTTCGTGACAGTTGCACCAACAATGGCAAGCAGTTACCTCACAATCACTATGGACAGAGTGGTGGTAGCATATCCCTTGCTCTGCACGTGAACAGAAAACAACGTTTTAGATTAGGCAAAATCATTGCTTTGTACGCACAAGCAGCACGCGCTTTATCAGTATTTAGGATAAAAAGAAGCTGCCGCTGTTTTCAAAGTGGCCCGTTCTTCCTCCATGACAATATCGTAGACTTGTCCGTATGAAAAAAAAAAAATGCTGGCGACAACAGTGTTTGCTAAATCATTTCAGTTTGACAGCACAACCTAGATAAAAATTGCGCCCACCTCCCCGCGAATAATCAGTAGGCTGCATGGCAGGTGTACCCTGAACGAGGTATCAAACAAAAAAAATAGAAATGGTCGATTTCTTAAAATAACTGGCAAAAATCAAACACGGCGTCAATATAAAAATGCCATGACTGCTCTCGATTGTTGTCCATAACCCACCCTACGCGGGAAAAAAATATAACGGCTGTTCCAACAAGCAAGCAACCGATAAATCTGTCGCCGAAAAGTTTCCGCACCCAAATGTCCGCGCACCGGAATGTCCGCACCGAAACGTCCTGCTCCGAAATGTCCTGCACCGATCAAATCAAGCCCAACAAGCAAAACGCGATTAACTTTTCGCCGTACAGTGACATATCTTGGTTTCCGTGCTATTCCTCGAAGCTTCTGAGACAAGCGGACTTCATGACCTGATCGTTTGGTTGGTCAGCTCAGCAAAAACAAAGCTTCAACACAGTTACGCGAATTCCGGCAGCGAAGACACGCAGCAACTCAGGCCCCGCAAAGCCGTAGAGAGGAGTGGGTGCGAGCTGCCGCGAACCATCGGCTAACACCGCCACCTCGCGGCGCGTTGCGGAGTTAGCCAAATTACAGGTTTTTGCTGGGGGACGCGCCGAATGGGACGGCCGGAGCAACGGCTCGCCGCCGGCAGCCGATCGCGGAGGCCGTGCCCAAGCGCCCCTAGTTCTCAAAGCTGCCACCACGTGCCGTAGCAGAATGGAATTTTGTAGGGTGCCTCGATGCGCGCCCGCTCTGCGGAGGGTGGTGCCACTCTTTGAAGGGGTCGCCGCCGCCAAGACCGGTTCTCGGGAGGCGCCGCCGCCATTTTCTTGCATCCCGCCCCCGCCGACTCCCGCGCTAGACGCGCGAAAAGCGGCGCTCTTCACAAAATCTCTTTGCAGAATGTCTGGGTGCTGCGTTCTCTTGTGCTCTAGCAGCGCTAAAAATCTCTGGAGCATGTTTCGTTTCCTAGAGACCCAAAAAGGCGGCTTCTGTGGACGGTGAAGATCAAGCGGGACAAGTGGCAGCCGACGAAGCACTCCTGCATATGCAGTGCAAGTACCCGGCTTCCAAGCAGTGCAAAATCTATTTGGGGCTATTGTAAGCTTGTCTGTGTGGCTGTTTCTCGATACCAGACGCACGGTTTTACGTGTTTATGTTGGAGGTTTCATCATGCTTTTGCGGCCTTTTTATATTTTGATCGATTCAAACGGACGTGGCCTCTTAAAGCGGGGGGCCGATATAAAACGTGTGGCGCTTTGCATATTTAGTCATTTCACTTTGTATCACGAAATAAGGCGCTCGTTGTAAAAAAGTGTGCGACCTTTCTCAGTCCCGAAGCGTCACCCCGGCGCATCACGCTTACTTCCCCAAAAGCCCATTTTTTGGCAGTGTGAATGATATATCCCAAAGCGTAAAACTGCATGCGACGCGTTATGCTCGTGTTTCTCCGTGTTGTCTCAACTTAAGGTCTGTTATAAATCTTGTTGTGCGCAAAAATTATAATATTTCAGACATTTATTGTCGCTTATCATGCCATAAAAGTAGCGCATGGAGGTGAAAAGAAATGTGTTAATTACACCTCTATTATGTGAATCATGTGGGGATGTGAGCCGATACGCGTGGATGCGGGTTTGTTTGATTGGCTTGATTTCACGTCATTTATTCTTATTTCTCGGGAGCAAAAGGCACCTATATTGACAATTTAGCGTGGAGGCTCACTTTGAAGGATCCTGTTTTGAACAAATCCGTGCAGATGGATGGAAGGAGCTGAAGCCAAATGCTGTGCTAACGCCTTTCCCAATCAGAGGTCGGCATTGACCATTTCATTCACTGCGTGTTTTTGTATAAGTCCGTACATTACTTTAAAAATCGGTCCAAAGCAGCGAAAGCCACCCGGAGACAGAACGCAGCCTGAGCCCACATCCAACAATGAAGAGGTGGACAACCCCGCTGAAAAACTTCACGCATCATCAGACAGCGGAAATCCTCTCCGAGTCAACTCACAAGAGACGCCCTCGGTATCACAAGAGACGGTATCACAAGAGATGTCATCGGAAAACCTCCAACTCAACAGCCCAGGTGTCGAAGCTTTGAATGTCGAAATTCCAAACTCGACAAATAAATTTCTCACAGCTAGTGAGACACAAAGGGATTGAGCTGAGTTGAAAAAGCAGTTGGCAGACCTGGAAAGAAGATACACCGCACTTCAAGAACATCACACACATGCTGAGAACGCAATTCAAAACCTCAAAGAGCAAGTTCGAAAACATTCGAGCGTAATCATCATTACCTGTATTATAACTGCAGTGAAGTGTGTTTGTATCATTTTGTACATAATGTATTATGTATCAGCAGTGAAGGATGTCGTTCATCACTTTGTGCATAGTGTATTTTTGCTTCAAGGTATTAAATGATTTTCCTACATCCGTGTAAGCCTTTATGTTTAGATTGCAGCCCAAGGGCGCTGGTTCGATTCTCGACCGCGGCGGCCGCTTTTCTGATGGAGACGAAAATACAAAACGCTCGTTTGTTCGAGATTTCGGCGCATGTTAAAGATTCCTAGGTGGTCAAAATTAATCCGTAGCCCTCCACTACGGCGCCTCATCGCCTATGTAGCGTAGGCGCTTTAAACCTCACCAATCAATCAATCACGTTCAGATTGCACAGTGCATGCATGACACACTTTGCCGCCAGGCAATCCTATATATGTAAGTACCGAATAATAGTTTCAGTGGCTGTAAGCGTGCCGGACATTCGCACTTGAATATGCAGCAGTTCCATTCCTTCGTGTACTCCGCCTACTTTCTGCTATGTTTATATGTAAACGCAACGACAGCAAGTTCACGGCGCCGGTATGACACGACGGCGTGAAGTTTTCCGCCGTGTCACCTATCGTAAAAAAAAGGCATTCACCATACCTTCGCTTATCACCTCAAAATAGAGAATCCTTCACCAAAACCTTACTCTTCTGTTCATCTACGCTAGAAAAAGAATGTATATCAAAAGTAAAGCCAAATCAAGCCCACACTGTTAGCGAGACCAGCACTATCAAGGCGGGTCACGCAGCAAACGCGCGCCCTGCGCCTAGCGGATGCAAGAAAATGGCGGTCGCGCTAGCAGACGACGCGGTTGTCCTCACCCTCAGCGGAGCGGGCGCGCATCGAGGCACCCTAGAATTTTGCCTACACGGGTTATTTTCCCTCATTCTTCTCGGGGCGGTCGCGCCGTTCGACCGGTTTGACTGTCAAGTGCGACGGCGTGGTCAACTCCTTCTCCTCAAGTTAATTGTTCGTCTGTGAGCGGGGAGTCACTTCAATAGAGTTCCCCCGCGACTATTGTGGGATGACAAGAGGATGCCTCAGAATGGGAACCGGCCCACTCGTTGCAGCCAACTCGTCCTAGGAAAACTGGTCATAGGGAAACCGGTCAAATATGGCATCTCGTTATAGGTGATCCCGTTCTAGGAAAAGTGGTAGCACTGACCTTCTCGTGCTAGGAAGAGTCGTCTCACGGTTCCATTTTTGGCCGATGTCGAGGAAATGGGGAGAGCAAGTTAGTGGCTTCTAATCTTATAATTACTCCCAGGCTGACCTCTTCAGAGTTCGGGGGGTCCTCTGCTTTTGTTAGTTTGCAGGCGGTGGTTGAAATGGCTTTTCTATTTTTTAACACATGTTCCTCTGTCCCCTTCTTATTTCACTTCTTGCTGCAAAAAAAAAAAAAATCACAGTTTTTTACTGGGTAAGGTGTTTATTTTCAGGTTTATTTTTTTCTTCTCCTTCCAAAAAATATTCGTCACTTTTCCTGTGGAGGGGTGGTCGACTTTTTCTTTCTTTTGCGTTCTCTTTTCTTTCTTTTGTTTTGTTTTTCTTTTTGCGTTATCTTTTGAAGCTTTTTGCCTGCTTGTGTATATATCTATAAAAAGGGCAAAATATTTGCCTCTTGTTTGTTTGCAGGTGGTGGTTGAAATTGGCTTTTCGGTTTCAGCACAACTTCCGGTTTCTTTTTTTGCTTTTCGTATCCTTCTATAAAATAATCTTCACACAAATTTGTGTGAGTGTGTGTGTGTGTGGGGGGGGGGGGGGGGTAAACTTTTAAGTTCAGCCTTGACTTTCACTCCCATATATAGGTGATATGAAGACCAACAAAACGAAAAATACCCAGCTTGACAATCATCGTTTGTCAGCAGGCAGAAAACAAAAGATCAAAATACTAAAAAGCGAAAACACCGAATGAATTCGCAATCCCAATACAGCGCCGTCACTTAATTACCAAAAATGCAAAAAAATGTATTAGAAAAAACAGAACGGGCAATCTAAATCTAATATAAAAGGCTCACGTAATTAGCTACACAAAGAAAAAAAAAATAAGATACGCTGTCTGGCTGGCGCGTTCCTCGAAGGCGACAAAGGAAAGGGTGGTGAATTGAAGGAGGAGTGTAAGAATGTTTACGCATAAGATGAGAATTATCTTTTGTACTCTTTCATTTGAACATGATAGACGAAAAGCGTAAATTGTGACGAGTTGGCCGAGTGTCCAGTTGCCCTAGGTTACGAGTTTCCCTAGTGCGAGACGGCCTATGACGACTTGCCCTATGTGACGAATATTTTCGAGTAAAAAAATGCTACGGCAGCAGCCGCCGTTTCTTTCTTCCGAAGTTTAGTATTCTTGAATGGCTTTTGAGAAAATTCAAATTGCAGGGACGCATCTAATTACGTGAGCAGAAAGCATGAAATTTCAAAACGCGTTCAAAACAGTACCTGCGAGCGATGTTCCCGGTGCGTCACTTTAACTACTTCAATGAAGTTCTCGAATTGATTCATTTTATGACATCGTGACGTATCAATAATTAGTTCTAGAATTCCTCTGTCACTGCTCATTACTACCTTTCCGCACGATGCGAACTCACGGACACACCACTACAGATAAAGATTTGTAACTAGTGTTTCAACTAAGGGCTTAGCTTCCATATGAGTAATATTCTACATATATTTATTTATTTATTTATAACTATCTCTCAGTTTCCTCGATAAGGCATTGAGTAAGGTAAGCTAAAAAAGACGCAAGTACAAGTTTTAGCATGTGTAACAAGTAATGCGTGAACGGGGTATATAAAAATGAACGCTAAACATAAGAAACGCATAAAACAAACCTACACATAAATGAGGATCTCACCTCATGGCAGAACAAAAACTGCAATTCACTGCACGGATATCGCGTCTGATGAATATTAAATTTTACTGCATTTCCTGCAAACGATGTCGATCGCATGAAGACTCGTAACCTTAGGTGGCTTCATTAATTTATGTTTTCGGTCGCCCTCCAAGCCCGTGGTAATAGCGAGAATTATTCGTTTTAAAAGTATTCACATATACTGTTTTCTCTTCCGTTTTTCTTGTTTTTCTGGAAATAAGAATTCCCGTTGCCAACACGCCATTTACCACAGCAGAACGCCTTTGAGGCGATATAAGAATAACAAGGACACTGCGCTAACATGAGTGCTCACTGTATATGAACTCCGAAACGTATTGTAGAAAAATTCTGAATTTAAATCACCCCGAATATGTGTACTCCAGTTACAAGGCCGAATACAATCCGCGAATTGGAGGGAATTGGTAAACATTCATGTTGGATACACATAAAGAAGTGCGGGGGTCACGAGCAAATAGAGTTAGGTCAAAAGGGGGAAATCCCCGCTTCACGTTTTATGAGGCGCATCACAGTGGATTCCTCCGGATTAATTTTGAACACCTGGGGATCTTTAAAGTGCGCCGAAATTCCGGACACACGGTCGTTCTTGCTTTTCGCCTCCACCAGAAAAGCGGCCGCCGCAGCAGGGAATCGAACCCGCGTCCTTGTGCTTAGCAGCGCAACGCCTAAGCCCCGCTTTACCCACACCCTCTCTTTTCGGAACCGGCTTCCGAAACAACGACAGCGAGCCGCCTCATGACAAATACATTTTTTAGGCGAAGCTCATTTGAATATATAGTGTTTTTTGTATTTTATATGTATGCAAACAAAAAGTTACGTATCTGAAGAGTGAGGCGTTCTTTACCGTGGGGCGTTCGAAAAAAAATGTCCCGGTGTAGGCATTGTCAGTACGCGGTCACCACCAATGTCACTCGCCGTTCTTGACCTCAAGCTTATGCGTCTCAGCACTCGATCCGCACCATCAGTAGACTAGTTAATATGATGCACCGTCTGCTCGTTCGCTAGAGTCAAAATAAAAGTGCGTGGATAAATGTATATGTCTTCCTTGAGGATGCCCATCGTCAACGTTCAACAGAAATTAAATTTGTTTACACCTTTCCGGTAAATTTGGCGCCACCTGCGTGTCACGTACCAAAACAAGCTTCGCTGGTAATCCACATTCACCTGGAATGTCTCGTGATTTTTCTTTTCGATTATTCCTCACAAAATTGGGAGCTATCAATCTACATTTAATCTACTATAACACTTACATGTTCCAGCGTGACCAATTCGACACTTATTGTTGCCGCAGACATACATTCTTACGCAGTAATATTACCACTCCAGGCACATCGGATAATCTAAAAAAAAACTGCTCGCAAATTAACGGGGACAAAAACACACGAAGACAGCACAGAAAACCCCGTTAATTTCCGCGCAGTTTTTTTTTAGATGCATTATTACCAACTCGCCCAAATCTCAACCCTTTTACATCGGATAACTTGGAAACCCACTCAAAACATTTTAAAAGTGTAGCTTTTCTGTGTGGACTCAACACGCAAACCCTTCTGTCCGTCTGGGGTGCAGGATGTGCCAGACTTTCCTGCATGCGAAAATTGTAAGAATAAAAGGCCCTGAACCTTCGTGTTTTAATACAAGAGCACTCATATCGGCCTTCCCAGGGAAATCGAGAAAACGGCCGCAACAGCACTCAACTGTCGTCGTCATGATTCCACAGCTCAGACGAAAAGGACAGAAAGAAAAACGCAAGACAGGCGCTAAGTACGACCGGCGCATGCGATTCACATGCGACTAATCCGCCAAAACCCGTCCTAACAATCAGTCGTAACGATCAGTCGCATGCGAATCGCATCCGCCGGTCGTTCACGTGTCTACCGCTTTAAACAAGTCCTCGCCAAAAACGAGCATCTGCAGTATCTGCGAGCTTCCAAAAAAAAGTGAAAGGTATGACATCATGAAAAGTATGTCATATATGTGGGCTTTTGTTTCCGTTCCATGGATGTATTATATATACATGGTGGTTTCGTCAATAAACTTTCAGCGCCTGTTTGGCGTCCTTTCTTTTATCTTTTTACTGGCCTAAAATAACGTAAAATTACGAGCAACAACAGTTGTAATAAACACGTTCGATTTGCGTGCTTGCAACTCCCATGTTAACAACGGGCGCGGATTTTGCTGCCTCAAACGCTCGCTCGAATTCGTTTTCGTGCCGAAACGACCTGTACCGAACCACCCTGTACCAAAATGTCCTGTACCGAAACGTCCGTGTACCGAAAAGACCGTACCGAAACGCCCTGTACCGAAAAGACCAGGACCACCGAAATGTCCATGCACCGAAATGTCCGTGTACCGAAAAGACCGTACCGAAACGCCCTGTACCGAAAAGACCTAGACCCCCGAAATGTCCGTGCACCGAAATGTCCGTCCACCGAATTGTCTGCGCCGAAATGTCCTACACTGAAATGTCCGGATCCCCATTTGACTAAAATGCCACCTTTGATCTGACACACAACGTTTTTCAAAACCATTTGATTGAAATGCCGTTTGAGACAAAAGAGCACGACTACCGACCTTTAAAAATCTCCAAGGCCTTTGAAACGCGAAAGCTTGTACTCTCGCACCCAGTTTGTTCGTGCCGATTTGCAATTATTTGCGAGTAAAACTTTGTTATTAAAGAGCTCGCTCATAATCACTTTTCTTTTGTTTTTTTGTTTTTGTTTACTATCACTTGGTCGACTACTAGAAAGTAGCTTAGACTCCCAACACCAGTGGTACGAAAAAAAAAAACTGCCTATGTTGTGCAAGTTTTGTGAGCCGCGGGATGACGTGCCTTCTAAAAGTTCGTATGCACACGTGCTTGTGGGGTCTAAATGATCGTCATTCAGCGGAATCAATGGGAAATTGGGTAGGCCCATTACCAATTGGTTCCTCTGTAGGACCCACACAACATGCAGTAAAGGTAAACTTTTGGCTGCGACCTGTCTGGTTGGGAGGCTACAAATGAAAAGCTATAATTACACTGCAAACAATGGTACAATAAATGGAGGTTTATCTATTCAAGATACTCTTGGCGCGACAGTGCAACGGACATGCGCAATCAAGCGCACATAGCAACTCTGTCTTGCCGGCGTCACGTTGCTTCCATGAAGTTTTTTTATCTCCTTTTTCACGGTCACCTTAAAATCTGTAAAGACGACTATATTCATCTGCCTGGCCGCCGTTCTAGTAGGACGAACCACGATAAATGCATACGTCCCTTCAGTGCGCATAGCAATGTATTGAAATATTCCTTTTTCCCTCGCGCTGTGAACGCTTGGAACGCGCTACCAAGTGAAGCTGTTAATATTGCAAATATTGACCAATTTTGTTCATTTGTGGAGCAGGTAACAGAGCCTGAATAGTTATTTTTGTTGTTCTTGTTGTTGTGATAGCAAAAAATGTGTTTTGCAGTGGTGTTTTGTACTTTTTGTACATACTTTGTTTGTCATGCGTAGAACGCGGTTTCTAGTATTTTTGTTTCTTCTTCTCGTGTATGGGAAGAACACCAAAGTACTATCGATGTACTCGCTATTGTAAGTGTTCCGCTGTTCTGCGTATCGTCCCTCGAAATATTGTATTTGCTTGACTTTGTATCTAATCAGATACCTGGGATGTTTTATGCCCGCTTCCTGTATGGGTCTGCAGAAGACCTACAGTATTGATGAATAAAAAATAAAAATAAAAAAGAAGCCAACGTTTCACAACCAGCTTTCTTTCTCAGGGGTGACTGGGGTCAGCCTGCTGCCGCGTCCGATAGCCTTTCAACGCGTTAGGTATCTCACAAAGCCCCTCTCTGTCTAGCGCAGTGCTATAGCTATACATGCACCATGAGCTGACATAATCTCTTTACTGCACAACAAAGAGCCACCGAGGAAGCCCCCGAGGACACAATGACCAGTCTCAATCGCCCCAGTGTCGCCCATCTCAAGGAACAGGCTTACTCACTGCACCCTTCCGCGCGTCGCCGTCATACCTAAGGGCCTTAGTCGTACCGATGGCGCCCCTTTCCAGGAATCGCTCCTTTTTCGCCCCATTGGCCTCCACGGCTTCAAGCCGGGTATAATAACACTTCCGACATTGTTGGATGCAGACGTCTCCTCGCCTGCTCCCATTATAATAGGAAGGAACTTTTATTTATTTATTTATTTATACATACTGTAAGCCTATTTAAAGGCTCATACAGGAGTGGTACATTGCAAATATAAAAAAAATATGGCACTTTGAAATACACATTGATACAGGTAATTGAGGACAGACAATAAAGACAGGGCAGATTCACAATTTCACATGTTCACAGATTTTCAATGACACTCATAATTATACAGTGACTCGATTTTTGCAACGAAGTTATCTACAGAACCAGCTTCAACGGCTTCACTTGGCAAGTTGTTCCATGTTTCTATGGTCAGTGGAAAGTAAGAAAACTTGAAAGTATTATTACGGGGGAGGAAAGGCCTGATTGGACAGCTATGGTTGGTTCTTCGCGAGTGGTGAAAAGGTGGTCGGAGGTAGACTTCTTTATCTATGTTTACTTTGCCGTGATAAAGGAGATAGATGAACTTTAACGATGCAACTCGTCGACGGTTTATTAAGGTGGGTATGCTCGCTTGATTGCGGAGAGCCGTTACGCTTTCGTGCCGTGAGTATTTTGAGTAAATGAAGCGGAGGGCCATATTTTGTATGTGTTCTAATTTATCGATGAGGTAGGCTTGGTGAGGATTCCATACGACACTGGCATATTCAAGGATTGGACGTACAAGCGTCAAATATGCTGCGAGTTTTGCTTTAGGGGGAGCCGCTTTAAGTTTTCGCCGCAAAAATCCCAACTGCCGAAATGCCTTAGCTGATATGTTTTCTACATGTACATTCCATTTTAAGTTCTTAGTAAATGTTACTCCTAGGTATTTGACACTGTCCGTTTGAACTAAGGTATGGCCTGATAGATTGTAATTAAAGCATAGATGCTGTCTTTTCTGTGTTATAGTGATACATTTAGTTTTGGTTACATTAATTTGCATCCCCCATTTTGTGCACCAGGCAGAAATATTAGCTAGAGAGGAATCTAGTTTAGTTTGATCTTCAGTAGTCCGCACAGTCGTGTAGATTATACAGTCGTCTGCGAACAACCTAAGTGTTACTCCCGGTTCAATGCACTCATGTATATCGTTGACATAAACAAGAAAGAGTATAGGTCCTAGAACGGATCCTTGAGGTACACCTGAGAAAACATCAAGATGGTCTGATTTGATATTTTTGATTTCTACATATTGGCTTCGTCCATGGAGGTAAGCTGATATCCATGAGACTATTTGGGAATTAATGCCGATTGCTTTCAGTTTACCAATTAATTTGCAATGGGGCACGCGGTCGAATGCCTTCGATAAATCAATTAGTATTGCATCTGTTTGTAGATTGGAATTAATTGCCGATGAAAAGTCATGCGTAATACGTAATGCGTAAATCGGCTGGTGTGGCGAGAGCTGCAACAGTTGTCTATAAGCTTTCGGCGCCCACTTTGCACAGTGGAAAATAACAAATGGCACCCCCGACATAGGAGGCTGGTTCTCCAGCAACAACCCCCTCCCCCCCTCCCTGGTCAATCCCCTTAGCAACGCCACTGTAAGTGCGATCGCTGATTATTTTTGAGTAGAACCAGAGTCCTTCAATACACCGAATGCAACGACGACGGGGTGATAGAGAATATCAGGAAAGGCGAATGCACACGTGCTTTAATTAAAAGGCACTTTGGTTTCTTTCCTTTTTATTTTTTTCGTGACGGTTGAGGGGCTCATTAAACGCGGAAAGTTTGGTCTCTCTCTTGGTCTGTTTGTCAGCCTGTCTTTCTGTTCTTCGATTCAGCCGCCCGGCCAAAGTTAATGCAGAGGAGAGTTCTAAACAATTAAGTCCGCTGGCAATGTCAATACTTGTGATTATTGTTGAGCCGAAACAAAACATTAAGCATATTTGAAATAAAACACCAATACATAACCTTTATTTGCATTGTTCCTTAGAAAAATTCCAAATGAGTAGTCCTTGAGAGGTTAAATATCTGTACGTATGCTGCAGAAAACATTATTACAAAGCATTTCCAACTTCCGATAAAACAAACAATGCAAACCCGCCGCAGCCCCTGCTAACAACGAAGCCGGGACGGACGTGTGAGGCGATAAAGAGAGAGAGAGAGAGAGAGAGAGAGAGAGAGAGAGAGAGAGAGAGAGTAATTTATTGCATGGAAAGAAAACACAGAGAGGTCGGCCTGATCGTATAGTCTCTGACCTGCTACTTTGTGTGGGGGTGGGCAAGGGGGAAAGAGCATAGATGGAGAGGGTGACAGGTATGACGAATATAATAGGTACCTTCCGTAATGCATTTCTAAAAACGCCTTATCAAGCACTTGCGTTATAAAAAAAAACCAACGCATACAAATGCGGAATGCCGAGAAATTGCCCTACATCATTTAGCGGTCTAAAAAGGCACAGGTTCCTTTTCCCGCGCAGTGGCCCTCATTTCCGCAGCCCTTGTCGTAGGGGATCCGCAAAGTGTGAAAATCAAATAGTTACTCTCACTGATTTTTGAAAAAAAAAGCGATAATAAATCGTCAAAACACGACCGAGGAAATACGGTGATACTGTCACTGATTTGTTATATAAAATACTTAATAAGTCGCTACAAAAAGAATAATGAACAATTAGGTTTTATAAATGCTACAAATATCCCAGCTAATATTCAACAAATAAACGGAAGTTTTTTTTGGCAAGGCCGCACAACCAACTGCTGGCCTAAAATAACGCAGAACTGAGAACAAGAACATCTGTAATAATTAGGTACGAATTGCGTGCTCGCAACCACCACGTAAACAACGCGCGCAGCCTACAGCGCATGCCGGAATTCGCCTTTGTACCGAAACACCCGTGTCCCGAAAGGTCCGTGTCCCGAAACGCCCGTGTCCCGAAAGGTCTGTGTGCCGGAAAGAGCGTACCGAAACGCACTGTACCGAAACGTCCTGCACCGAAAAGACCGGAGCCGAGCGGGGCGGCTACCGGCGGCCCGCCGCCGGCAGCCGACCGCGGAGGCTATGGGGGCTGTAGGGGATGCCGGCCACTACGAGAGAGGGCACCACACGTTCCCACTCTCTAACCTGGCATCAGACTCCAGACAAAAAGTGCCCAGTAACATTTTTCTGTGAACCAATCACGTGGAATTTTATGGCGTCTTGAAGTTAACATACTGTAGTACTCAAATCCGGGAGAGCAATTGGATATCTGATCTTGCAGCGACACAGTGCTCGATTTAGGAGAGCCAAGTGGTCCATTTTTCAGAGACTGCCCATAGACGCCATTGACAAAAAGTTATATGCCCAGGTAACACGCATCGTTCGAGTTACATGATTGAAAATATACAGTAATGGAGAGTGAAAGCTGTTCTGCATACAACCGGGAGAGCAATTAGCTCACTGGTTTGGGTGAGGAGCTATTGATTTTTCATTTTTCGCTCCCTTCAGTTACGGAGCGTCGCGCCGCCACACGCCGACAGAAGGCGCTGCTCTCCGCGGAGGCGCTTGGGCAGGAATCCTGGGTTCTAGCACTGAAATCATGCAACAACTGGCAGCGATAATCATTTTTTACCAATATGGCGATACCGCCGCCACGGCGAGACGGGCGGTTCATATAGAAGTTATTGTATCCAGGCATCGAGAATGCTGGATCTTCATTGGATAGCCAAGTCTCCGACAGCATAATTATGTCAAAATCAAATCCTATCTGACTAAACAATAAGTCCAAAGATACCTGTTTGTTCCTTATTGACTGTACATTTAAGTGAAAAACCTTTACTCCGGCGAGATACTTCTTTCCTGAGTGGTGCCTAAGCTTATCAGGGGCAATGTACATGCAACTGGAAGATGCGAAGAACGCTGGTCTACGGCCTAAGCGATAGCCGACAGGTCATTTCGTGATCTGACGACCACCGCGCGCTCTCCCTCGCATCGACGCACGAGAACCTTGCCATAGCTATGCCAGGCAAAGCGAAAGCCTTTTTCCTCTGCCCACTTCTTCGTTTCCCATAGAAGGGTTCGCGTCTGTTTCGTCAGATTTTCTTGAATGAACACGTCCGACTTAGCTTCCGCTAGTTTTTTCTTGTTCTGAAGCCACTTGTCTCTCACGTTTTGTCGAGTGAAGCGAACGATAATCCCAGGCGTCTTATCTGGCTTCGATGGCAACCGATGCACGGCTGTGACGTCACTTTCAGTGAGTTAAGGAACCTTGAGCGATGCAGCAACCGCATTGACTTTCTCAAGAAGGTTTTCATGCTCTGTTTTTTGCATGCCATGCAGCTCAAGATTCAGTTTACGGTTGTGCCACTCGAGTTCATTCATGTCTTTCTTCAGGTTGTTTATCTCTACGTTGCCTTGGCCTGTTTCCATTCGCTCCACTCGGCGCCTAATGTCAGCCATTTGCTTCTGCTGGTTCGTCATATCTGTTATCACCGTGTCGTATTTGTTGGACAGCAACTGCATGCTGCTTTCGATGACATGCAGTGACTGTTTCAGAAAGGCTTTTCACTTTCTCATATACTTTCTCAAATAGTCACAAGAAGCAATTATCAGTACTGCACAAGGCCACGCTCCGAACAATAACTGGATTGCCGCGACATACCCGTATCGACGCCCTCGAAAAGGCGGCTGCCTCCTATGGATGCCCTGCTTTCTGAAGTTACCCTTCAGCACGAATAACGCCGATCTCTTACATGTCAGGGAGCGGCGCTCGCTGCGTGGAATGATCGAACCATGTTGCCGCCACCACTGAGTCAGGCACCGCCTGCCCCGTGGGAAAGGCCACTTCTGACATCGCCACATCACCGACCTGGCATTTCCAAAGCAAGGATGTGTCCCCGCCAAAAAGCCCTTCGTCGCATCCTGGACCAGAAGCTCCCAGATGAAATTGACATCTTTACCAATGCCAGCCTGGGCCAACACCACAGAACAGGGAGGATTTCCAACACCGAATGGGCCTCGCGTGGCATTGTCCAGCACGTCCCGAATTTGACAGTTACTAAATATATACTTTATCCGTCTCCCACTGAAGCTGAACTGCGTGGCATTCTCCATTCACTGGACCATCTTGCCTACAACGTCTCTGCTCCACTACCTGCCCGCATTCGTATCGTCACCGACTCCAAAACTGCTATTGAGGAGTTCAACAAGGCTTTTTCTGACCATCCTACTGTCCACCATGCAGATTCAAGCTATGGTCGACATACTCGCCAAGAACGGCACTAAAACTCGCCTGGCATGGATACCGGGACACATGATGCAAGGACATGGCAACCAGACCGCGCACTCCGCGGCTAGGGAGAGCCTCCTCGTAACCCCTCCGCTGGATGACCAATCCCTGCTGCTGTCTCGCCCGGATCATTTCGCCTGCAACTGGACCACGCTCGCCACGCGCGCCGATGCCGCCTAGCATCAAGCACTCCGATTGGCTACCTTCACGGTGTACCACCTCTACCACGCCCAGCCGAAATTTTCATTAATAAGACTCTTGCCAATGCTGCTCTCACTCCTCACATCATAGCCAAATGGATTCACCATGGGATTTATACTACTACTACTACTTCGTGTGTTGTTTCCGTTCGCGCTGACCGCCATGAATAGTTCCATAGGTCTTCACTTTTTTTTCTCAGGGCTTAATTGCTTGACTTGTGCACTGTATTAGTTTATATTCTCTTATGTACATGCGCGCATTCTCTAGCTGGAATTTGGTTGTTTTTGACATGAAAGCAATGCCTATCCCTCCTTCCATTTCCAAATTTTCCTACTCTTGAAGAAACAATATATTGTATTTTTATATGAAAAATGGTAGTTACAACATCGTTATACTCAGATAGGGGTCAGATAGGACCCCAAAACTTTGTCCACGGTGCGCCGGACGGAGAAGAGAAAGGTCCCTCTTGGGTCACAAGTGTCGATTCGTTTACGGGCCCTAACTAGGGCTGTCGCACCGATCTACACTGGTCTGTAAAGGCCACATATGAGGGAATATATTTCAATGCGCTCGAGAACAGTTAAAAAAAAATACAAGTTAATGAACTGGAAGGAACACAGGAATCGTACATTTTGAACAGTAGTATTAACTCTATGTTTTGAACGGAAGCGCGGTCCGGCCGGCCTGACTATGATTGGCTCTAATTTTCGCCAACGGCCTATCAGACACGGCTTCTTCGGTAAACAAGTTACGCCAAAATTTTTGTTGTAGTCTTCTTTATGCCAACTTTTTGACACAAAGAGCTTTAGTCGTCTTTACTATTGCTTACTACACAAAGGAAACAAGATACAAGAAATGCAAGATTCCTAAACGGCGCTGCGATCGCTCGCACCCCACGCGCTCTGCATACCGGACCGGCTTGCTTGAAGAGCAGTCTGACAAGTTAACTCCTGTCAACACAACACCTGTTGCTGAACGTGAAAGTAATCTTAAAATCTGCAACTTTTCGACAGAACTAAGCGCCAACCACGCAATGGTACGTACTGGAGCAACGTTCCGTGCTGTTAAAAAGCAGACTAAAAACTTATGCCTTCCCCGCGACGTTATTTGTCGTCTGCAACTCGACCGGTTAAGAGTTGAGTGGGCAGACGTGTTGCTTTTCTTCCTTTTTTCCCTCTATCGCCTACTTCACGTGCTCTCGACATGTCTGCTTCGTGAAGGAAATTGAATCATCCTCTGCTGTCGAAAATAAGTTGGACGACTCCTTTAGGACATGTAGTTATTCAGCCTGGCACTCGTGAAAAATGCCGTGTTCCCGGGAGACTAGTGGTGAAGGATGCAGGCCGCCGTATCCTTGCGGCTGGTTCTCAACTTACCCGAGTCTGTTCGCCTTTGTTTTCTTGCTTTTCTGTCGTTGATTTGGACTTGGTTCCTGGCGTTTTTCCAGAACGGCAGCCCGCTGAACGGTAAACATGGCGACTGCCCAAGCATTCAAGCTTCACAAAAGGCAAGCTTCACAACCTTTGCGTTTATTCGAAGAATAAAATGTGGAAAAGAACAATCCCAGGCTATTACATATGCAAGTGCAGACGTAGACAAAAAGTAACGAGATGGCGAACTGTGCCGTGGTCGCTAATGTAGACACAACTGTGACACCAGACGGAAACAGCACGCGTACATCGTAAATACTCGGTGTAACGAAGTCGCCTTATTTGAAATCCCTTCTAACCCTAACCGTAGTACATTTGTTCTTAACCTCGTTGTCCAAACTGCGGTGACCCCGCTTAGTACGAAAGGTGGTCGACCCAGAAAAGGACTGCTACGGCAGCACGCAATGGCATACAAGGCAGCATAGCTGTTTTGTCACTGTGTTGCCCGACTTTCCCCGTGTTTTGGAGTGAAAGCACCTTCTCAGGGTTTACACAAAGCAGCTGCTGACTTGATGTGAAGGGCACATGCCAAGACAAGTGCAGAGATTATTGCCGCGATTGAGAACTTATTCCTAAAACACATACAGAAAAAAAAGGGATTACTACAGAATTGCTATGCTACAGATTGCCACAGAATTGCTACAGAAAGGGATGCTACAGAATTGTTGGCTCTTCTGGTTAAAGCCTGACATGACAAAAGTGCTTTTGATCCGGCGAAGCTCTGTGGTAGTAGGGAGGGGATTTGCATTTTGAGGTGTACCAGGCTGTTATCTTTCATGTTTCTAGCAGCGTTCATACTGCTAGGGTGGCAAAAATTTTTTTTTTTTCATATGATGGCACAGATGTTGATAGTTAAAAATGTTTGTTTGCTAGAATGCGTGTTTCAAACATCTCAGATGTACTTAAGCACATTATTTCACAGAACATTGAGTTTTAAAGTTGAAAATGCTTAATGACGGTTTTTTTTGTCAGTCGTGATAACTTCTTTATATCATATAAATTATAAGAATGGTCTTTAAAAGTTGTACACGCTCAAAAAAACATCTGCATCACCGTAAACCCACCCAACACAGTTTGTGTGCCATTATGAACTGTATGTGTGCAGATGTTTTCTTGTAGGCATACAACTTTTACCAACCGTTCTCATAATTGGTTTCGTTAAAATGATGTTGAATGATTAAAATGTGCTTCCGTGGGGTATTTCGAAAACTGAAAGTTTTTTGTAATGGCCGGTTTGGCTCGTCCAAATCGCAGTCGCTAAACGTTCCCATAAATATCCTGATATATAAAGAGAAGTGAAAGAAAATGTGCCATTTTGCTTTTTCATTGTTACAGCATTGTTGCATTTCCTACCTATGCAAAGAAACACGTTTTCCTGCCATCTTTGCTGCTTTTTACGTTTTGGCACTCGCTGAACCTTTGAAAGCCAAGCCAGTGAAAATTCGTACTCTTCCCATAATTCCCACTAACATGCGGTTGCAGTGTCAGCTAGCTCTCCAGGACATTTTTGTAAGAAACTGCTATATACTTACGCAGCAGCCCTGTTATTACTTTTTTTCACCCGACCTACTCTGATGTGACATCATTATCATGATGAGAACTACCATACTTAAGTACGGTCTGACTTCATCTTTTTCTATCTCTTGTCAAACTTCTGGGGTCTAGTTATGACAGTAACTAAGTTTGTAGCGGACCTACTGAACTTGCATCCGTCAGACGCCAGCAAAATCTGCTCTCTCAATGTGGTGGGCCTGTGCAGCTGAGAGCGCTGGGTTCTATGCATGTGCTTCTCAAAAAAGATTATCACCGATACGCCTAAATTAGGCTTTCCTTCTGTGAACATATCACTCAAATAAAAACTTCTTTGGAACACGTGCCAGCGTGCAAGCTGGTTTCAAGAAAAGTCGCATTTAGGATGTACTCAATATCACGGTTAGTAGGTCAGGCGGTCAATAAAGCACTCAGTGACAGTGGCCTTGTTCAACAGGGATGACATCATCTCTTTAAATCAACGTTCCCCGTGAATTTGCAGCAATGTAAGAAACAAATATATTGTAGCTGTTGTCCCCTTGGAAAATGTAGCCTTAATATGCACAGTTTTCTGTTTTTACTTCTTCATGATTTCAAAGTGCCAGCTTGCATGTATGGCTGACCTACTCTGAAGTAAATGCAGTTACCTAGCACACAGTAGCAACAACAAACAAAAAAAATATCCCCGAAGCTGTGTAAAATGCAAAGGGAGACAGGGAAATACTAACATGGAGCCCTAATCGAACTTCGGCAGCCATTATTGAATGCCAGGGGGTTATCTAATGGAGGTGAAAAAAGAAAGCACCCGTGTGTTGAGATTTCTGTGGACGTTAAAAGATCTCCAGGTGGTATAAATTAATCTGTAGCCATCCACAATGGCGCATCTTGCGGGTCGAATGTAGCTTTGGTGTGTTACACCTCCAAAATTTGAACCGTGATTTTTTTTTTTTTTGACTGAGTGCCAGGAAAAAGGAGCTGAAGTTATCGAAGCAAAAGCATGGGATAACAATACTGCTCAGAAAATTCTGCAACATGATTGAAAAAGCAACGGGCGTGAGATTGCAGGGGAGATTTTGCAGTGCAAGTGACGCAACTGCGACAAATCAAAAAGACCGTGCCAGCAAAACATCTATCAATGAAAAATGCCATCTGCTGGCGGCATATCCACCTCCAATCTTTCTTCCCCGCACATTTCAGCTTGATCAGAGCTGTCTCTTGTGTACAGGTAGGGTGGCCACATTTGCCTGATGCCATACGTGGCTACGGTACTTGCAGGGTTCACATTACAAGTCCGCACCTTGACGTAACCTACAGATCAGTTGCGGTTTGTTGCCAACGGTGTAACCGCGGTTACCTTTGTAAACATGAAGCTCGTCAGACAAATGTGAACCCCCAACACTACAAGCATGATGTGAGATCGGATCACACTAAAAGGCGACCAGAGCAGATGATACGTCATCGCAGGTTACACATTGGGGCATTTTAAGGCACAGTGTTTTCACACGTCATTCGTACCAGCAGCTACAGTTTGCATCGGGCCTGATGTGCACACTGTAGGGCACCATTGGAGACACGTGCAAGCACACACACATACACACAGTGACACATGTAAAAAAGAACACCTTTGATCACAGCCCTATAGGAAAGACCAACTCCTACATCTCACATAATCTCCTAAATCTCTCATTTGTGGCTACATCTCGCAAATGAGCACTCTGGTGGTATGCTGTGGCAGTGACAGGGCTTGTGCATATAATGGCTGTGCTTTCGAAGCAAGAGCGTGTTGGGCAAGCGCCTGACTATGTAGATGCTTGTGGAATGTGCTTGTGGGAAGTGTTGCATTGGAATGTGCCTCACTCATAGCTGTCATAGTGCACGTCATTTTGAGTTGATATGGAATAATAACTCGTTGATCAACCAGAATACACTAGGAGAAAATGGCCTGAAAATATGCGGTAGTTGTTTGGCCGCAGCTGCTCTTGTGTGTGGTGGCGGCAGTGTGCTAAGAGCTTAGTGCCGTGTGCTACAACTACAGCTGTGGGGCATGGGGGCACGTTCGAATATAGGCATTGGACGTGACTTTGTCACGTCCTGGCAAAATGGCACTTCAGTTGCACAGAAGGAGTGCCGATGCAAATGTCTGATTTCATTTACATGGAGGCAGTAGTTTCACTACTGCCTGTGTTTTTCACTATGCAACATGCATATGCTCTTTGACCTTTGATAGCACTGATATTGCAAGCAGCACTCGAGAGGGAAGTTCTCTCTTTCTCGCTAGATTTGTTCGAAATGGACATAAACTGCCGAAATCATGATTTATCTCTTACACTTTTTCTCAACTTTTTCTATTTCTAGTACATCTTTTTTTTTCTTCAAAATAAAATTCAGTTTGTGTTCAGCGCAGTGTTTGTCTTTTCCTTTGTTCATCTCAATTTTACCGGGTTTTTTTTTTCCCCCAAGTAGCTGCTTGCAAAGAGACCGCAGTTTTCCCGCATGTGCACTGACTGCAGTTAAATGTGACCGGGGCTGCCTTGACCATAACTGAGGCTGCCCGTGCAAGTAGAGTTAGTGAGCGTCACAGGATTTAAAGCTGCCGATCTGTTACTTGACACGCCGAATAACTGCCTTGCCTACGTCACACAAGATGCTGACGCAAGCTCTATGGAGGCTAGATACCTATGTGTCACACTCACTTTGGCTTCATGCTTCCATCCTGTAAGTGTAAAAATCACTTTGATATAGATGTGAGCAAACTAATACTTTGTGGAAGACATCCATATGCAAGGAAAGCGATTTATGCGTTCATGTCAGCCTTGAAATTTCGTGCCAGTTCTCCCTCCAGCTCATTTAAAACTGAGGCACCCGATAGCTTAGCTGCACTCCTTTTCATAGTAACGCTGAAATGTTCGTGGTTTGGTGGAAATTGTTGTAAGATTGGCTCCAGGAGCAACTGGTGTAGCCGGATCTTTGCTGGCAAGCTCAGTTTTTGCATGGACATGTCGGGGGGATTGCTGAGAATTTGTTGCACTGAGAGTGAATGTCGCACTCCACATGTAAAGAAAGCTATGTGCACTCTGTGGCAGTCACAGGACAGTGTTAATTGTGAAAGCACTGGTGACTTTGCTGCCGTGCTTTCAACTTCTTCGGAGGCAAGTCAACGTTGGGACACGGTCTGCATGATTGTGATAGCAGGTTTAAGGATAGAGAATAGTAAGATCTGTCCGGGGCGCATTGTTGAACCAGTGGGTCCAGGGGTTACAAATGCAAGCAGATTTTCATAAATACTGAAAGCCCCTCTGGAAAGTTTCTCTGCACCAGTCTTGACCTGAGGTAGCACACACAAAGCTGGATCCGTTCGCGCAAATAGTAGCGCAATGTCGCCTGAGCTGTGGCCCTTGAAGCATCTTGCCCATTACTGCTGCTTCTGTGTTCTACCAGCCTCACCACTTGTCATGACTCCTCACCACTCTCACATGTCTAAGGGGAACCAAGCCAACCCAGGGGTGTGACCAGTGACTGGCATATTCTGAAACCCTGTTGTGTCGCCAAGCCCCTTTCGCATCATATGGCAGCGAGGGGAGAAATGGTTTGTTGGCCAGTATGTAGAACATGATTTGACAGCTCGTGACAAAATTGCATAGTGCTATGTGCTGGCAGTCTTGCTAGACAGGTCTGCAGTGTGTGTTGTACCCGCTTGGCTTGTAAGAGGGTCGTTTACTGGGCAGCCCTTTCTCGGCACAACCATAGGCTCTGCTCGCAGGCATTGGAAGTGTTGATAAAAGATAGTCAGGCTCGGTCGAGGTGGTGTCTCCAGCTCGGCGAGTAGCGTGTCTTTGGCTTGTCTTGTCTTGGCAGTGGGTGGCGGCCCCTCCCCTCTGGGGGCTTCTCACTGGTACTGGTCCCGGTACTCAGAGATCCAGCGGCGGCGGTCCTTGGGTGGAGGCGCTGAATGTGGTCGCTCTGGCCTGAAGGTCTTGCGCTGAAGAGGTGGGGGAGACCTCTGTTGTCGCAGTCGCATGGCGGCCAGCGCTGAGGGGTGTACCTGCCGTGGTGGGGGGCCAGGAAAGGGGTTCGGGTCAGCTCTGCTTCAATTCTGGCTGATCCCTCAGTGATACAAACTACTGCTACTTGGCTCACCGTGCAGTGATTCTCAGCGTTGGCTCAGTTAATGTGCCTGTCTCCTCACAAAACGATTTCTGCAAATGCAATTTCCTGATGGCTTTAAATGAAATCTTCTGGTTGGTCCTCAATAATTTTAGTTTTCATCCTTGCCCTCTCTACAGTTATTATGCTGTGCCATAATTGCATGATACTACCTTGATAGTGCCATTGACGGATTTTAAATTTCTCCCCTCACCCTTGCCCTGCAAAGAAAAAGTTAGTTTGCCCCCTGCCACCCTCATTTCTACAAAACGAATGCACTCAGTCTTAGTGTTGCACACTAGGAAGAATGAAGGAAGTCTTTTTTTTTTTTTTTGTTAGAGACACATTGCAGTTCTGCTCAAACCAGCAATGCGTAACATGTAGTAGAAAAGAGGGAATACCAAAATAATGCAGACATCTCGAACTCCCACAAAAGCCAGCAGTCCGCTTTCCTGCTCAAATGTAAAAACAGCCGCAAAAGCTTGCAGATTCTGGACGTGATGGCACAATGCAAGCAAGTTAACATCCGAAACATCACTAGAATGTGCTCAACTTTTTGAGAAACAGAATTTCGAGAGGTGTCTTAAGAATGCCCAACTTATGTGCCATGACCACAAATTGCTGTTTTCAACTCATTGTCCGATTCTCGCTTTGCACGGCGCCCTTGAGTGGTATCGATTGCTTTACACAACTACTTCACAAGACTGCAGTGGCACTCGCACAAGTAGTGACTGCCACTAGAATAACAAAAACACATATAAAATGAAGCAAAAGTACCAAATGTAACAATAACAAAAATGATCTTGCTTGTCATGCAATGGCAAACAACTCAACTGCTGCACATCTATTTATACGTTGTCTGCGTACTCGAATTAGTATAAATTGGGTTGCTCATCATGAGCCATCATTTTGATGTCGGTCAATGCTGTAAAATGCTCTGAAAATGCCCTCACTTCCTTTTAAGTAACGCCATTTAACGCCATATCAGCAAAGGCTCCTTCCATAGATTCATACTTGTGCATTTCACAGCTTTCACGTTTGCGCCAATGTGCAACATTGTCTTCCTGTGTATCGTTTTTAAGAGGCCCTGAAGACAAAGTACAACTCTGCTCAATTTGAAAGATCTAGCCTTTTGTAGCTCACTCTGCTTCATTCCAGCCAGGAAAGTTTCCTTTTTAACCGAGAAAAATGCAAGCAATATTAAAAAACTTTTAGAATTCCATGCTAAAGTGTTTTAACTGCACGTTAGCATTCGAACGATACAATCAAACAGAACCAGAGGCCCTACTACAATCGCCAAGTCATGCTTCTTGGCGGTTGATTGGGTCAGTGGCTGGGGAGTCGCCAGTGCTTCATTTATTTTCTGCAATATCTTGTCTCTTTGAAGTCTGTGAACTTCGTGGCCCCTTTAAGGGACTTTGACATTCAAAACACACCTAGATGCCTGCACTAGATGTACGCAATGAGTGCACCCTAAGTAGCGTGGGGTAACAGTGCGGAGCAGGGAACAGTGGTCACCTCGTCGGTGGAGGCAGCCACGTTGAAGGTCCTCTTGGTGGCTATCGTGTCGACGTCGTCCGCCCAGCCGTAGTTCTCGAAGGGTGCGCCCCACAGGCCGCAGCAGCAACCGCACCGCTCCGGTTCCTTTCTGGCAACGCCCCGGCTCCTGCCACCTTGCGTTAGCACAAAAATGCCGTTGGTAGTCTGCCTTCTCAATTCTAAAACATTAAACATCTCTCCCTAGAGAAAGTTTAAGAGAAGCGTGAAAGCTAAGAGCGTGACCAACCTTCGCTGAAAGTGCGGCCAATCGATCGTCAAACCCTCAAGGACCCCAATCGCCGATGAAGAACGAACCCATGCGACGACTTTTCGGGCACTAAGTAAATGCATCTGCGAACGATCGAAATGTGTACCGATTTATGAGGTACCGTGGTTTATGAGATAGAGGCATGCTACTGGACTCCTCCTTCATGCTCAATGTGTGGATTGCCTTATCTAGAACCATTGCTTTTTCGTGACTTTCAAGAAACCGTTTCAACACGGTGGTACTAGAGGCATTTTTTTTACCTGAACTGGCTGCACTGGTGAAAGCAGCAGCATATGCTCATTTTTTTTACTAATTGGTATCCCCAGTAGCAATCTACACTGGTCTGCACGACACTGCACTAATCTGCACCAGTTCAGGTAAAAAAAAAATGCCCCTACTATTAAATTTATAAACAAGCACCGAATGCAACGTGTCCAAGCAGTGCTAGGCTACCGACAGTTTTCAAGACACTGGCTAGCACCAGAATTGACATTCAAGAACAGGAAGCAAGTGCCTACATTTACATCTAGCTACAGATCGTGGAAGCCCAGCTTCACGCAAGCGCCATGCGTCTAAAGATTTTATCAGAGCTTTGTGGTAAACCACGTGGTATGGGTAAACTCGTTAGTTTTTTGAGAGCTGGACGCCATCGGTGCCACTAAGAAAGCTTTCGCATACCTCAGAGTGTGACCAACATTATTCCACTTACTGGTCATACCGTTGCCTCTTGGGTACATGTTTAAGTGCTAAAACACATTTCAGGAAGCTTTGTGAAAATCTTAGTGCAAGTATGTTCGGTGCCCATCATCACGGGCCGACATTTTATGACACACCAAGCCTTCGAGGAAAACCCGCTAAAAAAAACTGTCCTAACCTTCCTTACGAGAGTGTCACTAAATGTGTCATTTTGTGGGAGGCTGTGCACATCTTTCCAACCTGTTGGAGGCACCGGTATACACGATGGTTGCTGTTTGACACAGCTTTACTACTAAAAGGTTCCGCAGTGGTTTGCCCTCGTCCGCTCGCCCGAAAGTGCGTGAAGTGCTAAAGGTTGGTGGCACCGACATGAGCGGTAAACATTGTCTAATTAGACTCTCAAGTTAGTCTAGAATGCATAGGCCATGCTGCTTCAGCCAATTTCCACGTGTTTTTAACGAGAACATTGCTTTCGAGGGTGTTGTTTCCCTCAGCTTACGATCCTCCCTGGCTTTTTTTTCTGGCAGCAGTTGCGGCAACATGCTGGCAAATTTACAGGACTAAATTTTGCAGGTTGCTAACGCGTTTAACTTGTACAGCTGGTGCCCAAACAAACAAAAATTTGGCATTTGACGGACGAAAATCACAATTTTGAAGGCTGGTGTAGCTTCAAAACACATTGTAAGCCAGAGTGACTTATTATAGTTGGTGTAGATGCAGCGAGTGGCACGTGGCATTTTCCCTTCTGCTGCCCAGAAAAATGCTGCAGACTTTCGGTGAATATACATTACATTGCATGGATTCCACAGTGCAGTTGCAGCTGATTTTTTGGTGAAATAAGCTTAGTGCCCCTTTAAGGTGAAAGTGCGTTTCTGTGTGAACTCTGTTCTTTTCTACGTGCAGACCTTTAACATTTTTCCCGCCATCAGAGCATCAGTGAATCGCAGTGGTATGCGTTTGTAGTACATAATCATCCCTCTCTGAAAGACTTCTACTTATACGAATAGCTGATCTTTGCATGTTGTTACTTCTACAATAGAGCAGTGAGGCATGCAGCTTTTTTTTCGCACCTTATCGTTAACTTTTTCATCTTTTTTTGTTTCTAGCAAATGTTGTGGGATCTGTAGCTAGATGTAAATGTAGGCACTTGCTTCCTATTCTTGAATGTCAATTCTGGTGCTAGCCGCTGTCTTGAAAACTGTCGGTATCCTAGCGCTGCTTGGATACATTGCATTCGGTGCTTGTTTATAAATTTAATACCAATTTGCGTTGGAGCGTGCTTTGAGCAAGGGCTGTAGCCAAGAAGCTAATAGTATGGTTGTGGGGTTTAACACCCCTTTCTCCAAAAAAGATTTACACATTAGTTGCGTTTCCTTTTTTCTGAGATGTCTCAACTAAGCCTCCCCAAAAACTTTTTCTGAGTTTTTTTTCTATCCGCAAGTTTTCTGTGCTGCAACTTATTATGACGTTCCAGGAGCCGTATGAAGATTGTGAAAATTTGTTGAAAAACCTTATCATACTGCCATGCTTAAGTAGGTGGAGAGACAGAAATGAATGCTGCCACATTTGTTGGCATCACATATGCTGCACAAAAAGCAGGTCCCTGTTGTGTATGCATTAAAGAGTGAACAGAAGTGCAAGCTTCTGTGGCATTTTCTTCTGGTTCTGACTAGAATGCATTAGTCTGTCAAAAGTCTTATTTTAAGGTATAAACAGGCCATGGAGACAAAATACAAATTTGGTTCAATAAAGAGACTGCTTTTCCCCCGTAAACAGCGATACCACTTTTACTGCAAACTTCACACAAGTAATGGAGACACCAAGGAAAGCATGGGAAACAGCGGCAACTCCCAGCCACTTTTTGGGGATTTCTCTATGACATCAAATCGGCAGTCGTCGACTCAAGCCACTGCCAAGAAACATGACCGGTCGACTCTAGCGGGGCTTCTAATTTTATTTGGTCATAGCATCCAGTTCTGGCTAGGATTACATAATTCGTAGCTATATTACGCCACTGTAGCTAGAAATCTGAAATTTTTGTAACATTTTCTGGGTTAAAAAACATCTTTTGTAGCTGGAATGAAACTAGATGCATTATCAAAGGCTAGCACTTTCAAAATGAGCAAAGTTGAATTTTGTCTTTATGGCCCGGTTAAGTGAAAAGAAGAGGCAGTTACTCTCTGCATTTAATGTACTGCACAGTTCACTTCCCTTAGCATTTATCTTTGGGAACAGATTACCTGTTTTAAAATGAGGCTTTAATTCAAATTCTGTATGTTGTTTTGCAATGCCCTCTGTGCCTGTTAAGCACTCGAAATGTGGAGTGCTTATCTCGGCCACTTCTGGCTTTTTTTTTTTTTCAGTTTCATCGTCAACAAGATCTCTGATAACGCGACTCTTTATTCTCTTTCTCTGTTCTACTTGTCTTTTTTCTTACACTGAATGTAATGCCACAGCTTCCCTGTAGCCTAGCATTCAATGATATCAAGGCTGCCAAGACTGCCAGGCAGCCTAGTACATGTTGGGTACATGAGACGTGAAACCCGATGTCTCCGGGCGGAATCCCCTGTTCCATTGTGTCGAGGAGTTCCAGAAATGCCCTAGGCTCGCATTATGAGTGTGGCTGGCCTGCTGCTAGGTGCAGGCCATCCCATCGTCGCCACCGCTACGTGAAGACCAAGGTGTACCATGAGTGAGTAGAACTGCTAGCTTTAATCTAGACTGATCGTTATGTTGTTGCTTGAAAGTAGGCAAGAGTCGAGGCATGATCGTAAGAAGAGGAAAGCAATAAAGGCAGGGTCATCCTTTCTATTGGAATTTGGAAGAGGAACTTACGTTGAACTTGTGAAATCGTGGCTGATAACAGCCGTGCACTTACTGTGGCTTTTTTGCATATTGCAAACACCAATTTGGCTAAAGGTTCTTTCTGGCAGCAATCTGGGCTGCCTGGAAGTTCATATTTCGTTACAGCTGCCGCTTCCTTTTGACTAGTGAGCTGGTTAGCAGTTGACTTTGTACAAAGCCAGTACCTCGACCAGGCGTTGTAATAAGATTTCCTTGTGTTCAGTGAACATGTGCCAGAACTACCGTGCAGTGATGGCCCGTGGGCCTTAGATCATAGCAATGGCAGGGGTCGCCTACTCACGGGTCCTCCGCCTCTGGTCGTCGGCGATTGGGGGAAGCCTTGTGATGTCACCAGGGGCCGTCTGCACCGCGACGTCTTTCCGCGCAGGCAGCGTCGTCTGCGTGGCTCTGTGTCGCTCGGACGACGTTGCTGCGCAAAATAATGAAGACTTGAAGAGGATTGGGAAATTGTTTTGTCTCGAGAGCACGGAAGCCGGCGCGTGCTAACGTTGCGCGATAAGCTGCACGTCGAAGATACGGGCTTGTTGTGGTTTGTGTGCGCGTGCGCACTCGACCGGTGACGTCACGGTTTATAGGCGCCGCGGCTGAGCAGACGATTCCCGATAGCGCCGAGTGTTTTGCAGACGACACGCTACAGCTGACGTGCGGAAATCTCAATGCCGCGCCCTCACTCCGACGGCCTCCTCTCTGAAGCTTTCGTCCCGATGTCACGTACTACGATACAATTTCGAGGGAGAGGGGGCCGCGTATTATCACGGTGGCAGCGCTGGGCGATCGCGCGGCGCCAGCAGAAGTCGTCTGCGCGTGTTCCAAGACGCCGCGCGCCAACGTTCGGTCGGCATCATGAACGGTTCGACGACGACGCACAACGGCGCGCCGACGCAGAGGCGATCACACTTCGGGGTATGTGGACCCCTCGAGTTTCGTATGTCTTGATATTTGCGTTTTTTGCCGCCGCCAGCGAGGCCCGATTCGTAGGAGTCGGCGCGCTAGGTCCTAGCAGACGACGCGCATAACGCGCGTCCCAGTGTAACATAAATGTGGACGCGTGTTCATATGTGCAGTGGTGTGTAACGCGAAGGAGGAGGAGGGGATTAGCGCTGGCGCCGTGTCAATGGCCATATCGCGCGCGGGGTCTCGCGGTTCACAGATGGTGTTCGAACCGCGATGCGCTGTGCAAACGATCGTCAAAGTTGCGCACCAACTGTGGCTTGGAACGCGTTGTATGTCACGTGGGGTTTACCTAAACCAACACTGTCGGGGAGCAATGTTCCGACACGTGTGCATTTATGCCGCCCTCGCCGGCAGATCGCCAAGGTTGTTACAACGATCACACGTACCAAGGAAAAAATTGTCGGGGACCTCTGCGGCGTTTAGCGCTGCTTTCCGGTGGCGGTCGTCGCTGCCCTGTTGTCTGCCTGCGTCGTCCGGCTGATCGCAGCCGCCACCGATGTCGGAATCGATGGCCCTCGCGAGAGCGGCGAGCTGCAGCCGTCGCAACCTGATCTTCGTCGGTGGTAAGCCACAGTCCTCGGACTCGGAGTCTTCCAACTCGTATCCGCTGTCGTCGCCGAGCGGTTCGTGCACGAACTCGCGCTGGCGCCGTTCGGCGCGGTACAGCGCGTTCTCGAGCCACAGGGCGTTGCGCTTGTCGCTCGAGAACCACTTGAAGTTCTTGCGGTACTCCGACTTCCGTAGCACCATGTCGGCGCCACCACCACCACACGAGAAGCACGGACGCCGCGGTCACATCTGCTGTCGCTGCTGCATCGTGGGGCCGTATACCCCCTCGCTCTCGCCGATCTGGGGGCCACCACGCACCGTGATCCGAGCGGTGGACGCGAGTCGGATGAATTTATCGGGGAAGGGCGTCGTTGTTTTCTCTATGCTAGGCTGGGCACGAAGCGACGGGACGCCGCCGCCGCCGTGCATTGATTGCTGCAGCCGTCTGCTTGCTCCGATTCCCCCTCTTTTGTTCTTTGTTGTCGTCTGCTTTTGCCCAGCAGTACCGTTACGGCGCGGGAAGTCGGCCGACGATGCGCGGCCGCAGTTGCCGTAACCGCGGTTTGTTTTCGGAGTGTTAGGTATTGACCGCGATTTTACCAACTGTTTCAAGCTCGGTGGCAATTCTTTATCTAGGTTTTTTTTTTTAATCTACCCTTCAGTAATGCTACGCGTGCTTGTTTGAATAAGCGATCGCCGCTTCTGATGTTGTTTTAACGGCCCGAGACTCCGTACGACGCCGACTTTTGCCTCGTTGAAGGATGCCATTTGTTTTCATTTTATCATGAGCGAACGATCGAGCTATAATTTTCTTAGCTCGCTCACACGTCGTGGGCACGCGCGCAGAGTTTACAATTTCGACGGCAGCGTTCGTTCGGCACGATTATTGCGCAACGTGCGAGCGCCCGCGAAAAAAAAAAAAAAAAAAGCAGCCGGTTAACTCATGCGTGCAGAAGGCTAGTTTCGGTTTCCAAGCTGGCTGGCGCGTGTAGTTTCGTCTGCTTTTCCAAGGCCGCGCAAGTTTCTCTCTCATTGCAGCAGGAAGTTTGTCGGGCGCAAAGAGCTGTAGGCGAGGCTGAAACAAGATATTTTCCCGTTTTCTTCGCTTCCGCAGTGATCGCCTGCACGCCCCGCCGTGTCAGCTTTCTATCGCCCCTTCGTTGAGTTTCGCTTTCGCCGATTGCACGCAGGGCGCGACGCCAGAGACGCGGTCGGGTTAGCGGTAGGCATTAGGACAGGACCGCGGGTTCCATCCTCCATGTTGGTCAGCTGAGTGGCTTCTTCTGTTGCTGCCGTTGCTGCGCTAACGTCTGCGGCGGCGACGTTGGCGTGATTCTGGCGTCAGCGCGCGCTGTCGGCGCCGACGTCTTGACTTGGCGTGCGGTTTTCTCCGTCCGCTTGGCAGGGTTGGCGCGTGGTAGGGGATTGTGCCAGATAAAAGGCGCCGGGGAAGACCGTGCCGTGACCGCTGTGACCTCTCCCCGCATCCCGTGTAGCTGACGGCGTCTTGTCTCGCACCGGTGGAATGAATTGTTAGCGCCGCGTGTCTTATCGTCTGCCCCGGCAATCCAAACCCGAGCACCGGCTTTCGTACTACTGACTGTTTACCAAACTTGAGAGTGCAACCTCCGACCATGTCGACGCAAGTGGAGAAGCGTCTTGTGAGTGTTCTGCTCGGACGTCCGGGATTTTTTTTTCTTTCTTTTCTTTAGTTTCCCTTACAGTTTCGCGTAGTCGTGGTTCCAGCGAACGACGCTGTTGTGTGTTTGTGGCCGAGCGGTTGCGACTGACATGTTTTTGTTGTGGCAATCTCAGGCGCGGGCGTTATCGCAGGCTGCTATCTCGTTGTTGCGCGGAGTACTTGTAGGTGTACGAGAGCCCTTTAGATAAAGCGCGGTCACTGGCGCGCCACCGCCTGATTGAGGTCGAGGTTGTGACCTTGTTGACGGAATAATTTGCTTAAACTTTGGCGTTACAGTCGTAAGGAGCGCGAGCTTTCGAGTCAGCGCAGCAGCTGACATGTTTTTGGAGGGTTTGGAGGCTGTGACATGCGTGAACATGTCCTTGCATTGGGTGCATGTTTGAGTAACGACCTAATTTACCATTTTATAGACTCGGATGAGTAACCACGGAGGGGAGAGGTGATAATTAGGCATCATGCTCGGGGGGGGGGGGGGGGGGGGGATCGCTGTTGTGAATTCGAGAACAATTACTCGGGTTGCAGAGGGCATTTGACATCTGCACTACATGAGTATTCATTATTGGGGAGGAAAAAGGACCTTTGGGTAATGCTGGAGCTGGAGGGAAGCGGAGAAGTGGGCGGGGCTAGTTTTAATCGAAGCGCATGGCGAGCGCGACCACGTGAAGTTCGCTGATCCGTACATCCCGTACGCATCCCCGGAAAGCCAAACACGTGTGCGGAGAGTAGGGATAGGAGAGGTTGCAGAGGAGGGTGCTGTAGGGATCAAAAAGGAGAATTCGGGAAGGCAAATGCTGTCGCCAGGGTTGCCACTGAGTTTTGGGTCAATATCGCCAGACGGCCAGCAAAATGTCGCCGAATGTCACCATTTTTGCTTTAGAATTCGCCAAAAGTGTCGCCACACTAGATATCTACGGCAACGCCTAAAAATAAAAGCTCCCAATTTTGTATAACCCCATAAAAATCAGCAACGTTCAAAACACTTATATTGTATTGATGTTTTTCAATGCCAGTCGTATGGTACGCCAACGCGTTGGGTACGCTTCATAATGCCTGGTTCTTCGACTAGCCGTTAGCCGGCGCCGCAGGAAAAGCCCACTCTGGAGTAGGCAGCGGCTGTAGTATTGGTGAAAAAAATGCAGAGAAGTCGATAAAGTGTAATCCCAAGCAGGGGTAGCGGCAGGGCAGAATTAAAAAGAAATTTGAGTTGAGGGTTAAATAAATTCAAGTTACTAAGATAGGCTAGATGGCGCATGCCGTTACGCCGATTCAAAGGGGAGGCCTTTGATCATCATCATCATCATCATCATCATCACTTTGGCGGGAATTAGCCAGCGGTGTGGCGCGTGCCGGGGGCACCGCAAGGTTGACATTTCGATGGTACGGGCGGAGGAGTCGATGTCGTTTTATCCGTCTGCCAAGCCAGAGTGTCCCCGTGATTTTGGGCCGCGACTTTCTTCGGAAGTCCAGAATTACGATCGACATTATGATCCCGCTTTCTGACCCCTGATGCCAACCCCCACGCTGCCGCCACGACATGCCCATGCCTCGGGCGAAATAAGACACTGAACAGAGACGACTGAAGCTTTCGAACACCGCATGACCGTATCACGCGCAGAGGTATTGCGGCCGTGTCAAAGCAACACCGACTAGGCAGAGCAACGCCACCTAGACTGGAAAGAATTTTCTCTAGGTGGCGTTGGGCAGAGCCGTCGGGACGGACGGAGAAAGAGAAATGCGGGAGCGAGAATCCCAAGCCGAAATTCGCCATAAAATTGCCATGTCGCCATTCGTGATTTTCGGTCGTCACGGGCCTCTCAAAGTCGCCAATTTGGCGAAAAGTAGCCACCAGTGGCAACCCTGGCTGTCGCCTTAGTAGAGGTTGCCAGTCGCTTGCGGGAAGGGGGGATTTTTGCACTGGACGTCAGACTGCTGGTGATGATGGTGATGGTTAAAGGTTAGCCGCTCACACGTACCTTGACGGTTCAACGGCACAGCGTGGCAGATTGCTTTGCTGGATTTTGTGTGCGTTTTGTTTTTTAGGCAGCTATGAGAGAGCGTAAATGCCGTTTTTTTTTTTTTTTGGTGAATGATTGCATAAGGCGGACGGGCATGTCAACTTAACGGGACGCTGAAGTGACGTTGTAATTACGGTCTAATTACCTGATCAGTTTAACTTCTAGATGCGTGGGTCGTTTTCTGAGCCTTTCCAGACGATTTACTCGCATCTTTTTACGAGAAGAGCGCGGTCGAAAGGGCCGTTTCCCACGCACCATATCCTTCCCGGCGATTTGTTGACGTCTTCTTTGACGGTACACTGGTAGGGTTAAATTTAACGGGAATTGGTACCAGCATGCGCAGCCTGTACGATGTGCTCGTGTACAAGAAAAGGGTCGACAACAAAAAAATATTTTCGCGCACACTGAAACCTAGCAGCGTTACATGCCTACACAGTGTAGGATATACCCGCGGTGGTGCATTGGCCAACGCTTTGTAAGCAGGAACTTGTGCTGAATAACAAGCAAGGTCCATGCGTGGCCACCACGGATCGTAGCATTACAGTATATTCCCGATAATTCGAAGTCGCTTGATTAGCATTGTCGTTTGTGAAGTTAAGGTCCCCTCATCTGTGCATGCAATGTTTGGTACTTGGAAGTTAAAGGTCTGAAATATCGGTTAATTATAAGTTATTTGTCAATGTAAAAGACTCGAGGAGGTCGGAAAATTTGATGAATATGCAGAAAACGACGCAGGAGAAGCACTCGGGTACATTTATAGCCTACACAATTGACTTCAAGCGCCAATTAATATTTTGCACAATAGCGGACTGCAATTACAGAATTTCTTTTCGCAATAAAATAAAATGCCCCTTTTGTTACTTTTGGTTAATTGGAAGTTCGGTTGTTTTTCGTGGTCCCCGTGAACTTCGTATTAACGGGGGTCGACTGTACTTTCATTCAGCCGTGCTTGCTGAACATGCAATTCGTCCCTGGGTGCTAGCTTTATGGTGTACACGCTGTGAATAGCTTTTATAAGGCCTAGCGCTGAGTGCTGCTCCTCTGTCGTCGCGAAACGAGGTCAACGATAGCGCTGCTCCCAAGTTGAAGGAATCGCGCTCGAGGCTGTGTGCTTTCATTGATCGAGCCACACTATTTCGAAGCCAATTAAAATGTCGAGAATAAAGAGCAGGCGCTTTACGTGGCATTCGTTTTCGGGCACTATAAGCCACAGCTTCCTAGATCTTTCGTGTGGCTCGCCCTTTCTCGTCTCAATAGACCTTTTCATTTCTGCTTTTACTTGAACAATACATTGTTTCAAAACGTTTCCTTCCTTTTGTTCTCTATCTTTGTTTTGTGGAGCGCAGCAATAGTGCAAGATGAATTGACAAGTTTATTGGGAACCTGTATTTTAACGGGAGCTTAATGGCTAAGCGAAAGGAAAATCCGGCGGTCCCGTGTACGCAGAAAACGCCTACGGTGAAACCCCGTGCTCATGCGCGCAAAAAAAAAAAAACAGGTTGGAAAGGAGTTCGAAGTGAAGAAAGAGGGATTGGCTTCGGCTTTACTCTCGCATTTTGCTGACGCTGGTAAGTGGGAACGGCGTATCTGAGAGAGAGAGAGAGAGAGAGAGAGCGTATATTCGAAGGATAGGGAAGGGGTAGGGTAGAAAAAATTGGCTCCGATCCACGCTGTGAAGGTGGTTGGAAAGCAAAGTTGTAAACGACACCCACAACAATTAATTGCCCATGCGGCGTCACTTGAATTTACACACGTGGCTCTAGCAAGAGTGAAACCAGAGATTCTGCCGGCCGTTACCTGGAATTCGCGGGGGCGGAGTCCCGAACGCAGCAGCAGCGTCGGCCACGGCCGGGCTAGAGCGGCGGACGCCGCCGCTGTAGCCAGGCTGCGAGTCGGGAGAAGGAAAACGGAGAGGGGCGTCTTTCGAAGGGTGAGACAGCGGAACCTAGCCATCCTGATGTGCTAGCTCGGGGCTACACCACCGCGCGACACAAGTGCAAACACCGAAACAATTCGACATGTGAGCTTGGTGATTCCCATTTATGCCGATTTAATAGTTAGTTTAGTAAGTTTGAGGATTGCGAGAAAGTTAAGGGAACTTTTATAATTGCTATTTGCCAGATCCAGTTGCTCCTTTCGCCTTTTGTAATACTTTTTAAAACACAACCGAGTTGGTATTCACCAATTTAGAAAACGGTGTTTCGTTCGTGGCAAGCAGTGCGCAAAAAGTTAGCGTTTCTCCAGCGACCAGATGGCTGTATGTGGTTTTGTTTTCCCGCCCTGCAAACCAATCCTTCACGTATCTTTTGCGTACGACCACTCAATTCCGTCGGGTGCGGGTTACCCAGGAGTTGCTGTCGAACAAGTTAATCAAGCCGTGCGAAGGAAGCGCGCAACGGACGCGAAGCTGCGTCAAAACAGGCCCAAAACAACCGTCGCTAAAGCAGAGGACAAAGCCGCATACCGCCGACGCGCCCGCCGGCGAGGAGGCACCTCCGCGCGAGGAACGCTGGGTAAATTCGCTGCGCCATCTACGGTGTGCTCCGTGAGTGCACCCCCCCCCCCCCCCCCCCCCGAACCGTTGGCTGGTAAAGGTAGAAAGTTTTGCTTAAGAGTTAAGAGCGGTGGGTGGCCATCCTATTCCGGTCGGCGGCAGAGAGATCAGGGCCTCCTGGTCTTCGAGCTGGCAGCTCTGCAACGCGCACTGCCGTTGATCAAAGCTAGGGGGTGTGGGTGGTAAAGGGTTGGTGGGGCACGTCCAGACGAGATGAGGTGGGGTGTTAGGCTCATCGCACTGGGGGCAGTTAAGTGGGTAGTTAGTAGGAGAGATGTGGAGATGGAGGTGATTGTGATGCGTGTTGGTTTGAAGTAGGCGCCAAATTTGGGGGTCTGCGATAGGAAGGGAAGGGTGAAGAGGGGAATGGGTGCGTCGTGTTGCTCTGTGTTAGTAGAGGATGTCAGTGTAGGTTTGGGAGAGGGGCGTAAGGGAGTTTGCAATACCAGTTGCGGTGTTGGCCTCCTGGGTATGGCCTCGGTGAAGGAGAGTGGTCGGTAGCGTGTGCCACCTGCAAAACGACGGCAGGTAATGTGGGAGTCTATGCCGGGACTTGCGGCTTGGGTCGTTGCGAGGGTGCTTCTCCGGCCGTGGCAGTAGAGGTTGTGCAGACAGTTCCCAAGGTGAGGGAAGTATTGTCGAAGCGGGCAACAGTAGTGGTCGGGTCGGTGCCTTATTTTCCGATGAGGAGGCGTATACCATGCTGACGGCGGCCGGCGTTGAGGCGCATCGAAGGGAGCTAAGAGCGGTACGCGCGCGCAGCGAGCTGTGTGAAGCACAGCTCAAGCGACAACGTGGTTTGCTCTGTGCCGTGAGTCGACCTGGCGTCACGAAGCGATGACCACAGTGCTGGCCATGCACTTGTTGCGTTTGGGGAGGGTCATGTTTTTTAAAAGCGAAGCTTGGCTACTTTCGTCCAGCGATTTCGCGGAGGATGCGCAAGGTGGCCTTTGACCGGAGTCGCACCTGCGGTGACGCACCCCTCGAAGCGCATCACGTGATTGGCCGGGCCCGCTGTCGCCGCTGCGCACAAGGCCAAGTTTTCAGTCGCTCTGCGCAGAACGAGCGGCAGCGGCCGAGGCAGCCGACCACCCCTGCAGCCTCCCATGCATGCGGCGCTGGGTCGTTTCGGGAAACGTGACTCGTCTCGCGCCCGGCGAAGAGGAACGGTGCGTTCGCCATGAATGAACGCCGCATTCGCCCGGCCTCCTTCTGTGAACGTTGCACGGAACCGAACGGTTTGAGACGTGGCCGGCAATACAGCTAAATCAAAGGTTAACCAAACGCAGCCAGACAAAGCCAAGCTTTTGCTATGCATATCCAAGGTTAGCAGAGATAAGCCGCAACCATTTTTTTTTTTAATGCGAGTCCAGCTGCCGACTCTTTTCACGTCCTTGTAGCTGGTTTGAATCTCTTCACAAAACGAAACTTCTTCGTGGGCTTCTTTCGTGTGACGAAGCCCGGAAGGGGGGCGTGCGGGAGCAGCCTCACGGCTTTGTACTTCTTCTATGGTACGTTCTTCTGAGGGCATTTCTCTCGTTGCTAGGCGTTGACGTGCGTTCAATAAATCGACAGGTATCGCCTCAAAATATTAAAAGCCTTTCACCGCGAACCAGCGAATACGATCACAGAAAGGCGCATTTCATGGACACCTGCAGCTTGACCTCACGAACATTTTTGTCCTGATCTTGCGTCTTTTTCAACCGGGTTCATGACCCTCCATTCATTTCAGTGGGGTTACCTATTGGCTCCTAACTACGTGTGAGCATGGCCCTTTTGTTCGCAAAAGATTTATGTTAGTCTGTGCGTGTTCTTACGCCTTTCCGGCAACATTCTCTCCTCCGTCTCTGTTCAGTCTCGATAGACGGCGCGTATTTCGCGGTGCACTGACTGGGGCGGCGGCATACGTCCAAATGCTTCGTCCATTTCCTCTCAGAAAGCGATAAGATGCCGCGTTTCCTTCCGTTGGCGTTCGCACTACCGATGACTGCTCCGGCGTGTGTATTTGTGGATAAAAGAAAAATAAACGGAATAATGAGGAATAATTGGCACGGAAATGCTCGCTTTGTGTTTTTGTCGTCTAATTCAATGCCCTTTCCCCCTTTTCCGTTACCAATTTCTCTTTGCTGATTTATTTCCCGTTTGTGCTTACCTTTAGCAGTGGCCAATCCTTCCACGTGGGTATGCGCGAACCGGACCGAAAGGAGGCTAGTTAATCGCGTTGGCCGCGTGCGGGCCTGTGCTGGCCTGCGCTGCCTGCGCCTTGGACATCGCTGGCTGCCGAGGGTTGCAACAGCGAGTGGATCTACTGATGAACGGTGTAATATTTCCAGTGGAGGCGCGTCGTCGTCGTGTTATCGGTTAACCCGTCGTCGACTGCATCAGCCACGCCTGTTCCCGTCGCCGGCCTCGATAGCCTTGCATGCAGGCCAAGGCCTGCAGTCGCGGGAGAAGATGAGGCGTCACGGCCGCCGAATCGCGCTGCTAGTGTGAGCGGCGGCCCGACCTCTGCTGCGGGCGTTCGCGGCTGTCTCTCTCGAGCTCCTTTTGAATCGTCCTGAAGGTGATTGCTGTATAACTTCCTCAGGCCGATAGATCGTTAGTGCGTGACCAGTCCTTTGTACTGGCGATTGAACAGACGTTGCGCTGTTATACGAGCTCTTAAATCGGTACTCCGGCGGGGTTCCTGCTCACTTGCTGAAACGTTAACTGTACCATGTGTCTTCTCTGTACTCTACAGCTGCCGAACGTAGAACGGTCGTGGTGACATTTTATTTTTTGAGGCGGACGAGCGCTATGCGTAGCCTGTGAATCTAGCTTTCCCGCGCCGATTTTTCGTCATCTTGAATGCGTTTGATGCGCTTGCGATGCGGGAGGCGGAATTACGCGTATTCAGGACTCGTTGTCACGTGGTGAGCGATTAAGGTCTACCTTTATTAGGTCCATTACTAGCCCATCTTGGGGTAGCGTCGTGATGAAAGATAAGCGCGGGGAAGCCAACTTTACAGGTGAAGAGAGCGAAGCTCGAACAAGGGCGGACTTTGTCCTCTTTCTTTTTTTTTCATCTTCCAAGTTGCAGGCTACTGTAGCCATTTGTTAAAATAAAGCTTTTCAGGGGAAGGTGGTTAATGGTAACGTACATGGTACTTATAGCACTGGTGGTCATTATCATGTTTTGTGGGTTAACTGCCACAAGAAGGCAGGTTGATGAGCAGCGGCATTCTTTCACGCAGCGGGCTGCATGCCAAAATGTCACCTGAAGGTCGTCCAGATGGCACGCCTATTTTTGGACAGCAGGGAAGGCCTTAATTTAGAGGTCCTAAGCTAGGATTGGCACCAGATGGCAGCGTCCTGGAGAAGTGAGACAAGAGAGATGGGGAAGGTCATTTGCACTTACCCTTGAACCTCCCGGGCAACATCAGGCTTCAGTGCTCCATCTGTCTGTTCATACTCTAAATTATGAGGAATATCTCTCCCTCTTTGTCAATGCATGTTTACCTGTAGGTCAAGATCTTAGTGGTTATGTCACCAGCTGTGTGCAAGGCAGAGTTAAGAGTGCAGCTTTCTCAACAAATACCCTGTGAGAGTGTTCAATTTGATGTAAACAACAATACACAGCATACAGTAATAAGCATTTGTACAGTATGGCTTGGTTGCAAAAACAGTCATAAAACTAATTTCCACTGAAACAAGGCTGACAGAAGAAGCGCTCGACAGTGTTTTATCCATGTATGGGTCATTTACAGCTGGTTATATGAGGGAGCTGAAAAACTGAAACAAGTGGAATCGATTTTTTTACTTCGAAGGAAAGAAAGTGGTTGTGAATAAGCTGCGTAACGTTTGGAGGCAGGGTTATTTGAAAGGCGTGATCTCTCAAGGCACCGCATGTCCATCAACATGGCGCTCTCAATACCTTCGTGGTCATTACAGCCATTCACTTCATTTTTTTGTCTTGTCTGCAGTGGCGGCCTAACTCTCAAGATGTGTTCTGTTGTGCGTAAGTATTAAAACTGTCGCCTACTGACAGTTGACCGACTGCCCATTATTTCGTGGTCCAAAACTCCTCAATTTCCTTGTGGCTCTGTTGCAAGGGACTATGGGGAGTTTTGTTTTGAGTTACAGTCGAACACGGATATATCGAACTCCAAGGGGATCGCGAATTAGTTCGATATATGAAAAATTCGATATAAAAAATATGGTCTCTGAGACCTCACCTATGGCGGTCTATCACTTACCGATGGTCGCATTCAAGAATGACAACTAATTCCGCACTCACGACGCAACAGGACACTTTATTTCCGTGAAAAAAAATCGCTCATCTTGGCCTGCTTCTTCGTCCTGGAAATGAAATTAAAGACGCTGGTCTCGATCTTCCCGAGGCTGCACAACTAGAAAATTCCAGCAGCACGCTGCGCCTTCGCACACCATGCGCAACACGCACGCAAAAGAAGAACAGCGCGCACGTACCACAATAACTTTGAAAGTAACAATTCCAAGGCTCTCTGAACGGACTCCAAAAAAGCGCTCGCGATGGTCATCTCCGAGAGAAACAGTGACCTCCGAAAGGTGCGGGACAACTCGCCAAACAGCAGCAACAGCAGCAAAATACAAAAGAAGGAGGAGGCCGCCAGCGCCTTCGTTGCCTCTTCCCTTTCCCGAGACGACATCGGGGGAAGACAGATTTAGAGAGAGAGAAAGAAAAACTCTTTTTCGGCAAGCCGGGGAACGTATGCAGCCGAAAAAAAAAAAAGGGACGTGCGCAGTCGGGGCAGATGCCTACCTCGCACTGTCATATTTTCCGAGCGTTCGGGCTTGTGTGCCTAGAGAGATTTAGCATACCGGGCTCAGTCCGCTAACGCTACGGCGGCCGGTAGCGGGGTCCGACTGGGCAAGCGCAAATTCGTTCCGGTAGGGGGATTAGTTACGGGAGCCAGTCTTCGCCATGCCCGCGCATTCCTCCACATCCTCCTGAACCTCAATCGGGAGTGCAGCGACCGCCGAAGAGCACCTTCCAACTCGCGCGGCGTTCGATATACCCAATGTTGGGAAAAATACGGTTCGATATAAACGTACGAATTCCTATACTTTTACACAGAATTTTCAAGGGGATAATTTATGAGTTCGATATAGACAATAATTCGATATACCCGTGTTCGACTGTAGTAGGAAACGGAGGGCTCGTATCATTTCCCATTGTGGCTGCACTGTTCCTTGTTGTCCTGTAGCTATGCTTGAGGACAGAGGTTTGGTTCCCGGCCGCAGTGGATGTTTCTCTAGTGGAGGTGACAACTAGAAACTAGAGGTGAGGTGTGCGAATATCAAATTTGAACTGCAAATCGAATCAAATGTCTTTGCTTTAAAATGTGAAGAGCTTCCAAGACATACCCACAAACAAAGATAAGTTAGGCAGTCAGGACTTTTCACGTACTGAAGAAAAAAAAGAAATGGAGCAGCAGCAAATATGAAATAACAGATTAAGACAAGATTGGGAAAAAAATGAGTACACTGCCATCAAGAAATGCGGGTTTCTCAACATGCTGTGAGTACATGGAAGCATACCAGACACTGAAAAGAGGTTCGACATGCTAGTGGCTCGTGTGGTCTTGCCACAAGCGTTGCCAACAAATAATAACCATTGATTCCTCACTTATGGTACTGTAATGACAATTTTTTTTTTGGCTTATGGATTGTGCAAGTGTAGCGAACCACCTTCCACCTCGGCTCACGAGCACCAGAGTTAGTGATAGTTGTGTCGCCCACGGTTTGCATGAGTTAGGCTTTCTTGCATAGCGTCTGCGTCGTGCAAGAAAGCCAACTCAAGTACCATGCCATGCGGTGAAGCTTGATATAGCTTGCTTGTCATGTGGCAGAGCCAACTACTATTGCTGCATCTCTGCGAATTAAATCGAATAGCGAGCGCCATTCGCGAAGCATTCGAGGTTCCCAGCATTTGGCTTGTCTCTAATAAAATCTTCCTTGCATACGGTAGGTATTTCAATGTTGATTAAGGAAGGCCAGGGGCTGTGAATTAATTTGTAACCCTGTGCAATGTGCGGTGTCACCGCATTACCCAGAAGATGAAACTTTCAAACTGCTTATTCTTTGTTAGATATTTCCACCTGCGGCTTCAAATTAGGCTCTGATTAGCGTGAAAAAGTCTCATTAGGTTCTCTTATTGTATATGTAAATGTAGATTCATATCAGGGTTAAAACTGAACCTTCACTGGAATTGAACCCAAACAGTTCCCAGTTTGTGACAAAACAGTCTGAACCAATGGAGCAAATAATCTGCACTCTGTGTGCTTGTCAAGTTTCTCTTTCGCACACCCTCGTAAGTAGGGCTGGGAATTTTTACGGACAGCCTATCAAACAGTTGGTTAACAATTAGTGGTCGATTTCTCAAAAAATCAGTGTTGATGTTTTGAATAAATAAATTGGGAAGATAACGCGTTTGTCAGCTAGCTTTACTAGCTACCCTAGAGTAGTAATTACGAAGCCATACTATTCACTTGAGCAGAGTAGACAGATGGCTTATTGCCAAGGACAGGCGTTTAACGTGCCAAATTAACACAGGGGTGCAACTCGCGCATAGCAGAAGCAAAACGCTCCACAACATCACTAAGTCATGCACGGTCTTAAGCTCGGTTATCTCGTTATCATGGCTTCGGGCACCAAGTGCCCCCAGTGACTAACGCTGGCAAAATCTCCAAGCAGGGTCCCCGCACAAACAGCACATGCATCCAAACTGGGCTCGGTGAATTTGGGGGTTTCTTCCATGAGAGGGGGTGCCAGGGGAGGACGACAATAGAAGTCCATGGTCCGAAGCTCTCGTTAGCAAGTCGCCTGGTATTGCGGGAAGGTGTGCAATACACAGCTCGCAAGGGAGCTAGCACACACACGACCCCGCCAGACCCGCCACGGTGGCTCAGTGGCTAAGACGTTACACTACTGAGCACGAAGTCGCGGGTTCGATTCCCGGCTGTGGCAGCCGCTTTTCTGATGGAGGCGAAAGGCAAAAACGCCCGTGTGTACGAGATTTCGGCGCACGTTAAAGATCCCCAGGTGGTCAAAATTAATCCGGAGCCCTCCACTGCGGCACGCCTCAGCGCCTGCGTTCCGTCGGCACGTTGAACCCTACAATCAATCAATCAACGACCCCACCAGTGGCCAAGATGGCCACCCCCCAGCTAGGCCTTGCCACGTGTGCAAACAAGGCATGGGAGGTCTAGGAGGTCTCCACATCACGCGCCTAAACGCACCATGCAAGTGAGAGTTGCAGCCAAGCACATGCGAGACGAGCGACTTTGTCACCGCCGCATTTATTCTTGCTACGTTGCTTGTGTACCAGCATCTTCAAATATTGTCCAGTTGAGCAGTTTTGAACAAAGTCTGTGCTCTAGAGCATTGTAACCTTAGTGTCTAACCGCCTTTTTTCTTATGCCATTGTCGAAGTTGAGTAGCGGGAATGTGACAGCTCTTCCAAGATACATAGGAAACATATTTTTTCCGCATGTATTACATGCCAGAACAACCCCTACACTAAGGGGGGACACTGGTCTTAAAACAACTTCTTTTAATTTTCAAGTAAACCCTGAAACTTGTCAGTCTTGCTGCTTTTTTCCCACTGATTTCAAATATGCCATTATTTCTTCTCTTGGTCAGTTAGTTCCCGAGATATTTAGACGTAATTGGCAATTTTAGGTCTAACAGTAGACAAAACAGTGTTGGTCATAAAACTCTCCCTGACGTATGAGTACAGGGCAAGAGGAAAATATCTGTGGAGAGCCTCTTGTCTCCTTGGCACCGGGCCACGTTGCAAGATATATCTCACACCATGAATCGGCCCGACCCGTTCATGATGCTACTCTTTTCGCATGCATCCTTATGATGGTCTAGCTCGGCCTGCCTTGTTTCAGACCTTCTAGATAAGGAATCCTGGCTGCATACTGACATAGTTCCCCGAGTCCCCAGTTTTCTGATGAAATGATGAGTGAAGCTGATGCTTTGTGAAACCTGCCAGGTTTTTTTTTGTACTTCTTTACAGTAGGTCAAGAAAAAAAATGGACTTGTCTGGCTGTGCTCCTGAACATCGAGATCAAGCTTTCTTGACAAGGTGTTAACACCGCAGCTCTGTCAAAGTTTGTGACCGTGCCCTGTTTATTATGTGTTTGGGCCAGCTTTGGATTGAGTAGTCTCGCTACATTCTCTTTAACATTCATTTTAGGCGTGGTATTCATTTTGCAGGACTTATATTTAAAATTTTTGTGCGTGACGGGACATTCAAAGCACAAGATTTTTTTTTTCTCCCTAATAAAATTTATGCGTTGTTAGTACTTGGGGAACGAACCTATGATCAGAAGGTTGCAAAGCGGTGGTGACACCAGCACGCGATGAGGGCACGTCTGCGAGAGTATGTAAATCGGACTCATTTTTCATTTTTCACGTTGCCCCGTAACTTGAGTTTCCTTTCTAGAACTGACGCGGACATTGATGGAACTGCCAGTTACGTTCTTTCAAGAGAAAGGGGTTCATCATTGCTTGCGAGAGTATAAACCCGTGTTACACTAATGCTGAAACACTCGTGGTTTAGGCCACTGCATGAAATGATAGTTGCCTTCATATAAAATATAACATCAATAAAGCTAAAAGCAGAAGGTATGTTTGTTCTGCGACAAAAAAATTTTGTGAGCACTTTTAAGCAAGTCATTTTTTTTTTTCACACGTACCAGTTACTGAGGGTCTTTGAGAAGTCTTAAATTTTAGTTGTCTCGGTGCAAGTTCCTAGATATTCGCTTCAATTCAGCTATATTTGCTCTGGTTCAGAACGGCTTGAACGAAATCCTTATTTGCCTCATATTTGCTTAAAAAGCAGGAATCACCAGTATTCGCACAACCCTAGTTTGGAAATTCAGTGCAGCTGTGTATTTGAAGCGTCGTAAGCCATGATTCGGTCAATATTAGTTTGGTACTGCCAGATGACTTCGTTAGATCACACAGGAGCACACACTTATGAAGAAAATTCTGTACGATACGTGCTGCATAAAATGAAATATTTGCTTTAGAGTTGATACGAGGCTGTTGGTGCATTAGCTGGCACCGCACTGGTCTCTCTGCAATTTCTTTGACCATTCCTGCTGACCACTGAGAGCCAATTTGTAATATCCTGAATGCCGATGAAAATGTTGTGGGCTCACTGAAAGTAACAAGCTGTTTTTGTGCAGTTTCAACAAGATGGTTGAAATGTGTGCCAATGCTAAAATTGCCACCACCTAGTTTCTGGCTGTTTGATAGAATAGAGGCTTAGCATTCAAACGTGAAAGCTTCACTATCGCACGTCATTTGCAGTTAGGGATGTGCCTCCTTAGATGGTGTGCACACTCTACTATCTTTTGGTTCGATTGCAAGACTAGGGCGTTCAAAGCAGTGGGGAATCACTATTTGTTCTGATTGAGCTTGCGTTTTTAAATGTTTCTGATTGAGCATACATCTGGGATGGATTAGTGCCAGGAAGAGCCTGATAGATTAGATTGTTGTGCCGCGAATGGCTCTCGCATGAAATGGCCTTCTGAGTCTTTTCAGTGCTGTATTAACTACCGATAAGCATCAGGGACTCCAAGGTTCGCGGAAAGCGAAGATGATTAAAGGAACACCTGGTCACTTGAGAGGTTATCCTGCTGAAAGCCATGAGTGGCACTTTAGAACGGAACTTCTCAACAGGCTGTTTGAGGACTATACATGAAAAAACCCTAGCATAGCATGGCCCTCGCGTTATTCCTTCACAGGGTTTCTGTCAGCAGGCATTCATGATGTAAATGTTTATCATGAATAATGAAGAAAAAGGCTAAAATGGGAAATGAACCTGTGGCCTTTAAATATTCATACTTGGAACTGCATGCAAAATGGAGGCCAACATCCTGAAGGTTCCCCACTGCCCTTGGTAACAACAGGGCAATGCCGTTTCAGAATCGCGTCCAGTGTGCAAATGAACCGGCTTGACTCCGATTTCCTGTTTGCTGGAAAAGAAGTTCCACCCAGGTTTAAATTAAGCCGAACAAATGAATAAAAACGAAGCAGGGAGAAAGAAAAAAGGAGGGGAAATTGATGGTGGGGTCGTGGAAATGTAAATGTAGAAATGTCGCGACAGCTGGAAGTTGTGGCATGGGCGGTTTATAGCATCTGGTTGCAGCTTGCCTGCTTTCCGCCGTCATACCCCCCGGAAGCCGACTCCAGGCTTCTGTTACAGTAGTATCTGTATTTTATTTGTAGAGGTTGTGAGGCTCAAGGTCTGGTTTTCTGGCAGCTGTGTGGCAGTTGGCCAGAGTTTTTGACGCAGATGTGAAATGCATTGTGCGCCATTTCTGCATTTACCTCGATCTGGGTAACAGGCGCTCTTGTGCCACTTTTGAGGGGCTTCAGGCAGGCGCGTATAGTTTAATGGTTTTGACCGGTGCTGGGAAGTTAGCAATGCCAAGCCTTAACGGTAGCGTGCCCAATGGCCGCCACCTAGGTTCAGAGCGCAAGCCCTCTCGGCGACTTTCCGGTTATCAGGTATGGGTTCATCTTTCAAGATTTAGAAGCTGTTTCTAGTGGCAACCATAGGCATTAATGGAATTTACTCTTGGGTGCTAGCCAGACTCAAAAGGAGATGGGAGGCTATAAAAAGTTATTTTTTTTTGTTGCCCCCCCCCTTCCTTTTCAGTTACAGAAGGTGTGACCATGAGAGTTTTAATTTTTGGGTTTGAGGGGGGAAATTTATGACTGTGGTGCTATAGTAGTTGTGAGTGAAATTGGGAAGTTTTGAATTGCTACACTTTTCAAATACAGCTCATCAGTCCTTAGTTTAGGTAGTTACCATAATAAAATGTGGTGTGATTAGTGTACAAACGTGCTCTAACTTAAAAAAAAGTCTTCATTTTGGCAGCTTCTCCAGTTGTTTCTCCGTGCAGCTGTTGAAATTGGTGTGAGAGCAGCGGCATTCCAGGGCACTTTTTAAGCCGCCTTAGCAGTCAAATTTTGTACTGTTTATTTTAAGGTAGGTTCGCATTTGACATTGCGTGAAAGTAAAATCGCATTTCCCAGGCGTGGTTGGAGTACTTGGCCCGTCCACTCTGTGAAAATGTTGCGAGACAGTAGAGGCGACACAGTGCTCAAACATGAGAAGCTAAGGACTCCCAGTCATATATATGCTAACCTCTTCTCTATACTGCTGTCCTGTGTGCATCTTGTGCAGCTACCGCTCTCTCTGCTGGCACATGCGACAGCTGAAACACCAAGGCCTGTCACGAGTGCTAGCTGTGCACGTTTGTCGCTTTACGGAAAGACGGAAGAGGGAACAGACCCAGCTGATAACTGCTTCCGAAAACGAGAGGACAGCTTGGTCAAGGCTGGCTCCTCCCCAACTCAGTCTTAGTTAAGTTTCCCTCCTCCCGGGAGGCAGTTATTAGCTGGGTCTGTTCCCTCTTCCGTCTTTCCATAAAGCGGGCACGCTTGCACACACACACATACATGTGGCGCAGATGCCTAGCATGCCCAAAGTGCCTGGGCAACATGTTGCAAAGCTATGCTCCTACTCTCACAGCCTCGTTTTGCTCTATGATGTAGTGACAAGCTTCACACTCCAACAGAACACAGACTGGGGCATCTAGTGCTCTCTTGCAAAAACATTGAGTAGGCACAAAGGAGTTCAAACCAGTTTTCATGCCGAAATGCCCCACTGTACTGGAGTGAAACCTCTACTACTAGCATGGTGGCAAGCAAAACATGCCTTTGGCGCACGCTTTGGGGAGTGCTCCCAGCTATCGACAGATGCACCACTTCCGTTGATTTTTTATTCCCACTGAGTGGGAAGTGTGTTGCTGCAGTTACGGGATTTGTATGCACCGTATAGTCCGTATGTACACCGTTCAACCCAAGCGAGCTGCTCCTGCTGACGGCAAATCTATTTGCTCCCTTTTTCGAGTTTATTTGGAAGGCAGGATGTGTGGAAAAGGGTTCCCAGCTGCCGCTACACGTGTACCAGTAGACACCTTATGCAGACCCAAATGCTTTTTCGTCTTTAGGGGGGTTTAAAAAGGAAAAATTTGTGTCATTCCAGGTCCTCAAAGTTGGTCAAAATAATATCACTGGGGAGAGTTTGGCGTAAGGGTTGTCATGTTTGTCTGGGATGGTGGGGTGTGGGTACGTCTCCATTTTGCATCCCCTGGTGAGGGCATGGTGGCGCTAACTGGACATGTGACGCATTTTTTGGCAAAGGGAGCTTTCGAGTCAAGTACACCTATAAAGCCGAAGTGAACAATGTAGCTGGCAGCACCATTTTTGAACAAAGATAAACTGCCTGCTTGAAGATGCTTCGATAAAAGATTGCATTACAGTTCGGGGTTGCAGGGGCTGTTGTCTAGTGCACCGCTTTTTCTTTTTTGTAAATGTTTAATAATTCATTCAATGAACCGTCAGTGGATTTCACTGCTAGCTTTCGAGGTATGTTGCTCAGAATATTCAGCAGACAAAACAGGGCAAGTGACCTATCGAGACCCGGTGGATGTGAGTCATTTGTGACATCTGTAGCTGCCTGACGTTACCAGGGCAAATTTACACTTGTGCCAGCCAGCTGCCTGTTTGCCCAGCTCTTGTTTTTACATGTTTGGGCGTGTAACTTTGTTCTTTTGGTGCAGAGATTCTGCGATTGCTTTGTTATGGCCAATTTGAACTTGTGGGCAACTGTAAAGGTGTGAGAGTAGCTCAGCTGTACCAATGCTGCCAAACAGGTGGTACATATATGGTACATATATGATACATATACACTACATATATGGTACATATACAATAGCGGCGCGTATATGGGCTAACAAAATGGTAGCCGGGCTTGTCGGCTCGTTCGTCCGTCTGTCCCGTCTCTTTGCACTGTTTTTCTTTTTCTTTCACGGTGTACCTACATATAAGGCTTGTGAATTGCCCTACGAGCCCCCATGACCAGACACACTGTGGCATTTTCCCGGTACAAAGTGAACCTGTGGAATTTTTTTAGGCAAAGCATAAGCCATGTTTTAGCTATAATTAAAAAAAAAATTAGTTGCATTCAATTTGTGAAAGTAAGTGCCCACCGACCACTTTGTCCAGGTGAATGGCTCTTGAGTCATGCTGTTGTTGTGGGGCAGTGGGGAGAGTCAGCTTGCTCCACTTATAAAATTTGAAATATAAAATTTGAAACGGAGGAACGTATCGCAAGCCATACAGGGAATGAGGAAAGAAAATGCACATATGTAGAGGCACTCTGCGTTGGGAAAGTCTCCGAATGGAAAATTGCTGGAACGAGAAACACCAGAACAGGAAAACATGGAGCCAGACTACAAAGTTTTGTTTAGTTGCCATCTGGCGCGCTTTGAGATTTTTATTCAGTGGGGGTAACATCACAGTGGAAGTGCACTCTCCAGTTCGGACACTCTCCAGATGCAGGCTGCATCAGGCAACGTGTGAGGCCGATCCCACGTTGCACGCAGTTGTTGCCATCTCTTCTTCCTTGCATACTTGCAGGCTGGTGGCACACTGTTGTCGTCTGCTCTCTACTTTTTGCCTAACCTGGGAAGGAGTGGAACGTATGCCTCTCATGACAGTTCAACTGTCTGAGACATCTGTTTCACAATCTGTGGGTCACTGGTTCAGCGTCTGTTGTTGATGGCTTTTTCTCTTATTCAAATGAGCAACCAGTATCTGTTGCGCACAATAAATGCCACCTCTACCCTGAAAACTGAAAAAAAGAAAAGAAGACTGTTGTACAGCTGTTGCTGAGGAAATTAAATGTGCTCTGTAATTCACTGCTCTATGTAGCAGTCAATTCCAGACCATGTTTAAATTAAATTATTGAAGTTAATTTAACTTATGGGACAGAGATTAGACTCTTTCCATTGTTTTTAAGTATAGCAACCAAAGCTTCTCCTAAATTATGACTGATGACTGTAAAACACAGCTACCTACGAACCAAAGGTACACCACCCAAAATGAGAGAAAAAGAAAAGATGGGGTGTATTTGCAATATACCGCTATGTTGTGAATGAACTTTTTTTTTTTTTACACTAAACACAATTTTTATACATACAGTAATGCCAATGAGGGACAGAAGTTTAATTGGTGCAGTTCACTGTTATAACCAAAATTGCATCAGTATGGAGAGTACAGAAACTCGGATTTTAAATTTGTAATGGCCGACAGTAATCTGGTGTAATATCAGACCAGCCATATTTTTAAAAGTATAGTTCATGTTAAAATTGGATTTTGGTTTGACGCACCTTGTTCAGAGAGGTAATCAAATGATGCACGGGGACGTTATCATCAAGTAAGCCCAGGCACCCGCTTGTCTGAAAGATTCTGATTGCACAGCTTTCCTGTTCTAGGAAAGACCTTAGCCAATACCCCTAGAACTAATATGTTCACCTGCTACCGTGAGCATACTGTTGGGTTGATCCTGACTGAGCCACTAGTCAGAGGGTGAATTCCTTGTGTAGGCACAACCTCCTATTGGTGGGGAAGTTGCAAATGCCCGCAATTAATAGTGTGCACAGACTTGCATCTGTCAGCAGCGTGTAGCCGTGCTTTACCAGTACTGCTTCGGAACATTAAGCATTCCATCAAACGAGACCGAATCAGAAAGTTTACTGCACATTGCGTGGGAAGTCAGCATAGACACTGTTTTTCTATGGTCTCGCAAAAATCGTTTTATATCGTTCACTTGCATTGTAGCCTTTACCAGTGTGTAGCCTTCCAAAGACTTACAGGTATCACCCATGCGACAGTTAAACGTGCTGAGCAAGGTTTTCTCAACTGGAGGTGTGTGTGTGTCAAGTGCACGTACTATTCTGTGAAATGTTACCTTTCAGTCCCACTCCCAAGGGCAGTGCGTAAAGTAGGCTTTGCTGGAAAGCACTTGTGCACTGTCAAGTTGGCTTTGCCACATACAAAATCCACTGTGTAAGAAAGCCAACGCACCCCCGTCAAGACTGTTTGGACACAGCAAAACAACTGCTTTGCATCTTCCCCCATCGATTATTCTAGCCTAGAGACAACCCACCAGGGACGGCCTAGTGCGGTGCTTCCCTGCAATGCCCTGTCCCTGTGTGTGCAGATGTACGGGCATAGCCGCAAGCACAGTGACAGCACTGAGTTCAAGGAGATGTCCAAGGCGGATGCCCAGGCGCACCTGTCCCAGGAGCTGGACAAGCTCTGCCGCACGGCCAGTGCTGCCGAGCGGGATACGGTCCAGGCCGAGTTCCAGGGCTTCCAGCGGCTCTTCCAAAAGTTTGTCAAGGACACCGGGCCGGCTGTCGTCTGGGAGAGGATCCAGCCTGTGCCCGAGAATGCGGTGAGACTGCTGGGGCCCACGCGTCTTTCACTCTTGGCTCCCAGTGAGCACAGCCGAGTGGCTCGTGGCGCCTTCTAGGGCCATGTTCGAACATGTAGTCACGTTCTTGAGCATCTTGAAGTGGCGCAAACTCGACACGGACACAGCAATTACAAAGTAGACAGACCAGAGAACCGTCGTTCGTCTACTATAATGTTTTTGTACTTGTTGACTTTGCGCTACATCAAGATGTTCAAGAACCACCACGGACTAGCCCGATTGCTGATTCTTTTATGTAGCCACGTGCTTCTGATACCCTACACCCTGATGCTGCCCCGTCTGGTCTAGTGGTATAGTGGTTCCACTTCTAGATGGAAATCTAGTGAACCTGTGGTAAAGTCTGTTCTCTATTTTTTGTTGCTAGCTATATTTGAAGGATAGTATTTTCTTATCACATGGGAAATCTGTTCATGACCTCTTTGTGCATTACAAATGGTATTTTGGGTGGTTTCGTGTTTCCCTCTGGGTCAGCTTCAGCTGCTGTTTTTGTCTAAGCGCTCCCTCGCCCTCCGTACCCTGTGCAGGTGATCAAGTACGAGACGCTGGAAGCGCCCACCCAGGAGGAGGTGATCCGCTCCATGCTCAACAAGCTGGTGGTGGTGAAGCTCAATGGCGGCCTGGGCACCAGCATGGGCTGCAAGGGCCCCAAGTCGGTCATCCCCGTCCGGAACGACCTCACCTTCCTCGACATGACCGTCCAGCAGATCGAGGTGGCTGTTTCTTGACGTGCAAGAGGGTGTTAATGCGGGCTTGTTGGTACATGACTGAATTCGGAAGAAGGCGGGAGAGCACACGGCACCCTGTCTCATCTCACCTTCCTTTTTCCCGTAGTAGCGCTGTTTTTTCTTCAAATTTCGCCTTGCTTGATCGCGTGCTTTCTCAGCTGGAGCTCGGGTCTTTTTCAGCCCACCGCGTGGGGCAGGATGTTGAACCTGCAGTGTGTACGGATTTTCGCGGGACAGTTTGGAGCAGTATTGCAGCCCGGGATTGACCTTCATGGCTTATTGGCAGCCGTAAAGTGACCTGTCCCAGTGCCAAGGAAAGTGGCAGTCTATTTTGGTACGGCAAATGGGCCTAAAGCAGGTGGCATTCACACTTTTGTTACGAGGCACCGCTCAAAATGCCTCGTCCTGCATTCAGGTCATTTGGCTTTCAGTGCTTCGCCGATTTCACTGGTGAAGGCTAGGTTGAATGGAGAGGGTCCTTAATTGGCAACATCGGAAGTGCTTCACCAAAGCCCCAATTGTCCGTGTAACCGTAGACGACCTAACGCAGGTTCTGTTCTGTTGTGCCACCACTGCAGAACCTGAACCGGACGTACAACGCCAACATGCCCCTGGTGCTGATGAACTCATTCAACACGGATGAGGACACCTCCAAGGTGCTGCGCAAGTACAAGGGCTTCAAGGTCAAGATCTACACCTTTCTGCAGAGCAGGTGGGCGCACCACCGCCTGGGCCTGCTCGCTTGGGCTCGTTGATGAGTGCCAAGCTACAGTATGGTAACTGTGACAGTGATATTGGTGACTGTGACGCGAGGCTGTTGCTTGCTGCTTATAACATGATTGTAATATTGGTGCGAATGCAGCCGATTAGGCAGCAAGTGGGCCAGGCAATGTGGGTTGAATTCTGCCTTTTTTTTTTTTTCGATAGAATCAAAAAAAAAAAAAAAAGAGTTCGTTGTCTATATTTTGGTGCTCATTGATGATCACCAGGTGGTCTAGTGCGTTATTCCATAGCCATCCACCATAGTACCTGTCATAGCACAGTTGTGGCTTCGGCACGAAAAACTTCAACTTGGACTCGGTTATAATGATCAGTTATAATTTAGGCCAAGTTGCGACCCCGGATCCCAACCATGAGGCAGAGGTAATTAGAAGGATAAGAATGGGGCGGAGTGCATGCAGCAGGCATTCTCAGATAATGAATGGCAGCCCACCATTGTCGCTGAAGAAGGAAGTGTACGACAGCTGCACCTTACTGGTACTCACCTACGGGGCAGAAACTTGGAGGTTCACTAAAAGGGTTCAACCTTAATTGAGCACGACTCAGTGAGCAATGGAATGGGAGATGGTGGGTGTTACATTAAGGGACAAGAAGAGAGCAGAGTGGGTCAGGGAACAAATGCGTGTTAAAGACATACTAGTAGAAATCAAGAAGACATGGGTGTGGGCAGGGCATGTAATGCGAAGGCAAGATAACCATTGGTCATTAAAGTGGATCCCTAAAGAAGGTAAGCGTGGCAAAGGGCGGCTGAAGGTTAGGTGGGCAGATGAGATGAAGAAGTTTTGCAGGGATAAGTTGCTCGTAGTTAGCACAGTGCCGGCGTAAATGGGGATCTATGGGAGAGGCCTTTGCCCTGCAGTGGGCGTAGATAGGATGTTGATGATGATGATGATTATGATGGTGGTGGTGGTGATCAGATAGTGATTTCAAATGAGGGACCAATCAGGCCAAATGAGGCCAATCAGGCGCAGTGGGCAATGAAGGAGTGATGCCAGTTCCCCTTGTGTAAGCAATGAAAGAATGAGAGAAGGCTGAGGGCTGAGGCTAGCTTGCTGATTGGGAGGGCCCCCTGAGTTATGGTGGGTGCATGATGGTTGCAGGTATCCGAGGATCAACAAGGAGACCCTGATGCCCATCGTCACCTCGCTGAGTGTGCCGTCAGAAGAAGGGTGAGTGTGAACCCTTTCTCTACCATCTCTGTGTGTTCAGAGGGGCCCAAGTTGCAGCACATGTGGTTTTGTTCCTTTGCTTGCTTTTATTTCTGCACCCTCCTTTTTTTTCTTTAAAGAGAAGCCTTCTGGGCCTCACTTGCACTGTATGTACATTGTAACATTAAAGCACAGTGTAGGAAAGCCAACTTTGCACAATGTGTTTTCACAAGGGGCACATGACGACGATGATGGTGGTGGGGGGGACGGTGATGAAACGCGAATCGCCTCAAAATAAGCAAACACTTCCTGTGGTTGGAATTGAACCTGGGTTTCTTATGTTGTGAAGCCAACGCCTACCCGGTCATGCTGTTTTGGCATGGGCAAAGCAGCTTGGATTTTGTTCTCAGGTTACATGAGGGAAAGCTTTGCGTTTGAACCATCTTTTTCTTAAAAAAGGCGCTTTGATTTTTTTTTTTTTTTTTTGCTGTTTTGAGTGGCTAAGCCTGCCTGTTCCTATCACTACTAGTCCTGTGGTTGGTAGTTTGAATCAGCTGTCTGTCGAAGTTACAGTGCAATGATGGCAGAGCATCCCGGGCATCGAGGAGAGAAGAGCTTAGGAGAGGCCCTGACGTCACCTCTACTGAAGCTGGAAATGCCAGTTTCGGAGGCCATCCTTTTTTACTTGTATTTTGCACGCACGGGTCACTTCCTCCACCTTCGCTCGCTCTCCTGTCGTCTGCTTCATCTCCTCCTGCCAACCATTGGCTACTGGCTGGGTCACACAGTGGTGTAGGGCCTCGTTGGGCTGGCCTTCGGTGCCGTTGCTAGGACACCCTATGAGCGTGAACCCCCAGCGATCATGAAAAAGCCATATGACTTCCTCCACACTTCTGTAAAGCTTGATGTCGGGCTAGTTGGTATAACATGGTTTTGAAGGTTTTGTTCTCGTGAAAGTCTACGTTTTTTTCCCGTGTCCGTCTCTGTGTTCATAGCGAGCACAACGTACCTTCAAATCCACACTTCTCCCCATGTGGAGGAAGTCATATTCCTTTTCTCCATGATCCTTAGTCGTGTGGGACAATCCAAGGGCCCCTGCAACAGTAGCGCCTCTGGTACCCCACTCTGTGGTGGCCACATTAGCGGAAACAGCCTGCACTTATCCCTTCCGATGTTGCACGCAGCTTCCTGCCCTCTCTGTTTTTGCGAGACCACTGTGCCAGAAGGTGGTGAACTTGGCCGAAGGTTGATAAAGCCTGAATGCTTCCCTCCTCGCCCCCCTGTGCAGGTTCTACCCTCCGGGCCACGGGGACTTCTACGCGTCATTTTGCCAGTCGGGGCTCATGGACCACTTCCTGCAGGAAGGGCGCGAGTACTGCTTCGTCTCCAACATCGACAACCTGGGCGCCACCGTCGACCTCAGTATCCTCCTCCTCCCCGCTATAGAGGCCCCTCTGTAGCATGCTGCCCCCCTCTCTGCGCTTCTCGCTTCTTTAATTAAGGACAGAACATCAGCAGTGGCACCCATTTGAGTGGTCAAACAGTTGAAGCCAAAGAAAACCAGAATTGGACTCGCATGCTGTTGGCACAAAAATGAGTCACGAGTGGATCAAGTGGAGAAAAAACTCTGTGGAACTCTCTTTATAAGGAACCTGTGCGCAGCCTAGGTTGGTGTGTGGATGAATGCTGCATGGTTCGCTCTTTTTCTGGTCGAAGGTTGGTGCGGATAGGTTGCAGTTATGGGAGGCTTTGCAGGGTACCAGTCGCTGCGCAAAATGGGAGGTCTGTGGCAGCCAGCGTTGTGGCAGTAAAGTGACTGCATGTGTCCCTGCTACATGAGCTAGCTCAGCGCATGCGCCTTCCAAGTGGACTGCGATGCTTGAGAAACGTCACACTGATACTAGGGTGAACAAGTTTTTCTGTGCACCGTTGCACATTTTTGAGTGTGAAGTTGGGGCACAGATTGCACCCTTGCTGAAGTCGTAATGTGGATGGCTCCTCTGCCGTGTTCCTTAATGAGCGTGCACAGACATTTTGAACATGCTGCTCTCCAAGGACGCCTCCCAAGCACCAGACTTTGTCATGGAGGTCACGGACAAGACGAGAGCCGATGTCAAGGTACGCCCGAGGGTTCTTTCCCGAAGTTAGCAACTCACAATGAGCACAGGATCTCAGCGACACAATGTTGTTTCCTCGGAAATTGGTCTATGTACCTTACCCTGCTGGTGCATTGTGTCCTTTTATTCAAACTACGCTGTATCAAAGGAATTATTAATTACTATTTTTCTCCATTTTAACTGCTGTTATTTGCAGTTAGTTGCATGCATTTCTTTTCAGTGTGGAGATGGAAAGGTGTTCGGTGCTCTTGTATGGACTCAGTGTTCTTGACTATTTCTTCACAAAATTTGTGTGGGATTAAAAGTGACCGCTGCCCATTGCAGCTTTTTTTTTTGCCTCCAGGCTGCTCTTCCATCTACTCAAGAATCTCGGACAGAGCCCTAGTTCTATGGTTTTACGCACATACTTCTGAATCACTCTCTGCGAGAAACAAGACAAAATAGTGTGGTCAATAATGTGGGCCCTTCTTTGTTGCAGGGTGGCACCCTCATTGAGTACGAGAAAAAGATTCGGCTACTGGAAATCGCGCAAGTGCCCAAAGAAAATGTGAGTTGGGCACGTCTTTCTTCCCACTCTCCTCCGCACCCTCCCTTCCCCCCCCCCCCCCCACTTTTTTTGCATTCAGCGCTGAGGTGTCAGCCAATTCATTTGTACTGGCTCTGTTGCCTGTAATAGAAGGGCTGTTGTTTGCCTGTCTGTGCCGTTTCATTTCGTATCTGAAAATGCGCTTATAGTCGGAACTCCTCTACGATAAAATTCACGGGCCACGCAAAAAAATTCATTGTCACGTAATTTCGTTGTCGCGAAAAAAGCGCGAGGGGTGCACCCAGGGACTGCTGCACTCGCAGCTGAAGCTTATTTCAGTTTATTTTAGCAACTGACGGGGATACGGAAATCCTTCATCGTAGCAGAAATTTTGTTGTAAAAGAGTTCTGACCCCACAGTAGTTCCTATCCATGTCCTGTTGTGCTCTGCCATTTGCTGAGTGAGAGAGAAAAATAAAATGCCCCCCCCCTTACTCTTCTTTTTCCAGGTTGATGAATTCAAGAGCGTGAAGAAATTCAAGTGAGTTTTGATTTTCCCTTCCTTGGAATCGCCGTTTGAGTCCTGTGGTGGTGTGCCCAATCTATAGAGTCGCTGTCTGCCTCTGCCCAGGATCTTCAACACCAACAACCTGTGGATGAAGCTGAGCAGCGTGGGAAGCCTGGTGAAGACGGGTGGCATCGACATGGAGGTCATCGTCAATTACAAGGTCAGTGCAGCCGGTAGGGCAGACGATTTGGGAGAGGGCAGAGTGATAACTTTGTAGAAAATAGACTCTGGCTTTGGAGCAATGCTGACTTGTCAAGTTGGATCCTATTTGAGCTTTGGTTATTTACTTTAGATTCTTTTACAACTGCTCTGAAAGCTAGCATGCTACAGAGAGAGAGAGACTGTGCTTGCTTTTCCTTCTTCAGTGTTTCTGCTGTGCACCCTGTGTGACCACCGGATCTTTACCAGACCCCCCTTTGGATTTTTTTCTGCTTGTGTACAGACCCTGGACAATGGTGCCAACATAATTCAGCTGGAGACGGCAGCCGGTGCAGCGATGAAGGACTTTCAGAGAGCCATTGGTGAGCTGTGGATGGGTACTCACTCTTGTTAGGTTTGCACTGCGATGCTCCTCTCCCTGGAGTGCAACCAAGCAGGTGTGAAAAATGTAGACGGAAGAGAAAAAATTACCACGTGTGCGACATTCTGGCACAGGGTTAACATGTGGGATATGCAAGCGGCGTAATTAGGAGCCACGACTATTTGCCCTTTCAAATTTGCTTAAAAGTCTAGAACTGCTGGTGCCTCTCAACATCGTGTTCCAAACAGGGAGGCAGAAGCATGTTTCTTTCTCATACTTCACCACTCATTGCAGTAGGGAGGTGACACTTACCCCCATTCCTTGCATACAGTTGAACCTCGATATAACGAACACTGATGTAGCGAATTATCGGCTATAGCGAACTAAATACAAACTTTGGTTGGCCACGCTCTATTTCAATGGCACTTATTTTTTTTACAACGAAACTGAAACTATAGGAGCTGCCCGCGATATCGGATATAACAAAGAAATATTTGACCAGGAGGCTGAGAAGCTACTTGGAAGAACCCCTTGTACTAGTCCGAAACTGCAGTAGTATAAAGGCCCTTTTGTTCGTGGACACTGTGGAAAACTTCATCCTGCTTAGTGCTGTGAATAGCCGCAAGATGAAGATCACACCCGTCATCAAATAAATAAGGACGGAGGCCTGTTTTGTCAAGCGAACTTTGTTCTGTCATAATTTCACGTACTAATGTTCCGGTTCATAGAGCTTGAAATGTTGCAAGGAGAAAGATGATTACCTTGTTTATAGTGGGTTCGAAACCTTACAAAATGCGTTTTTGTATCAAGTATTTTTGCACGAGCCAAATTGTCGATTCGTTATAGCTGATTTTTACTACTACTGTTATAACGAATATCGGTTATAATGAACTAATTTGCTGTCCCAGTACTACTTCATTATAACGAGGTTCGACTGTACTACTTGTGGGGCACGTGATCCCACTCGTGTGGGTGTGTGTGAGCCCAATGCTCCCTGACCTCTGCTTCCTGTGCTGCCCCCTGCAGGCATCAACGTGCCGCGCAGCCGCTTCCTTCCCGTGAAGAAGACCTCTGACCTGCTGCTGGTGATGAGCAACCTGTACCACATGAAGTTTGGCTCCCTCGTCATGAACCCCAAGCGCGCCTTCCCCACCGTGCCCCTCATCAAGCTCGGCGACAACCACTTCTCCAAGGTGGGTTGGGAAAATGGCAGGGAAAGCGGGGGAGGGGGACAACGAGCAGCAACTCTACTACACCTCCCTTTTGCATGGCCCCAATGTCAAGGTCTAGTTCTCTGAAGTTTTTGTGGACCCTACAAACGAAGTGTGTGTTATCTGTCACCTTGGCAACGAAGTCTGCCATGGTCGGTTTTGCCTCTCTGTCTGATGACTGCATGCCAACCCACTGTACCAGTGTGAGCAGCCGAATCGCTAGTCGGCAAAAGCATTTCTCGGATGTTTTGGTACACGTGAAAAAACACCCTTGTGCCACCACTGCGCCCAGTGGCAGAGAGGAAAGCGATTGCTGCTTGCCCAGTCCAATCCATGGTGCCTTCCACCCGATGCAGGTGCGGGACTTCCTGAGCCGGTTTGCGAGCATACCGGACATCCTGGAGCTGGACCACCTGACGGTGTCTGGTGACGTCACCTTTGGCAAGGGTGTCTCTCTCCGGGTAAGCAAGGCCAACCTCTTCCCCATTGTGCACCTCCTTTGAGTGGTGGTCAGTCAAACAGTGGGCATTGTCGAATGACCTTTAAGTCCTTCGGTGCTTTAGAATTAATATCATTTTTCTGCCCTAATTTCCACTGGCATTTCTGCGTACAGCTTCGGCATTGCTAATTGAAGGTGGTTGAGGCTATGAGCACCATTTGTGAGAATTGCGGGAGCCAAGAGCTACATGAGACCAGGAACAAGCATTGCCATAGAGTGCAGCTGGCTGTGCAGGTTTGAAGCGTAATTGGTAGGGGTAGTACGGCATGTACTACCCCGGTGCCTCATCCTGCTTTTGCTTAATGGGATTTCGTTGGCTGATGCGTACTGGTCTGAAGTTTTGAAGTCTATTGGCTGCTTGAACAATCTTCAACTTCTACGAACAAGACTTTGTCTTGTGGCCTCTTGATTCACCACCAATTTACCCTCTCCCCATCAACCTCCACTTTTGTGCAGGGCACGGTGATCATCATTGCGAACCACGGCGACCGCATCGACATCCCCCCATCGGCCGTGCTGGAAAACAAGATAGTGTCTGGCAACCTGCGCATCCTCGACCACTAGGCCAAACTATGTGACCGTCACACCAGCCGCGCCCGGTTTTGGACACTGCGGCTGCGCGCTCTTCCCCTGTGGGGAGCCATTCACACGAGGCCATTCATACTGCGACACTCGTGTATGGCTTTTGCTTGTGTTTTCTTCCTGTCCTACTTGGATTTCAATTGGAGTACTAGTGCTGGTGAATGCGGGCCTGTGTGTGAGTGTACTGTGGACTGAGTGCCGTGGCAGAGGCATTCCAGCTTGCTGCGCATTGTAAAATGAAACACGTCTGCTCAATTCAACTCCGGGTGGTTAATGAGTGTAGGTCTTGAGCGGTTTCAAAGCAGCGGTACCCAAGTCAAAGTTGCGGGTGCAAAACGAGCCACAATGCCCCATGTTGGTGGTGCTTGCGTTTGACGCGGCACACAGCTGCACGCAGAAAAGCACTGCAATAAAATATTTTTTCATCTTGCGACACAGAAAACGGATCTCCTATCACCTTACTGCTCTCGTGACAGTTGTAACCAGGTGCCTAGCATCGTTATCTGCTTATGTCATAATGTAATGAACAGGATTGGAGCAGGTGTTACAATTATCCACTTTTCTCCTCCCCACCTCTGGCTTTGTGTCGAATTGGATTATGGCCACCCATTTAAATATCCCGCCCACTTTGTTTGTGTCCATTAGACTCGTAATAATGATTGTAATAAGCACATTCGTAGCCCTTAGCCAGTGAGTAGATTGACGCTATTCAATGCTTGTTGGTGCATAAGCGTATCATCAGAGTGTATTCGCAATACCATATGTTCACCTTGGTCACTGTTCTGTACTGTAGGGAATGTGTGCCATCGTCGTAGTAGTACCCACTGTGCCATACACTTGGGAGAAGGACCCTGACTAGTTGGAATAATGGTTCACGTCGTTTTTATGGCCAAGCTTTACAGCGGACCTTATGTGTGAGCATGCCATTGCAAGGTTGAATGGAAAAGTCGCGTTGGTGAGAGAAAGAAAGCGGCTGGCCTGGTGATTGAAGTTTAGGTGGGAGTGATCGTGCCATTTGTTGTGACAGTGCTGTGATGTTGATTGAGCACTTGTTAAAGGCTGTGACATTATTGCCGAGCCACCAAAGAGTCTATAATTATTGTTTCTTTGGGTTCTCTTGTTGGAGAACTTGCGTACTGCCCCTGTAAGACAAGCGTTGTGATCGAGTCGTTTTTGAACTTTACCATTTTGGGTTTGTGGAAGTGTCGAAATTCTCATCCTTGTTAAATTGATTTTAACTGCATTGTTAATTTTGGGAGGTTCGGTTTTTCTTTATTTTTAACCCTGGGGTCGTCGTCGTTTTTGAGACGGCCACCAAATTGCATTTCTTGTTCATTTCTGATGGGTGATGGATTTGGTACATGGGGGCTATGCATTTTTTTATGCGTATATAAAGTACAGTGTAATGTGCTGATGTTGAGGTGGCTGGGATGTACGTTGTTTTCATAGGTGCTTTGCGAATGATTTTTCTGTGACGAGCATTTTAAATTTGTAGAACGTGTTGCAACCGACCGACTTCAGTTATGTATAGCCAAGGTGAGTTGGGTGTAGGCTGTGAAATAAATTATTGTTGAATTGTATTTTCACTGCAGTTTGCATTTTCCTTCAACTCTGCATCCTTTGTCTGGGGCAGAGTTCCACATCCACAGTTCATCGCGAAGTCTCGAATCTCACTGTAGTAGGCTTTAGGCACCTTGAACCGAGGTGTTGAACTGAACTTGAGCTAAACACTAGAACAGAACCAATAGCTTTGCTGGAACTGAGTTCAAACTTGACTGTTACTTTCTTTGCACACCAAACCTGAACCTACTTGAACAGAACAAAAAACTAAGTTTTACCACAAAATGGTTTGGCTATGTGCCAGAGATACTGTGGAGTAAGTTTCATTTGTGCCTTTTGCTGTTTCATTTGCTACAGCCCTGCTCCACCGATCAAAATTATGGACCTACTATTCTTGGTCATATTGCGTGCGTGTTGCAGCTGATTGCGGTGCAAAGCTGCAGAAGAGAAGTATCGCATTCTGTAGAGCCTGGAGGTGGTACTACAAAACATTGGCTGTGCTTTCCATTAAGAGCACAGGGTTGCGTTTTGACTAGTGTGGGAGCAAGCGAGCCACAAGTTTGTTGCACTGTGCATTGGTGAGGGTGCACACCTTACAAGTGTTTACTCATTCCACTTCGAAGTTTGTTTGCAAAATTCGTTTGCAAAAGGTTGCCTGCTTTTTTTCACTTCCATTTGCGATCGGATAAGCGCAAAACAGACGTCAAATGTGGTCTTGAACCTTCCTTGCATCGTCTGAACTTTCGAATAACCAGATGTATCGTCATTGCATGTTTTTTTCTGGGCGCATAGAGTGGACAATTTTGGATTTGTGATGAAGCTAAATAGTCATAATAGGTGCAGGCTTTTGAAGAAACCTGAACACTTGTTCCTTAGCTTTGCAGCTGCCCGGCCGAAAAAAAGCCATTGGAAGTAGTCCAATTGGAACCTTCGAAAACGCAATTATACCATATGGAAATGCAGTTGGTTCCAATTGGACCATTCCTGTCTTCAATGCTTCCAAATGGCCTTCCAATGGCTTTCTTTTGCCTGGAAGGGCCCTCTGTATATGTCTTCTTTGACAGAAGGACAGTGATAAATAATGGCCAAGACGGGCAAACTGCCCGTCCGCCTGTTTTCTGCCTTTTGACCCGTACATCCGCTGCTCGTACAATTGGCCTTTTTGCTGTTCCGTTTGCCACAGCTCTGCTTTGTTTTCGTAGAAGCAGGTTTACGAACTGGCCAAACTCAACTCTGCTGCTGTTCTTGTTACAGCATCAGACGGCTGTTGTCCACAAATTAAAAGCACCGACTTCCAAAAAGGCCTCTGTGTCCTGCGCCTAGCACTAATTTGCTGCTTTCGAGTCTGTAATTGCATAGCTACACTCTACAATTTTGCTCTTGTAATTTGGGAATCGGTGTTTAAAGAGTCGCATTCGCAATGACCCACTTTATACACCATAACGAGGCGTAGCAAGGGCCTTGCGACATGTGTGGGTTAGCCGCCAAAAATTGGCAGTCAGTATGTTGACTCCCTATTGCGAAGAAATCAAAAATTGGGAATTGATTACGAAACCTGGGCATTTCAACGGGTAAGCCCCAAAGCAGTGTAATGGGCCAAAGATGTCATTTATGTTTGGGGCGATAAGGGCAAATGTAACTGGATGAATTGAGCCTACCTGAACTCTTGACCTTTCAAAACAAGCGGGTGGCATTTCTTTCTTTCTTTTTTTGCGATACGTACTTTTGATTTTGAAAGCAGTCAGCCTGTTGCAAGAGCCACTCAAGGAATGGCACAGCATCCCGACTGCTCATGAAGACCCTAGCACCACTATGTATGGTGAATACCTACAAAATGCCAGAAAAGAGCGGGCTACATATCCAATCCCTCATCGCGAACTAAAGGTAACTGAAACTCAGATGCTGCATAAGATTTCAAACGGATACCTTCATACATAAATCTCACTGGACGAAGGTTTTCCAACAACGGCACCCCGACTACACAGAAGAGTGCAGGCTATGCGGAGAGACTGATACCCTCTTCCATGCCACGTGGGCCAGCCCACACTTCTCTGGGAAGGGGCCGAACACTGAAGGACCTGCCACTGACTTCACGAGAATCATGGGAGGCTGCCCTCGTCAGCCCCGACTTACAGATCCAAAAGGACCTAATCAGCCAGGCGAGGACAGCAGAAGCCACTGGAGCCCTGGAGAAAGGGTTCCACCTGTGATTCTCCCATCTTCTTCTCCCCTTCCCCCTTTCCTCCATCTTTACTTCAATAAAGTTTATTCAGTCAGTCATAAAGCCGCTCATTGTGTTTGCCTCCTATCATCTTGACTTCCCTTATGGTTTTGCACGCTAGCCATCACTGCAAAATATTATTTTTTTATTTGAAACTTCAGTTCTGGCTGTGGGCTTTAAACACTATTTTAACATGCTGATTATTTTGTCTGCATTGGCCAATCGCACAGATAGAACATATAGCATCACAAATTGGGAAAGGGAACACGGAACAAAGACAAAATGGCCACATGTAGAACACTTCCTGGGCTTTGCAAGTTACAAGCTGTTTGACGCACCTGGCGTGTGTTATAACAATGTAGTCGGGATATGGTATACTCTGTCCCCGATATATTTAAGTGCCCCGAGCCAACTACAGTTCATTTAGGCATGTTTTTAAACACGAGGTCACTAATGGAAAAAAGGCCCAGTGTTTTTGTATGGCAAGTGGAAACGGATAACGAAAATGAGACCACCCGACCGGCTTGAAGCTAAGCTCCAGGCTAAAGACGGTTTTTGGCCACTTTGAATACGTCTTACAGGGAGACATTTGCTGGGCCGAACACTTGCCAACTTCCCGATGTGAAAGCTTTGGTGAAATGCTTACCCAACACAAAAGCATTCCTACATCCAAACTAGGCCAGAGCACTGCAGTGGTGAACAAAGCAAGGCACAGCCATACAATTTTCCAAAAGCTTTCCATTCAAGCTGTTAACACTCAAGCATACTCCACTGTATACAGGGGGAGAGAGGACTTTATATTTGATGCGTAGGATTGGTTTTGACAGATAGACATTTTGTGCCATCTCCTTCCCATAGCCAGGAGTCCTTGGATCCTAGAGGCAGCTTTAGCTATTCGGCCTGCTCCAAGTTATGGCTCCAGCATGGAGCTCAGCTGGCGCCAACTGTCGGCGCTCATTAGCATTGTGATGCACTACTTTGCTTCACCTCTCTTAGACGGCAGCACCATCGGAATTGAGGAGGTTATAGGAAAGATATATGGCGCGTTCATACGTCTGTTTGCGCTCTAGCTCGTAGCGGAGTCGGTAAAGCGCCTGGCACCTCCTGTTGTGGCGATGGAGCACCCAGCTCGAATCCTGGCGCAGCCGCGTTTTTCTGGAAATGTCATTTCCGTGACGGATACGACGTCAGTCAGATTTTGGTGGATCCCGGCATAAAACACTTCCATTTTAAAAAACCTAGAAACCTGTTGCGGATGGCACAACCATGGGCATAACAACCCTTGCACAATCGCACGAGTGCCGCATGGTCACTCATCCCAACAGAGTACAGCACGCGGAGTGAACATGCCCCCCAGCAACAAAGGGTGGGCACAGACGCTCCATACTCTTCAATATGCCGTCGTAGAGAGCTTCCGAGTGAAAATACGATCTACTAGAAAGATTTTCCAAATAGTTCGAACAGCCCAGGTGCGCCCGGTTTGCGCTATGGCGCGAATTCTGGAACACACAATGGAGAACGTACTGGTCCGTCAGTGACACTGCGGAAGAGAAATGTGAAAATGTACCGGCCACACTGCAAGGGTTCATGGAGTCACTGCATATCAAAGGAGCGCCTATTTCTTTAATGCTCTTCAGCTTTGCTGTTCGCAATGCTGTGGCAGTTGCAGCACATTGGCTGGGGATAACAGCTGGCCTGATCTTGAATGCTGTGCTCAAATTATCATTTGCGCCTTCATTTCACTGGTTTCATTAAAAGTTTTCACAATGGTGACGCCATTTGTTGTACAGGTGACGATGTTCTCAAATTACCAAGATCAACGGTCACGAGTTGTGGCCTTTGCAGCTGCGTGTACAAGCAATTTCAGCACAACTATTTAACGTAAACAAAAATAAACAAAAGTGCTATGCTGAGCACTTTTGATCAATTTCAGAGGCCCCGTGTTCTGCTCCAGTGTTGTTTGATTGCTACCAGAAGTGCGCAAAACGCATAGTCAGGTACAAGGGCTTCAAAATAAACGCTGGCTAACTTTGCAGCGCATAAACTCGCAATTTGAGACAAAAAAAAAATGTTTTGAAAGTTCAAATGCTTGGGTGTTTTCTTTTTATGTGCCAAAGCTACACTTCAGCTCAGATACACAGCTATGATTCAGCAATGATTTCGACCACCTGGGGATCTCTATCACGCATGAAATCTCAACACTTTTTTGTGTCGGGAAACTTAAAAATAAATCGAGAATGGAGAACCATGTACAATATGCTTGTGGCTCTGAAGGTCTTGCTGTGGTCTTTATTTTGGCATGTCAATTTTCACTCCCCACACACAAAAGCTGCCCAAGTATACAAACAGATGTTGCTAAGTAATCTTTCATTAGGATTCAGCACTGGTTCTTGCTTATTCCCTTTTTTTGTTTTTTTTACTTTTGGTGCACTATTTCACATCAAGGGTGCACTATTTCACTCTAGCCTTCCCAACACATACACTATGCCTATACATATTTCGCCACACAGCCGAGTGAGATGATAACAAGCAAGGTCCAACAACATCAGAACACAGCTCCCACCATTCCATCATGAAAACTGAGCCTGGAGGATGTCGAGAATGACGCTGGCACACACAACTGGCTGGTCAATAGAATTTTACTCTGTCGGAATAAGTTAGCTTGTCCGTTGTGACTTGTGGATTTTATGTACACAGTGTCTCCTTCTCCCGTCGAAAGAGATTCTCCATCCGCAGGGCTCCGTCACGAGCCGTCCAGCCCCGAGCCGTGGGTGTTTCCGTGCATGAGGTACAGCGTGTCTCGCACGGACGGGGGCAGGGAGGGCCACTGCGACTGCAGCAGGGGCCACAGACGCAGTGCACTGTCCAGGCAGATCCTGCACACGGCAAAGCGCAACAGTGCTGCATCCACACTGGCTGCCTGGTGGCCAGTGGTCATGATAATCAAGCACGACCTGCATTTCCTCTGTAGTATACACAAGCATTCAGACTTCAGAAGCGCATGCTTTGTGTTGTTGTTCATGCAAAGGCTAAAAACCCAGAGTAATGTCACTCACTTGGGTGCCTATCCTTTTGCCTTGGTTGCGAAGCAAATCTTGGCTTTTGCATCAAAAGCATCAGTTCTTTTGTTGAACTGTAACACTGCCTACACAAGTTACACTATGTGGACACATTTTACGAATGGGCGCAGAAAGGACTGCGCACCACGATAAGGCAAATCAGTAAACTGCCCTTGAAAAAGTTGCACAAATATTCACAGCTCCAAGCACTTCTTCCCTGCACCCCCAGATCCAGCGGGCTTTGAGGCAGTACTATTACACCACACACATACGAGTACTGCAACCAGCACTGGCCTGCCCCACACCAGTAGCGCAACAGTGCCGACCTGAAGTTACCCCGTTTCAGTGCTCAGTTCGGACGTAATCCTTTTTGTCAAGCAGCAGTATAAGTGTCCGATTGTGGTTGGCACCCATCGGCCAAGACCTGGAGCCATGTGCTGCAAGCACACTCTGCTCCTAACTCTCATGGCCCCGCATCCGAATGTCCGTTTTCCCTCGATATTTTCTGGCAGCGCAACACAAAGGGGGGGGGGAGCTTGTGCTGCTCTGAGCAGTTGAATGGCCCCACCACTAGGGAGGACCACCAATAAAACAGACACCCACAGAGAAGGAACGTTTTCAGCTGCAACTCACCGGTACAGACTCCTGGGTGAAAAGGACAGCCTGATGACTGTGTCTTCCTGCAAGGGGAAGTAACCCATTAGGACCCCATGACTGCACTGCTGAGAAGTGGAATGCAATCTACTTGCAAAGCAACTATCTCATCCAATATTTGTGTGCCACTTTGTTATTAAAGAAGCACTTCATATGCCGCCTCACTGATGGCAATGTACAAGAATGCCAAAACACACTGTCAGAAAGCCAACTTTACACAATAGGTCTCCACGAAGGCACAGGAAGCTCGCGATAGTGTTTTAAAAAACCAAGCCCCTAAAAAACGAAAGAGAAAAAGAAAGAGAGAGAGAGAGAAAAAAAAAAAAGCCTTGGTGGGAATCAAACCTGCGTCCCTGGCGCACTGAAGCCGACACCTATCTGACTGCATCATCACAGCACTTGGGTCACTCAGCCTTTCCTTTGGGTTCACTGCACAGGCATTGGCTTTGGACTTTGATCTGACTCAGTTTGTATTCAGAAAGCTTTGCACTTTAACCGTCTCTCTCTTAAGAAAGGGGCTTTGATTTGTTTTTCTGTAATGTAAAATAATTCGCAGGCCTGCCCAGTGGTTGAGAGAAGTACTAACAAAGTTTTAAATTACCTGGAATCATCATTATTAGGCAGTCCAACACTCAAACTTCAAATTACTCAATTTTTGCATCTGAATTCAACTCTCGGATATTCGCACCCCCACAAATTTATTCACCTATACAGACAAAAATATCTTTCCCTTCACGCTTGGACAGCTAGAAATCACAGCGATACAATGAGCAATTAATTTGCAGCTTGGCAAACAGTTTCAGGCGATTTGCTGCACACACACAGAACTGTGACAATGCCAACGACCCCTGAGGCAAAGGCAGCCTTGCAAGGTATCAATTTTCCTATGGTGTGCGAGAATTATGAAGCCCTGCGATCCCAACTCTGTGTTTGTCGCTAAGAAGAGAGGTGAATCCCTCAGGTTGAGCACCGCTAGCAGACGACACACCCCAGCACGTGGCGCCAGACAGCACTGCTACACTACAGTGGGTCGCACTTCTGCGACAAGTTTTAGGTGGGCCTCTCCAGGTGGCACCAGTGCTCGCTGGGTGCCAGTAAACCCAGAGAACCGTGAACAGGCACGCGGAAGAAAGCAGTACCAAACAAGGGCACATTTCTAGTGAAGGGTAGCTCCTTTGCCAGCTACCTTCCATTCACTACTTTGGGACAGTTGATGTGCATAGTGGACGCCCCCGAGCCTTGTGTTCACACGGTCTATCGGTAGTTCTCAAACAAATCGCTCCCTCCAGCGATACTGTAATTCCATTCTCTTATGAGCAAACCTCTACGCACTGTCCTAGTTAGAACAGTTGCGGGACAAGGAAACTGATGGTGAGAGAACTGTGCCCTCCTCCAGAGAGAGAGAGCGCACCCTCAATCAGCCACTTACTCACCGCGTGAATGCCCCCCCGCTGGAAGATGTTCCCCGCGCAGCCGCCGAAGACGACCACCTCCCCCTCGCGGCTGAGGCAGGCCGAGTGCCAGAGCCGGGGGGGCAGCTCCAGCTCCACCCGCACCCACGTCACGCACGGCACCACAAACAGCCAGCAGTCCGCTGCACACCAGGGCAGCAGGGGGAAGACACACTCAGCACAGAGGAGGAGCAGGGTTGAAAGAAAGCAAGAAACCTCGGTCACACTAGAGGCAAATCCTAAAATGCTCCCAAGGTGGTTTGGCGAGCGACTGCAACTGTTTCGCCACTTGCAACACCAATGTTTGTCACAACAAAATTTCAACGTGTGCTCTGATGACATCTGTTACTTAGGGAACTAGCGTAGTGTGGAAATGCCCAAACATTATTGCGCAGCAAAAAAAGTGCAAGCAGTGCAAGTGGCTTTACAAGAAACCCAGAAGGCTTTATTGCATTGGCAGCTACTGTTAAACCTAGAACAAGATAGCTCTTTCGTCACCGCGGAAAATTGACCGATTTTTGGGGGCCTGGGAAAACATTCTTTTTTCTGGTAAACATATTGGTTAAGCACTAATTAAAGCAACTTAAAATGCACATTTAATGCCCTTTCCAACAACACCAGTTCTTTAAATGTGTTCATCTATCATAGTTGCGAAAAAAATATCAAAATCAATTTTTTTTCAAGTCGTCATAAAAAATGATAAACAAGGAGTTGTGCATAACAAACCACCAGTAGTAGAAAAAATTCTGAATATACATTTTGTAGGGAAACATTTCAAGAACATGTCCTAGAAAAAATATTGACTTGGGCGGAACAGTTTGTCAGATATAAAAAAAATGTGAGCACGCATGGGGCCCGCACCATGTAGTGAAGCCCAACCTTCAAAAAATGCACAATTTTTGGTGGTTTCCTGGAAGAAATCTGACAGTTTGACATTATCAGAGGCACCAATTTGTCCCTGCATGCCATAAGAACATCTTGTCAATGACTGACTTTGCATTTACGTCTAGCACAGTCTTTGGGACAAGAACATGATGTGGGAAAACCTGCATGCAGTTGAAAACGGAACCCGGTGGTTGATGCTTGTTGACGTCCCCTGTCAGTTATGTCTCAAAAGTTAAACCTTCAATTTATGATCATCTTACTAGCTACTGTAGCCCTGCTTGCAGAAATGAGGTGCAATGCACTAGAATCGTGCCCTGAAAGCTGTCACCGAGTAGCTGTTGCGCAATAAATAAGTTCAACACTGCGAGCCTCCTGCATTGCAGCGCCACCTAACATTCTTGAAAGGAAACAGTACAAAACTCCAAAAATAGACTTTGTCCAAACAGACAGTTCAACTAAGGAGAAATACTAAACCTCCGCAGATATCCTTGTGTGGAAATGAAACTGGCCGGCACACAGCTCACGGTGGGCAAAGACAGTTTGAAGCGCTCTCCTCAATGGAACTGATATCTGGCGACTGGGTGTTATCTTCTGACTTGCATCGAAAGCTCTTTTCACAGAAACCGGGCTAGGGTGGGGTGAAATCAGGAACGGCATGCTTTTTTTCGAGGATCAGTAGTGGACGCTGAAGGCGCCCGCCATGGCAGTTAGACTTGAAGTTGGGTAACAGCGTAGTAGCGCCAATTATGAGTTTCGCGATGCAGAAACAAAACCGAAACTGTTGTACACTGTTTGCGAATGGTCCCATGGTAAGTAGAACTACAACACAACTCATAACAATGTGCGCAAAGGCAATAAAACTGCCTCAAATCATAAAGTAGCTTGGCAAACAGGCACTGCTTGCTATTTTCAGCCTATTTCAGGGATTATTACTGTCAGAGTGCAAACCTGACGATTAAAAATCCTCTTCTGAGTCACCATTTGGGCCCTGATAACAAAAACCAAATGCTGATGCAGAGTAATTACGAGCGGCACTCCTTGTCTGGCAGCAGTGATGCGCAATGACCACGCCCCTTTTTCTACACCCAGGCGATGCAAATGTATGTCAAAAATCACGTTTTTGTTGCCAAAACGAAAACAAAGCTGTGTTTGATAAGGCATTTTCTGAGCTAACTCCAAATAGGTTTACTTGTTCCAGAAACGCCTGGAATGCTATGAAAAAGGGCTCCCAAGGTATCGTTCAAATTGACCGATTTTGAATAGGTGCGGTTACAGAAGAGTTGATCCACCTGTAACCTAGCCCCATGCTAGGCACCCAGAAACTGCTCCATAGCTAAATGGTGCAAAGTTTATGCTGGTTTGTAGGACACAAATTTAACGGGTTTCTGACTAGTTTCCAGGCTCAGCACATGGACTGTGAAGAACCACACCGCCTGTTAGAAATATAAATACTACAACCAATGTTCAGAAGATGGAGGCGTGAAATGACCAGAAATCATAAAAAAAAATGGGAACACTGCAGGAGCCAATGGTGCAACAAGTGAAGTCATCTTCAGATAAGTCCCCCTTGTCGAAGCAATGGCTCCAGTGGCATTCCTTTCTTTGACGATTTCTCATAACTGTTTGTCAGAGTTACACGCACAAGCACTTCGCAAAAGGCAAACTTATATTCACTAAAGAAGATCAACCACACAACAGACCCACAGTCACTCCTTACGTAGCCTCACGATGCTTTCACGAGTATTAAAAAAAATTAGAGAAATATTCCACCATTTTCAAGCCCTCCTACAAATTCCAGGACCTTCAAGGCGCTGAACGCAAGAGCTCTTCAAGGACCCACATGCGTGGGGTGCCGCACTCACCCAGGGGTTCCTCGGTCTGGCTGAAGCCCCCGTAGAGGACGATGCGGCTGGATGACAGGGCCGTGAAGCTGTGCCAGGAACGGCCACGGGGCTTCTCCCCCACAGTGGCCAGCCTGCACGGGCCATTCACCCCACCGGTCACAAATGAGGGCCAGTGCTGTAGGGAAGTTGCCAAAGCAGATATCGGGACAGCAGAAGGGAAGTTGCACACAAAGGCCGAGATCAAAGCGACCCCCAAACCAGCCTTCTACGAGCTGCAGCTCTGCAGCACTACAACCAACGTGCGATTGGTACCGTGCTGCTGAATCTGGGAACAATGATGGACCTGCAACCCTGTGCGAAAGCGCAGGGTGCCATTTTCTAACCTTCCCACCTATTTTTCATTCCACGCTGCACTATACGGTGACGCTAGGTCATAGACAACTTTGACGTAGCAGTTTCTCGGATCAAAGAGCACAACTACACTCTGCAATTTACTACAAGCTTGTTTTCAAAGAAGTTGAGCTCCTCTGTCCGTCCACTGGGCCTGTGATACACAGTTAAACCTCGATATAACGAAGTCGTACTTGTGGGCGAAAATTTCGTTAAATCGAGGTTTCGATTTTACAGTTAATTTAACCAGTTATTGAGATTTCAAAACCTTGCCCATCGCTCAGAAACAACTGATATATAGTTACTCCTCCACTTAGAGCGAAATTTGTACTAAAACTGGCTGTGAAAATTGCGTGAATTAAGAGCTTCAACACTTAGGCAATGGAATTCGGATAGCCGACAGTAGTTTGCGTCGTCGTAAAACCGGTGCTTTTTCCGCAACGCCTCATTAAATATGATAGCAGACTAGGTTTCCACTTTTTCTTTTTTTCATTGCGTCACTACTAAATGCCGCTGTTAGTAAATTGAACCCGCGTCCATGCCCCGTGAACTTCACCTCGGCGAGGTGCTGGTTCGAAGTTACGCCTCTTTTCGTCCATTCAGTGGTAGGAGGGGTGTGGCGGGCCAACAGCGGAAGGGTGCTATAAAGCTTTCGAAAGACTTTTTTCATGCACAAAGGCTCTGCAGTATGGGCGCAATGCAACCACGACACTCGAGATAAAGCCATGATTGAGAGTTGAGCGGAGTACACACGGACCGCTTCACTTTGTGGAGCAGCGCTTACGTGCTCCCGCTAAAGCGGAAAGCTTACATTAAATATCTTCTGGGCAAATTTGATTAAGCAATTACTTTTATGCCCGCTGAGCCCTAAAGAAACCGATCTCTCTGCATCGCAGCTGTCTCATGAACACATAATGAACACAATGAGCAATTTATTGCCACCAGCACTCGATGTTCAAGCCGCAGTGAACAAGTCCGTAAGCAGTGTTTGACGTTTCTTGACCAGGGTGGGCTTTACGTGACGCTTGTATGCTGACAGCGCTAACAAGGCTTGCTCTTAAACATTCGCGTGCACCAGTGTGCGTCCGCAGAACGTCGATGGCATCCATCACTTCGGTGGCCTTTGGTTTCACCGACACTTCCTCAGGCTCTAGTTCGGAACACTTTTCTTTCCCTTGGAGTGCTCATGCTGCTTATAAGACTCATCTAATGATGGACGAACAAAATATTTATGTGGTTATCAGCGAGCACAACCTAGATCAGCAGCACTGTGAGCAAGGATGCGTAGAACAAAACACTTGAAGTAGGCTTCGGCAGCCTAAGCATAGAGGGCGCTGGCGTAGGCAAGGATGAAGACGTCCAAATGGTGGCCGCACTATTAAACCGTCCATGACCGCTAGCGGTTGTTGAGCAGCTTCTTTCATCGCTTTTAATGTTGTCAACCGCATAATTCACCGCTTTTCTTCCATTTTAGCATTTTAAGAGTTAGTGTGAGTGCTGAATGTTTTCAATGTAGGCTCTGAGAGGCAAAATAAAACGTGCCTCGAGTGGAATTTCATTCTTCCTTTCTCGCCATGACTTCGTTAAATCGAAAGCGCCGCACGAAATTACTTCGTAAAATCGAGATAAAAATACATGGATTTAGCAAAATTTTGATAGAAAACTTGAAAAAATTCGTTATATCGTGAATTTCGTTAAATCGAGGTTCGTTATATCGAGGTTCAACTGTATAACAGAAGGTTTGACCTACGATCTGGCTTATGCAATACTTCCCAAAATTCGCTTTTTGCTTCTTTTTTTAATGATGGCAACCTCATACCTTCCCATGTCCAAGATACCTCTGACGCCTCTGTGAAAGCCTGAGTTCCCTAAGCCTAAGCAGCACACCTCGGTGCACACTAGGCACATGAACGAGTCAAGCCGGGTGGTCCACTCACGCGCCGCTCCACTGCATGGCGTCCAGGTCCAGCCGGTGGATGTCGTTCAGCCGGCTGTGCTGGTGCCGGCCCCCAAAGATGAACACCTGGTCGCCCACTTGGGCAGCCGCATGCGCCGCTCGCGCCACGGGGGCGTGGCCCTGGAACAGCACCCTCTCTTAACACTTCTGACAATACCCCTGGCATTTAAGGGGCTCTTCTAAGGCCTTTGAACTGGATGTCATTCGACTCAAATGCCACCTTTGAACTGCTACAGAACGTTTTCCAAAGAAATTTGGTTCAAATGCCAGTTGAATCAGAGGAGCACCACCAACAACCTTCGAGGTTTTCAAAGGCCCCTTTGAAACACAAACATTCATACACTAGGATGCAGTTACTGCATGCTGGTGTCACAAATTATATTTACAAGTAAAACTCGGTTTGCAAAGAGCATACTCTTTATAATTTGTCACTTTTTGTTTGTTTTATATTCGACACCAGCAGTGTGAAAACTAAAAAAAAAAGAAAACACAGGACACATTGGCCATTCTATTTTGTGCATGCACGTCAATTGTAATTAATTTTATCCCTCACGAAGGTGATTTTAGCCCGCTGTAACTTTGGAATGAAATTTTTTCCAAACTACAAAACCAAAACAGGGCAGGAGTGGCTACACTGAAACAAGGCGGGCGGACACAGAGACTTCCAACTCCATGCGTTCAACTGCCTTTAAGAATTGTCATGTAGTCCAGCCAAACACCTTCCACTATGAAGGGCATTTGACAATTCGAAGGTCATTCTACTCAAATGTCCTTACAAACGCTTGTGTAGCACTTGTATAACACTGAGACTCCCTTCACTACATAGCAATCAGTTCCGCTACAGCTGATGCGTGGGTAGCTTGGGCAAGTTATGAATAACCTTGTTACACGGGCACTCCAATGTCTGTTGAAGAAAATGGCAGTTGCCCTTAACAGCCATTAGGCAGAGGTTGACGGCAGCACAAGCGCCGCAGAAAACTCAACCGCGGTAGACACCAATGGAGCTTGCCAGTCTCTGTTCCGGCTCTTTCTATCCATTCCGTCGTCAGGTAGGCAAGATGGCAGCCCCCAGAAACATGTTCCCGCTGCAGGTGAATGCACTGCCGCAAAAATGCTTCGTGTGGACACCGTCGCTGACACACTTGATAATCAACTTATGGCAGGACCGCCTTGACCAAATGCAGGCTCAGAAACATAATGCACCCGTACACACTCGAGCCCACTTATAACGATTCCGTTTATAACATATCAGCTATAACAATGAACAACTATGGCACCATCCACTTTTGTATGCCTTCTATGGCAAAATAAACCGTTTAATACAATGCTCCAGTGCCGCGATATCAGATATATCGATGGAATACGGTTACAGCATGCATCGAAAATGCGAGCTGCCACTGGCTCTCCATGCTGCTGGCATGCACCGCGATGCTCCTCGCATTCCGTCCACCCCTCAGAAAACGAGTTGACTGCGCCGCTTATGAGAAGCGAGAGGAGGAAGAGAGCAGTTTTCCTTCCAAACACCCCTCCCGGCACCACTACTTTGGCCTCGTCCCCATGTCCGCTCGCTCGCGCCACTCATGTGTCATGTGCGCGCCGCTTTGAATTTGACTCAGTGCCTCTTCAACTGCCTCCGTCTTTCCGTGGAAAGGACATCATAACTACTGTTTCCGTATCATTATTCGGATACATGCTGCGGACAGCGCTGGCAGTGACGACTCTGATGATGTAGTTGTGCAGCTTATTCAGGTAGTGTCTTCGCATTCGCAGGAGGTCCAACGCATGGTACAGTCCCCCAGGGACTTTGTTTATGCCAAGGATCCTTCGCACAGCTGGGTGAAGCACCTACAGATGCTCTTGAGAAATATGTGCGCCAGCTTCCCGTGCAGAAAACAACGCTGACCGACTATGGCATCTTTTCTGCAAATAAGTAGTAGTACGACCTTGCTTCCATGCGAATATTATGTTTTCAGCTCTGTCTTGCCTGTTTATTTCACAACCCGCTTATAACAATTATTGGCTACAACGAAGGGATTTTCTTGGCACTTGGATATTGCTATGAGTGGACAGGACTGTACATATGGATGACGGCAACAAGCTTGCAAGTGAAATGTGTGAACAGGCTGTGTGCAACATCATGGATCAGACTGGATCGGCTAAATGAACTTCTCCAGTACTGTTACAAAAAATTGTTGCAAAGGGTAAAAAACACTGAGAAAAAAAAATTTTTTTTTTAGTTTGTGAGGTAAAATTTCAAAAACCAAATGATGAATCATCCAAATGGAACTGAACATGGAAACTGTCATGTGAGCACAGCCACCTCTGTTCAGTTCTCACAGCCATTGTGGCATTCAACTGCAGTTTGCGTTAATGGCCGTTGCAAGTGCCCGAGTAACGGGGGTAATGGCTGATCACAGCGGCATAAAACAGTGCAAAGGACAACATCTGTGACTGTCATGACTGTGACAGTGCACTTGAGTTTGCTCACCACGAAGTCCAAGGTAGGAGTGGTGACTTTTATCTGCCCATTGAGAACAGTTTCAAACACTTTTCGGGCAGCAATCTAAACCTGCTCGCGCAGTAGGAAATCTATGAGAAAATAAAATATGGAGCTGGTTTGGAGCAGTTCTGGGCAGTCCAAATGACAAATAGAGGAGACCTACTGTCTGCCTTATCGCACAAGCCGCCAAAACAAAACCGCGTAAGAGCCGTCTCTAATTCATCTCAATGACAGGAAATGTGCCTCCGTGAATATGCAGGCAAGCGTTGTGCGGTAAGCAGTTGATAGGTACCATCGGAAGTGCCTTCTTTTCAATCTCTTTTCCCCGTTAAGTGAATAGAAGATGCACCTGCACAAGTCCTGAACAAGTGCAAAATAAATTTTAGTCGCACTTATCCCCCTCCTCACCCTTCGCTCTCCGTTTCCGACGCCCACATCTGGCGAAGACTTCAAACTGAGAGCCTCCGGAATTTAAGCAGGAGGCTGCGATGGCATCGTGTGGAACCCACTGTGTTCGTACTTTTGGCCATGAAGACAGAATGGCAGTTTGGTCCATTAGAAAGTCTGCTTTGTTCAACTACAGTGACACCAATTGTGCCCGATTGTGCGACTGGCAGCCACCAACCCAAGCCACCGCCAAGAAACACGACTGAGTGATTGTAGTAAGGCCTTGAGATCTGTTCAATCTCGTCACTTGAACGCTACGAAAAGTTAAAACTGTGATAACTACGTTATTGCGGCTGGCCCATTTTACATCATTCCTGCCCTTATTACGCCACTGTAGCCTGAAATCTGAAAGTGTTTCGATATTTCTTGCATTGGTCAGGTTTAAAAAAAAAAAACTCTTTCGTGGATAGAATGAAGCTGAGCAAGTTACCAAGGTCCAGCTCTTTCAAATCGAACAAAGTGATATTTTGTCTTCATGGCCCCTTACTAATAAAGGGTAGCCCTCAGGACTCTGTTCTCCATCCCCGCCCAGTGTTGCCACCCACCTTGTAATGCGGCCAGCTCCAAGTGTTGGTGTGGATGTCGAAGGCCACCAGCTGATTGGTCCACCCCCGCTGCATCGAAACAGGCAAGCCAAAGCGTTACAACAAGCTCAGCACAGCTATCCCACAAGTGACCGAGAGTGAGTGTACACTAGCATTTTGTTTTTGTTCTCTACAGTTTTGCCTACAAGTTTGCGCATGCCAACTAATGGCCCGAAAAGGAACCCTGCTTTCCCATGACGTCCGTACCTGTGAGAAAATGAATGTAGTGAATGTGCCACGAGTGGCAAGCTGTTTCCGGCAGCTCCAGTTTTGTTTCTCTACCTCTGCGGCTTTGTGCACAGCAAAGTGGAAGAGCTCCATCTAAAATATGTTTGAAAACAAAATACATACCTGCGCTAGTTCTCCGGCATAGCAATACTAAGTGTACAGCACATTTTGCATCCTGCAGTAAGCAAAAACAAATTTTAATTGGGCCAAATGCTAGACTGCTGTTCTCGTTAATAGGCAAGCATGTAATTCGTAAAAAAATAACGAAATAAAATGCAAGTGTACATGCATCTCTTGTGGAATAGCCCAGCACTGAGAATGCAGTGTCATTATCAAATTACCACACATCCTGCAGGTTCCCACTTAAACAGATGATACCACCCAGTGTATTTTTTTACAGCACCCCTAAAAGCCCACGGGAGAAAACTGAGAGCAGTAGTTTGTCATTCCCTGCCAAAAGCAACACAGAGAAAAATGCTGTCAGACATTTGCACTGCCCGGAGTCATCTGTCTGGCTGTGCACAGTGATGGATGCAGTATAGTACACGGGCACGTGGTTAAATAAAGGAACGAAGCCCTACACAGTGGGAAGCTGTGACGTTCCATCTTGCCGGCCCAAAAAAAACACTGCCAAACACAGCGAGTCAGCACACCCAGCTAAAAGCTACCCTAATAAGTCGTGACAAAGACGAGACTTTGTTTAAGAAATAAGAAAAGGGGGGCTAAACGAACATAGACGAACGGGACAAGAAAGACATATACAAGCGCAAACTTCCAACTATTTATTCACGTCGCTTTGTCTACTTCCGTTTAGCGCCCTTTTCTTATTTCCAGTGAAACAGTAAAACCACTAGCTCAACAAGTGATGTTATGTTGTTTCATTAAGAGGCGGAGACAAGTAAAACAAATAAAAAGAATTTCTCCAAACACTTCGGCCTGCTTACGGGCTTTGAAGGCATTTGAAAGCCTGGCACACTGTTGCAACGGGTACCCTTTAAATGACGCCTCCGCAAGTTGACGCAACAGGCACGCTATTCCACCATCTTTATTCCATCTTAGCCTACTTTATTCCACCTCACTAATCACTACTATTAATTTCTAATCAATCACTAATCCACCTTAGAAACCAGCACCATTAAATATTCATCAACTGACACGCACCCAACTTGTTTTCCCTTTGGCAGGGTGCCAAGCTGGCGCAGCGGCAACTCACTGGGCTCAAATTCGGGGACCGGACTTCGAATGCAACAGTGCGTGCGTGCTTACTGATGCGGAGAGACAGAGGAAACGCAGCTTAGGAGAATTCCAACTTCTCCGCACCACCTCCATACAAACTACCAAGCTAGCAGACGGACAGGCACCAAAAAGGTGGGACCAACTAATGCTATCGCATTTAACGCCGCTCTTGCTTTCTAGTCAGTTTGGGGGGTGGGGGGGGGGGGGGGGGGGGGGGCAAGGGCAACATGCAGGCTGAATAGAGCCATTGCGGGGGAACCACCTCTTCTGTCCACCCACAGAGAGAGTGCACTCACCCAGGGTGCTTGCAGGTCATGGACATAGGCAAAGTCGGGTGGCCGCGGTACACCCTGCCGTGGGGTTACGCCAAACCCACCAAACACGTACAGGCTGCAGGGAAGGGAAAAGAGGTCACCACCACCGGAATGCACGGTACGCTACTCGCTGGTCGCAGCTCACTGCAGGTCAGGTTGATGAGCAGAAATGTTTCACTTCCGAGTTAAATATTTTTTGAGGCCCTTTTCGCCCTTTGTTGGCCTTGCGTCATTAAAATAGACAACCATCATCACTGCGATTTTCAAGGTAGCATCGGCAGTTGTTTCGTCCAACATCCAAGACTAACTTGCAACGTAGCGATTAAGCTGGCCACAACAAAAGCAGAGCAAAACCATGTCGGGTACCACTAACAACTCTCAGAACTTTGGTAGTTCTGATCAACCAACCTATTCGCAAGGAGGCAGAGTTAATTTTGCTACACTGGTATCACACGAGTTCCTTGCCACCAGTGTGGTTCTCCCCCTGGGTAAAAGGTTGGAACAACACTGCTTGTCATCAGAGTACTTTCAAACCACTAGTGGAGTCACAGCCGCTTCATGAGAACTTGGTCAGGATATGTCCTCACCAAGTGGTGACCATTGCTCTACAATGTGCAAGGACATCTTTTTTATGCAGGGTGCATTTTTGGGGAAGCAGAATAGCTTGTTCTTCATCCTTACCATGGCACACAACCATGTCTCCCTGTAGAGCAGATACAAAATGGGACTGTAGAGGCTTTTTTAGGGTCACTAAATAAAACAGCTTACTTAGTGTTGACCAGGCTTCGCTCTGCAAGTATAATCTTCAGCCGCTATGGGTTTCTTACAAATCAGAAGCATCCCGCACCATCATGCATCTACCACATTATGCAGTCTCAATTTTTGCTTCGCTTGTACGATAACCAGCTTTCAAAAGTCATTAGCACTTATGCACTCTGAGGTTTTACAAACAGAAGCCAGACAAAGGCTAGCAGGCAAGCCACAGTGGAGGGTTGCGGATGCATTCCAACCACCTGGTGATCTCGATAGGGTTTAAAACGCCGACGCAACGCAGGCGATGAGGCGCGCCATCTTGGAGGGCTCCGGATTAATTTTGACCACCTGGGGATCTTTAGCGAGCGCCGAAATCGACACATGGGGGTCTCAAGTGAAGCCTATTTACTTCAGGTACAACCCCTTCAAAAAACGTCTGGTAGCTGCCATCTGAACAGCATGTTAACACTGCTGTTATTACGAAAAAGCAGCATTTTGAATTTTTGTCCTTATTTTGCTTTTTGCCGTCCCTTCAAACTACAAAACATGCCTTTCCCACTTTACCAATAATTCAACCAATCAACCCAGTTCAAGGCTCCAAAACTGGTTTGCGAGCCGGTTCGATACGTGATTTACACAAACCGGAACGGAACTGGGATCAAATGAATTTATCCAATCCTGAACCATAACCGAACCAGTATTTTTTTTTTTTTGCCAGTTTGACACAACGGTGTTATGAAGCAAATGTTTAGCAAAGTTCAGGTGCTGCGCCAATACACTTGCCCCCCAGCTTCAATGAAGCAGCGGTGTTCACAGGGCCCAGATTCTGAAGTGGAGTTTGGCAACTGGTGTGTACTGAAGAGCTCTGCACGGAACCCAGCGAGTGCAAAAAAAGAAAGCAGAAAAACCGGCCCACCAGTCGCGGTGCGTCCACCCGGCGGTCTTGTCGCACGGGGTGGGCCGGTGCCCCTCGGTCTCCACCAGCTCCCACCACAGGGAGGTCAGGTCCAGCCGGTAGAGGTCGTTGGTGTTGCGGTCCATGTGGAAGCCCCCGAAGAGGTACAGTGTCTCCCCCATAATCTGCGCCAACGCACCCGACGTGCCCGGCGGCACGCCCCCCGTCGTGTACCGCAGGCTCCTGCACACGGGTGGGGACACAGCACAAATCACTCTCTCTTCGCGGGGGTGTGCTCGATGCAGCCACAATCACCACAGGTCATGCAGCAAGAACATTCACATAGGAGGCAAAATGGCCCACAGCGGTGGGCGCAGGCAAGCAACCAGACAACGTCAATGGAAACTATAAAGCTTCGTAGCTGTGACAGCAAAGGAGGGAGTAGCGGCACGTGGTGGACGAAATGATAGCGGCCGCGGTTCATTTCATGGCTATGCGGCAGAATGTCAATCGAAGCGGCTGTGCAGTCTTTTTTTTGCGACAGATGCTGCTAGCTTAAGGGGGGACATGGGTCTTAACGATTTAATTCTTAAGCAAACTATGAAAATTCGTTAGTCTTGCTGCTTCTTTTACATCTGATTTCAAACATGCCATTACTTTTAAGTCAATTAATTCCCAGGATATTTAGAGAATTACCCATTTTTGGAAGAACAATAGACAAAACAGTGACAGTCGTGAGACTGTAACCTTCATATTTTCCAGTACTGTGAACACTGGTGAATACACCATAGGAAGCGGCTTTTTAATGCACCGCTTGGAAACTCACTGTACAGCTCATTAAACTTGGCACTAGTGGCTAGAAACCATTTTGAACGCCCAATTCAAACAGCAAAGTTTAATGAGCTGTAAAGTGAGTTCCATGCAGTGCATCAAAAAGCCGCTTCCCACACTGCATTCACCAGTGTTCCCAGTATTAGAAAATATGAAGATTACAGTTTTGCGACTGTCACATGAGTGTCTCAACCGCCTCAGAGAGAGGGACCAGGGAGAGCAGTTAGCGGGTTGAACAAAACAAACATTTATTTTACACGAAGAAAACCCCCAACGCAAACCACACTTACAAACAGAACAACACAGAACCAAACAATAATTAAGTCCTAACTGAACATTACTAACAAATACTCAAGTCCTAGGTACTGCCTTTACAAAGTCTTGAACAACAAACCTGTATTATGTCCAACGACTTTGAGTCCTCATTAGGCTGGCGTCGACGTGGCATGACACAGTGGCCCTTCATCTGTACACATCATCCCTATCCCCTCTGGGCATTGCCCCTTGCACCATTACAATGACTATACTCGGTGACAACTTAAGAACGGCACTGGAAGTTGCCGCTGTGCCTTATCTCCGTAGCCGGATGTTTCTCTGTGCGGCGCATAGTAGGATGTTACAGGGATATTTAAAATAGGGCCAGAGCCGAACCTGTGATTTGTTGGACTTAATATGCTTATAAACGACTCCAGTGGCGACAAACAAACTGCGTGAGACAAGGCAGACGATATCACGCATTCATAGCAAACCCCTTACAAAACGCGCGCGCACTGACGTCACGGGTCCGGCGCTTTGGCGGAGCGATGCACTACATGAGGTGGTGCCGTTCTTGAGTTGTAACTGAGTATAGCACTGTTTTGTCTATTGTTCCTCCAAAAATGGCCAATTATCCCTAGTTATATTGGGAACTAATTGACTGACTCAAGAAATAATGGCATATTTGAAACCAGTGGGAAAAAAAGCAGCAAGACAAACGAGCTTCACAGAGTTTACTTCAAAATTAAAAGAAACAGTTCTAAGACCCACGTCCCCCCTTAACCTAGGTGAAGCGCTTGCGACGTTACCTGGCCGCCACAGGAAGCGAAGTTCCCCCTAATGTCTTGTTCTCACTCCATGCCGCAGGCCTATGGGACGTCCTCCCAGATAAGCAATATCTGCTGAGCCACTAGCTGAATCCTTGTATTCCAATGAACATGGCTATGGGAGGGCAACAATCTATAAACTTACCAACAAAGGCCAATTTGCGACAAGGGATGTCCAGGTTGTTAAAAAACAATTCCTTTGAGTAGTTCAGATATATTTTTAAGTAAACGATTCACTCACTTGAATTCAGATTTTGCGCAAAGTTCCCGTTTACAACACGTCTTGTTAAACAGTAAGACTGGCAAAAGCACTTTGCCTTATTTTGAAACTGAGAAATATCACTGTTGTCTACAGGAAGCTCACATGCAGTGCCTAATTTATAATTTATGAAGTGAAAGTGCCACGTACAACCGGCAACAAAACAAGCCGCAACACGCGAGCGGCTGCCAAAACGCACCGCAACTCCGCCTTGCATCGCACTTCTGGCGTCGAGACAACATTGTGCACATTTTTTCATGCTAGCTACGTGACTTTACTCGCTTGCCACAGAAAGGCTGACGAAAATGCAGCATTTGGCACTAGGAATTGCTCTCTTTATTCACACACGTTTCTCGGTACCTCTCAGGATATATTTTTTTAGGTTCGTTTTGTATTTGCTGTTGAGCGCTTTAACTTTTTGCCTACCGTAGACTAGCTGAGCTCAGCCACACGGGTTGTACCGTTCCCACCGAAGATGAGCTACACTCGTCCACGCTAAAAAAAGTGCTTGAGGGCTTGTTTTAGCTTAGTAGTGTATTTATCATGTTAGTCATGTTTATTTTGAACCAGTTTTATCTATTATACACTGTTTTTTTACCATCTTTTGAACTCTTGACGACAAGTGATGTGGGAGTCTCCTGTCGCTTGACGACAGAAAACGCCAACAGCCCGAGCCCCTAAGGAGCTTCACCCCTAAAAACAACTTTGTTTAACCCTTTCACTCATTGACGAGTATAGTCATCATTGGTCACGATGACCATACTCGTTATCGGTTATATCGGAGCCCTTAAGGTGCTTTTTTTCAAGACACTGCAGCCATGTGGTGAAGCCATCTTCGATCAATCATTTTGACACAGAGAAATAAAGGAACGTTGTTTTCATAAAATAATGGTGTCGTTTTATTCAGAAAAAAAAAAGCTCTACAAATTGAGCAAAAAACACTTTTCGGTAAATTTGGCACTTTTTTTTTTTATGGTACAGAAAGGGTGAATGGTGCCTGTGTTCTGTTACTAAAAAATATACTGTTTAAAGCGCAACGACAGCAACAACAAGTGTGGTTTTCCATAGCAATCTGCCTGCATCTAGCCAGCATTATAACTGCAATGCTCTTATAAACAAAAACTGTGCAGAAATATGTAACCTGCCTAATCAAGGCTAGGTAAGCAGCAGACGTTACACCTGTTTCATGCCCCGCTAACTGTGTGCGCGACATGGGGAATAAAGAAAGAAAGCCCTAGCGCCAAACACTGCACGAAGTCAGCCTCTGCACTGCAAGCAAGAAACACGGCACGGCAGTACGCATAGAACAACGCGCGCCGCTATGTCTCGACACCAAAAATGCAACGCAAGAAACTGCCTGTTGCATTTTAACTGCAGCTCACGTGGCTCGGCTTATTTCGTTGCTGGAGGTACTGTCACAAAACAAAGTTCTGTATGCCAATTCATCAGAATCGTGCCAAGCTCTCCACTCAATCAGCAAGCTCTGTAGAAGCAACAAAATGTGAGCCAAAGTGAAAGGCGTAGGAATACGAATTGGATGCACAATTATTTGAGCTTCTGCAGATAAAAAAGCATACCTTCAAAAGCATTTCGAAAATACATTTTATATTGCCCCACACACTTTTCACGCGCTCCTCACATTTTGCAATGCAAATGCATAATATGCTGCACGAGGCGAAAAACCAAGCATCAATAAATACCCGGCAATGGCAGAAACAGGAACAGAACCAAGAAACTTGGTGACAGGAAAGTGACTACCATTACTGTACACCAATGCAACATAGAACAAAACTTTCGAGGCACACTTAAGCCTGCTCACGTGCTTCAAATGCAAAAGCACTCTGGCTTCCCCGTGCAATACATGACTGGCACATCGCATGTGTCATGCCCAAGTTCCATGCAGCTACCAGAATGCAGATCTGTATCTGCTCAGTACCAAGTACCGAATGGTCTTTGGATTAGTCACACACCCACTAAAAGGCACTAAGAACCAGCCGGGCTTGTTGGTTATACAAGGCCAGAAGCTTACAGCCCAGAACAACCTTGATGTCGGGCTAGTTGGTGTAGCATTCTTTTGAGGGTAAGTTGCGCTTGTTAAGAACACTGAGACAGACACGGGAAAAAAACGTAGACTTTCACGAAAAGACGGCACATTTTTTCCCGTGTCCGTCTCAGTGTTCTTAACAAGCGCAACTTACCCTCAAAAGCAGAACAACCCAGACGAAAAAGAAGAATAGAACAAGACAGCACGTGTTGTTCCTTATCATCATTGTTCTGTGCCGTAGACTTTTGGCCACTATTGGCCAGTGATGATCACAGCTGCCAATTCCCACAGTGCTTGCACATTCCAAGCACATAAGCAGACAAGTGCACCCACTAATTTTTGTGTGCTACTATCATTTATGCTGCCAATGCCAAATAAAGATCACTTGACTGCAGAAATTGCTGACTCATCACTATAGCACATTTAGGTCTGTGCTGGGCTGAAACAATCTGTCCTCAATTTAACTGGCCACAAACCACCCAATTTCTGTGGAAAAGGAACTTGGCTACAATGCACTAAAATCCTTCAGGTGACGTTGTGGCTGGCATACGCCGTCCTTCATGTGATAACGCTAGCACATGCAGCATTTTCGGAAGTACAGACAGAAGCTTTGATGTTTTTTTTTTTCTTTTGTAGTTCTCTTGTGCTTGATGAAGTTAAGAATTTTCGGTACGTTTAATGTCTTCGTGGCAAAACCGAGAACGGCATAACCCTTACGACAACTGATCTTGGCACCACGCCAAGTGCAGCACATGGTGCAACCCACTCCGCAAGAGGTATTTGTTTCATGAGCCGACGCCGAGAATAGAATAGCATTTCCGAAACCACTTCGAGAGAGAGAGCCCATTTTGTTTGTTTTTTCAATGTTGCCATCGATGTCGCCACATTAACGCAATTCGAAGCGGATGCAGTACGTCAAACTCTTACCATTTGTCTAGAAAGGTGTCGTAAAACCAGAGTTCGTTGCCGGGCAGATACCTAGTAGATCGCTCCGTCTCCTGGGATCGGCAAAATAAAACGCATCTGTCAACGACGGCACAACAAAAAGCATGCAGGTCGGAACGTTGACGTAACGCACATCCAACGTTGTCCAAGCGTTGTACTGTCAGGGCAAGCGCAGGCATGCCATACCCGGTTTTAATTATTTGTTAAGGCAGTCAAAACGGCGTGCATCATCTTCCGAAGCTCAGGACGGAAATCCGACCGAGCGCGCTGTCAGCGGTGCAATTACTGTGCCCTGAAAGCGCACTCACGCGCAAGGTAAGCACCAGGAAAAGCGGGACGTGCGCGCAGTGCGCCGGCTATTAATAATACAGCACGCCGATATCGAGACAAAAACACGAACCGGCCGCTGCCGTTGCAAATGGTTCTCCTCCGCCGCCGAACCTACCCGGTAGCCTCCCCAGACGAGCACGCCGTTCTTGTACGAAGTGGCGATGTGGCCCGTTCGCTGAAGGGGCTTCGTTGTGTTCCTCCTGGTGCTCATGATGTTGGTCCTGCGCTGGCCGCAGTGCTCGCATACTCGGCTCTGTGACAATCTCCACTACACACGGCTACAACAGCGCAACACGCATGTACCAAGTCTGCGCTTGCGTTGCTTGCGTTCGACTCCGCCTTTAGAGGAAAAAGATGTCTCTTATTGGCCTGGCTACTCACGGCTAGTGCAAAGCTACACCCTAAAAACACCAGAAGTAAAAACAAAAATAATATAAAACTGCTTTCTAAAGCAAATTTGATTTTTATTGATTACCAGACGCTATATTATAAAAAAAATTTTAAAAAGAAATATTGCGTTTTGCCTGGATATATGGCATCAGTTGATGCTTCAAGCACTTGCCCTCACTTTTGTTTCTGTCTATGATGATTTGAGATAGTGAGGAGGTCGGTCATTTGAGAGTCGCCGCCGGCTGAATCTGCGGGTACATTTCTGCCGGTTTTTCCTCCGCTGAGAAAACAGCCGGACTTCTCCCTCTCGCATTATCACGTGGCGTTATCGGCCTGAGCCATGAAACTTCCAGTCTCCCTCGTCTCTCAGCTACGGCAGCTTGCGCTGAGCAACCAGCACAACTGTTCCCAGCTAAGGATGGCCCTGCACTCGTCTGCTGCAAGAACAGCGGCCGCTGCTAGTTCGGTAAGCGATTAAACGCACCGTAACGGGCCTTCACAGATCGCTCGGAAGCAGAACTCTGTTGCATTTCGAGGCACCGCTTGGTAGCAATCCAATCGCCGACGGAGAAATTGCGCCCGGGCTGCCAAGGTTACGGAGTTTATCGCGGTCATTCCATCCGTATCCACGCGTGAAAGACGTTTAGAGAGATGCCTACTTGGCGTGTATTAATTCTGTGGCTATTAACTGTTCTCATATACCCACATGCTCGTGATTCTGAACCGGACAGCCGGTGCAACCTGTTGCCACAGCTGAGGTTTCCGAAAGACCCTAATTGATTTACGGGTTCGTTAATTTTGTGCGTCACAGACACAACTGATTTCACACTGGATCATGCTTTATATCTCCGGTGCTTGAAAACGCCTAGTATACAACTTTAAAAGTAAGAAATGGGGAGCTAAACTTCTGTGTGCTAGCTTAACAAACCGCGCTCAGTACCTGAACGGGACATTGGGTTTACGGCAGCTTACGAAATCATGTCAGCTAGTACACAGATGAATGTTTGATGTGCATTCTGCTTTCACATCTGTTCTACCGGCACCCTGGAGAAACACCGCAACATTGTACCGGCACTTTCGTCTCATTGGCTAAATGAATGCGCGTGACGTGTTGCCGTGAAAATAGCGTTAGTTTCGCTATTCTCACGGCACTTCACCTGCCTTGCTCGCAGTGTTAATCCACGTTTGTTTTCGAAGTAATCCTTGCGTGTAGCCCCGTCCGCCGCAGTACGGACCACCCTTCGAACTTGTACGTTTTCTCTCTGCCGTTTTCGTACTGCCGGCAGTGCCTAGAGGATGTCGGCCGCTCAGAGTTTAACGCCTCCGTCCGCGCGGTTGCCGGAACGAAACGACGGTGCCTCGGCGGTGTTCACTGTTGGCGAACGGTTCGGGTCGTTTGCCGAACTCGAGGAGAGGATCACGAGGTTCAGCGCTGCAAACTCCGTTCAGCTGTGGAAAAGGGACGCCAGGACGATCGAAGCGGCGAAGAAGCGCGCGGGGAACATTGCGTCCAAGATGCCCGCAGCGCTCAAATATTACCAAGTACGATTTTGCTGTATCCACGGCGGCATGAAGTTCGTCAGCACCAGCACGGGTGCGCGCAAATCGTCGTAAGTCCCTCTCTGTATGTTTCCTATCGCGCAGTCTCCTTGATCACGCCTGCACTGATCTCGGCTTATACTATTCAATTCGAGTTCTATCTTCAGAGCTGACATAAAAATACGAGTTCTGCACTGGTGTGTGGAGGAACAGTACACTGGAATAGCTGAACTAGTTCAGAAAAGATTGAGGCATGTGTGTCGGTGCCTTCAATTATTTGCTACCACTGAATAACTGTCATATATTCCGGCCACTACCAGGAACTCTTGCGTTGTGACCTTTGTGTGCTTATATCCCAGTGCTGCACTTTCGAAGCTTGTCATTGCATGCTTTGGCCATGTGTCAAAGCGTTTCCATCTGTGAGACCTACAGTTGTCTCGTCTTCCCTACCCGTTGTTTACAGCACATTCAAGAAGGACTGCGAGTTCAACATCTATGTCGCGGCCAACAAAGAAGGCAGCCACCTGGAAGTCCGCTCTGTCAACTTCCAGCACAACCACCCAGTCGCACCGCAGCTCTCTCAACAGCTTCCCCAGCAGAGTCCGTTACCCCCTGACCCGAGACCCAAAGCCCGTCCTACATTGAAGCGAAAAGCGAACGAGATGTTGGTGAGGGATCAAATGCAACAAGAGAGGGGCAAAGCTGTCCTTTGCTAGTTTCTCGGTTTTCTCGGCAGGGATATGGCTAAGATAAACAATGAGCAATTTTTGTTTCGTAAAAATGTCCCCTGCGTTAAGAACTGTCCGGGCATGCCAAAATAAGATTGTCGCCTGTGGAAGGTGTGTTTGACACTTCGCACTTTCTCACTACTGACAAAAAAGGAGTTCCGCTGCCAAACTGTGTCTGGGTGCAGGGAAGTGTTCCTATGTTCTCGTACAACACATAGATCAATTTCACATCGATCCCCCTTTTAAACAAATGGAATGCCAGTTGTAATAAAAATACTAAAAGATGAAATAAGAATTAATAAAATTAGAACACTATATACCTGCACGAGTACAACAGCACCTGGTACAGCTGCTCACATTTAGCATTCACCATCCCCTCTTCTGATGCCAAGCTTTAAAAAACTAACTGGCTGACAAAAAGCCTGCAGCATGTGGGAGGCACAAACGTGCAGACCAGACCATTGAGACTGCTTTTTCACATCTTGTTGTTTCTTTGTGTCCTTGTCAGCCATGGTCATTCTTACCAATTGCAACTGATAATTTAAAGACTTGTCGATTTGATTGATTGTATAGGGTATCACGCGCCGATGCAACGCAGGTGATGAGGTGTGCTGTAGTGGAGGGCTCTGGATTAATCTTGACCACCTGGGGATCTTTCATGTGTCCCGAAATCTCGTACACATGGGCGTTTTTGCTTTTCGCCTCTATCAGAAAAGCGTTCTCGTGCTCAGCACCTCTACCAGAATGTCACCGATAAGACGATAGACCTTGGTGGTTTAGTGTTGAAGGAATTGGCTTTATTGCCACGAACTCGTTGGGTCCTAAGAACAGTGACCGCGCGCTAGTCGAGAGTGAACAACGTCGTCTTCCTCTGGCTGCCGGTCGATGATGATAGTGGGGGATGACCGTTTGCCGCGTCAATGAATACTAACGATTGCGGCATTACCCCCCACTGAGCCACCGCGGCGGGTACAATTTAAAGGCCTCAAGAAACCAGTGAAATGCTTCGCCATTTCAAAAGTTTAACACACTTTCGCTTCTGCCATGGCTGTTCTCACTTACGACTAAAAAGCACACCATTCGAGTATCCAGCAGCACGTGGCATCAGCAAATATTACCTCCAGATTGCTACGAAACAGCATTTCCGTCTGCTCGTCCTGAAAAGAAAGCCCCCCCCCCCAACTCGTGTTGCATTCCAATGACAGATCGAAAGCACTTTCAGAACATTTTTGCTCCGTTTAGAGCAACACGTTCCAATGGCAGATTGGGAGCCACCGAATCTTTTTCCAATGGCAGATGGAAAGTGCCACTGCTGCCAAGGTCACTTTAAGGAGCATAAAAGGGAATATAAAGGAGCATAAAGGGAATATAAATGCGAACAGTCTGAATCAAGCAGTGAAGGGCCCAGCTTCAATGGCGACTGGATGGACATGGTGTGTACAGTGGTATCTCGTTATTACCATATAGTGTAATACGTTTTTCAGCCTCTCTTTCTCAGCGTAATACATTTTTATTTTCATTCCTGACCAACGACCCTAACAAATAACGCGTTTCTGTGCGTTTAATATGACCACGTTCTAGCCAAAAATTGGATAACACGACTGCAAAAATGAATTTTGACCAACATTTCTAGAGATCTCACGTTTATTCTTCGCTCTACTAGCTCAAACCGCATTCCAACAAGCCACGATCTGCACATTTCAGAGACGCTGATGGCGCAGCAGCGCTGATAGGCAATGTTCCTCAACATTGTGACAATGTCGAGGAAATGCAATGCGCTCAGTTTAAAAGAACAAGTGGAAATTGCACACGAAATCGAAGAGATCCCGACGAGAAAGCGCGTGGACTTTGCATGTGAGCTCGGTTTACCAGTGTCAACGCTCAACACCACAGTTGGTCAGCAAGAAAAACCTTGAAAGAAACTGCAAGTTCTCGATCCCGCTGTCAAGCAAACGTGAGGTGCGAAGCATCAGCAAATGGAAGACGTTCTGCGCACATGGTTCAAAGAAGTTAGAGCGGCAGGAGTGAATGTCTACAGGTCAATCCTACACGAAAAAGTTGACAACATTGCGCTCTTCTTGGACATTGAAGACTAGCAGGCATACTGCGGCTAGCTTCGGCGGTGTAAAGCATGACACGGGTTGTTGTACAAAACTGTCCGGTGAAGCGAAAAATACCGGCAGCTTCGTTTTTTACATTTCAGAGGAATTTACACCTGGACGTTGAAAGGAAGGGAGAGCAACACAAATATTTGCCGGCTACTTCAATGTTGCTCAAGAAAAAGTGCGTTGCAGATAAAATACGCATATCTTCTTTCTTTTCTAACCTTTTTGGATAACACAATTTTCGCACAATACATTTTACTTTCAGGATCTCGCGAAAAACGCATCGAGATTTTATTCGACACACTTCTTTTTTTACGCCTGCCTGCAAAAAGGCAGAAGAAACTTCCATCACTGGTGGCATTTGGCGCTGTTCAGACAAGGAAAGGAGAAAGCGCATTCCGGGAAGTAGACACTTTCGGAAGTGTCCGACATGAAGGCTGCCAGGAAATTTCCTGTTCCACTCCCACTTCGGCATTAAGCTCTAGCAAGAGTAGGTGCGTTCCAAAGGCCTTTGGAAGACCTGATCTTTGGGGGGCCAGCATGTTCTGCAGAGGAGCTTGGCCACCACTCTGGATGTGCCAGTGAAATTCGACATCACCATTATCAGTGAGCAGACCAAACATTGCTGCGTTTCCCCGCTGGATACAGACAACTTCGGGAACATTATTCCTCTGCTCGCAAAGTGTTTCCTTCTACTGAGGTGTTAGAAAGATGTTTTAGCAAAGCACCTAGAAACACCTGTCCTTCACTTCGAGTTGTTGATCAATTCGCTTTCACGCTACTAACGACTAGCCTCCTGGTTAGCTTTGTTGGTAGAGCGACTGCTCCGGTTAAGCAGTGGTCCCGGGTTCGAATCCTGGACCAGGACGAATTCTTCTTCAACTGCAAAGTTTCCGAGAAAGCTGTATAGCTTTCCGTTGTAGCCGTATGGCTGCATTTAGGTGGATGTCAAACTTTCCTTTACAGAAATGAGACTGTGTAGACTTTGGTGAGAGTGCATGCAGTCTTTCAGCCACTGGTGATTCCTTGCATATTGGAAGCAACCCAAATCATTCCTCTAGCAGCCTTATGTTTTCGTCACAGCATTTGTTTCATTTGCTCTCTAAGCATTTTTCTAAAATCATTAGCACTTTTGCAAGGTGGGATTCCACAAGCTGAAGTTAGACCTGAGCTATGGAGTAAGCCGTAGTGCATTTTCGTCCACTTGGGGATCTCTGACATGCACTGAAATCTCGGTCACGTATTGAGTTTGTTTTCTACCCCATTAAAAAAAAAAAAAGAGCCCAAAGCGAAGCTCTGACCTCAAGCTCAGTAGGGTCATAGTAATGGGCACGTTCATTTTGCTGGATGCTTGCAGTATTTCAGAACTGTTGGATAGAAATAGAAAAAACTGCAGGAGCAACTTTTTTGCTTAAATTTTTAATCATACAAGAACAGCTTTGACAGCTAGCTGTATAATGAAGGGAATGATGTCTATTTCAAATCCTTGCAAGTCCTTTGTTTAAGAAAATTAGAGGAGGGGGAAAAAAATATCAGAGCCCCTTTTTTAGGAAAAAATGGTTAAAACGTGAAGCGTTCCTCTCATGCAACCTGAGCCAAAGTCCAAAATCCAAACTTTTCTGACCGTGTTAAAATGGTGCAGACGAATAGACGTTGGCTCCCCAAAATGCTTCCGACTATGCGACGCATTTTCTTCTTGAGGCGCTTGATGTGTCTTTGTGGAAACCCATTTTGTAACTTGGCTTTCCTGCAGTGCATTGTGGGCGTAATGATGGACGGCAGCAGTGAGTCAAACGACGCCATCAGTGGGGCATAGAAAGCTTTGCTGATCATCATCATTTTCTAGTGACAGCCATTCTGTAAAGTTGGCTTTCCTGCCGTGTGTCTTGCTCGGACATCGATGCCATCAGTGAGGCATAGCCAGCTTTAAAATACTAGTGCGACCCAGGTAGGGCATACATTTTCACCGCTCTGGGTTCGAAAATAAAATCTGAATGCTCTGCTGCTTGCCTGTCTCCCCAGTCAGCAGTTGTGCCATGACGGCATCTGACTGCCTGGCTCAAGCACCGCCATTCTGTTTTGGCCATTTCTTGATGCTTAGGGATGAGTTTCTTGCTGCATCACTGTTCTGTTTCTGTGTGCCATGTGATTGTCGTGAGGGTTTTGTTTCACCAAGTGCTTTCGGTATGCCATTTTTAGATGCAATAAACTTGGACAAATGCCTCATGCAGCTGTCGTGTGGATGTGTCAGAAACTCATCGCTGAACTCTTCATTAGGGGCGACTGCGAGCGGGGCCAGATCCACTTTTTAAAATAGGAGGAAGTAGCATTATAAGAGTCAAACTGAAGAACTCGGCCGGCATCTGTGTATTGGCGGCTTTCTCTTCCAATTTCACAAAAGGACCTAAAGAAAGGGCAACAAAAATTGAGAATGCAATTTTGCATTTCATATTTGCAATAGAACCCAGTGCCATGTACTCAGTCATGGGCACGTTACCGAAAAAAAGTAACAGTGTTACAGTTACAGTTACCTAACCCAAAAAAGTAACTCTGTTACAGTTACAGTTACGAATTTTCCAAAAGTAACCAGTTACAGTTACAGTTACTGGAAAAAAGTAACGTCGTTACTTTTCCGTTACTGTATAAAACTAAGTAATAGCTAAAAAAATTGGCTTATTTAATAGAAACGTACGAAGGCATGCAGGCAGTAAAAATTACACGTAGTAGAGCCTACACGAGGGGAACCTAAAATGATGCACACTCATGCCCTAACCAACAATCGTTGTGTACGCCTCATTTTTTTTCATTACGGAAGTTTTCTATCCATCATGCGGAACTTTATTTTTTTGTTGCTGCACTCTCGCTGTAACAAATTTATTTGCACACATCATTGTAGCATAGAATTAGTTGTTTTTCAAAGTTGGAATCAGAGAGGCCGAAATTACACTATACAGAGCTGGAGGATGACAGAGCCGACACAATCTTTCAATGTCAACTTAATTTATTTTCGCCTACAATGCCGTCGCTTGACCGCCCCGCGTAGTGAGAGAGAATGGGAAAAAGGGGGCGGAGGTGGCGGGAAACAGACGTGGGAGTACATCGATTGTCGAGGTGTTTTGAAAGATACCCCCCCAAAAAAAGCGCTTCGTTAACTTTTTGTTTCGTACTTGTGGTCGGAGACGGGGACCAATTTGAGCCATTGACGAAGCGGCGTTTGTCTGTGGGCCCTCGGAGTCGTTCTCCCGCCCCAACCCCCAGCCACCCCCATCCCCGGAATAAGACAAGATATTTCCAAAGGGAATAGAAACTGAAGTGAACGCTTTACTGTTTTCCCCCTCCTCCTCCTCCCCCCCCCCCCCCCCCCCTCCATGTCCTCACAAAGGCGGATTTTGCTGTTTTGACGGGAAAACACTGCTCTCACAATCCCAGCCTTCCACAGCAATCACGTCGCCGATCCCACGAACCCCTCCCTTCGTTTGCTTTGAGGCGTAAGCCGAACGAAGCTCGCCCAAGTATTCCTTGCACCCAACATTCAGGAGCACATATAGCTTCTGTTTTCGTTTCGGCCACAGCCTTCGAAACGAAGTCGCGAGGCTTTACAAGAACATTTCTTCGTGCAGTGGCAGTGTGGTCAGACGTCTTCGGGCCAAGATGCTGGCTGGTGTGAGGGCAGCCGGGGGCCACCATTGTTGGGGTCGTCGTGTGTGTGGAGGGGCATGAAATTTATTACTTCCTCGACCTCGTTCGAGCACTGTTGACAGCTCGATGAAGCCTCTAGACCAGGGGTCCCAAACGCGTGGTCCCAAATACGGCCATCGGTCTCGCGCAATAGTCGCAAGTAACTGCGACTTGTGAATCGAACACTCTAGAGTGCGCTTAGGGCTAGACGAGCGCGAGGCCGCCGAGAGACTCCCCGCGGCGTTTTATGACCCGGCAAGCGGGGCTGCACGTCGCTAATGAGAAAGAGACGCCCTGACCGGAGTTTTCCAGGCTTCCGCGAAAGTGCAAAGGTTTCAGAGCGTTGTGCGGCGTTTGTGGGTGTTTGTTTTCCTGTTCGCCTTTGTGTCAAACACTTTTACTGCGCCACAGATGTGGCGAAAATGGTGCAGCCGCGCGTCGGACTATAGGTTCTGGCCCGTCGACATGCATCCACGTGCGCTTAGGCGCGTGTCGCAGCGTATGGGTGAGAGCGATGTCGCACTGATGGCTAAAATACTGCAGCTTAGACTTAGAAACTTCGAGCCCTCAGTGGACCGCGTGGGACACCACACACACGTGCACGCCTAAACATTTCTAGACCAGATCTTTTTCACCCATGCAAAGGGAGTGAGCTGGAATAGATGAAGTAGACGAATGTTCTGCGGAAGAAAGGCCGAAAAAGTGAAACGCGCAAACTGTACATCGGTCGTTAATGAGTGTTGCTGTTGGATAATTTTTTATAGAAATAAAGTAACTGTAACGATATTTATCGTTACAGTTACTCCACACAAAAGTAACAGTGTTACAGTTACAAGTTCCTCTAACTTAAAAGTAACTAGTTACAGTTACAAGTTACTGAAAAAAGTAACTAGTTACCGGTAACGCGTTACTAGTAACTAGTTACTGCCCAAGACTGCATGTACTTAGTCATTTGAAACTGGAGAAAATTGTGAAGTCTTGCTATGTGCCAGTGAGCAGGGATACTGAGATGCATTTAGACTTGCTATCAGTGTGATGGTGACTATTGAAACATGGTACCATCTGCTTGAAAAAAACAAGCAGATATTTCACAACATGCGAACCATTCCTCGTAATACGAGCTGCAGACTCCAGCCGCTAGACAGACGCTAGGTGCTAAGCACTAAAGTTTGGCATCGCTGTGTGCGCTACATACTAATGCATCATGCTTTTGCAGCCGGAGTTCCCATACAGAGGGGACATCCCGCTACTGCAGTGCTTGCTGTACATATTTGCGGACACGCTGATAAGATCCGTGTCCATATAACGGGCATCAACGATTTGTGGTTTTTTTTTTTTTTTTTTTAGGCCATGGGTACGTCAGAGCAAAGGTTACAAAGCTGAGTGCATCAAAAGCTTCAAATAGCCAAAGAAGTGGTAAAAAGCATAGTAATTATTGGTAGCGGTGTGGCAGTTAACACTGCAAATTGTTCATTTTCAATGTTTGAAGGAGGGGCTGGTCAAAAAGCTTAAACACGAAAGTGAACAGCAGGGAGGTTTGCCGTGAGAACAGCAAAGCGCTTATTTTCAAGGGAAAGCTGCGTGGTTATATAAGCAGATGAGAAGAAAGTGCTGGCACCATTTCGGCTGTGCATTTCTCCCAGCTGCCGGTAGAATAAACACTTTCAAAAAAAAAAAAAAAAAAAAGGCTGAAATTCTGTGAATGACTTGGTGCAGCTGAAACCTTCAAAGAAGTATGGTGTTCTGGGCAGGATACTGAATAAACACTGCTTAGGTGTTGCCTTAGTATCACTTGGAGAAGTGCTCAATCCAGGCTCCTAGTGCTGTGAGTGGGTCACAGCAGAAATTGTTTTTGGTGGATACACTGACTAATGGGACACAGCACTGGGTTTTCTCTCATTCCTGCTGAAAGCCCGTGGCTGAAGATGCAGTCTCCATATTTAACTTATTCTGACTTGGAGTGCAGAGATCCAGCCCTATTTAGCTTGGCAGAAGATGTCAGTTTCGTGGGGGCCATGTTATTCATTTTCCTATTTGGTGATGCAGGGCGGCCATCGGATCGAGTCGGACACGTTTGGGGAGCTGAAGGTGCCGAGCGACAAGTACTATGGAGCGCAGACGATGCGTTCCATGCTCAACTTTGACATCGGCGGCGAACACGAGAGGATGCCGGTATGTTGTCTGCAGACGTCCTCAATCTTCTCCCATGCCTGAAACAAACAAACAGATCTACTTTTTACAGAAACCTCTAAAGGCAAGATTGTTGTGTCCTGAGAGCAAAACGGCTAGTTCACAAACACATTGTACTTGGGGGCAACAGCCCTTTGCTACGCTGTAAACTGACGTGAAAATAAGTGAAGCTGCAGCATTTCAGGTTTCATGCTGTTTGTGACGTCACAAGCTGTGAAGGTGGGAATTTCATGTGCAGGCTTGCAAGTGTATGGAGAAAAAATGACGACCTGCAAAATTGGGTCAATTGCTCTTATGATTGCACTCCTGTTTGACTTGTGGTTTGCCACTGTGTACTGTCTGTAACAGAAGAGAGAGCCTCTAGCTTTTATTTAACGTAAAGAAAAGCTTAAAAACAAAGCGCTGACAAAGTGACAAAAAGTGTAATGTTTACATTGAAATGACAATCATGTGTTGTCGACTCAAACGCCTAACAACAAAAACAGAACTTGCAAACTATGGCAAGTATTGTTGTGCAGAAGATTCATTATGAAAGTTCAACAGTTTCAGCAGTCTCTGTCCTGTTAGTTGTGTAGCAGTGGCTTGCCTTTGGAAGCATTCAGCAAGCGAGACAACGTTATAGGTTAAAAAAAAACACAATTTTTGGTGCAAGGAAAGTTCCTGAACAATTGAAACAAAACAGCTTGTCAGACATAGTCACGAAGGAATGCGAGAAAAAAAGAAATTCTGCGCAAAACTTGTGTTCGATCAAGAGTCATAGTGAGCTTCTTTGCACAGCTGCGGTGTTGCGCAACAAAGCCTCCCCAGGAGCGCTTGTTGTGCGGTGAAGCTTGGAAAATGGGCGTGTCGTGTGGCAGAGCCAACTTAATTTCTTTAATTCGTAAATTTAGAATATCTAAAGACCTTGAGTACTCTGAAAAGCGCATATGCGCTGAAAATGAAATCGCAAGCAGTGCTGATGAAATACTTTGTTTCGAGTATTAGCCCACCCCTGTATTTTTTTTGTTTTGTTTTATCCCAGCAGTTTAGAAGTGCTTTGTTCTGAGTGGCAAACAGAAGCTATGTCTTAATAATATAGCCACTTCATTTTGGTTCAAGGCATACTCGTTTCTGTTGGAGTGGAGAACAATTGCAAACCAATTAAGCCGAAAATGGAGGCAGGTTTTGGCAGTAGTGTTCCGCTGGTCTGAAACCCTTCCTTTGTGTCAGGCTTCAAAAGAACACCCCTGACGTCCAAGTAGAGTAGAGCTGCTACCACGTCAGTGTAGCCCCGTTGTGGAGCCCGACTGTTTGTGTTCTTGCCCCTGGTGTGCAGCTGCCCGTGATAAAGGCCTTCGGCATCCTCAAGAAGGCAGCGGCCATTGTGAACAAGGAGTTTGGCCTGGACCCCAAGCTGGCAGATGCCATCTCGCAAGCCGCCGACGAGGTCAGTTCATCGCTCGATCTGGACTGGGCCCCCATTGGGCATGGGAAGACTGCTAGACACGTAATGAAGTGGGTCAGCATGTGACACTTAGTGTCCTATGAAGTGGGCTGTTGTTTGTTTTACGCCTTTCCTTGCGTGTCAGCAGTCATTAACAGAAGGGGCACCGCACGAGTGAACGCAAATCGTCCAATCATCTCTTATCATGTGATGCAAATGATCACTGACACCGAGCATCCGTATGCTGCTATGCTTCGCACCCCCTCAACAACCCCTGCACAAATCTCTTCCTGCTGTTTTTTATTTGTTTGGTGATTTGGCACTTGCAGCATTGTAGCTGTTAAGCTGAGTTCTCCAAAAAAGGTGGGTGGGAAGAAGGAGAAGGTCTCTGTTCCAGCACCTTCTCCTCCTCCCTGTCACGACGAGTGCTGTGGGCAGCTGAGCCGCAGAGTGAACGAACGCCCGCCTGGCGGCCTTTGGGCGCAGGTGATTGACGGCCGGCTGGAGTCGCACTTTCCCCTGGTGATCTGGCAGACCGGCTCGGGCACCCAGTCCAACATGAACGTCAACGAGGTGATCGCCAACCGCGCCATCGAGATCCTGGGCGGCAAGCTGGGCTCCAAGAGCCCCGTGCACCCCAACGACCACGTCAACAAGAGCCAGGTACTACCAGTGCAGGGGCAGTGTGGCGGTGGGGCACACCCTTCGTACGCAGAGCACCCCCCCACCTTGCAACTCGTGCCGTTGTCAGGGTTACATTTAAGCGAGCCGCACATTTTGTGCTGTGGCCATAATGAAAGTTATTAGGAGTTCCCAAAAATGATGCGTTGTCATCATTGCCTGCACTTGAACAAAAATCAATTTTGTTACTGTTGCGAGTGAAACCACCGATACAGTGGTGTTGATGTTTAGGGCAAATGCCATACACCTGGCTTGGATTAAAACAAGAAATGGGCCACTGCACTTGTAGGGAAGATAAACAAGTTCTGGCAAATTGCTCTTGCATATCAAAGAGGCTTGTTCCCCCAACGTTAATGCAAAGCCATCAAGTGCTTGTCCTCAGTCTCCTATCTGCAGCTATAACAACCTCGTGTCATCTACACTGGGAGCTTAAAAATGCCCTCACATGTAAGGCATATGTAAACTTGTCAGTGGCAGCTGTGAGCAGTGCTTCACAAATCTCTGCCTGTGAAGCCATGTGAAAATATGGCGACACCACTCCTTGTAACGGTGCAGGAATAGGGTGAAAATGTCACCACGTCTGTTGTCCTCGATCACATTGTTGAATGTGACACCCAAAAAATTCCACCTACAGGCTGCACCACTGTGTAGCTTACACTCCTGGTAAGTTCAGAAGAAGGCTGCCAGCTGTATGCTGAAAAAAGTGGTACATATGAGCCAGGGGCCATGGAAGCTAGGGCACACAATGTGGAGATGAGGGAAACGGAACTGTGTCCTTTGGTTTTTGTTGTTTTCTTTTCCCCTACAATGCAATGGGGCATCTGCAGTCAGGGAGTAGTAGCACACTAGTGTCTGCAGCAGGCAAACGCACTGTTGGCCAGCATGCAAGGAGATGATATGGAAAGCAGCTGTTTAGATGCAAAAAAATTAACCGTGTTTGAGGGTTTATTTTTTTTTTCTGCTGCAAACAATGTTTTTCATTTTATTGTATATTTTGGCATATACTAAGCTGTCACACCAGCACATAAAAATACAAATCATCGAATTTTTTTTTTAACTTTCAGCAATATCACTCTTTCAGATACTTTCACAAGTTGTACGCAGAGAAAGTTTACAGTAAGGGATTCAGAAAAAATCATTTAATAAAGTCTATGAAAATGGTGGTCGAAAGAGAGGAATATGCATTGGACATTTCAGTGTTCCAAAAGTATTTCCCTGCTGAGTGATATAACCATGGCAGTGTCTAGCCTCTTCGTGCAAAGAGCTGCTTATTATTGCGTCATTGCTTGCTCTAACATTTTGAAATAATTTCGAACCACCCACTCCCCTCTGTAATGCCCTTGGTTCCTGAGGAACCCTCCCATAGTGTCCATGCCTATCATGAGACATGCTTTTGTGTGCCCCGACTACGTCCCTGTTTTTTTTTTATGTTTACATCTTCACCACCGTGCGATGCGGTGCTTCCAGAGCTCCAACGACACGTACCCGACCGCCATGCACATAGCGGTTGCCATGGAGATCGACACCCGCCTGCTGCCCGCACTCAAGAAGCTGCACGATGCCCTGCGCACCAAGGCGCGCGAGTTCGACGACATCGTCAAGATCGGCCGCACGCACACCCAGGTCAGTCTGCCGGCACTGCCCTCCAAGGGGGAAGAGAGGCGGCTCTGGGAGCTTGAGAGCCCTTACAGGGGGCACGAACTTTGTTCTGTTTCGAAGAACTAGCCTTTGGCAGCTCACTGACCGCCATCCCGGCTACTAAGTACACTGCTTATTAACTGAAAAAACACCAGGAATATTGAAGACCTTCCAAGTTTCGCACTACAGTGATGTAACAAGGCCAGAGTGACATAACATGGGCCAGCACTGTTATGAGTGTGTTGATTCCACATTAGCGGTCAAGTTATAGGATCAAATGGAACTAAAGGTCCCACTGCAGCATCCCAGTCGTGTTTCCTGGCGCTGGCCTAGCTCGGCGGCCGTCAACTGCACAGACGACATTCTGTGAAGTCATTGATTGACCGTGGGGTTTAACGCGCCGACGCAACGCAGGCGATGAGGTGCGCCGTAGTGGAGGGCTCCGCATTAATTTTGACCACCTGCAGGGGATCTTTAATGTGTGCTGAAATCTCGTACACACGTGCGTTCTTGCTTTTCGCCTCCACCAGGAAAGCAGCCGCCACGGCCGGGAAGCGAACCCGCGACCTCGTGCTCAGCAGCGCAATGTCTTAGCCACTGAGCCACCGCGGCGAGTTTTTGTGAAGTCATAGAAAAACTGCCATAAAGCGGCTGGGAAATCACCGCTGCTTCATCCGTTTTCCTAAATATCTCCATTACCTGTTTGGAGTTTGAAATAAAATTAGTGTCGTCGTTATGAGGACAAGGCAGTCTCATTAATAACCCAGACTTGTATTTTGTATTCATGGTTCTTTTAATTTAAAGCAACATCAACACTCAGAGACTTGTCCAAGCAGGACGTTGTGCCTGTGTTTGTTGTAGGTCAAAACTTTGTTTTATTTCTCCAAATTTTCGTTATAATTTATCCGTGGTGTGATTGGTTTTCTCTCACTTATCATTTGTTTTAGGCGAAAGTGCAAGCAGGAAATTCTTGATACTGAGACTGTTCTCGAGAAGGGGAATTTAGAGGCTAAAGTGGTGTTCGTTCTAAGGCATTTTTTTTTAAACTCAAATTCCTGCTTAATTTCAGAACCAAGATGGTTTCTTTTAATATGTACCACCTCAGCAGTGCTTCTTGGCCGCTCTGACCATGTTGGCATATGCGTCAAAAAAGAATTGTTGCTTTGTAAGGATCGTCGCAGCTCGGTGGCTATTCCAGATACGCCTAGTATTTGGAAGAAATTTATAGGTCTTTTCAATTGAAAATAAGAGTGGTACAGACTATCTCTCTCTAAAAAATGGCTGCCTTTTCTACCCGCAGGATGCAGTGCCGCTGACATTGGGGCAGGAATTTGGCGGGTATGCTGCCCAAATTGAGTACGGCATTGAGAGGGTCAAGGCGGCCTTGCCACGCCTCTACTACCTGGCCGCTGGTAAGTGCCACGCCGCCATTGCTTTGCGTTCACAGCATCGCCGCTTGCTCTGTGTTGCAGTGCACTCACGCGATGGTTGTGAGGGTCCTGTCTTGCCAGAGGTGCACCTGTGGACAGTGCGCGAGTCCAACAGGACAGTTGCAAGTGGTGTTTTTGTGTGGAAGTTCATAGTCTAGATCAGGGGCTCTCAAGCATGTTGGTCCCAGGGAACCCTGCTAAGTTCCATTAAGTGCCAAGAAACCCCCCCCCACTCCTGCCAGTTTTCATTCCGTTCATGCTACATTACGTGCAATAAATTCAAAAGTAAGCTAGGGTATAGTTTTTTTCCCGTCGACTTTACCCGAATGCGTACGCTAGCGGCACCTATCTCCAAACAGGAGAAATGCGCATGGGGGTAATATAAGGCCGAGATTCAAGTGCAATAGTTTAACCACGTGGCCCGTTTTCGGAGTCTGGCTGGCTACAAGCTGCTGATGAGATTTATTGCGCAGCTCGCGCGTTTCCGTTACGCGCCGAGATGTGCTTACTGACACTCGGGCGTGAGTAATGGAGGTTCCTTAGATCGATCGCACCTCAAGTTCACCATATAAGACTTTGTGACTGCGGAACCAGGGAAAATTTATCAGTGGTTCGCGGAACCCTGAGGAGGGGCCTGCGGAACCCCTAGGTGTCGCGGAACCCACTTTGAGAAACCATGGTCTAGATGATAGTGGAATAATCAGTGAAAATGCTTCAGCCGTACATTGCTTAAAAGTACATTGATTTCTTCATGTATCATCTTAGCTGCACAGTAAATGGGCTTTGCTTTGAGAAATAAATGTTTATTTGCACTTTTTTTTTTCAATCAGCAGCACCAACTACACGAGGGGCTTTTTCGACCCCCGGCACTGAACTAGTCCTGATGGCAGACTGCTTACTGTCTAGCAAGTGGCCACTGCCTGTCCATGAACGCAACTTGGGTTTCTAATTTGTAGAATTACATTGTCTTTGTTGCAAGCTGCGACAAATTCAATCAGGTAACAGGTGCAGCAATGCACTGGCTGAAGTGGTAGGATAGCAGACATGTTTGTTAAACAAGCCTTCTGGCTATGAGCTTTACATATGAGCTCAAATATGAGCTTTATTGTTACTTGGAGGTTGATAAAGTTCACATATGTACACTTCGCCCTCATTTTGTGTAAAAAGTGCCAGCAACAGCTATGCCATCCTTATGCGATGCGGCAGGAACTATTAGGATGCAGTTGTAGTCGTGACTGCATAGGTGGTATACTAAAAGGGGGTGGTGTTAAATTATAAATTTAGCACATTTTTGGGTTAGTGAGTGCCACAAGGTTATGGTTTTATTATAGCAGATGTGTGTACAGCTTTCTGTTGGAGTGGGCAGCACATTGAGATCGCTGCATGGTCATGTGTTCAGTGAAAGCTGCATAGTTGTAGAAGCGACTTAAAAAAGAAAAAGAAAACAGGAGCATGATAAAGGGAAATGCTTTTACCTTGGGAGATTTGGACGTAGATCGGACTGTTGTCCCTGTCACCGGGTCTGTGTTGCCAGCAAAGTGCTGAAGAAATATGAAGGCCACAGCTGTTATCTCAGAATGGCTGTACTTTGGCAGTGCTTGGGTCTTCTTGGGGGTGATTCGATTGGAGGTGAAAGAAAGATTGAAAGAAAAAAAAAGGTTCCTGATACATTTCTGTAAGTACAGTATGCCTAGTTGTGTGAAATGAACTTAGAATTGTCAATGGATTGGTAAAATGTTAATTTTGCTGTGAGAAGTCAAACAAAATTTCGGACGAATAAACATACTTTAGTGTTTGGATTTCTACAGTACTTTCGATCGAACTTTGTGTTGGCTTTTTATGCAAACTGTCTGTCTCAGTCTCTGCTCTTGTTCTCATAATTTGTTTCGTTACTTGTCACACATGGTGCCTAAATGCGTTCTTCGTCCCACGCTGTCACCAGGTGGCACAGCTGTTGGCACGGGCCTCAACACCAGGATTGGGTTTGCAGAGAAAGTGGCTGAGAAGGTGTCCCAGTTCACAGGTGAGCAGCCTTTTAGACACCACCTGCAGCTCTAAGTGCAAAGTCGGTTTACACCCTTCAGGAGGAGTTTTTTTCCCCTCGTAGCATGTTCTTCTTGGGGTAGGGATATTTCCACGTCTTAGTAGGTTTGCCGTGCACGCTTCCCCGTAGCAGTAGGATCCGAAAGGCAGATAGGGAGAGGGGGCATGTGGTGAGCATGTGCAGAAAGTTGCGATAACCATGTAATAAGTACAATGCCCGTTATGATGGCAGTTGCACGCATTATGTTTACTGTGCAGTTCCAAATAAAAGAGAAGCAGTACAGCAGCATGCGCTGGGAAGCCCACCTTCCCTGTGTGCCTTTTCAGCTCTTTGCTAACACACCCTGCTTTAAACAAACGCATAGTTTTTATAAATAGGGGCGCATGGGTGGGCCTCAGTTTTTTTTCACTGGTGGTTTGTTTTCACAGAATTGGGTGTGAGTGGAAAATGTATTGTTTTTCTCGGCAGTTGTCACAAAGGGGCTGTGCTTTGTGGCGCCAACAGCTTGTTGACTGCAGGGGTTGCCGCACAATTTTCGTTTTGTCGCGCGCTCCCAAGTGCAGTAGATGGGATAGCTGCGCGCGAGTAAAGCCATCCTGGTTTCCACTCCTACCAAGAGTTCAGAGGGGAGTGAAAAGAGCCAGTGTCGCAGAAAGGATCTTGGAAGATTGCGTCTCGGGCATCTTCAGCTTTCGAACTGCAGTCATGAAAGCAAACTCTGTAGTATCCTGTAATTGTTCGCCTTACCAATGCGCCAGTCGAATTGCAGTTCCGTTCAGAAAACAAGACAAGGTATTCAGCGAACCAAACCATTGGCGCCTTGTCGAAACACCGGGGCGAACAAATTCTTTGCGTGTCAGTATTGTTGCATTTGCAGTGAGGCAGTCTCTCTGTGGGTGTGCGCTCATAGTGCCTGCCTGCCCACACCACCGCAGGCCTGCCCTTTGTGACGGCGCCCAACAAGTTCGAGGCCCTGGCGGCCAACGACGCCATGGTGGAGGTGTCCGGCTCGCTCAACGTGCTTGCCTGCAGCCTCATGAAGATTGCCAACGACATCCGCTTCCTCGGCTCGGGGCCCCGGTGCGGCTTTGGCGAGCTCTCCCTGCCCGAGAACGAGCCGGGCAGCAGCATCATGCCCGGTGGGTAACACTTGGCCGGGGCTAGGCTTCTGCCATAGAACCACGTGGCCACCTTCGTGCCAGGGCCTTGTTTTCTCTTAACTGGTGCGCCAAGCCACGTCCAGGGGGGGATTTGCGTTTGAGATGAAAATCTCCTTTTCTGGTTTAGGGCTTGGAGGTTTTGCTTTGTACAGATGACTTCAAAGTGGAATCGACCATCCGTGTGAGGTGCCCTCGGTACAGGGCCCGCCAGTGCAAAACAGAAAATAAGACCGTTTGCCACTTGGCGCTTGTCGACGAGTGTGAGTCTCAACCTGAGCTGCTGTATTTTACATAAATGGTGGGCAGTGGTGCACAGTGGTGTACGTGAGAGGAGGTCAGTAAAGAAAAGCAACGCCTCACCTCGCCTATGATCACATTGGTCATTATAGTATGTATGTAGCACTCTTCCCCTTTCTAGTTTGTGTGGTGCTTAGAGAGCAGGTGGTTAGAATCGGTGGGATTAGTGCACTTCCCGGCCCTCTCAGGGGCCAGTAAGTTGCGTGTGGTGGTGCATTACATGAAAAACTAGCTTGCTGGGTGCAGTGTTGAACTCTTCAGGGCCGACAAAGTGGGCACGAGCCGCCAAGCACATGGGTGGAGGCAAAAGCGTGAACACCTGTACTGTTGCCACATTTCAAGAGGGTTGCATTGTGGGGCACGTGTGCCGTATCGGTCACTTGCTCCTGCCATGAATTTGTGTGCCTTCGTAGAAAACAGGACCGGGAGAAGGAGGAGGAGTTAGTTAATTCTGTGGAGGGGTGAAATAAGATAATTCAGGGGCAAAATGTCTGTGCAAACATGCCAGGATAGAGACATTGGATCCGTCATGGTGGTGGTGATGACTGCATGTCTAGCTGAAAAGTCTTTGACTAGGCAAACAGATATGTAACGTTTAAATCGAAACGCAGAACCAAGTTTACCCGTGCACAATGAAGTGAGTTGTAGAAGACAGTGGACGCTTCGTGTTGTCTTGTTTGCATTCATAACTGTGTTTCCGCATAGTTTGTGCCTTGCGAGACATCAACTCTCCCCCCCTTCCTTCACTCCTGCCCTGCCCCTGCCCTGCTGCAGGCAAGGTGAACCCGACGCAGTGCGAGGCGGTGACCATGGTGGCAGCACAGGTGATGGGCAACCACGTGGCCGTCACGGTGGGCGGCAGCAACGGCCACTTTGAGCTCAACGTCTTCAAGCCCCTCATCGTGTCCAACGTGCTACGCTCCACCCGCCTCCTCGCCGACTCGTGCGTCTCCTTCACCGACCACTGCGTCACTGGCATCGTGGCCAACAAGTGAGTGACGAGCGGGGGCATACCCAAAAGCAGCTTCCTGTGCTACGGTCGAACTCCAATTTCCAAGGAGATTGGGAGCCTTCGCATAATGCCTTCTCTATTTGACAGGGTTCCTAATCGAACAAGATACACCTGCACACTGACAGCTGAAGGTAATGTGTGGCTTGTGCGGCTGGAGAGTGATCAGAGCCTTTGGGGCAGCCTTAAGTACTATCCCTTGGCATTGTAGGAGTCGAGTGATAATGTGGTCTCCCACAGCAGTCTCCGTCTTCCACAATATTTATATAAGTACAGCCTACTTTATTTTAAAGAGCTCTCATTGATTTTGGTGATAATCTTTTATTTGTGTATTTGTGTCATTTAGAAGAACGGCAAACTTGTCAACGGCTTGTACTTTTGTGATGCCATGAGAAACATTTTTTGTTTTTATACGGAGAGGTGGCAATTCTGCGCAAAATTTGGAAACGTCTATTTTGCAGCTTGCTCGGCAACCGGAATGCTTTCTTTGTCCTTATGTGTTACGTGCTTTTATTGAAGCCCTTGTGCAAATTTTGGCACAAAGTGGCTTTTACGGAACTCATTCTGAAATTATTAGAGTTGAAGGGGCACTGAAGGCAATTAGCAAGCTTGGTTCAGACAGAAGTTCAACTGCCCCAAAGCCCTCTCAGTGTTTATTTGGCAGCAAAAGAATTGCCTAGAAACTACCAATGGAACAACACGCTTTATCCCTCACACCATTTCATGACATTTCACTTGATGGAAACAGCGACCAGAGGTGAGCGAGACTGCGGCGTGGTTTAGCAGGAAAGCTAAAACCTACCAAGGGAAGTTTCACGGCTGCAGGAGCCACTGGTCGCGTGCTCTTGGCGTCGTTAGTGGCTATGCCAAACCTGAAATAACCATCGCGACTGCCAGCGGCACCAGGACTTGGCAGCTTGCGAATGTCGGCACGGCTTGAATTGTACCTCTACATTTATGATTGTTTATGACTTATGAAAGTTAACAGGCAAAGAAAGATTTTACGTGTTTCTCTGAGAGCTTGTGTGCGCACTTATCGTTCTATTGTTCGTAGAACTTTTGTCACATCTGCTCAGCCGCTGTTTACATTGATCATCTCTGCTGGGCAACCGATAGCTTCATTTTTTTTACCATTTATGAGATTATTTTGAGGCTACTGCCCTAGAGACGAGTATATTCATTTTCTGGGGGATGCTAATCTATTCAGACCAACTTCGGTTTTGCCTTCGGTGTTTCTTTAAGAACAAAGTGTAAGGGTTGGAGATGTTACTGTGGTGGACCCTATTCTTAGATTTTTTGCATAGTGTGCATTCATTTGTGTGGGAATTTGCAGTGCAGATGTTCAAAAGTTTAAAACTGTTGTCAGTACCAAGACTGGAGCTGACATGCGAAGGATTGGCATCTTCGTTCCTAGAAATGAAACAAGACTTCACAGATACCCAAACCTGACTTTTTCAGTTGTTGCCCAAGAGATGGGTTATAATTGCAAGAGAATGGAATGGTAATTGTAATAAGAATGGTAACGGCAACACTACCTCCACTAGTACTCAGTTTTTAAGTTTGGAGATGGAAGTGGCTTTCCAACCATAAAAGGGTCAAAAGTTGGGCGAGTTGGTATTGACGCATCTTAAAATTCAACTGCGCGCAAATTAACGAGGACGTGAACACACTGAAGACACCACAAGCTCAGCTCCGGTCGCCACTGCGCTTGTGGTGTCTTCAGTGTGTTCACGTCCTCGTTAATTTGCGCGCAGTTGAATTTTAAGATTTCCAACCATCAGCTAAGATGAAAGTCTGCAAACTTGCGATTTCCTGCCATGCTTGTTTTAAGGCATAGAAAAGTTTTTGCGGAGCTCTTAGCTTGGCCTAAAGTTTTTGCACCACTTACTGAAGGTTATAACTGAGAAATTGGAAATATCAGTTTTCATATTGTCAATTTGAGATATCGTATTTCAACAAAATTATTACCTTCGTAAGCGCAAAAGTCGCTACTCAGAGGCCTGCATTAAGAGAAACAAAAATCAATGGGTTTATCATTATGCTTTCTGGGTCAATCTTGGTTGTAGTGCCACTGTTTGCGGCTTGCTAAGGCCTCTTGTAACCGGTAACTTTGCTTTTAAATATTTTCTTCCTTTCTAAACCTGAGAAGGTACTCTAGGCCCAGTAAACTTCAGGGTGCCAGCAGGAAACGCACCACTTGGTACAACTTCGAGACGGGCCGAGGTGGTTCATGGGAGGGGGTCGCTGTCCTTTGGTGCAGGGAGCGCATCGCGAAGCTGCTGCACGAGTCGCTGATGCTGGTGACTGCGCTGAACCCGCACATCGGCTACGACAAGGCGGCCAAGATCGCCAAGACGGCGCACAAGGAGGGCTCCACGCTCAAGGAGACGGCCGTCAAGCTGGGCTACCTCAAGCCCGAGGAGTTCGACAAGTGGGTCCAGCCCAAGGACATGCTGGGCCCCAAGTGAACCGCTGCTCTGCGCCACCCGGTGCTCAGCTCCGGTCGCCACTACTGCCCGGACGTGCCGCTCACACGGTGCTTGTGTTTGCTCTCGGTTGGGCAGGGTCGTCACGTAGGTGAGCCTGTGGAGTTCACTCGCGCTGACCCGTCTCCTCGTGACAAGCACTTCACCGGTGGCACGTCAACTCTGTGACTTTATTAATAATAAAGATGCCATGCATCTGTTAATGTCTTTGCAGTGACGGTCACTGTTCGATTAGAACACCATGCGGGAAAGTTGTTCTCTGGGCATACATGCCCTGTGCACCTTGGATAGTCACAATCATTGTGCCCAATGTGTGAACTAAAGTGTGACGACCAAGTGCTTCGTGGAGCCGTACAGTTATGTAGAACCAGAAGGTAACGTGTTTTTTTAATCTGAGACCTCGCTGGCTAGTAGACCTTGGTTTTAAAAATGGCAGGTCACCTACGTGTGAGCTTGTGGTGCGAAAGCTACACACGGTGGGAACCTGTCAAGCTAGCATTACCAGTTTGCATTCTGTAGCGCACAACACGAACGGCATGTCTGCGTTAGACATCGACCATCTGTGAGAATGGTACTGTTAAAATCACTGACTTAAGACTGCAATGTCAGGCTCAGCTGGACCGAATTTTTAATGTAATAAAACTGCACTCTAAAAATGCAGCAGCAACTTTAGGTTGCTATAAAACGAAAATCTTGACTGCTTGCAGTTTCTGGCTCCAGAAGTTAGCTTAATGCATGCCGACCTTCACATCCTCCCATAACTCTGCCTCTCCTGTGACATGCTGCCCCGACGGCTGGTTGGCTTGTTGAAAGATGGCAACTGCCGCAAACTCTGCTCTAGCAACATTGCTCTTCGACCACTGGTATTCACAGCCTGGAGGTTTTCTTCGCCAACTCTGTCGACCGTTACTGTAGGGCATCAACTGCCAATCGCAGTTCAGCACCACAGTCAGGCCAAGGAGTTTACAAACACCTCACAGCAGATGTGGCAGCAAGAACAGCCCTACGTGAACTTTACTTTGCTAGTGTCCCCCCCCTCCCTTTTGTAATGCCAAATGTGCTTAATGTACGAGGTTTCTGCCTTTAGGATGACGTTGCACTATTTACTCAACTATCTACGTACGGCTTGGCTAGGAGTGATAGTGTAAAAGAGCTTCTTGATGTGGAAGGGTAAAATTAATGCGTCTGGAAACCTTTCTCAGGCATTTTCACAAGTTGCAGTATATGCAAACTTAACCTTTGAACACTGCCACACTGGTTGCCTTACCACTAAAGATTGCAATTTCTTTGCAACTAACTGCGAAAGCTACAGTTTCTTCCTGGTAGCAGTGTAGACACAGCCAGTGGCAAAAGTTGTGAGATGGTGCCGAAGTCAGCTGTCGTCAGCATTACCGATCACAACCCTGTCCAAATGTGCATGCACATTCAACGCCTTCTGCGTAGTCGCAGCATCTCGGGGATTCACTTGGGTAGCTTGCATCCGTTCAGTGTTCATTTGGCACAGGTTGGCACACTTTGCGACGTTCCCTCTTGTTATTTCATGAAAAATCGAATGAAGACGGGAGAGAGAGTCATTTTTCTAAACAGACAAAGTGTGGCTCGTCACTTACCGGAAGGGCTACGAAATTTTTTTACCTTCCCACCCACACCTATCTAGAACCGAAGGTACAATACTCCGGCGACTACAAACAAACTCTTACCCCCACAATACCCTACTCTATGCAATGTACCCCACCCTCTACCCCGCATCTTGCAAATACTGCCCCCATCTTGGCACCCTATACCATCTGGTATGGGGGTGTCAACAAACCCCGTCCCTTACTCCCAATCCCCAACCTACTTACGAGCAGTGGGTGGCACAACTGACCAGCTCCGACCTCTCCTCCCAGCGTAGCCTGGTAGAGAGGGCCCGGGTGGTCAGTGCAGGCCAGGGTATCCCGGACTAGAGGAAACCCCCACCAGGCGGGTGCCCAGACAGCAGCACCTAAGGCTCGCATAAATAAAGTTTATTCCTCCTCCTCCTTTCAGCTAAAACAAACACTTATTTGGCCTTTCACCAATGGTCTGCATTGGACTGCAGACATCGGAGCCCTCTCTTGAAAAATGATACGTTGCATCTCATCTCTCCATGTAAGCTCCCAACTTTTTGGGAAAAACTTGTCCCAAGTTTTGAGGGGCAAATACAGGGGATAGGCTAGCCATAAGCCACAACTAAGACCCTAGGTCCATTTCAGCCGCAGTGAATTCACTGACAACTCAGCCAGTCTGATAAAACTTTTAATACCACATTGGTCCTCATGGTGTGCTCATAATGTCAAGATATCTTGCACGCACATGGAAAAGTTCTGGTCCAGAGTTGCATTCACAAGACTATGTGCGCAGCCACCCTAATCTATAATAAAAACTCTGCATTTGGTAAAACAAGTCGCGTAGTTTTTGAAAGAAGTCGAAAACAAAACCATAACAAAAATATGCAAACCATCATCTGTAGTGACTTGACACATTAAAAACACAAGCACACGCTTAAAACAAAACCTTTCATAATCTATACATGCATTCACTGAAACCCGCCCGTTAAGGCCAAAGTAATGTAAAAAAACGGTTGTACACGAGTGTTCTATGCAGACATTTTTGTTCGATTAGTCCAGCACTCTGCACAACCGCCTACTCAAAATATATCGCATAATTGGTGCCTGCTATATGATATCATCCAATGTTCAAGTTTGGCAGTTGGTGCTGGTACTGCACAACTGTTCTAAAATACTTGCACACTCCTCGAGCTTTAAAAACCATAGCACATTATCAAGGGTGCAAGCCTCGACAACAATCTTCTAAATTAGTTCAACAATTATTTTAAAATTCGGCTTGTTATAAAAGCACGAACATCAGACACTTGAATATGCACACTCGCACTGCAATCAGCAGCCCCTTTTTAACAAAAAATACCGCGCAATGTTTTCGCACACAGGAACTTGGCAAGAGCAATTTCAAATTGTGCTAGTCCGGCAAGTCTCGTGTGGATGCAAAGTTCGCAGGTACGCTATGTGCCCCAGAACACTGACGGCTGTCACACTTGGCAAGTGGAGAATGTTGAGGCTAGCTTCTCAGAAGTGGTTCAACCAAGATCATAAAAGAAATCTTAAATGTGATGCTGCGCCATCATTGCAGTGGGCCTGGCACCAACATACACCATACCAGGGGAATGGTGGAGTTCTGAGGAACTATCACAGTTAGGACAACATCCTTTTGTCCCTGCTTGAAACGTGAATCCTGGAGAGGGGGGGATTCAGCAGTGCTCACGTCTTCAATTCTTCCCGCTTCTGCTGCTGGTGGCCAGTGGTTGCCACTCTCTCGCTGCTGAGAGAGGAGAGACTGGTGCTGCTTTCGTGACCCGGGGTCCCAAACAGCTGCCGCAGCGTTTTTCCTGTCTTCTCGTCAAGCTCTGGACAAACGAGGGAGGGGGGAAGATTTTGCTAGGGTCACTTCCCGTTCTTCCAAGATTTAGTGATTTGACATCAGTGGCCATGCCAAGTGCTGCATCGAATCATCTTGGCAAGCATCCCAAAGGGACCAGGCACAGTGACACTGCCAAAGGATTGCGGGAATGTTAAGGCAAGCTCAAGAACTTGATACGCAACTCTGAAGCTTTGAAAACCGCAAAGTTTTCCGACGAAATGCGTTCTCGGCAACAGAGTGAGACCTGCTGCATCAGTCAAAATGTCAATTAACGGGGAGCAACCTTAGACAGCAAGTGGCAGGTGCAAACACAAAGAAAAGGTCCCTTTGTCACCTTGGACTGCTTCAAAGCATCTCTGTATTTTATTTTCCCACAAAATTTCTATTGCGGGGTGCAGTTTTTAGACTTACTGCCCAGGAACTGCTCAGGATACACACACGAGAGACCAAAATTTTGTTCTCACTCCAGCACAAATGTTCAAGGGGGTGTGTTCTTTTCTACTCCTCCTACAACAGCGAACACTCGGGTGAAAAAAAAAAAAAAAAAACTTGCCTTTCTTCCTCCTGCGGGCTTTGCGTGACTCCACGGTCTCCTTGACAAGATCAGGCTGGCTGCCAACTTCACTGGCAGTGTCGCCTGCAAGAAATGCAAGCCCAGCTCCAGCACTGGCAGGTAACGCAATACCTATGCCCTGTCCCAAAAGGCACAGGGCAGGGGCCGGGACTAACTGGACTAGTGCCTAATAAGGTTTCCCTACAAGATAGTGGAACGTGCAGGTATCCCACCCTAACAGGATGCTACAACTGCAAGCCACAGCTTTGGGAGGACAGTACGGCAAGGCCGGAGTAGAATCTGAGCACACACATTTGTGCAGTTTGTTCCTCAAAGGTTAAGTGAAGTGTTGGAACAGACCAGGGAACTGGTAACAGTGAGTGGCCTTGCTGTGGCTTCCCCCCAGAAGAAGGGCTTGTTCATGAAAACCATGCAAGGTCAGCGAACTTTTGTAGACACACTGAAATGAAGGTACTCCCTTTTATGCAGGTGAACATTTTTGTGTTTGTGCCACATCGCTGCCTTGCTGTGTCCAGGCTGCTCAAAAAGTGGGAAAGGAGCAGTTTACCCTTCCCACCTATAACAGTAAGGTTCTGGTGCACAGCTAGAAGTGTAGAGGCGACTAACATCTCGATGCAAGTTACTGCTCTCAAAACTGCAGGGGAAATATTGGAACACATTTTTAAACAGGTCTTGTAAAACAGTCTCGAAGGGGGAGGGGGATGCAATGTGAGGAAAAGCGAGGAGCATTTGGATGTACTTATTTTTTTGCTAGCACAGGAACAACAAAAAAAATTGCTCCATTTTCACAATGTTGCACCTCTGTATGCCAGATCAACAATGATACTTGCTTCATCTAAGGAAGTGTGGAATGTTATCACTATTATCGGCTGTTATCATAGGTCCTACAATACACGTACAGCGTGCCTGTGCGAAAAGCAATTAAATGCGGTCATGATAAATGGGTGCTTGCTGACATTTCCTAACCGTGCAGTTCAGCTAGAGGTGAGTTATGCACTCTAGCATCTACTCATGCTACGAGCAATGGGAAGGGCAGGGGCCACTTGGTACACTGTTTAATTTAAGTGCAAATACGCATCACTATGTGCAATGGCAGGAATGGCTAATATTAGGTGACAACAGCACCTCTGTGGAGCAACAGTCCACACCCAAGAAATAAAGTTTGTGCACACAGAACTACCAATTTGAGATATTTATTATAACTAAACACATTGAACACAACAAATACCAACCATAAAGTGCAACTCCCTTGGGCAACTGATGGGCAAATATACTGCGTGGTGAAACCCACAAAGCCCGATCGGGACCGACTAGAACAGCACACCAGTGTCAATGCACCAGGATCAACAAATTTGCATCACACTAAGTTCACAAACATTGTTGTACACTTCACTGCACAAAGCTGTTACACAAGTGTTCAGACTATAAAGCCAGCTTGCACTGTTTTTGACACCTGCACGTCGCTAACAACACATACAGTGGTGATAACCTCTTGTCATGGCATCAATAATGCATAATCGTACTTGTATCTCGCAGAAGAAAGTGTACCAATATCTTGCTCTCCGAGACATGCAAGGCCATGCTTACACAGCACACAAAAAGTAAACTGCCAAGTGAGATCAAGACAACAGGAGACTTGCACATCGCTTCTTAGACGCGCAAGGTTCTCCGTACTCGGTGAAATGAGCTGCAAAAAGGCATGGCTGAGTTCGTGGCACCACAAGCCTCGAGTTCCTTTCTTATTTTACAATGTAGTGTTTTTACAATCTCACAGAGATACCAGTGCCATCTCGACCTCGTACTTTATTTGGACGAAATGCTGGCGTTGAATATTCTATTCACCCTCTGTTCTAGTCACACTCCAGGGCCAGAGAACTGGCCTCCAGCATTTCTAAGTAAATAAATAACAGTGCAGTTGGATGGAAGAGCCTGCTCTGCTCTAGGCCGTGGCACAAAACCCTTGGTCTGCCTCACCAACGTCTGCCTTCTCCCAAGACGTGATGCACTCGTCACAGGTCCCTGTCCTGCTCTCCTTCGTCGGACTTGCTTTCATCCAACTCTCCTTCATCATTGGACTCTCCTGCACCGGACTCTCCTTCATCTAACCCGCACTCATCCAACTCTCCTTCATCAGCGAACTCCCTCGCATACCGCTGGTGTGCGCCCCACTCCTCCATCTGGGAGCGCAGAAAAAGCGGAAGCGGTATACCTTCCGCGTTGTCCTCCCCCTCTCCCTTGGCCTTCTCCTCCTCCTCCTCCTTGCTGGGCCGCTTCCTCCTCTCGGGCCGGGGCGGCTTGGGCTTGGCCGGAGCCAAGTGGTTCCAGGAGAGCAGCGCCACCAGGGTCACGAAGAAGAAGTTGGTCGCAATGCCCACCACGGCCGACGTGAGCGGCCAGTTGTACAGCAGGTACCTGCCGGGGGAATGGCCGTTCGAGGTCAAGGCGGGAGGAGCACAGGGCAGGCCTTTCCCCAGCTCTCGCACATCTTTCACCAAAAGCCAAACACTCGCACTCGGACACACACAAGGAAGCACACTTCCCCACCTGCTACGTATGCATTTACTCTTCTGCACATGGTACGCAGTTAGATGTAAATTCTGCCAGGAACCTCGAACCTTGGAGCATGCACTATTTGAGTGTGCAAACCCAGGCCTTCCAGCACTGAACCTGTCCTTTTCCCCTGAGCTGTGGGAGATACCGTAAACTTCTTAACAAGTGCCCCACCCGTGCAAGGGCCCCCCGTAAATCCACTGCTAATTTCAAATTTCTGCGCAGTTCCAGCAAAACACTGGAATGTGCCGTTCCTCCTTTGTTCCACACCCTGAGGTCCACTGCACCCAGGCAAACTGGTGTGCCACGGCCAGTCTATAATCCAATCCAACCCAATCCTGGTTAGCAGCCTGGTAGCGTGGAGGAAACTTTTCTTTCCTCCATGCCTGCTAGCCCATTCTCTGCAAGTAATTTCTTCTTTTTCTTTTGGCTGTGTCGGTCTACCATGGATTCCCACGCATGAATTCTTATACAACTTTTTGGGGGGGAGTAACTAGGAGGAGTGTTTTGATGGTTTTGAGAGCAATGACTAACATTTTTTGGCAAAACGTTAGGTCCATGAGCATTCCATTCCTTTCTTGGCAGAGGATCTCTATCGCTGCCATCTTGAATTTTGGTGCCGTTCCGGCGCAGCGCCCCCTCCCCACTTTGCCCGCGATCTCAATTTACCTACAGGGGGGTGCTGGCTCGGGATTTTATGGTACTGCTGTCCAGCAGTTGCTCGGAGGACCAGCTCCTGCTTGTGACCAGGGCTTCGGCAGTCTGGACAGCACATGGGCTCCTGGACTGAGGAACCACTCTCGCATTATTGCTTAACAAAGTTTTTCTCTCCCTCTCAGAGCGATGAGGCCCTGTTGTAACTGCCAAGCAAGCACCGAGCCTGAAATAAGAAAGCTGAAGTGGCCTGGCCCTACAAAGACCACGTATTTAAGTTCTTTGACTTTGCCATCCACACCGTGGGCAACCAGAGTCCTCTAATATATGGAGCTGCAAAACACTCTTTAGGGTCCACACATCAGGAAAGCGTTGGGGTACTGCAGCTATACGTGTAAGCAGGTGGTACAGCAGGTGGTACAGCAGGTGGTACAGCAGGGACAGTAAGCAGGTGGTACAGTAAGCAGGTGGTACAGCAGGGAAGTCCGGCACTTTCATTGGAGGGGGTGAATTCCAGCCACCAAAAAACTCGAGCAGGAGGGAGCACTCGGCAATAAAAAAGAGGTGTTTTTAAAATCACTCTTGACAGCTCGCAATGAACACACAGGTGACAAAGACAGACACAAGTGGTCATGTTTGTCTTTTTCACCGTCACGTCATCACGCTGTTTCCGGTAGGTTCAGTCTACTTAGTTTGCAGAGTACAAAGCAGCAACTTGGCATTGCCCATGTTAGCTTGGGATGCCCCAACGCTTTATCACCATGAAGGCTGTCATGCTGTCCACACGGGTCAATGCTTAGTAGTAGCAGCTTTCACACTTTGCTCATTGCATAAATTTTGCGACAATTAAGATGGGTATTGCTGAAGCAATGTTTCAATGTGCTCAGAGCACTAGCATGCAGACTCTCAACTTGTAAACACATCTGAGGAGCGCGACTAGCAGCTTTCAAGCTGCAACCTTCAATGAAAGTGCGAGCAACAAAACACTTTGAAATCTTGAAGCCATTCCTGCAGTGCAACGAGTTTCCAGAGATGCAACCGGAAAGTGTGCTCTTACCGGAGCCCCGTGAAGTCGGCGAATATTTTGAGCGTGGCTGTGTAGACCTCAATGTGGCTATTCCTGATTGTAATGGTTGCTTGCGTGGCGGGCTTTGCCTGCAAGTGGACAGCGGAGGCCAACACGTAACTCACTGTATTGCAGCCGCGGATTGCACAAACAGAACAAGCTCACTGTTTATTCAGCGAGTTTAATTAAACTCACAAACATTATTAGTTCTATAAAATGTAAAATATTTGAATAATTTTTGTTTTACAGATAAATTTCGTATATCATTTTATAATACAAACTTTTTTGTTAATTAGATGTTTGCAAACTTGGGTTTTACAAAATAAACAATACATGCTTAGTCGCAAATCATTTTGCAAGAAGTGTGCTCACATAATCCTCCTCGTATCTGTCAAACAGCAAGACCGACACAGTCTGCTTCTCCTCTGCCGACCCAAACAGCAGCATGGGAATGTAGGTCAAGGTGGAGAAGATCCTGACGAGCATCGACTTGTACCGCAGAACACCCTGGGGGAAAAAAAAAAACAGAAGGTGCAGCAAAGTACACTAATGCCACCAGTTTTTCTGCATCAAAGACCTCTTCAAACACGAAGGAGAGGCAGACCGCACATGCATCACCAGCAACTGGAAGCCCAGTGGAGTAATGATGCATGCAAGATGGGGGGAAACACTGCTAGAGGGGTGAAAGGACCCTGCAGTTGAAGCCTCGCTGCCGTCGAGAGTGTCTCTAGCAATGGCAGTGCTTGTCATAAGGCTGAAGAGAAAACGCAAGCAATGGCTTTGGCATTGCTTTCTTTCTTTTTAACCCACTTCAAGCTTCCAAGTAGAGGCAGCAGACAACTTTGATGGAGCTTTGTCTACTTGTTTCAAGTCTGCAGCTATGCTGTTTTCAGGCGCAGCCTGGACAGCAGGGTATTCTGTTACGGACTTTGGAGGGTTGTTAAAAGCTGCTTGATGCACACAGAAGCAGAATGCGCGCTGCCTGAACCACTGGCCTTAATCCAAGCAAAATGAACACTACAAACTCTCCCCCCCCCCCCTTTTTTATTTGAAAAAGAAGGATCAGCATGACTGGACGTGCTCTGATTGGACCACTTAGTATGTGCTTTGTGCAGCAGCCACGCGACACCAACCCAACCACTTCATGCAATAGCCATTCAGTCTTTCTGCTGTAGCTATATTAAAGGAGCCATGAAGAGAAAACACAAGTTTGGTTCATTCAAAAGATTGTCTCGTTAGAATCATACTGACACCACTTTTAACGTAAACTTCGCTCAAATAAGCTACATAATTAGGAAAAACGGGAATGGTCATGCGACCCACCAGCTCGTTTCCCGCAACAGAACCTGTGATGTCACATGGGCTAAGCTCTGCGATTGGCGGAGGCTGGCAGAAGCAGACGCAAATTAGGTAGAGCTTACAAACTAGACGAACGAGCGATTTGCGCTTAAATTTAGGGCACATTCTTTACAAAGCAATAGGAATGATGGGACAAACAGTGGAAGTTACGAAAGCACATGTAAACATAGAAGTGCTGATGCGTTCTGCTGTTCGTACTGCGCACAGCATGCTTTGGTTTAGCTGCACAGCACTATGGGGCTTGGGGTTGTCTCAGACGACACTGGCCGATTGACGCAAGCAACGGTGTCTTACGTGACCCCATTTGTCGAGCGAGCACTGTTTCAGGGAACGAATATTTTCTCCCAGAACAAAAACAAGCCAGGTTTAAATGCGGGCAAAAACAAACCAAACGCTTGCCACGGTATGGTGGCGCCATCTAGGTTACGGAACGTAAAGAAACGCGGGAACAAACCAACACCGCTACAGGGTGGAGACAACCTTTGAACGGTCCCGTGCCGCCGCAATTGGGCCAACGGGCTCAACGCGTTATTCTTTTCGTTTCCCACAAGACCTAGCAACGCGAAACAGACAATATGATTCAAACTTTTTTCTTCAGTAAATTGCGTTGCGGCGATAATTTTAGCGCGGTTTTGACACAATGACTTGCTTCGGCGGCGAGCGAGCAACCGAACATGGCGGCGCCAGCGTTACGTGTCTCTACCCTGTACGGCGGATGCGTGAATGAAGGTACTCTAGGCTGCAGAGCGGTCGGTTCCCGTGATGTCACTTGGGACCACGAAAACGCACGATTGAGCAGGAAAATCAAAATTTTAACCTAAATTGTTTAATTTCTCAGTGAATAAAGCACCGTTTGTATCCGGACAAGCGCTGGGGGCACTATAAAACACGAAATCTTTCGAATAAAACCAACTTGCATTTTCTCTTCATGGCTCCTTTAAATGTGGCACTATCACCTGTTGTTGAGAGTAGAACACGCTTACCACTCTTGTATTGCCACTAAGAACAATATAGTATGAGATTTCGGAGACAGCTACAGACCAGCAGGCGGTAGTGTAAATAAATCCACAGCCTTCCACTGCAGTGCGTCTCGTAGCGTGGAACTAAAAGCCACGATGTGCGAAACCTTGTCGACTTGGATTTGTACCACCATGCCCAGTTCAGTGCGGGCCCATCAATGCGACCGCAGCATTGTTGCCTAAAATGCACCTGCCAGCAGGCTGCTTTTGTTTCAGAGCACACTGGTGTCGCGTAACAACAGCAACAACCCCACGCCTGACCACATACAATCAGTGCAGAGCACGCATGCACAACAGCAGTGTGCAGGAGGGGTCCTTTACTACACTGCAAATCGTGGTTGAAACTGTGCTCCGTAATCAAGTCACTTAAAATTCTGAAGCTTCGTTTCCATTCAAGAACTTGTCACAAAGCACTGCTAGAGAACAGACAGACTTGGCCCGGTTTCGGCAGCTCCTGGCAGCACCAGCTGGTCGCATGGAGCTCAACAAACTGTCCCAGTACAAAAGACCTAAGTGCCCCCACCGCAGCGATACCCTAATATGCAAACAAACAACTTATCATTTCCCAATGTCTGCGCCTCTAGTGGGTTTATCAGCACCGACTGTCTCCTTGTATCCTGTTTTCATGATAAGGGGCGGATTGGTCAATCTGCTTCCAACTGCCTGCAATGCAAATTTCAGGGCCTCCAGTGCTTCTGTCTGTCAGCCTATGCTATCCGCTTCATCTAACGGCCAGTGAATGTACTGCAAGAATTATGCTGTCTCATTTATGCTACTAGCGAGTGACAAAAGCAACCATTTGTTAGCGTATAATCAAATAAACTGCCGCACAGTAACAAACTTTTATTCTGAAAAGCAAAGACTACTGTTGCTGCTTCCGAACTAAAAATGTTGCAATTACAGCTCTTGATGTAAAACGACCCTTGGCACCCATGAAGACTTCGTTTGTGGACTGGAATGCTCTACAAATGACTGGCTGCATGACTGTAAAGATGTACTCTGCACATCCCTTCAGCAAAGAATAATAGCAGTAATGGAACAACACAAGGGTGTGAGATGGAAGTGTTTAACTAGCACGCTTCTTGCAACACAGAATGAGATATTGCACACGCCAAACTACCTTTTATGAAACAACAACAACACTACAGAGACGATGTCAGTGACATTGAAAATTCTTTACACCTACAGTAATGATGATGATTGTAGGGTTTAACACGCCGACACAGCGCAGGCGATGAGGCGCGCCGTGGTGGAGGGCTCCGGATTAATTTTGACCACCTGGGGATCTTTAACGTGCACCCAAATCTCACACACACGGGCACTTTTGCATTTTGCCTCCATCAGAAAAGCGGCAGCCGTAGCCGGGAATCGAACCTGCATCCTCGGGCTCAGTACACCTATAGTAAATGTAATTCTTTGCAACTACAGGCACAGCACTGAGTATATTTAAACACCCACAAACAAATCTAATGACACAGAGAGCCATGCAACCAAAAAGAATGCTGTTGCCTTACCCCAACTCAAAAAATGCATATTTTTTTATCTGTTTGCTCAGTTGCAATCGCCTACTGTAAGAGGCTTCCTCATCTCAACAGATTCTCCAATGACATATACGATCGATCTCATCAGTTCAGTTTAGATCGCCAAGACGAAACAGAGGAAGTGCACTATAAGCAGAGCACGCAACTGAGACTGAGATACAAGCCACAACATCATACTGGTGGTGAAAGAGGGGTGAAGCAGCAGAGACGTCCTTGTGTTGTAAACCGGTCAATGGCCGAGCAAAATAGAAACAGTTCACTGCCCAGCCATAGAGAGAGGCTTACAAGATAAAGGTAACACGCACACCATGTGTACGAGGCTTTGTGTGGTCGACACGCTGGCCACTTTTGCACTCTGGTTCCAGCAACTTTACAACAAACGGGTTAACCGCAGCATGCCAAACCTAGTAGGCGGAAGCGACAGAAAAGGTGATATGAAATTACCTGCTGCCAAACAGCATGCAAAATAACGAAGGCACCACAGATATGCAATGCGTAAAATTGCTGTGCTAGAATGGGCAACAAAAAGATGATTGAGGAAAAGCAGAAATTCAGAACAAGCAGAGACCCCAAAAAACAGTTGTGGGGAGACAAAGGATATTCATAGTAAATGACGGCTTCGATAAATAGGACGTAGAAGGCGACAGACAACACGAAAGCAGCATTCATGTTTCAGCGCTCTGTTTTGCAACTGTTCTTGCGCTGACAAGCAACCATGGACAGGAAGTCATGCGAAATGTGTGGTGGCTGCAGACACAAGAACAAGGAATAAAGCAACGCAGGGGTTTAAAAAAAAAGGGGTGCAAGGCTGTCGACAAGCTAAAAGCGATGAGTATGGCTGCGACGTCACAAACATGAGTGTCAAGACGTGAGAGGGTTCAAACTCTCGCAAGAGGCGAGAAAGAAGCTGGACAGAAAGAAAGAACGCTCGGTCACCAATCAGTGGTAACCCTCACCGATCTTTGCGTAGACCTCAGCACCTCGCCATCTTCGCTTATCATGTCAAGTCGTACCGTGAACATCCCTGCATACATGGCCACGCAGAATCCATAAGGCGTTCGTTCGTGCACGCAACGTCAAGCACAGTCCTTTTGACTCTCCTTGAAAGGCACTCAAAGATTTCACTCGGTTCGCGCCACGACAATGAGCATTGATAAGGGGATCCTCGGCAGCTGCCTCACAATTCTGAAGAAACGCTGAACTCTCACCGATCCTTTGATTGGCCTCGGATTCTGGCATCTCGAGTTCCAGGTAGATCTTGTAACGTTGACCCCTGGCCAGGTACTGGAACGTTAACAGCGACAAACCGGGTCAGGCTGCTGGCAACGTAAGCCCATATCCGCGATAGCGCGTCGGATATAGTCCGATATGTGACCAAAATCCAACTCACGTTGTCTTGCCCTGGCCTCACTATTGCCACATCGGCGATGGGGTAGTCGCAAAAGCCTCCCGGACATGCTTTAGACCTGGAAAAAGAAATTCAGTCGCCGAAGATAGTACAATCCGAAACCAGTGTCCACAATTAATCTAGCCCAGCTGCGGCTAAACAACATGAACAGCTGCGAGGTTGTGAAGGTCAAAAACCACGGAAGCGCTCGTGCGGGACTCACTCGAAGTGCAAGTGCACGGGATACACGTGCGACGACTTGGGAATGTAGTTCCAGTAGAAGACCCCGTAGAGGAGTATCGATGTCCAGGTTATCACGGAAAACAGCACGGCCACGAAAAACGTCTGCGACACAAGTTGCCGAACGCTATTGAACACGGCGAAGGGCAGTTTAAGCAGCGAAAGAATCATCCCGCTTCACTTGAGGAAACTTGAACGAGGATACCGCAGACCACGCGACCCAAAGGCGATCATCATGCTCGAGCTGTACACGCTAACGATAGGGCACACGAGTGCACGCCTGTTTGTTTGGGTGGTGTTGATGAACAGGTAGTGCACTGCAGCAAAAGGGGGAATCTCATTTTTAGACTTGTGGTGGATATGTGTACTACAACTAACATCGCTTCTGGAGCTTTCCCTTTAATTTTTTAGACTCTGTAATTAGCTTTAAAAAAAACAAAATTAATCACGCTATATTTTTTGTTTTAATTTATTTGTGACATGGCGTTACAACTTTATTTCCCTGGCGGACGAAACGCGGAACTTTGTCTTCGTCTTCCACTTCCGCTACTTGAAGTCGCTACGATACATAATTCCACAGCAGACGGTCTGAATTAAATTTAATGCGTGCTGCGTTTTAGCGCGTAATTTTCACCCATGAAGCTCTTTTGGGGACTAAAGAAGACCCGAGGATAAACGCAACTGCGCCGGCCACGTCCACCATGTCGAGGTAAGGGCCGCACGAGCGCGGTTCGGAACGCGCTGGGCGCGCTCTGCGTCAGCGGAGGCAAGACGGTTAGGCCTAGCGGGCGAACAAAAACACATCGGCGGTCGGGTTCGGGCGAGCGCGCCGAAAGACAGCGTTCTCCAGTGCGCGAGGCGTTGCGGTCTGTCCCGACTGAGCGCCCGCGAGGCGTCCGGCATCATCGACACGTCCCTCGTCGACCAGGGACCGCTTACAATGGTTCCCTCCGAGGACGCCTGGTAGGCCTATCAGTTTTGAGCACCATTCTTTCTTGAAGAGCGGCTCCGCACCTTGCCTTGTGCGCGGGTCGGGGTATGTCGACGCCGCGATTCTGCTCGGACGTGTAAGTTTGTTCGGAACCAAGTCGGGGCCCCAGCAATCGCGAAGCACCTTATTTTTGAAACGCTTTCGTTTCGGTGTTTCGAACGCAACTCGCCAGTTGCGGTTCCTTCCCAGGCCGTTTGTCAGAACGCTAGTTCACGCGACGCCGTTAGTGCGACCCCGTGCCTTCACCTTCGCATGGTCGCGTCAAACCCTGCGTTTCTAGCAGCTTCCCTTTTCTCAGACGCGAGAAATTCCGTCCGCGTGACGTTTGCCACCGCGTGGTTGACTGCCGAACTTCGGGACACACGCCGCAGCCCGAACGCGCGTCGCCACCAAAATAGCAGCTTCTGCGCTTCGCTCTTTCGTTAAATTGTCGGTACAAGCTGCCTTGACCGCGGTTAACCTTCGACCATCGTTTCCGGCCCCAAGAAGTAGCTGTTCTACGTTGACTGCTTGCGTTCATCGGCTTCCGCTTTTCGGAGCGAAGCCAAGCGTTTGTCGCAGGGTGTCGGAGCGCTCTACGGTACTTTTTACGCGTTTGCTTGACATTTCTTGCATGTATGCTGCCTAGACGTTCATGTATTTCAACCATACCTTCTGGTCGCGTGACGCCGGCGGTGGTATGGTCTTGTGTATGGCGCCCGATTGTGATAGCCGTAGCAGTACTTTTCCTGACTTTGCGGTGCGCGGTTGTTCTTTTTTTTTTTTTTACTTGTAGGATTTGAAAATAATCTGTAAAGACAACGAACTTGGTCCCTTTTCCGATGAAACCCCCGTTGAGGGGAAATAGAAAAGGTTGATTGTCAGAAAGGACTCATTTTCCTACGTGCTAAACAGGCTCAATTTTATGGCACGATTCGCCATTCAACATTTACTTCTCTGGCTTGTGACAGGATGTTTTCCCGGCTGTATCGAGATTAGTGTAACATTAAACTTTTTTTCTGCCGCAGTGTTCAGAACAAGGCAAACTATTTCAGTTCCCTGGAAATGCACAGTTTGCACGTAGCTAATGTAGGTTTTTGCGACAAAAATTAGGCAGGCTGAATGACAAATTTCAAGTGTGGCTGTTCAAGGGGAAAATTTCACAAATAACGCCTCTGGCTTGTTTCATGATGTGTGTAATGTTTTTTATTGTTCTGCTGGAAAATTGTTGCCCCTTTCATTTTGAGTGAAAAATTGTCCAAGTTCCAATTAACCCCAGAAGGAACTTGTTTAGGTCAGGGCCATCAGGATCGTAGTTGTACTTGTGCATGACAGTGTGATCTTGGGGGAAGTGCAAGGCTGCTAGATCTTTCTCTTTTTCTTTTTTTTTAAGTGTAACTTGTAGGCTGTGGTGCCTCCTATCCTTTGCTGTCGGGTTCAACGGCGTATTCAAATGCACGGAGCAGGTCCACTGGGAAGTTCTTTGCAGCACGCCAAGCCAATGAGAAGTGCTGTGCCCTACACTTCTGCTGGAGTGTGGCACTGGTGCGGACACAGAAGCCAGTGTGAGCACCGAGTGCAGATTGAGGACCAATGTGATTGCTTCTAGCCCCGCGCAGCATGGGTGTGCTACAGTTGTGCCTGTGCAACCATCTACAACAGGTGGACCGCAGTGTTGATTCCCCGAGTAATCGCCAGAGAGAAATCGGTGGTGCCGCCGTGTGACCCAGCCCTGTGTCAGTGCCCGAGTGGGAGAGTTTGTGGGTGATGGAGCGGCGTGTGCCCTGTTGCAGCGTCCCTGCGCCGGGGGGTCGCGGGGACCCTCCCCCGTCGGGTGGTGGGGGTGGCGGCACCTCGCAACAGCAGCAGCAGCAGCCGGCGGCTGCCACCAGTGGGGGCAGCGCCATGGTGGGGGTGGTGGACAAGACGCTGGGCATGACATCGGCTATCAGCACGGCGCCGCCAAAGGCCAGCGACCTGCAGCGCACTCAGGAGCTGGAGGAGACGCTGCGCCAGTTCGGGCTCTTCGAGTCCGAGGAGGAACTGGCACACAGGTGCGTCTGCCCGTCGTCTTCTTGCCCGGCTGTGTCTGGTGACCGTTTTGGAGCGAAGCTTTCTACGGCTCTTCAGCCATGTTTGGAGGGGGCTGCTGCTTTCTGGCATCGTGCGGCTGGTTATCTTGCCCCGACAACTCTAGCTAGCCTCCACTTATGCTTATCGCCCTGCATGGAAGTTAAGCTTTCCCGGACCACACCTGAAGGGTCAGCTTGAGGCATGGACTAGCAGGACAAGGAGTAAAGGGGCAGGGGGCGCACACTCAGCTCCTGTGTCACTTTCTCTGTGCTTGAAGCTGCTGGTGTCTTCTGCAAGGAGGCATAAGCTTCGAACGTTTCTCCTTACACGTATTTCTCGAAACACTCTCCATGGCTCACCACTCTGAGTAATCTGTAACTACGTCAAGCACAATAACGGGAAAAAAAGAAATCGTGCGCCAGTTCAACTCAGGTATGCCACGGTCAAAGCTTCGTGTTGCGTTGATTCCCACCTCTGCGTGGGATCCGCGATTTTTGGCATTCCGGGTTTATTTTTATTTTTAAGTCGCCCATGCAGCTGGGGTGTCCAATGAGAACTTGTAGGCAAGCTTGGGAAGCATTAAGCCAGCCCAAAGAAGTTGGTCCAGTTTGACGAGGCTCGCTGCTCACTCAAAGGGGACATGTTTGGAGAAGTTGCGTTGCAGTGCTGTCCGAGTGCCCACATACCTGTCGGCAGAGGAGGCGTTGGCAGAGTTCTGGGTGGCATTTTGCCCCGTCAGTTTTGCTTGTGCTTTTTGGCCGCGTCGCTGATGTGCCCTTGTGTGGTCTTGCAGGATGGACGTGCTGTCCAAGATTAACCAGCTCGTCAAGCAGTGGATCTACGATGTCAGCATCAAAAAGGCAAGCGTGGCGTGCGCTCACTGGGCCACCCTTGTGTCTGTCTTTTGGGGGCTCATCATCGGTCTATGCTCGCCCACTTCAACAGAAAAGAGCTGATGGGGGCACGAGTTAAAGGGCTTCCACTTAGTGGCTTCCCTTAACTCTTTCGTGACAGCGGAAAAATCTGTTGTTTTTGGGCCTTCCTGGAATTACTTTTTTCTTGCCACAGACAATGAGTGATGCTGAAGTGTAAGTAAGGAATGATAAAGCACGGGGCTTTCTAATAGTAATAATTTCAAACAGATTTCAAAATGATGAAAACATCAATGCAGCGTTTGCACAGGGTACATAATTTCAAACAGATTTCAAAATGATGAAAACATCAATGCAGCGTTTGCACAGGGTACACTTTAAAAAATTTTGAAATATAAAATTTGAAATAAGGGCCTTATAAAGTAATACTGCAAAAATGAGCTCTGTAAGTATAAAAGTTATTTACGTACATACAATTATATAAACAGTAGTGCCTACTGGTTGTTTTTGGGTAGTCAGGGAAATATTTTTTTCTTGCACAGGAAATAATGGATGCTAAAGTGTAGGTTATATGATAGAAGAAGAATGTGGCTTTTCAACAGTAATAATTTCAAACAACAGACTCATTAGAAATTTCATCAAAAAATTGTGAAAACAAAAAAAGTAAACAGGAAAAAATAACCTTAATACTACTTCGCACACGGTAGACATAAAAGCAATTTGAAATATACACTTTGACCATAAAACACTGATAGAATAATACTGCAAATATTAGTGGTGTAAGTAAAAAATTTATTTGCATACGAAAACATCAACAAACAGCCGCGTGCTGCTCCGGAGCGCTACGCCAAGGTCAACAATGGGCTGTCTTCGTGGATAACACTCTGCTCTCTGTGCAGCTGGTGCCAAACGGTCTCGCCGGAACATCGTTGACACATTGCAGATAAGAGCTGTGGCCTTTAGAACAGGGCCGGATCTGTTTACAACAGCGCGCGTCTGCGATAGAGCAACCGGAGAAGAAAGCGAAACTGAAGGGCACACACCTGGTGATGGTCCGGGGCGACGCACTTTTGCTGACTGTAGGAAAGTCTGACGAATCGAAGTCATCTTCTGTGTCTGTGCTGCTACCGTCATGCACAGATTCAAACTCGCATCGGAATCCGCTGAAATTCGCCCTTCACGCGAAGCATGGGCAAGCGGCGGCGATGCCATAACTGAAACCACGTGAGCTCATCTCCCTGCCGGTGAAGGACATTTAAAAATCCCCCACACAGCGGAAAAATGAAACTCGAAAGCGAAACTGGTCAAATACTTACTCCTTTACCATTTGAATGGCTTTAGTGTTCCAGAAGCGCTCGGAGAACGCAAAAATTTGAATTTGTACTCATCGATAGCATACTATCGATGGGAATTGGCGCGGTCACGAAAGTGTTAATTCATGTGTCCCTTTTATTGGATGACGATATGGTACCTCTAAAGGACGACCAGGCTAGGGCTCTGAACTGTAGGAAGCCCAGTTGAGCTACATGTCTTTATTACAGGCTGCAGGCTTTGTTGATGCCCTTTATGGTGTCTTGTTCCCTTACCCGATCTCTTCCCCTGCTTCTTACAGAACATGCCTGCCAGTGTGGCCGAAAACGTGGGTGGGAAAATCTACACCTTCGGGTCGTACAGGCTGGGAGTGCACACGAAAGGTGGGTACACGGCATCTGTGCCAAGGGTGGACATGTTTGTTTTGGCGTTGCAGGAAGCTGCTTTAGCGGGCACAGCTGCGATTCAATAGCTGGAGAAATGGTTTAGAGTTGTCTCATTGTTGTGGCTTAGCCTTGGCTAGTAGTCGTTGCGATTGGGTAATTTTTAGTCCCAAGTGGGTGCCTTCATTGGTAGAGGCTGCTGGCTGTGGAGCAGTGTCATTGCACCCGGTACTTGTGTAGCAGCAGGGGAATGAAGTCCGTTGCTGACTGAAAAGTTTGGGGGAAGGGGCAGTACATACTGGCACTTTACAGTCCTTCAATGCCTTTCTGGTCATGAAACTTCGCCGTCACGCTATGGGAGAGCTTTGTACGCTGCCGTGCCGCAGCGCTGGTGTTGATCAGAGGGCAGCCAGGGGCGTGGTCAGAGCGCGTTTGGCAGGGAACGGACCACGGAGTAAGATAAAACAGGCGCTCGCCGCCTTATCAGCAGTGCACTTTCGCTTTACGTGTCGTGGGCCGCTCAAATGGACTTGTCATTTTGTGAGGGGCGAAAAAATGTGGTGCGAACGGGCATGCTGCTACTGCGTTCCTGCCTGCCGGTCTGGCTACAGAGCAGTGGCGGCTGCCCGATGCCCTCCGATCTGCGGTGGCGCCCCTCACGATAGCCTTTGTCCCCGTACGCAACTTGACCGGGAGTTTCATGACCAGAGAAGCATTGAAGGACTCTGCGGGAAGGTTTGTTGTCTGTGGAGGACCCCTTGCCCTCTGTTGCACCACCTCAGCATCTTGAGGCAGTGTGGTGTCTGATGTGTTGTACCCTGTGCCCCCAACAGGAGCCGACATTGACACCCTGTGTGTGGCCCCGCGTCACATTGAGCGCAGCGACTTCTTCACCTCCTTTGTCGAGCTCCTCAGGCAGCAAGACGAGGTCAAGGACCTCCGGGTGAGTTGGCGGCACACCCTTCTCTTTCCGTGCGGCCTTCTGGTCTTGGCCGTCTCGTCCGCGTTCTTGAAGGCTCACCGTGGCTGCCCCCACCCCTTGTTCATTGCAGGCTGTTGAGGAGGCCTTTGTGCCTGTCATCAAAATGACCTTTGCTGGAATTGAGGTAGGGCCCCTCTCCTCTCTTGCACTTTGTGGGCGTGCTCTGAGCATGTTTTGGGGGTCGCTCTGCAGACTAGGGCACCTTGGGTGACGTTAGTATTCATGATTGACAATCCAGCGCGCGAAAACACGGCACAAAAAAGAACGAGAGTTAGACAGGACAGCGCGGCTGTCCTGTCCTGTCGCGGCTGTCCGCGCTGTCCTGTCTAACTCTTGTTCTTTTTTGTGCCGTGTTTTCGCGCGCTGGATTGTCAATCATGAACATTCACCAACTCGCCCAAATCACAGTCCTCTTGGACGTTAGTATGCCTGCATCGCTGGCACAACCTTTTCATAGTGGCAGCTTTTGTGGCTAAGGCAACCCACAGTGGTGGCTTAGCGCAGTGCTTTTAGGACAGGGTGGGTGGCTACATCCTGCCAGCTTGTGCGATGTTTTGATTGGGCTCTGGGGTGGTGGGACACAGCGGATCAGAGGCCTTAGAGGGTGGCAGTGCCCAAAGGGTGTGGTAGGCCTGTGTGTGATGGGGCACCGTGACCTTGGCTGCCGGTGGTTGTTCCAGCTGGACATGCTGTTTGCGCGGCTGGCCCTGAAGGACATTCCGGAGGACCAAGACCTGCGGGATGTCAACATCCTCAAGAACCTGGACCACAAGTGTGTGCGCAGCCTCAACGGTGAGCATGCCGGGGCCCTGCTGCTGGCGGCCCTGTCGGAACTATCTGGGGGACAGTGCTTGGGGGGAGGGGCTGTTTTTGTGCAGTTGGGCGTGTTGAGGGACCCACCGTTGCCCTCCTGTAACAATTCGGGGGTTGGGAGGTAAACCTAGGGAGGGGACAGGGAATTGTGCTGCGGTTATACCACATGCCATTGTTGTGGAAAGGGAAAATTCAGTGAGCAGGCTTACTCTGGATGATGGGCCAGGGGTTTGATGGGAACTGAGCAGGCACGTGCTGTGCACTGGTTAGATCCTAGTGTGCAAGTGTGGGTACTACATGGAGGAGGTCCTGCTGTTCTGGTGATTCCTTCAAATATACCTGCTGGTGTACTGACATGGAAATGGTGTGGCTTACGCTTGGGAGCAAAATCAAATACTCTCAGTCTTAACGACGGTGATGGTTGAAACGTGAAGCTTTCTTGCACGCAAAAATCAAATGGTGAAGTGCCAATATCAAAGCCGCTGCACTGTGTCCAAGCTTGGGCGATCAAAGTGCAAACCGCCTGAAAGCCGAAAGTCAGTCCAACCACAGGAGGCATTTTTGTCGTGTTTCATCATCGTTGTCATGTGCCCTCCCATTGTGTGAGGTTTGCCTTCCTGCAGTGCATTTTAATTGCAACACCCCCATACCTTTGACCAACAAGGCTTTGCTTGAGAGCGGTGGAAAATTTTAGCTCAACTTTTGAAATTTCTAGCGACCACTATAGTTCCTTGTCCATTCAGCAGTCTGCACTTCTAGGACACCCAGCATCCTGATTTTATTGACAGTGAATGGAGTGGGGTTGCAGTTGTGCTTGACTGGTGCAACATGTCAAAGAAACGTGTCCAGGCCCCCCTGTGTTCATTACTAAATGTCAGCTTGGTGGACAGCACACCACCCTGTGCTTTGTTTGAGGGGTTGGGGATCAAATCTGTAGAGAGCCCTCGGAGACGTCGTGATCCCTGGTGATTGCAAGCGCAGGCTGCCGGGTGACGGACGAGATCCTGCACCTGGTGCCGAACCGGGAGACGTTCCGGCTGGCGCTGCGGGCGGTGAAGCTGTGGGCCAAGCGGCACGGGGTGTACTCGAACGTGCTGGGCTACCTGGGCGGGGTCTCGTGGGCCATGCTGGTGGCGCGCACCTGCCAGCTGTACCCCAACGCGGCGGCGGCCACCCTGGTGCACAAGTTCTTCCTCGTCTTCTCCCAGTGGCCCTGGCCCAAGCCCGTGCTGCTCAAGCAGCCCGAGGAGAGCCGGCTGGGCTTCCCCGTGTGGGACCCGCGCGTGAACGTGGCCGACCGCTTCCACCTGATGCCCATCGTGACGCCGGCCTACCCGCAGCAGAACTCCACCTTCAACGTCTCCCTGTCCACGCTGACCGTGATGCGGCACGAGTTCCGCCAGGGCCTGGCCCTCACCGACGACATCATGCTGCGCCGGGCGGGCTGGATGCGGCTCTTCGAGCCGCCCAGCTTCTTCGGCCGCTACAAGCACTTCATCCTGCTGCTGGCCAGCACCCTGTCCAAGGAGCACCACCTCGAGTGGTACGGCCTGGTCGAGTCCAAGATCCGCATCCTCATCTCCAACCTCGAGCGGCACCCCTACATCGCCCTGGCGCACGTCAACCCGGAGTCCTTCCCGCCCAAGGAGCCCGACGGGTGAGCAGGGAGCCCCGCCCGGGCGGTTTTTGCCCAGATCTGTACAGGCGTGTTGCATCGAATCGTTGTGCAAAGACCGGTCTTCTGCGTATCTGCAGTTTGTAACTAGTGTAAAGAGCATTGTCCACACTCGTAAACACGGTGTGCATATGGCGGGCACACTGGCGCAGCCGGGAACATCACCTGCGCAGCATTGGCTGCAGTGGTAAAGTTATACGGGCAAGCCTGCCCCTCACTTATCAGAATGGAACTGCTGAGCCAAAAAAGGTTGCACGTGTAGGAAAATAGCTTATGTGGGTGAAGACCGTCTATCGATTGTCAGTTGTGCCACTTCGAAATCTGCTACGATGGGGATCTGGCTTCTCCGAAAGCTTCGAAACTGCCACCATTAGTGCTAGTAGTCTGGCCCTGCTCTGGCGGTGCACTCATTCAGGGCACCACTAACATGGACGCATCCCACTCAAAACAGAAGCCATCACTAGAAGGTAGTCGCAGCCTTTTGCAACCTGGCTGAGCTCGTTGACAATGCCTGCTTTCGTATTCGAAACGGAGTACCGTCGAACTTGGATATATCGAAATATGGTCTACATCGAGCAGTCTGAACATCCCCTTGGAAATCCCATGCAAAAGTATAGCGCTGTTGCACGTGTGTATTAACTCCCATCATGGGCACATTCGGTATATTGAATGGCGCACCAAAGGTGTCCCTCCAAGTGTGCTTCTCTGATGGGATGAGGCGGTGATGGTGGTGACTTCTCGCGGGCGCTGCCGCATTCGGGGAGAAGGAATCGTGCGTCGCTTCGACGGCCTTCCACACCTGCTCACACACTAGCATGGGGGGCAGCCACATGGCAGCGAGAGCGCAGGAGAGTGGTTGGAGTGAAAGGCCAGAAAGGAGGAGGGGAAATCGACCGGAGGCGCTTGGTTTCTGGCATTGCTTGAGCGGTTGTCAGTAATGGCTGATGCAGGGCAACTGATAAAGCGTGGGCAGTGTGGTGTATGTTTTTTTGGCCCGTGCGTTTCGGAGCCATGGTTGCGAGAAAAAAAAGCACAATTTGGATATATTGACAAAAGCGGTCATCGTTTGATGGGTACAGGCTGATAAAAAATGTCAGTTGCAGTGGTATTCAAAATTCTTCGCAGCATTTTTAGGCGAAGGCAGTGCGGCCAGGGGAGGAGGGGAGCTGGCTGCAGTGGGGTGATGCCCCATGCACCACGACCGCCAATGGGGGAACGCATGCACGGGGGCCTCCATGCTAGCTAGCGTCGCGCAACAATTGCTTGCTGCCTTTGCCACATGGTGTTGCATTATGGAAGTTTGCTAGACCGGTGCACCTACGAGTGGAGGTTCTGCAGTGACGCATTGCTTTACTTTACCAACATCGCTTTACTCGTTTGCCATGTGAAGTGGTTATGTCACACAAGAGTATCCAAGGGGGAAAACTGTTCTTGTCATTCATAAACGAGATGCTTTACGAGCTGCATACCAAGTCATGCCATTCAACAATAAAGTCAACTTTTGTGCGCATCGAAAACTGCATTGGGCAGTTGGCTTGATCACAATCTGTTAACCATATGCTAAATGACACAAGGATCTTTTTGGAACGTGCACGGCTGTGTGGTTGACAGCAATGGGTCTATTTGGAGTAGGGCATAATGTGAGCATGGGACTTGTGAATCAGCCATCCCAACGCTGTCACTACTCTTGGGACTGGGCCCTCTCACCGCAGCCACCACTGTTGCGACTGGCCATCTGAGCGCAGCCACCGGTGTAGTGGCGTTGCCTTGCTCCATCCGCTATCACCACAGCGCAGAGCAAAGCGATGAAGTTCTCGAGCCGCCGAAAAGTTGAAGCAACATTTGTATACAGCATGTACAAGTGTAGCAACAGTGTTACATGGCTCGTACAAAGGCGACAGCACCTCTCCACTCAGTGCCGCCGGGCGGGTTTTTATACCCCCAGGAGTCCGTTGCAGCCCCGAGAAGTTTGAATCGCTCCAATCGGGACTCTCGCTGGCTGAAGTCTTAAATCTGATGATTGGAAGCGGAGTGGTTGCGTCCGCCAAGCCGCCCCGACAAGGGAAGAGAAGGCGATGCCGTCGCCGTTTCTGCGGAGCAGTCTCCAGGCACGTCGCGGCATGTCTGCGCTGCTAGCTGTTCGCCCGATGCACGATTCGACCGAGTCGCCATGACAGCAAAAGGAGAGGCGGCTCTGCGGCGATGCAAGCTTGGGCCTGCCGGCCGCGAGCGGTTTGGTCGAGGCGCGAATCAGCCCCGCTGTCGGCGCGTCGCTCCGTGCAACGAATTTGGGCCGGGCGCTCTGGCACAACAGACTGCAGGCTGTCCAAGCAGTGTCTCTGCCGCATCAAGCAGATGAAATGTCACCCACAGCCAAACTCTCTTGAAGTGGTGGTACCGTATTTACTCGAATCCAATGCGCCCTCGATTGTAACGTGCACCCGTTTCTCGCAGTCCGAAGAAAAAAAACGCCATGTCCTCGATTGTAACGTGCACTAAATTTTGATTATTGCACAAATATTCAACTTTTTCTCACTTGGAAGAAGCTAGGTTTATTCCAAAGGTGGCATGAAATGAAATGTGCCGGTGAAGAGTCACCGTGACAATGTTCCGAAGCAGCGCCGTTGGGCAGCACGGGTGGCACGTTATCACTCGTCGCTGTCGGACGACTTTTTCCCTCTCGACGGCCCAAAGCATGTCATCTTCAGTGCCGTCCACAGCATTGGAAATTCCGCACTACTTAAACTCCTTGCTCACTATGGTAGGGAGGGTCGTGCACCATGCATCCTTTGTCCATCCGGCGAAGTCTTGCAGAGAAGCGCCCTTGATCCGGTTGCTTACCGTCAGTTATGGCCGTCGCCAACAAGCCACTCCGTGGAAAGCGCCCGAATCTGGTCTTTGACAGGCTTGTTTAGCGAAACGTCCAGTGGCTGTAGTTGCGAGGTCATGCCACCGGGAATCGCAACAAGGTCAGTGTTGCAAGCGGTGAGCTTGTCCTTGATGCGCTCGTTGAGGTGACACCTGAACATGTCCAGAACAAGCATTGCGCGCAGGCCCAAGCTTGCGCCGGGTCGCTTCCGCCACGCGTGGTCGATCCAATCGGCCAACAAGTCCGTCGTCATCCACCCCTTCTCGTTTGCGCACAACCACGCCACTGGGGAACACGATTCCTTTTGGGAACGTCTTGCGTTTAAATATGAGGAAGGGGGGTAAGTTTGTGCCTGTTTGCAGTGCAGGAAAGCATTGCCGTCTCTCTCTCTCTCTCTCTCTCTCTCTCTCTCTCTCCCCCTCTCTCTCTCTCCCTCTCTCTCTCTCCCTCTCTCTCTCTCTCTCTCGCGAGGGGACAGCACACGGACTTGCTTGGCACCCTTCTCCATCGTTGGGGGGGCATGTCGAAGTATTGCGGCGTTTGTTCGGCGTTGCCGATTTGCCCCGGAGCGGAGTTGTTCGTGCGGTGCAAATTCAGGACATACCGCTGAAATGCGTCCAGTTTTTCCTCAAACTCCGCCGGTAACTTCTGTCAAATGTGTGTCCGCCGGCGAAGTGAGAAGCCTTTTCTCTTCATGAAATCTGTTATCCAGCACCTGCTAACCTAGACCTCCCTCTGCATTAGTCCTTGCTGCTACGCCGCGCTCGAATCTTCAGCAGCCCTGTCGTTACGGGTCTCTGAGCCGCTCACTGCTGCTTCACGTACTCTTACCAGCGGGTCTTCTATTTGGGGGATATCGTCCCCTCTTTGGTCCGCTCAACCCTTTCCGTGTCGCTTTGCTTGCGAAAATTTTCTTTTTCTGCTTGTGCCAGTCCTGCACGCAAGTCTCCGGATCAGGGAACGCACGTGACACGGCCCGATTTCCATCACTTTCTGCACACAAGATTTTCTTCTTAAATGCAGCATCATGATGAAGCTGCCATGTCTTCGCAATGGGAAATTCCATGACGGAAAGAACAGAGGAACGCAAAACGAGACTACTCAGACAACAAAGGCTAACATGCGCAGATTATGAAGTGCTGGCTTATGCGTTCGGTAGTCAATCGGCCATCTTGAAACGTCGATGGTGACACGGCCCTGCAGCGCCGCAAATTTTGAGTTGTACTCCATTCTAACACGCGTGCAATTTTGGGACCTACTTCTCCAAAAGAAAAAAGAAAAGTGTGCGTTAGATTTGAGTAAATAGGGTACTCTCATAGCCAGGTGCTGTAAAAAGTTGTCGGGGGCATCGCACCTTTCCCCTTTCACCCCCCCTCCTCTCCTAGCGTGGTCATTTTTAGTTCGTACTGGTCGAGTTGTTACTTGCTGCACTTTTAGTTTTGATGTTTCTGATCCTGTGCAGGGATCGCAATGTTTTATATGCTAGTAATTGGGAAGTTCACTTGGCCAGAAGTTTGGCCGAAGTTTTCCCAGTCAGGTGGTGAGCTCATCGGAATGTGTGGCCACTGATGTTGAACCCTTCATTACACTGCTGGCCTTTGAACAGCCCTGCTTTGTGCAGGCTGTGCAGTGTGCAACGTTCTGTAGAAATGGGTGTGGTACAAGCAGCGAGGTGCAGGTGCAAAAAAAAAAAAAAAAAACATGCTGACCAAACACCATACCCTATTCGGTCAGCAGTGGTGTCTTCTGCGCATGCTTGCTGTAATGGTTAGGTGTTTCCCAGCGCTTCACTGTACGGTTGCGAGTGACACTGCCCTGGTGTGTGTGTGTGTGCAGGGAGCGGTTCCAGTCGATGTGGTTCATCGGTCTCCAGTTCAACAAGACAGAGCACGTCAACATTGACCTGACCTACGACACACGCTCCTTTGTGGACACGGGTGCGTGTGGCTGCCGTGCTCTGTGCTGGGCCTACACGCTGGGGCTCGCGCTGCTTTTCTATTTTGGGGGGCTGCGGCCCAGGCGCAGTCCTCCGCCGCGTGTGATGTGATTGACTGGGTGCTCTTTTTCTGTTTTTCCGGCGCAGTCAAGCGTCAGGCCACTGCCATCAACATTTACAAGCAGGACATGGAGGTGGACATCAAGTATGTCAGGCGGTGAGTGTCGCCTGCAAACAGGCATGCCTGCATTTCCCTGCTCAGTTGATTCAGGCCTGACGCCTTGCGTCAAGTTGGGGCAGGCAGCCATTTTTGGTAACCTGAGGAAAAACATTTGGCCACTCTCGCGAGCACTAGCTGAAATTTGTCGCTCTGCTTTGCAACGTCCGTTCATTGTGCCTCTCGTCAGACAATGGCATCTCCTACTTGCTCACCAATCGTTGTACGCAAGAGTGCACACGCGCCAAAGTTGAAACAGGTTGAGAACGGCATTTGCTTTCTGGGGCCCAGATACTGTGATGTGGTCGCTCCACAAATGTGTGGTAGCAAAGTGCAACAGCACTGGAACAGCATGGCCAGCAGGGCAAAGCCGAGCACCCTTGCAGCATGCTGCCGGCTACACATTCGGTGCCTGCCTTGACTCTCTCTGCGTGTTGGGCACCATGGAGGAATATGAGAGGTGGCTCAACGGTGCCTGTCCTACTATACCTTTTGCATGCACTTCTAGCAGTTTCCGACAGATGGCGTGTGCGCACGGGGGCCGTGGCTGTGAATGCTCGCTCTGTTCTAAGCAATGTAAGCTCGTAAAATATTCTTTGCATGCATTAGCACGCCATTCGTACAACGCTTCGCCATGAGCAAGCGTTCTAAGTACCGATCTTGAGTGGCTTTGGCGACTTTGGGAGCCCACGGAACTATTTCAGCAACCGGTGCGCATTTCGAGAGATGCAAGTTACTTTGTGATAAGCCTGGCCGGCTATATTTTGTCGCGGTAATAAGATAGCGAGATCGCCCTGTTGCATAGAGAAATAAAGCCTTGGGCGTATAAAATGACACCTCAACACTCGCAGTTGCTTGCTTCACTCACTGTAAATAAAGAGCCCTGCTCCTGCACTGATTGACTTTCGAAAGCAAGAGTCAGGGCATGTGCTCGTTATTTAACATTTCAATTGGTCGTCTCCTCATTCCACCGCTTATTAGAGCATTGTAGTCATGAAATTGGTAGAAAATCAGTTTTCCTGGCGAAGAGTGATCTCGCTGTTTGTGAATTCTTGAGCGGAGCTTATTGATGAACGTGTGCAATCTGCCATATGATAGCTGCGGTGTAGTTATGGAATGTAACAGATATGAAACGTTAATTGCACCGACTGAGAGAGGAAGAAAAACTAAAGCCCCCCCACCCAAAAAAAGCAGATCAGCTTCATCGTAAGCTGTGTAGCAAAATGATACAGCGCAAGCGTCATTCGGTGTGTTGCATTACGAAATACAGTTGAACCTCGATATAACGAACCTCGATTTAACGAAATTCGCGATATAACGAATTTTTTCAAGTTTTCTAACAAAATTTTGCTAAATGCATGTATTTTTGTCTCGATTTTACGAAGTAATTTTGTGCGGCGCTTTCGATTTAACGAAGTCACGGCAAGAAAGGAAGAACGAAATTCCGGTCGAGGCACGTTTTATTTTGCCTCTCAGGCCCTACATTGAAAAAATTCAGTACTCAAATTGACTCTTGAAGGCTAAAATGAAAGAAAAGCGGTGAAATCTACGGTTAACAACAATTAAAAGCGAAGAACGAAGCTGCACAAACCGCTAGCGGTCATAGACGGTTTAATAGTGCACCCACTATTTTGACGTCTGCATCGTTGCCCACGCCAGCGCCCTCTATGCTTAGGCTACCGAAGCCTACTTCAAGCTTTTTTTTTTCTACGCGTCATTGCTCACGGTGCTGCTGCGCTAGGTTGTGCTCGCTGATAACCAAATTAATATTTTGTTCGTGCATCGTTAGGTGAGTCTTGTAAGCAGCATGAGCACTCCAAGAGAAAGAAAAGTGTTCCGAACAAGAGCCTGAGGAAGCTCGGTGAAACTGACAGCCACCGAAGTGTGATGGATGCCATCGATGTTCTGCGGAGGCACGCAGGTGCACACGAATGTTTAAGACCTTGTTAGCGCTGTCAGCATACGAGCGTCACGTAAAGCCCGCCCTGGTCAAGAAACGCCAAGCACTGCTTACGGACTTCTTCACTACGGCTTGAACATCGAGTGCTGGTGGCAATAAATTGCTCTCTTTGAACGTGGTCATCTTTGTTTCACCAGCGTTCATTAGACAGCTGCGGTGCGGAGAAATCAGTTTCGTAAGGGCTCAGTGGGCATAAAAGTAATTGCTTAATCGAATTTGGCCGGAAGATTTTTAATGTAAGCTTTCCGCTTTCCGGATCACGTAAGCGCTGCTCCACACAGTGAAGCGGTCCGCGTGTACTCCGCTCAACTCGCAATCATGGTTTTATCTCGAGTGTTGTGGTTGAATCACGCGCCCATACTGCGGAGCCCTTGTACATGAAAAAAGTCTTTCGAAAGTTTCATAGCAGCCTTTCGCTATTGGCCCGCCGCGCCTAAGCCTACCACTGAATGGACGAAAAGAGGCGTAACTTCGGACGAGCACCTCGGCGGGGTGAAGTTCACGGGACATGGACGCGGGTTCAATTGACTAACAGCGGCATTTAGTAGTGACCGAAATGAAAAAAGAAAAAGTGGAAACCTAGTCTGCTATCATATTTAATGAGGCGTTGCGGAAAAAGCACCGGTTTTACGATGACACATGAACTACCGTCGGCTATCCGAATTCCGTTGCCCAAGTGTTGAAACTCTTAATTCACACAATTTTCGCGGCCAGTTTTAGTACAAATTTCGCTTTAATTGAAGAGGTAACTACATAGCAGTTGTTGCCTGGCGAGGGCCAAAGTGTTAAAACCCCAATAACTGGTTAAATGAACTGTAAAATCGAAACCTCGATTTTACGAAATTCTCGATTTAACGAAATTTGCGGCCCCAAGTACGACTTCGTTATATCGAGGTTTAACTGTAGTCACGCGTCTTTTTCTGCACGCTATGGTTCAAGCTGCAAATAATTTCTAGGTAACTGGAAGAGCCAGGGACCAAATAAAATGGTGTAACGAAGTTAGAAGAATCGTTTCAGTTGCAGGCAACAGCACTTGCACTTGACAATTTATTTGAACAAAATCAGACACTGGCATGAATTAATCACGAAATGAAAACAGCTAATTCCATCGATCCTCTGTTAGACGGCTCGGGCCACTTCCAGGTTGTTGATTTCTTTGAGGTGCCGGCTCGGCAATCTGTAAATGTTGTGGGAACAGCGTCGTGCGCCAGTGATGCTTGTTGTAGCACGGCCATCAGTGCCGTTGTACTCGGCAGTCCATGTCCTCATTACGAGGTGAGGCCCGAAATGTCTCGCTGTCTGTTGCTTGTAGCAGGCGATCTTTCCTTGGTATCGCATGTCGCCACAGCTTGAGGCTTGGGGTGCTTGTTGTCTTCTGGGACAGACAAAGAGTACTTCTCGCGACACGACGTGTAGCCTGTCATGCAACGCAGGACTAAACACTTCTTTCCCATCAGGGTTTCACAAAATGATTCGTACAAAAGGAACCATTGAAACTCTACACATGTATACGTTTTTACCACAAAAAACTGCATGCGACCTACACGAACAATGGACGAAACACGCAAATTGACACGCGCTCAGCATGGTGAGGCGCCGCCGTTTACACACCTCTCGTATTCCTTCACCGTGCTGTTGAATATGCTGCCAGGGTTGGCTCCAAGTGCCAGGTATTTTTCCTGGGGAAGGCGAGATGCAGATTTTAGTTCTGCCTTTGTGCTGCCACAGTGTGTGTGTGATGCCAGGTGCCCTGGTCTTCATACGCACAAATTCTAGTTCATATGCACCTTTTCATCCTCTATAAACCGCACCGGTGCGCATCCACTGTCTGTCCTTGATGAACCGGGGCACACCGAAAGAGTCAACGAGGTGGCGTGGTGCAATCCCAAGATACATCGCGAACGATTCCGGGGAAGCGGCTTCCTTCGCTGTCTGCTGCAGCGACGGCGCATCGACGCACTCGTGTCAAGGCGGAAGGAGCTATATATTGTTGCTGACAAGGATGGCTTGCTTGTGAATTCATCGGGCGACGATGCGTCAGGCTCCGAACGAGCCGTAACAGTGGCCAGAGATTGTAAATGAGGACGCGAACTTCGTGTACTGCAAAGAAAGGTGCATGCATTGCCAGCCAGTTGGGGATTGGCATTCGTTTCGTTCGATTGAATTATAATCAACTGTCACTGGAGTGCCTAGACCATGAAGACCTACATGCTTTGCTGTAGCGGAAGGGCGGAACAAAACAGGCACTCGCATTATGGCTCAATAATGCATTATAACGAAGATGGGGAGAAGCTTGTATGTAGCTGTTTAGTGGAAGCGGTGGAGGTACGTTGTTACGCATGTGCGACGGATATGGATTGTGTGTGTACATATAATCATTGGCCTTCAATGAATATCACTTTCTGTGCCTCATTACAGTGCTGTATTGCCACTTGTGAATGTTTGAGTTGCTTTCTTAGCTTAACTCTTTCATTACCGCACCTATTCAAATCGATCACCGGTGATCGATGATTTATGCCTATTTCAACATGTTGTAGTCGTTTCTTGTACACCTAATGCGACCAGTGGTTAGTCTAGGCACTACCCTTTTAGAATCAGTTTAAATTTATCTGCTCCGGCAACATTGAGACATTTGACGGCGTTTTTTGCGAGCTGAGGTGCGTGTGTTTTCGAGGAAGGTGCCGTGGCTGCTGCACTTGAGAAAAAAGGATGCAGATCGTGGTTAGGCTGCATTACCATATTTTTTTTGTCATAAGGCTCCTGGCAAGTCAAATACGAAATAATGCAGCCAGCTTTGTAATCCAACGGCGTTGACAGGTGATAATTACTTGAAAATGGCGCCAGCTATTCACTAATCTTTGGTTCAGACAAAGGGCAGCTTTATTCTCCCAAAGCTTATTTCTGATGGTCCCCGCAGTCTAGCAAGTGTGCCTGCCATTTTCAACCAGTTTCCAGCAGTTTCGGTTTTGTTTTTGCAGTGCAAAATTCATATTTGGCGCTACTACGCAGTTACCCAACTACAAGCTCGTTTGCCATGGCGCCTCCGTTGCCCGCTATTGCTCCTCAAAACAAGCATGCCACTCGCGCTTCCACTTTATCTACGCCTTGCTTCTGCGATAAGAGCTTCTGCTGAAAGTCGAAAGATAACACTGAGTCAGCGGATATCAGTTCAGACGAGGAGAACGCTTCCAATTGGCTTTGAACACCGCCAGGTGTTCACCGGCCAGTTTCGGTTTCATACGAGGGTATTTATGGAGGACTAGTGTAGCTTTTTAGTAGTACTGTCTATTCTGACAAAGTCTCCAACAACCTTGTATTTGTTTCTTTTCAAAATTGTTAGGTGGCGCTGCAACGTAGTAGGCGCGTAATGCTGAACTCGCTTCACAGCTCCACGGCGGCTTGGTGAAAGCTTGCTGGGCATGACTCTAGCGCATTGTACCTTATTCGTGCAAGCAGGGCTACCATAGTGAGTCAGAACATGATAATAAACCGCAAATGAAAGTTCTGACTGATACGTAATCATCAGAACGTCAACAAGCAATCACCAAAGAGTTTGGTTCTCAACTCCAAACGGATTTTTTCACATCGCTTGCTTGCCTTTAATATTGTGCCGGTCATAATCAATGACAAGGTGTTTTTACATCACGTGGAGGCAAATTTGGGCCTTCAATAATGCCAAACCACCAGATTTCTTCTAGAAAACCATCCAAAATAGCAAAATTTGAAATAGTGGTTGGGCTTCACCACATGAAACGGGCACCACGCGGGCTAACATTTTCTTTTATATGTATCTGACAAATTGTACTGTGCAACTCAGTTTTTTTTCCTAGGACGGGTTTTTGAAATGTCTACTTACATGATGTATATTCTAAATTTTTTCTACTACTGGTCGTTTATTATACACAACTTACTTTTTTCTTATTTTCTTCGACGCATGCACAAAAATTTCTAATTCGATAATTTTTTTCCCAATCATTATTTAGAAAAACATTATTAAAACTGGTGTCATTGGAAAGCGCGTGGAATAATTGCATTTTATGCCACTGCAATGTGCGCCTAATCAATATGTATAGCACAAAAGAAATGTTTTGTTAGACCCTTCAAAATTGGTCAGTTTCCCGCGGTAACGAAAGAGTTAAGAGATGGCGCTTGGGTAGAACCGGGCCAGTACGCACCATCGTGGGGCACTGTGCACCGCGCCGGTTTTGGGGGGGCAACACTGGTGTGTGTTTATCGAGAAGGCTGCAAGCCTAGCCAACACTCGTATCGAAGTTCAGTGCGTGCCTGACATGGCTCCCCCCCTCCCCCGCTGCAGGCGAGAGCTGGGGAAGTACCTGCCCGCGCATGTGGTGACCCAGAGCAAAAAGAAAGGCATCAAGTCGGTAAGTGGTGTGCCGCCTTGGGGCTGACCGCTGGTGCATGCCCGTTGCGGGGTGTGAGCATGTGGGGATCTGACGCCCAGAATGCGACCCCCAACTTGACCCCCCCAGCACAGCCCCGGCTCCACGCCCGCGGCCGGGAAGAAGCCCCTGGGCACCAGCAAGTCGGACTCGGCCCTGCTAGGCCTGGTGGGGAGCGACGGAATGGGCGGCTCTGCACCCGACACGGGCCTCATCAGCGACGACTCAAGCTCCGGGTTCACCGTGGTGAGTTGTGAGATGGGACCTTCTGGCAGCACTGGGTTGTTCTGTACCTTGCCAAAATTTCGCTTCATTGGAGTTCTGTCAAATCAGTGAGGGCCCACTGCATTGAGTCTAGAGAACACTGGAGGAATTTTTTTCTAAACTGAAAGGTGCACCTTTTTTTTTTTTTTTTTTTTGGGACACTGTTGGCTTTGAAATGGCGCTGGCATCTTTCTTCCCGTTTGCCTTCGTGGCATTAAAAAGGAGGCTGTGGAGTGCCCAGAATAATCTGGGGCGCTATCCTCGATATTGCTAGGTCACCACCACGCAAAGATGGCACCAAAAGGACCCGTGCTCATTGGCGAACAGGCCTTTGGAAAGATGGCAAAGCCAAAGTGGATTTAAGGAAGGGGCTGCTGTAACTTAAGTCCAGCCTCTTAGCCAAGTGCTCTCACACCACCTGCCACCTGGGAGGTGGTGTCCACACAGTTAACCACCCGCAAATTTGGCGACCGCCTAGGTAGTGTGGCAGGTGGCACTCCCAAATATGACATTTGCTGCCGGCTTTTGTATATATGCGTGCACTGCTGTTAAGTGGGCATGGTAGGCTCCCACATTCACTCACTCGCACCTTCCGACTGTTCTGGCACCCCCAGCAGGACAGTCCAGCAAAGTTAAAACTGAGAACTTGGTGTGGTAGTGGGACAGCCATACGAACAGCCTGAAAAGCCGAGAAGTTGCACTGCGCTGTGCCAAAGCAGCTTGAAGATAGAAAATTCTCTCGCCTTCACCTGCGAGTAAAGGCCGAGTTGGCCGCCAGCTGTTCATCCATCAGCGGCAGAGTAAGCTGCCAGCGACTTGAGCACCTTCTGTTGCTACGCGCGTGTGCTGTGCGGCTGCACTCGCTGTTTTCTGCCACTGGTGCTGAAAGGAGGCCTGATTCCCGACTGCGTTACGCAACAGCGACTCCCCTCACTCAGTCTTGAGCTGGAGTGGCACAGTTGTCGCTCGCCCACGAGATCTCTCTTCCTCCCTGCTCCCTCTGGGTTCTGTGCTGCACCTGAGAGGTGGTGCACTCATTCCCGCTTGTGGCAAGGTGGCCACGTGCCTGTTGGTTGTGTTGTGGTCAGTCAGTGTCAGCTGGCAGGCATTTATGAGGGCATTGGGGGCACACAGCATTGCTCGGGCCCAGGTGTCGCTTTGTGCTGCATTCAGTCCGTTTCTTTGGTGGTGGTGGTGCGTGTGGGTGGGCAGTGGGCCTTCCACCCCTGTCGTCAGCCTCCCCCGCTTCCCCTTGTGCTGCAGACGTCCAGTGGGGCGGCGGGGCCCAAGCGGAAGCTGGACCCCGAGACGGGTGCCGATGGGGCGGCTCCCGTGGATGGCGTGGCGGATGCGGGTGGGTCCCCGCAGCAGCAGCGGCAGCCGGAGGAGCTCAACGCCAGCTGTGGCTCGGTGGCTGGAGGGGAGGAGGCGGAGGAGGCGGACGGGGCCAGCAAGCGGTGCCGCTCGGACGAGGTCAACAGCACGGCCTTCCTCGACGCCATCGGGCTGGGACACAACTCGGCCGGCGACCTGCCCTTCCTCGAGCGCCCCGGGGGCACCGACGGGCAGCTGCAGCAGGTGAGGGGCTCTCCTTTTCCCAGGGGGCATGGGGGAAGTCTCTGCGGGCCCCGGGCCCCCCCCGTGTTAGCCGTCCGGGGATTGTATGCCCGTGGCATAGGCAGCGCTGCGGTTTGTGGTCCCTGTGTTTGGGACACCCTTTCCCCCTGCCAGTGGCAGCTGCTGCTGGGTACTCGTGTGGTGAACGCGAGAGTCCAAGCCTCCGGTGCGACGCCCCCCTTGCATGCCAGGCCCCGTGATTGTTGGCAGTGCAGGACAGGCTTCCTGCTCTCTCGACGAGGGATTGGGCACTGGGGCTAAGGGCAGGCTGGTTGTGACAGAGCCCCCCTCCCGCCTTGCGGAAAGTTTGGGGCACAGTTTGAGCGTTGGGCACATGCAGCAGGGTCGTGTGGTAGGTGGTTCCAGGACACGTGACTGCTCATCAAGCTAGATTGTCGTCGCTATGGCCTTCATCACTGCGGCTGGCAACGGGTTTGGGAGATGAGTTACTGCACTAACACTAACGCAGTGCAGCACCAAGATTTCGAGTGCAGCTGAAAGTACATTGGAGGGGGGTGCTTCGACAGTAGCGAGAGAACATTAGCCCCGCAACACGAAGCAGCCACATATGTGCTTTGAATTGCTTCGAGCCAGTGACGCGTGTGGTGGCTGTGGACCACAGTGCGGGCACAGTTGCTACGATGGGAAAACTGGTCAAATCCTTGCCACTGGGCAGTAGGGAAGAATGTGATGTGGCAGTGCAGTGTGAGGCACAGCACTGAAAGCTGCTGAGCACGAGGTCGCGGGTTCGATTCCCGGCCGCCGCGGCCGCTTTTCTGATAAAGGCGAAAAGCAAAAACGCCCGCGTGTGTACAAGATTTCGGCGCACGTTAAGGATCTCCAGGTGGTCAAAATTAATCTGGAGCACTCCACTGCGGCGCGTTAAACCCTACAATCAATCAATCAAAAGCACTGGGAGCTGCCAAAGTTGGAGCCCCCAAGCTTCTCTCCCGCTGTGGGGGCCTGGCAGCCACTGTAGCTAGCTGGAGGTGCATCAGGGAGGGGCATGAGCCGGTGGTGCGCTTGCATGTTGCACGAGGAAGCACAGAACAGCCTGCCCCACCGCCTCTGGGCCTCCTCGTAGCCTGTAGTTGAATGGCAGGGTGGCAAAGGTAGCAGGGCCACGGAGGGGGTTGGCCGCCCGCCATTTTGGGGCATGTGTGGGGTGGGTGGGGAGACGGTGCAAGGGCAGTGGCGGCGGCGGCGGGGGCGATGGGGGCCCTTGCCTGCCTGCGCCGCCACCCCGCGTGGAAGGCAGTGTCCAGCGTGCCAGCAGCAGCAGCAGCCTCTGCCTCCCTCCTCTCCTACCTTTGCCACCCTGCGCCCGTGCCTGCCAGGAGTGTGGTGGGTGAAGCAGCGCTGCCTTCTTCTCCTCGTAGGTGTTGGGCTGACTCTTTGCTCCTCCTCCTCCTCCTGCCACGGCACGCTCGCGCACACATCGCCTCCTCCGCCGTCGCCTGCTGCTGCTGCTGCCGCCGCCTTGCACCGTCTCGCGCGCAACCACCTTTGTGTTCTTCTTCCGGGGCCTCCCGCTTGCTGCTGCAGCCACTGCGTGGAGGGGGGCTCTCTCTCCTCCTCCCTCCCTCTCTCCCTCCCCCACCCCTCCTTCCTTCACGGGAGGCCGTGTCATGTGCATGGCGCTGCTTTCGAGTAGTGCACGAGACTCTCCCTCTCTTGGCGGCACGGCAGTCTCGGGGGGGCACCGTGGCGTGCATGGCTGGACTGAACTCCCTCCCCTCCCCCTTTTTTTTTTTTTTCATTCTTTCTTTGAGACTGTGCCTCATCCTTCTTTCTTTCTTTTTTGGGCACTATTAGCGCATTGGTCCTGTGGGTTTCTTGCTGTTGGCTGCACGCACAATTTTTAGCCTTTTGCGTGGCGGTCTCGTGCTAGACTTTTTTTTTTTTCCTTTGTGTGTGTGTGTCCGTATTCTTATTTTTATTGCTTCTCAAAGGAAAACGCGCTTGTTCAAACATTCCGTTTTGTGCTTTAGCCTGTGCGTCAGAGATTCATAGTAGTTTGTAACTCGGTGAAGCACAAAGGGGTGGTGTTTGGACTCCAAAAAAAGTTAAAAACTCTTTAAGGACAAAAAAATGAAATTTTTTTTGAAAAACTATAAAAAAAAGAGGCAAAAATTTAAAACCAAAAAAATTCATAAAATTGAAAACACAAAAAAATTTACAAAACTTCGAAAAAATTAAAAAAAAGTGAGGGGGGTCGGTTTGGGGGAACTCAGTTTCAGCACGCGTGGGTCGAAGTGCTGTATTTTCGTGCTTTCTGCCACGAATTTAGCACCTGAGTGCAGCGTGCGCACGCGTGGGTGTTGGTGTTTTGGGTGGTGCATTTGTGTACCGATGCAGAGACTGGACTGTGGTGTCCGGTGCTTGCGTTCAGAGGCCCGCGTTTGGCCAATGCAGCACAGTGCACGTGGGCAGAAGAGACTAGTCCTGTCTGGACCGACGTCGAGTAGGAGTGGTGGCGGCTCGAACTCCCGATTAAAGGGAACCCCTAAAATCAAAGGCATGTGTCCATCGGAGACCATGCAGCCATAATAACCCCTCGTTTCACTGCAGACCACTATCTGTAGTCTCAGGCTGAGGGAATTAATTTTTCTGCTTGAGTGGTGTGATTGGCCAAACCACCTGCTCACCAAATCATGGCCAGGGCTATTTATGCTCAGGCAAAAAAGAAACTGTTTGTGTACCGTATGGTCGAGTGGTGGAATGGGTTGAGATTAGTGTGTGTGAATCCCCACTGGCTGTTTTAGGATGCAGCTAAATTGAGCCCTGCGGCGATTGAGACAACTGTGTGGAGGCTGTTAGTGGTGCAAGGGGAGAGTGAGGCAGAGCCTCCTCCTCCCCTTCCTGCTAAACTTCAGTCAGCCTGGTGTAGCCTGTGGGGGACTTCGTGTAGAAGGTCACTCGCAAAGTGAAACATTGGCAATGGAATGCTGCAGCTGAGTGAAATTTGAGCGCAATGCAGGGGGCAGAGTGACCTCTGAGCCCAGCTCTGACCTCTCGCGCACCTGCACTTGTGCATCGTTAAAGGCAGTACAGTGCGGGTGCTTCAAAATTGGCTTTCCGGTGTCAGCAGAGAAGTCTTTAGTGGTGAGGTCTGTCAGTGTTGAAGTGTTTAGTGCGGTACGCTGGCAGCTGCTGTTCAGGCAGCTTAGCCTGAACAAAGCTTTGGATTTGAACTGTAGGGAACATCCTCGGCACTGAGTGCTAAGCTTGGCTCCGTTGTAGCCTTGCTGTCATGCCTAGCTTGCACTGTGCTGCCTCGGCGCAAATCCTGGTCTTTTGTACTTTTTTTTTTGTAGTCCTCCCCCTTCCCTTCCCCTCCGGTGCTCCGGTGCCTGTATTGTTGCTTTTGGCATGCAGTGTGTTGTGCCAAACTGTGGACCAAATTAGGCTTAGTGGACTCTCTTTGAGAATGTCTGCCGCCGAAATCGCCCACCTCACTGTCACTTCCGCATGTATGGCGTGGTGGAACTTCACTGAAGCCTGTGATAATCGAGAAAATGAGCCTGTGATGACCTGGAGTGTTCAAAGACTGCTGTGATAAGTTGGGGGAGGATAAAATCGTTCCTATACGTGCAAAGCTGTGTGCCAAATGACGTGTTGTACCGCTGTGATATGTATTGGCATCCCAAAATAAAGGCATTTTGTATTGGCAAACTTCTGGGTTGCCTCCTTGCCAGGTTGAAGTGTCCATTGCAGGCTGCTTGTTTCTGGTATGCTCGGGTACAAGTTAACAATGGCAATAGCTCATGTTGTGTGTGTCACTCCACTGAAGCTATTGACCTGGATGTCAACATGTGCTGCAACGAGATTGTGCTTAATAGGCAGCATCGGCTGTTTTTTTATGTCCAGAGCACATTAGGCACCTTGCTCATCCGGTGTCATGGTATCTGGCCACAGCAGTCACGCAGGCAGGCTGCTCTCCTCGCTATTCAGTCAGCCATCATTCTTTCAGTTTCATTTTGGAAAAGCTTCGGTGCACATTTAGCGGAAGTCAATCACACACGACAGTGGGCGCTCGAGCTTCTGCAATCAATATACCCTCCAGGAAGCAGCTGAACTCCCTTCATTTGAAGCGGCAAAGGAACAAGTTAAGTGACCCGCCTGACCTTTCAATCTGCCGTTCTTTGCGCGTGGATGTTGCTATCGGTAAAGCATGCCCGCACCCTGCTTGAACATAATCGCCTGTGAAATGCGCTTGCTGCAAGTGGTTAGCTGACCGACCTGCCCTTGTGCTTTTCCGTTCACCCCGAGCCGCCGTTGATAATCCATAAAGCGTGCGGTGCTCTGCCCTTGTTATGTTTGAGCCAGGGGGTGCGTGGGCAATGACGACGGGCTTGACACAGCTGCCGTGAAGAGCGTTTCTTCCACGCTAGGTTTGCGCCACGCGAGAGAAGATAGTCGAACCCCGCTTCAACGAAATACAATAATCCCTTCTTAAATCCAACTTGGATATCTCGAAATATCATTAAAGTTGAAACTTTTTTTGTTGTGGCTCCTGTATGGCACCATGTATTTGCCCCCCTTTACCTCAAAACCCCGCTTACCTCGAAATTTCTCGCGGATATTAAGACTCTGGTTGGGTTTACTGTATTTCCAATTCCCATTAGCTAGTCATAAAAGTCAATGCAGCAAAGTCCTCACCACAACAAACCATTTGTCTGATTTGCTTTCACTTCAACGAGATTTTCTCTCATTAGGGCTGGGTTTGAACATTTATTTTACAATAAGATAAGCATAATGCCAGTTGTCTGTAAATTTTATACGTTCAACGTGCTCAGTTTCTCCAAAAACATGCGATGCGCGCCTACACCACCACCCATAAAAAAGATCTCTTAGATGAACACGATTGTTTGCTGGTGATAACAGTGTGGCTGGCCGTCTTTAGATGAGGTGCGGGCCCGGTTCGCCAAGCTGTAGCTACAGCCAATCCGTATCCAGGTGAAATCGTGCGGATGTGCTCTGCTGCTGGCGCAGTGCTGTCATGTATGCTTTGTAAAGCTGTCATAGCAGTTTACCTTCTACAATTCTTCAAAGTTGCACGCAAATATGATATTTTCGTGTTTAGTCTTGAACCCACTTCGTCCTCTCTTAGTCGAGAGTGCGTGGTCGCGACAAATGCAAGTGCGTGCGGCTTGCCTGCCAAGGTCAGTTGCCGCCATGCCCTGTCAGAGGATGACGGCACCGCTCCTGCCACAAGTAAGAGAGGGGCTTTTGACGGCCTAGCAGCTACCCGCAAGTAATCAGCTTGGTAGATATGCCTTGTTGTACAGCAATATGTTTTTCTACTGCATTCCTTCACCCCCCTTTCCGTAATGCGCTCTTTACTTTCAGGTGAAAAGCATATAAATTGGTACATTTGTTATCCGAATAAACACGTCGTCTTTGATCGTCACTCCTTTTTCTAGGCATTGCATTGTGGTGTCAGTGATGCAGATAAATATGTGGGGTATTTTTCTTGTCCTTCTGTGGTGTGTTGGGGCAGATTTCGCCTCCATTTCGCCCGTCATCCGTATCTACATACGAGGACTGGATCCGGCCGACACGCGGCCACAAGAGAATTCTACTCTCACTGTGGACATTTGCGTGTGAAGCCTCCATAATCCCCTTCCCTTTTCCCCCTACCGCTGCCACAGGCCTAGTGCCGTCCTATTCATAATAAATTTTCCAACAACAACTTCAATGAAATTTTTTGCACGTCCCGTCGATTTCGTTGTGGCGGGAGTAGTCCATAATGTGTGATGGCTGTGATAGCCAGATGACTGAAGTGAAGACGTCCTCCTGAACGATGCCAGCTGGGAGTTTGGGACACCGTGCTTGATACTCGAAAGAGCACTTCTTGCTTTAAAAGAGGCTTTACTGCAGCCGGCTGGGTGCGGTTTGGGAAGCCGGTTTAGGCAAGCACACCGGCCACTCGAGCATCTAAAAGTGTTTCTCATTCAGTCGGTGAAAAATCGTAAAAGTCCAAGGTGGCCTCCTTTGCCAGAGAAATGCCGCCGTAGTTGGCGAAAGCTCAGAGACGCGCCAGCCTTAACACTCTAGACCATACTGGTGCTGCCTGTGCTTCGCTCCTAGTTTGTGATGCAATGGCTACGTCACAAAAAAATGAAAGGGAAGCGGGTGAGAGAAATTCCAGCTTTGTTTGCTTATTACTCGGCAAATGACGCATCGGTGCTTGTTGAACAAAAGCTGAGAGCTACGAAACACGTGATCTTTCAGCTAAAACAAAATTTCGTTCAGCCTTTAGTTTTCTTCTAACCTGGCAGCAGTGTCTCAGCTTGCCACTTATATCTTGTTACACAGGCGGCAGTAACCGCAGTTACATTTAACCGTGGTTACTAAGCTTTAACTGTGGTTATTGCAAACTGCGGTTTTGGCTATTTATTACACGCGGAATTCCAAGTGTGGCAACAGCAGTCACGTGGTTGGGAGCATGACAAAGGTAACAATTTTTGACCTCTCAATAAAAGAAAGGAGGAGCAGTGTAGACAAAAGGAAATGTTAAGTTGCTTCAGACCCGAACACAACACACTCGCGCGTGGCGAGATTTAGGAGAGGCGTCCCCAACAGCTCGCGTTTCTCGAGTTGGCTCAGTTTTGGGAACTTTAAGCTCAGTGTTGCGGTGGATATTTGACTGCCACTAGCTCTACAACTCCGAATTACAATCCATAGCTTAATTTTGCACCACACTAACGTCCGCTGTATCGCATGTGGAACTTCTTTCCCGCAATCAATCAGATTCATTTGCAGGCACGGCTGGCATGCACATGCATGCACATGAATCGTTTCCAAGTGCTGAAAACATTTCATAATTTCCTGCTTTATCCATTTCTTGTGGATGACGTAGGGAATTTGCTAATTTAGCACAGGAAAGGATGGGTTCTTTCGTGAGAGAGTGTTGGTGGGCGACCAAAAATGGGCTGCATTCCAGCAGCCTTGTTTGCAAGTCGCATGAAACAGTGGGGATGACGCGTCACGCATGGCTTGCTAGGGGGCCAACTCCGTCGCTCCCACAAACCCAGCTGTGGCCTGCCGTGTGTCCAAATAAGGCATGGGGGCTGCAAAGGTCCCCACAAACTTGGAGCCTCTGCTGTGTTGTTGTTTTCTGCAAAATGAGGTTTTACCTGCACTGCAGTAGGAAAAAACAGGCAACCAGCAGCTCTGAAATTTGCTGTCGCAGGTGTGGGTGGGTAGGGGCATGCTCTCCAAAATTTGTTCCACTTGCATTGCTGCGGGAAAACAGCACGTTCTAGTTAATTATGAGAGGTGCCACAAGCAGGATTTGCAAAGCTAATGCTCAGTGAATTGCGATTTGTACATGCACAATTTAACAAGAGCCCGTTTGACGTGAACAGTGACAAAAGCGACGATGTTAATTGTAGTGTCGTGCAATTGCACCAGATGCCGCCATTTATGTACTATTATCTGTATACGCCAAGATGTGGCATCACATGTGTGATGTGCGTATATAGAGGACATACATTCTTGAATAACGAGTTTCATTTCCTTCTGTGCTACGCTGAGTGGTGTATTGCATCCAATCGGCCGCTTTGGCGGGCCAATGTAACGTAAACACCAAATGTGCTACACCTACTTGACGTCTGCAACTCTGAGGACATCAATTCTCTGCGTGGCCCTGCGGAAGTGATTTTTCCAGGCAGCGCACACTGCGTCCAAACCTGATCTTGTAGGCCAGGCCTGAAACGAGATTACCCAGAAAGGAAACCTGGCTCAGCCCAAAGGGCCGTGGAAAGAATGCATCTCTCCCCCCCCCTTCGCAAAAGCTGGGTAGGAATTGAGCAAAATGGATTCTAGCCGTGAAGTGTGGATGAATGGCAGGTGTGCGAAGTAGAGGCAGGCATCAAAGAACTTTGTGGCGGAATGTGGGCAAAGAATGTATGTGGGGGCGGGGAGCAACGAGTGCATTCAATTGGCAGGCCTGCAGGTGGTCTTGCAGGTGGTGGCAGTGGGGAAGGAGTACTAGAGTGGGTACCCGTGCACTTGAAGCTGCTCCCAGCCTCTCCTTCTCTCTCTCCTGTTCCCCCTTTCTCAGATGGACGGATCACCCGAGCCCTCTCCCCTGGACACCAGCAGCGGAGCCCTGAAGCGGCAGTGCGAGGACTCTGAGGGGGGCAACGACACACCCAAGCGACCAAAGCCAGACAGCACAGAGGTGGGTGTCTGCCCCCCGACGACAGCAGCGATCTCTTCAGGGGGAGGGTTTGTTGATCCCAGCTTCTACCCAACTTCCTCCTCTCTTGTGTATGTCGCTAAGCAGAGTTGGGTTGTGATAACCACTGGACCGATTGAATGGGAATATGTTCTGCCTAAAAGGGCTGTTGAATGGGGATAGGCGGCGAGAGCATTAGCTCTGGGTGTGTTCCAACGCAGATGTCAGAAGTTGTGTGGCTTGAGAGATGTGTATTGGGAGTAGTTGTAGTGCCAGTGCTCGTACAGCTGTGGAAAGGGTGACCCCCCCTGTCAGAAAGGCTGGCTTGGAACTGTCTGACGGGTAGCCCCTGCCGCCGTCCTCTTCCTTCTGCTGCGCAGCCAATGGAGGAAGACGAGGAGGAGGAGGTGTCGTCGTCGCAGCACAACCACGTGATGACCTCGCATGAGCCGGCTGTCGACGGCGAAAGCCCAGCTGCAACTGGCCAAGAGGTACCCCCGTTGAAGGCTGACGAAGCACTTCTTTGCCGTACCGTCTCTTTGCTCGCCTTAATCTTGTGCGATGTGTCCCATTGGGCAGTGGCAGCCTTAAGTGCAGTTCATTGGTGGGTAGTTGCTGGGGCGTCGGGTGTTTCACATTTTTCACTTGGGATTTATTTCCAAACCACCCAGGGCAGTTTAAAAGTAACCGCACCGCTGCTAACATCTGCTGTCCATTGGAAGCAAAATTTGCTGAACAGAACCAGAGTATTGGCTCGCATCAAATGAAGCCTAAATGCAGAAAGATGCGAGTTTCTGAGGCAAGTTCTTTTGAAAAAATGGGGGCTTATGGCATGTGTTCTGGGAAGGGGGGCCTCAGAAAAATATACGGCCTCAGAAAAAAGAGAGTGCGTGTAGCGTTTACTGTTTTTGCGTAAGCACAACAGTAAATTTTGTAGCACGCTTCACTGACAGTATGAGAAGGGCTTTAAAATACCATTTTGTTGGCTTAGCATAGCGGAACTTTAAAGCTTACTGCACGACATGTCAAACCAGACGCAGAGTGCGTATCCATGCCTTCTGACCCATCGGGCCATCTGGCAGAACAGCACCTGGGATTTGACTGGAATATACATCGCCGGCCAATTCATCTCAGTGGTTATGCATGAGTATTGTGTGCAGGTGTGTTAAGGTTGCACCGAATAAACATATTCCTTCAAGGGGGTGTGTGAGAATGCTGTTGAGGTTAATTCTGCCTTACCATGCAATGCCAGGGTGGGGGCACTGGTTGACGCAGTTGTACCTCAAAGTGTACAATGTAAGGCCTAATGTGGTGCTGTCACACAGAGGCCGAAATGAGGAAAAAATTGGAATTGTTTTAGCAGGCCGTAGGTTTTGCTTTGAAAACCAGTTTTATGAAGGTGAGATTGCGCACGGGGGCTGCCCTCTCAGTGCTGAAAAATTGCAGCCCGGTCACTGTGCTGCTGTGCGTCCCTTTGTGTCTGGACCGACTGCTGCGCAGTGCTGAAAGGGGCCTCTCCTGCCTTCTTGTCTCTGGTGCAGTCTGTGATTGCCTTGCAGCGCAACACGCCGCGGCCCGTGGTGACCTCCTCGGTGGCCGTGGAAGAGAAGGGGCGCATCTCGGACGTGAGTGGCCCGTCGGCTCCTCCTTTGCCCCGAGGCGCTCTAGCGGGGGGCGTAGCGGGATTGCGGAGAGGCCCGTGTAACATGTAGAGTGGCGCCCCGTTGTTTCAGCCCCGTCTAATTGACGTTGCGAGGGCGCATCTGCGGGCGAACACACGAGTGAGTCTCGGGGAGCGCCTGGCCTGCAGTGCACTTGTACTTCTTCCGTTGCCCCCCCGGGGCCCGCCTGGTGTCCTGCCTTGAGGGTGTCGTTTCCCTTTTCGTGCGCAGGGCATCGACAGCACCACGGCCAGATCGCCGCTCGAGACATCGGTGTGAGCGGGCCCCTTGCGCGATGGCGCCAGGTAACTAAGGAGAGAGAACACACTCACACGGTCGTGGCGGGGAGAGAGAGAAAAAAAAAACGGGAGCGGCAGGAGAGGACCCGGACATTCCACCAGCACCACCACTGCTTGGCTTTTCCCTCCTCCTCCTCCCCCTCCCTTGTATGCTTAGAGCCCACACTTGTGTCCTGCATGCCATTTTCCTTTCCCCTTCCTTTCTCTTTGCGTTCTGCTCAAAGCCCCAGTGGTAGCAGGCTTGTTGCCCCTGCTCGCTCCTCACTCTTTCTGTTGTTCTCTTGGCGGGACGCTTGAGCCAGCGACCACCCCTCCGCCGTCGACACCGACAAGGCCTCTGGGATGGCACCCCACGTGACTGCTACTCTGCCACCGGACGGACACAGGCACGACCAGTTGTGTGGTCCCGTATGCGGGGAAAGGGGTGCGCGGTTTCACGGCCGTTTCACGTTGGTCGTGCGTACGCATCGGACATCTGTCTCGCGAGTGAGCAGCAGCGCCATTTCGCTGTGTGTGTTGTGCTGCGGTGGGTGCTCATTGCGTTTTTTATTTTATTTTCTTGCTCCTTTTTTCCCCCTCTTTCCTTTTTTTTCTCCCCATTTCTTTCTTTTTGCGGCACCAGCAAAATCTTTTCCACAATCCTTTACAGGAGGCGGGTCTGCCCCATTTGAAAGGTCCATGCCCTTTTGTGGAGGGTGGTGTCCACGCTCCCCAAACGAGTGACTCAACTTTGCTGGGGAATCCTGCAGGTACAGCTGGGGAAGGTCAGAGGGGAGCGCCTCTAGTGTGCCGTACGCCGGCTGCTGGTTGAAACCCACAGCCAGGCCGATCCAATCCGGCCCGGTACAACAGTGCCGGGGGGGGAGACGGGGGTGTGGGTGGAGAGCGTGGGCCTTGTGCAGCCTCTCTCTTTGTCTGCTAGTGCGCAAACCTCTGTCCCATTTTATTGCTCCCTCCTCACTCGCATCACCCACATTTTGTCTTGTGCATTCTGTGTGAATCTGTCGTGTCACCATTTAAACTTTCCCTCCCTCCCCCCTTCCTTTTTGCCCCCCTTTCCGATGCTTGGTTTTTCACATATTTTTGCCCTTCTGAGAGTGTAAAGACGTTTATTAAAGCCGTGCCGTCACTATTTTTTCATTGCCTCGAGGATTGCTTGGGGGAAACGCACTCGATTGCTATTGTCGCGGGTCGATCAATCGAGTCGGGGCCGAGACGGCTGTTTCGGCTACTCTTGAAAATTTGTGCTGCATTGAGCTGGTTGATGGTGGGTATCCTACCAAGGGAAGGAAGAGGGGGCGGGGCGCTTTGATGGAAAACGAGGAAGAAGTTTCTCTTTTCTTTTCTTTTTCCGTGTCTAGGCGTGCAGTTTGGTGTTGTCTTGGAAGTTCTTTTTGTGTGTGGGAATCCCGTTGTCTGTTGCAGGGAGGCATTCCAGCACAGTGTTTCCCATTCCCTGTCCTTTCTTTTTTTTTTAGTTTGTTTGTGCGTATTTTTGAGGAGTGTGATGTGTGGCGGGGAAGTGAACGGTGTGGGAGGCGGTTTTGTTTGTTCTTGCGTTGCAGCGTCTGTGTGCAGCAGACTGTGCTCCTCCTCCGCCCTCATTGCATTTCCCGACTGTTGGTACACAAAGGGCTGCGCGTGTGCTTGTTGGCATTGGCTGAGGTCTGAACGGCAAGAGCTGGAGAGGAGCCCCCTTGCCCTTTGTGGGGTCCAAGGAGCCTCTTCTCCACCTCTTCCCTACAAAAGGATGGAACTTGGTTGGTTCAGATGAGGTGGCTTAACTGCCGACGCCTTTATTTCTCTCTTCTCTACTTCTTTCTGGTGTTCACAGAAAGAGGGTGGTGGCTAGTACTCCACTGTCGGGGTCGCAAAATGGCCAGCTGGTGTTCTTGTATGCCTTACATCGCATCTGTGACCTATTATTTGCCTTAGGGGGAAGGGTTAATCCTTATTGGGCTGTCCAAGCAGACATTGAGATCATTTACTCTTTGTTACCACTCAGGACGGTCCACAAATTAAGTTTACTTTTCCCCGTTGCCGAGGCTAAACATCTCTGCACATTCTCGCTGCAGTTCTGATTGGCTAATGCCAGAACCAGCAGTGTGCCTAATGTGACGACTAGCTTCTAGTTGCCGGGCCTAAATCGTGCATAGTTATGTGCACTCGATGATTGTCATCAATTTCCCCTGGGCGAGACAATCCTTAGTTCGCAGCCACTTTTGTACTGCTTTTCAGCAACACGAAATAGGGGGTGGCTAAATCGAACGAGTGCGAAGAAATGCTTTCACCGGTGGGTGCGCTGCCCTGCTCAATTGAGTTTGGAGCGTGATTGTGGCCACGTGAAAGCTTAACTTGGCCTGATTTCTTCCAGGCGGGTTGGGCTAAAACTTAGCCATAAAGGGCAGGTGGTACCAAAGGCAAGCTGTGTTCCGAGTGAAGGCCTCTCGTGTGATCATTGGGGGTCACGTTTTGTTAGTTCCTTCGGGTTGAGGGTGGAGTAATGGTGTGACGCCTCGGATGTTGGCATGGGAAAACTATGTGCCTGCTGCTTTGTTGTTTAAATTTCTTTAAACAAAACCTGCTCCCTCTGTTATTTCTTTTAATGTTTCAGACAAGAGGCAGTGTCTGAAGGAACGTTACTTAGCTGGTACTTCTGGCCTTGGAATGCTTGGTAAAAAAAAAATAAACCATCACCAATTTGTGGCGGCAACGAGTCACTTGGGTTGAGGCTTGTTAGTGGCCCACTGAAGGGGTCGTCTAGATCTCCGTGTTGTGATTCACTTGTGCAGGCTTTTGGTTCGAAGCACGGGAGCGTCTGTGGTCCGCTGTACATACTGAAGGTCAAATAAAGTGCGCAGTTTTTCTTTCAATCACCCTGGTGTGCTGTGAGACTTGATGGCATTGTGCCGCTTGGGGTGCAACATGCTGTCGTTCAGACGGGATAGTTGCCCGGAGTTGGCATTCTGGAAAGCTTGTACGTTTCCAAAGCCTTCTAATGCTTGCTGTGATGACACTACTGTGCAGTGTAATGTGAGAAAGCCTTTATTCTATGGCATTCACCTTCTAAGCTCTTCTGCAGGAAGTAAAAATAAAAATGCAAATTCTTCCGGGTCACTTATGTTCATTTGGTGCTTGTAAGGAGGAGGAATAAATGTTTATTGTGCACACCACGATGTGCTCAGCCTCCCAAGTCCAGGAGGCCGCGAGTCCGAGCTGCGTCCAGAGCTCGTTGCACCAGGGCTTGCTGTCGCTCTGGTGCTGAGCTGGTCAGCTTGGACTCCCACTGCTCAGGGTTGGGGGATGGGATGGGGTTAGGGTGGTGAGGACAAGAGAAAACAAGGTAAGTGGTGAGAGGTATGTGACAGTGCGGGCAGTTGTAGGGGAAAAGGGACGGCGAGATGTGGTGTAGGATGGGGTGATAATAGAAGGTTTCAGTTTGCAGGCGGCGATAAAGGGTGGCGTGGTGTGTTGGGAGGGAGGGGTGGGGCGGGGGGTATATTCTTCGTGTGTGCCTGTAGTGGGACAGTATGGCACTGAAGGTGGAATCAAGGGCAGGGAGCGTGTCTTCAGTAAGACAAAAGGTTTAAGGCACCAGTTTGTCTTCATAAGTTTTATTTGTACACATTTTGAATTCCCTGTCTGCTGGGAAGATCCCTTCAAACCTTGCAAGGAGGGACAAGCTGTTAATGCCCGTTTTGCCGAAATTTCCCTGCACAAAGATCTTCAGGGGAAATTCCTTGTGAAGCACCTTGAAACCAGGAAAGCCTTGTAGCGAGTCGTCTTGCCACGTAAGTACAAAAAAAAAAAGAGTAGTACAACATAGAAACTAACTAAAGGACCTCCCAGGAGTGAGAAATGTGAGTTCTACAGTTGCATTCTTGAAAGCTGTTCCTGCATTTACGGCTGCTCTAGCCAAAGGCAAATTAATGACGCTGTTCTGTGATGAACTGCCAACACTTTCCCCGTCTTCGTGCGTGGTCTTCGTCCATCTTTCGCCACTTTTTTGTGGAGCCATCTTCCCACATAAAGTCGTGGGTTGTTTGGACTAACGTAACTATGACTCGTATCGTGGGGATAGGAAAAGCTTGTAAGCATTGCAAAGCTTAATCCTCTGTAGGTGCGGAACTTGTCAGAGTGGCTCAATGGCAATGGAGGGTTCTCTGGGCTACAAGTGGCCGTCGGGTGCGGTGGCTTTTGTTGTAAACCCATTGCGGCTGCTTGCGGTTTTCTTAACTGATGTGGTTATAGCGAGGTGGAACGAACATTTGCATTAACATGTGGCAGATTACCTCACCGGGTATCATCCTTCTTCCGCGAATATGTGCCACGGCCACCTCGTAAAGTTCATGATCATCACCTCGGCGCGTAGTAATATTCGAATCTCCCGCCCTCCCACTTCGCCTGTGATCGGAATGAGCTCCACAAAGAGCTTTATTGTTTGCGTGTGTTGGCGTCTGTCGTTTTGTTTCTTTTCTACATCTATCTTTCTTTTTCCAGCCACATTTCTGAGTGAAACCTCGTACTTGGTACCGTGAAAATTGGTAGTTCATAATAAGTTTACTGTAGCCGAAGGCGGCCAAAGCGGTCCGCTGTCAAGCCAGTCAGGTTGGTCAGGTGCCGCAAGCCGCAAGCCCCGTCAGGCCTCTCAAGCTTGGACGTTCCCTGTCTTCCCTATAGGCGGCGTAAAAATCGACGCCCCACGTGACCAACCTGGACCAACCTAAAGCGCTGTTTTCGACCATCAAGCCCACCAGACGGCGCAGGCAAAATGTTACTTTTGGTATAGAATACAAAACATTCATTCCGTGACTCAAAGAGCCCACACAGTTCGCTTACAATGTGTTATTTAAAAATACTATTAACAAGTTCCGCATCAAACATCCGTTGAGCAAAAATGTACGCAACTTTTTACGAACAGCCGACTGGTGCACCACCTCGTTTCTGAATTCGCAACCACAAAGCCGCCAATTCAAATTGAAACCGCTGCAACGGCCGACCGTTTCAATGTGCGCGGAGCACCGGTTTCGTGACTGTTATTGCTGTTATGTGCTTTTGCGTCCATCAGTTGTTGAGAGGACTGGCAAAACACGGGAATTGAGTGCTTGTGGAATGACAAATGTGGGAAATTCCGCATCGGAAGGCAGCTGTCGAGGCCAGAATATTCGATTCTTCCAACAGAAGGTGAGTGTTATGCACTCCGCTAGAAAGACGGTGCAAAGGAAACCGTTGTCGCCGTCAATACTTCATTTGTGCCCTTCGTTCGAAATCTTAGCGCAAGTGAACGAGTTGTTATGGCAAAAAAAAAAATGTTGTCACGAAAGCGACGTACAATTGCAGCGATCGAAATGAAATGATGTCCTGGCCTCTGTAAACTTGCGGATGTCAATAAACGATTTGTTCTCACTTGCTGCTCACTGTGGTCTGTGCCAGTCGAGGCCATCTGGTCACCTGGCGTAACATCACTTCACTAGCGCGGCGCAAGTAAACACGCGACCAGCGTGCCAGCCAGGAGCCAGCAGGAGCAGCCACGGCCGGACTCGACGCCCCTTTCGCGCGCGGGAGGAGGAGAGTCGAGTCCGGCCGTGGAGCAGCGAGCCGGCGGCCGCCGTGCGAGGGCAGCCATGTTATTAAGGAGCTCAAGCGGCCTGTGCAAAAAGCATCCGCCATGTTTACAAAGCCGTGTTTACAGCGCCATCAAGCGGGCGTACTGGGTAGTTCACGACGCCGCCACTACGCTTTTTCTGGCACTACAGGCAAAGCTAGACCTTTGCTTCTCTAAAATCCTCCCTGTTCTGTGGCCCCGTGGACATGGAGGCCCGTGGACGTTCACGCCGTGTGCGCATCCATGGTGTGCGGTATCGCTGCATGGCTGCATCACCGCCTTCGTTAGCAGCCTGCCCAAACAGATGAGAAAGTTCGGTGCTTGACGGCCTCCATGCCGCTGACCGACGAGGAGCTGGAGCGATTGGCCAGGCAGGAGATACTGCGGGAGACCAAGCTATGCGCCGAGAGGGCGAAGGAGCACGGCGCCTACGGCTGGCAGAAGGCCCGCATTCGGCCCACCAACAAGAACTTCCTCAGGAACACGCTGCTCAGCACGCTAGCTGACCGACGCAGGGACGCTAGGGAGAGCGGCTCGGCTGCAAAGGCGCCTGGGCGTGCTGCCGAAGCCGAGCCGAAGCGCTCCGCTAATGCAGAGCGGGCCGCGAGCAAATCGCGCGATGCCAAGCAGCTCGGATGTGATGCCGCGAACTCTTCTTCCACAGAAAGTGCGCCACAGGAAAGCGCCACCAACGGCGGAAGTGGCCGCAAAAGGACGCACGATGGTGTTCGCAAGAACAAGCTGTAATACGTCACACGTGTGCAATCTGTGAAGTAAGGGCGCCGAACGATGTGCATGTGGATTCCCGGTGTGATCTTGGGTCCCCTGCTGTCCATCACCCACTAGTGATACCATTATGAGTGGCTTGAAGACGAAGCGTTTTAGTGCCTCGCGGGTAATTCATTTTCAGTCAAGTGCCTCCACTGCCCCTTATTTTTGTCATGTTCGTCCTTGCAGGAAACCTTTGTAACCGTATCGATAGCTGGCACATGACTCCCTTGTTGTACGGTACGAAAATGAATGCTTTGCTTAAAAATGAGCCAATGAAATGGTCTATTTATGACCCATTGAAAGGGTCTACCGTCAGTCGACTGCTCTTGACAAGCTGTAGGCGCATGAGTCAAGCGGGAAGGGTTAAAAAACAACAATGCCCTAAATTTTCTCTCTCTCTCTCCATATCCACGCATTTCCTACTAAGTCGTAAATCGTCACTCTGGCTGGTCAGCGCGGCTGACTAAGCTACAAATGTGAAATCTACCAACCGAAAGGTACCAGCCGCATTGTGGTATGTTTCATGCGCGATTATATATGCAGTAATCCCTCCCTCATTCGTAAAATCCGCTGAAAACTTCGAGATATGCGGAGTTCCGAGTTTAATGAAATGCCAAAAATTGGTGGCCAGGTCACTGAAATGAAAGCGAATGCTGGTGACAAAAGCTTCCCTGCACAAGGGAGATTTCGTAATAACGGCAAAGTAGTTCGCAGGAAATAGAAATTTTTATTATTGCGGAAGAAAGAATGTCGGATGTTTGCATGTTTCGCGATTGCGTCGGGGCCCAAAAAAAGTGTTCTTGAGCTGCTCAATGCATTGCATCAATTGTTCGTCGCCACCGCCACATTCTACCTTGTTGCGAAGCAGGTGCAGCCATAGAGTTTGGGTGCAGCATCTTTGTAGTTCCTGTCATTCTAGGCACTTGTCGAGACTCCTCCTCGTCCTCATGATCAGCTGCATCGTCTGCAGCTGTCTCAACGATGTAGGCGGCGGACAGCATTCCGGTAACTGCAACATCGGCCTTGCACAGCGTAAATTAGCCGTTCACGACCGCGTTCGACGTGTAGTGGGCGCTAATCGTTAGAACAGAAACCTTATCAGCTGCCTGTAGCGCATTTGGCCTTGTGGCCTCTCTAAAAAAATTTCGAGCTATCTGAGGACCCCCGAAAAAAACGTTTCAAGATAGAGGGGGGCAAGCGCCTATGACAGGTAAATGCACGGTGAACAGAGTTTCGACATGAATGATATTTTGAGATACCAGAGTTCGAGTTAACGAGGGATTACTCTATATGTATACATTTTTTCCAAAGGGCTTTGACAAGCTCCGTGAATTCGCCTTCAAAATTTTACATAACGTGATTTAAAGCAGCCAATGAACTATGGTGACGCTGTTTCTTTCAACGCCTTTGTGGTCTAGCTATTAAATATATGGCTGAATTGATCCAACACTGAGAGACGCATTTCCTTCCTGTGAGCTTATCACTCTGCAGCAGCTTAGCAAAGGGTTGTTGTCATCACAGTATCGTCTGTTTGCAAACTAGGCAGGTCCTGTTAAAGACAAAATTTATAAACTTCAAAATGAGCCAGTACACTTATTAGAAATTTGTGCAGTGACTAGTATTTAACGTGAAAGTATATTGGAGTGGATTCATATTAAAGCGCAAAAAGACATAACACAAGAAGCAGACAGCACAAATGCTTTCCGCTCTAAAAAAAGTCGGTGAGTCGTGATTCACATAGTTCAGCTTTTCCGTTCTAGTGAAAGTTAGTCATTATCATTTGGCTCATTTTGTTTCGCAGCACCTTTAACTCATTCTCAAATAAGCAAGCTTTACATGATTACTTTTCTTGCATGGCTTCAAAGGCACCGAGATTTTTTTTTTGCGTTTTAGTATCTCCGACTGATTACTACCACTGTTGTCAGTGTCGCCGTCTTTTCGCCTGCTTTACCAATAATGGCATCGTCTTCACGCATGATTAACTCGACATACACCCACTGAAAATCATTCGATGCATCTGGCGTGATTGTAGCGGAAAAGCTCCCAGAACCATGGCCAACAATGAAGATGGTACCGCACGCAGAAATACCATAACTTGCATTAAAAACAAAATGAAGATAGCTTGGATGTTATGGCGACTTGTCAGTCTTGAAGAGTCGCAATTTGGGCCAGTTGGTGCACCTTGCAAGAAAAATTATCTGCTAAACAAGGACAAGAAGAAGGTGATGACGGGACAGTGCTAAGCCTGCAACTGTTTTATTAAAGTCTATGAAAAACAGCTCTCCCTCCAAGCAATGACATCATGCAAGTACAATATATTGCCTCTGTCTTGACAACTGGTCGGCCACCAGGTTAACAGAGTGGATACTGAGAAACAGGTCTAGAATGAGGAGGATGAGACGAAATGAGGAAATTCGGAGGCAAAGAGTGGGCTGGAACAGCACAGGACAGGAGTGGCTGGAGGTTAATGGGAGTAGCTTGTTGATGGTGATGTCATACAAATTAGGTGATAATTTTGAGGGTGTTTTGTTGAGGGAGATAACTGCATTGAACTGTATAAATGTTAACCAGGGACATGAAAATACTTTGTTGTCGGAGGGCCCAACTGTATCGTTGGAGAGATCGAATTATTTGTTGCCCTTGGCAACCCTTTAAGCTGGCCTTGCATAAAAACTTGAGCACAGTTTCGAAAGAAACTTCTGATCAGGAGAGTGCACCTTTGCACCTTTCATATTGTAGAGCTGAGGAGTCATGATATTGCTTTGGATTATCATTTTGGCGATTATCAATTTCGTCCAGGTTGTCGTTTAAAGCTAATCCTTGCAGCAAAGGGGGAGGGGGGGGGGATTTAAAAAAATAGCAGAAGGTTTGGCTGTGCCAACCATTTAATGTGTAAAAGCAGCACATGAGGTACAGGTCCAGCACTTCTTGGTTCGCCGAGAACAAGCATTCTGCTCTTTTGAGCAACTGTTAAAAGAACTCTGTTCAGCCCTTGCAGCCTAGGGGTAGAATTGTGGGTTTTGGAATACATGGGCTGGTCTCAAGCCCAGCAAAACACACTTTTCTTTCTTCAAGACTCCTGATTCTTTTCCCTGTAAAATGGTCTGCACATTCTTTTTGTAAGTAAAAGTGTTTTGGCATCTTTGAGGTTGGTTTAGGGGGGCGGGGGCACAGCTTATCAAGTTTACAGTAAATCCCGCTTATATTGAACAGCGCGAGGATTGTAAAATAGTTCGATATAGCAAAAATTCGATATAGAAAGTGAAGCAAAAAGAACTTTATGAGAGCAATCTTGCCGATGGAGTCGCGAGCTAACGCTGAGCTCTTACCACCCTGCAGTTCACTATTGATACAACGCTTTCTCGGAAAGAAAAACAATAATTTATTGGGCGGAAGAACTGCGTGAGTGTAGCCTGCTTCTTGGAGCGCAACGCGTTGGCTTGCTCCACGGTATCTAAACAGTCGACAAGCACAAAACCGCTGCCCTCAATGGCACTGCAGTATTGCCGCAGCAGGGCCACGGCAGCGACATCTTCGCTCGGGCTCGGAAGCGGTACCGAGTCTTCGGCGTCTTCGACAGAGCAGAGACAAGCATGGATACAAGCGAATTACGGCGAACCCAGTGAACCAAGCAAGTGCGCGCAGCGAGTGGCGCGTACTTGAAGTTCGGTGACACCGCAGCCCGCGAGCGCCAAGTGGGGTGGTTTCGGCTCCAACGGCATGCATGTGTGGAGCTGGTCCACTCAGCAACGGCCGGTTTGGACCAAAAATCTAAAAACGTTGGTTTGGACGCGCCCGAGCTCGCGCGGGAGTCGCAAGTGCGCCACCGCGTCGCACCGATGTATTGCGGGAAAGCCTGCCGCATGCCTAAGGAGAGGCATATTAAAGGGGCATATGACAACGTAAACAGAGAACGGCTGTGGAGAATGCTGAAACTCCAGGGATTAGATGTCGAGTTAGTACAGTTCCTTATAGCAATCTATAAAGACAATAGAGTGCACCTTACTTGGGAAGGACAGAAATGCGCCCACCAGGTCAACATCCATCGGGGACTGAAACAGGGATGCCCTTTGAGCCCAATACTGTTCATGCTTTACATGGCAGGGTTAGAAAAGAAACTGGAAGAAAGTCAAGTAGGGTTAGCCTAACCCATATGCGGCAAGGCGAAGTGGTACAACAGCATATTCCGGGAATGTTATACGCAGACGACATTGTTCTTTTAGCTGATAACCAAACCGATATGCAGCGGCTAATAAATATTTGCGGCCAGGAAGCCACTGACCTCGTGGTAAATTTCAGTGCAGAAAAATCAGGAATAATGGTTTTCAATGACGCTACCACCGACGTAGTGTCTATCCAGCAAGGCGAATTACCTAGAGTGACGGAATATAAACATTTGGGAGTGTGGATAAACGAAGGGGATAACTACCTAAGTACTCACGAGGAGCAACTTAAGGTTAAGGGAAAGCGAAACGCAGCTATAATGAAGCATAGAGCTCTGTGGGGGTATAACAAATATGAAGTAGTAAGAGGAATGTGGAAAGGAGTAATGGTTCCGGGTCTCACGTTTGCGAATGCTGTACTCTGCTTAAAATAAGACGTTCTATCAGGCCTTGAAGTAAACCAGAGAACGGTAGGACGTTTGGCCTTAGGCGCGCATGGAAAAACAACTAACGAAGCAGTTCAAGGAGATATGGGCTGGGCGTCGTTTGAAGTTAGAGAAGCTCAGAGTAAAATATGCTTTGAGATGAGGTTGAGGGCAATGGATCAACGAAGGTGGGCAGCTAAGGTTTTTAGGTACCTATACTTGAAAAGCGTGGACACGCAGTGGTTAAGAAAGACTAGAAGGCTAACGATGAAATACGGAAAGAACAGTGGGGAATCCAAAACAGCCAAGGTAATCAAAAAAGAGGCAAGGCAGATTGAAACGAATAAATGGAGGGAAAAAATGGAAGCTAAAACGTCGTTAGAGATGTACAGGGCTGAGAAGATGAACATCAGAAAGGAAAATTTCTACGATAATTCCCAGGGCAGTGCTTTGCTTTTTGAGGCTAGAGCAGGTTGCCTGCGAACTAAGAGTTTTGTGGGGAAGTATTTACAAAATGATGGGGTATGTGTGGTCTGCGGAAAAGAAACAGAAACTATGTGGCACATAGTGTTAGAATGTGAGGGTATCCATCCAAATCTACATGAAGGGAATATTGGGCTTTCAGAAGCCCTAGGATTTAAGGGTATCAGAGAGGAAGTTAACTTCAAGGCTGTCGAGGGGACGAAAGAAGATTAGAATGCTGGTGGACGAAAAGCAGAGAGGGGAATATTGCCTAGGACAGTTACCACCTGTAACAGGGAAAAGAAAGTATTTCGGGCCTAATAAGCTTTAGTGCCTGCCCTAAGCAGCGCTAGTAATAAACCAAGAGTGTAAAACATCGTTATATTAGTCCTTTTTGGTAAGATGACATGTCATCACCCCGCTTCAAAGGGAAAACCAATAGGAATCATCATCATCATCATCATCATCAGAGCAAAAAATCCCGCGCGGGAGAGTTTGATTTTCCATTGTGGGCAAAATCGCGTTCGATATAAAAAGTTTTAAATGCATGTAAATTTTACCAGAATTATCCGTGTTTGATATAAGATATGATGTATCCGTGTTTGATATAAGCGGGTTTTACTGTAATTAACGTTCTTCATCACACCAGATCTATGCCAGACTTGTACCCATCTTTGGAACGGCCTATCGCTCCTGGTTATCAGGTGTCGTCCAATACGCCACTGTGCGCATGTGCTGCTCTGTGTGTACATAATAGGCTTCAGAGTACATGCACAGATTTCTTATGGTCGAACATCGTTGTGCTTGTGCTCTAAGCAATTGACTCATTGATTGAAATTCTTGACTGACTGAAAGATTTGAGTTGGTCAGCCGTTTTATAAGATGCTGCAAGATTTGCATCTGTTGGCGGACTCTTCCGCGGCGCAGCACTGGGGGTTGCAAATCTCTAGGCGTTTCTGACGATGATCCTTATTCACTTACCGTGCGCTTGCAGACATACAGGCAGCAGTGTCCGTAGCAATACACACTGAGGAGGCATCATAAGCAGCACTCTGCCTGTAGAAAACAGCCCGTGTGAGTTTTTTTTTTTTCATTTTCCTAGCCCAGAAGAAGCTCCAGACAGACAAATATAGGTGGATTCCAGTTTTGTAGACTACTAGTGCTTCCCGACTAAAACTGCGTATTCAGTTTGGCCCAAGAACCAATTCAGTCCCCACTCTACTGTATTGTTCATCGTTGCTTGACTCCAAAATTGTCGTGAGGGGCAGAGACCCTTGGACAGGGGCCCACAAGCTGTCACGTGAAAAAAGGCTCCCTGCAACACGTTTTCTCTCTCTCTCTCTCTCTCTATCAATATATATCTGTGTGTTGGACACTGCTTTTTACCGTGAAAGCGTTAATGTTTTAGCATTCCGTGGTTTTACCGTGTTCACTAGCCATTCCCAAAATTGACAGCATCACACTAATGCGGACATGACGACAAGCAGCAGCTACAGCTGTTGCATATGCACTGGACATTAGGCCTGATGTGTAGTTTTGAAGTTGTACGTTGTCAATCAGCACCTGCAGCTTGGGGTGCAATGAGTTCGAAGTTTCTGGGCACGTTGTTAAAGGCCAACTGCAGTCAAATTTCACCCCGGCCAAATTTATTTCGAATTTACAGTACGTACCACCACGCCAACAGGGACATAACTGGCAGCCCGGTGAAATCTTTTGATCAGTTGGAAACGCTTCAAATGGTTGCATGCCCGACAGCGACGCCGCGCAGCGAGATGATGGCAGAGCAGCGCTAGAAGACTGCAATTTGCGCAAATTTCGCATTGGGGAGGATAGTAATCGTCAGCTGCTTTTTCTTTTTTGTCTGAACCCAGCCTGCCTGCGTTTTTACCACAATGAGCTCACTCAATTTTCGGCATAATTTTAGAATAATGCCCCCCCCCCCTTTTTTTTTTTTTTCAAACCTCTATAACTTTGTCGTGGACTGACCTCAACAGAAAGATTACAAAGTTGTTAATCAATATTGCCCCCTGATAAGTCTTGAAAATTGGCTCTTCACGGAATAATTCAAAGGGGTGGAATCGTGCATATTCCGTTTCACAATCTAATCTATTCGCGGAACCTCTATCTCAATTAACAAACTCCACCCTGGCCTTCACGCTAGCATTGCTGGAAAATAAAACGAACAGCACAGCTCTCATGCACGAAGGCGGAACTAAGGACGCGCTGAAGTGTTTGCCTGCCCAAACAATGCAGGGCAAAGCGGTTTTGCAAGGCCCAGTGGTAGATAAAGTGCCCTCTTCAAAAGCTGCTATGCGCGCTCAACGTGGGGTACAGTCTGCAGCCCTTAGAGCAAGCCTTGGCTCACAGGATGTGGCCCTGAGTTATCGCCGCGCACTCCCCCGCCCCCATTGTTCACACTGCATCGGTGCGCTTTGGTACAGCTGTTCCTGCAGGAACAGCTGTACTTAACTGCACCGATGCATCGGCGTAACATGGGATGTCCCCTGTACATTTCGGTCCGGAAATGTCCGATTTTGGACATCCGACGGATGTCGGGAAATCCGGCTGGGACGTCTGTCGGACGTTCGTAGGATGAGCAATTCCTTTGCATCGGACCATCCCACGGACGTTCGTAATACGTCCGCCGGCTTTCTGCGGATGTCTGACTGACGTCCAAATGTCCGGCACCAGATGTCCGACGGATGTTTGATGGACGTATGTGATCCAATGGGTGGGTTTGGTGATTGAAAGATACCGGCTGAGATCTTCTACTTAGAAATAAAAATTGATTTTATTTTCTCTTTCACAAGAGTATCGTATTGCAAAGGCTGCTATATAATAGCAATAGTAATTCCTAGAGCCTTTATCGGCTCATCTGAGACAGCGCCTTTAGGCCTTCTGCACTATGTGTATGTAGAAGGCAGGCACGTAGTCTTTGCTGAGTGGCTTGAAGTCTCCGTAGATCTCGTGGTGAGCCTCTTTGCCGAAGACTTCTTCGATGAGATTCGTGAAGTCGGCCAGTCTGTGTGGGAAGTACGAAAGCCGGAAGTCGCTGGAAAGGAAACGTCATGTTTTAGAGACACCAAAAAATGCTGCAAATGGAGTGAACGCTGTCTCTTACACGTTTGTGTGCAGGTTACTAAAGCTTCTGATGCTCAGCTAATAAAGGCAGAAGTAGTCGGTGAGGCAGGCTAAAACTATAGCATGTAGTACTGAGACTAGCATGTAGTACTAGCCAGACGCGTAGTCAGGAATTTTTTTCGGGGGGGGGGGGGGGGGGGGGGGGGGGGGGCGGTCGTCCAAAAAAGATGGGACGGGAAATATGTAGGCAAGGCTTCTTGCGCGTTGTTTTTCAAACGAGGTTTGAAATAACTGGCTTTAACATTTGATTTGTGTATGGTGAACGCTTGCAGTAAAGCCCACCTTAAGGAGCTTAGATGATGATGATAATGATTATGACCTGAATTCCCGTTCGCCGGTCTATGGGTAGGCCACGGGTGATTCGTTCGTCCGTAGAGCAAGTTGTTATGCGGGCAGGCGCTCGTGAGCGTGATCATGAGTGTGCTCGTGAGTGGCGCGCGGTCCCCGAAGTTCGTCAGGCGGAAGTGGAGGCCAACACTGGGTGTCTACTATCAAGATTTGCGTGTTTTAGATTTTCCTTTGGGAAAGGGACTAATGAGTTTTCTTATCAGCTATGAAGTACAGTCGAGCACGATTTGAAGGTTATCGCGCCAGCATCGAGCGGCCACGTGTGCCACCGTCCTACGGTTTGGTTCCGGAACCATGAAAATCAAGATTTCGCACTCTTCTCTCGCTTGCTGGCTGTTCCATGCTACAACAATGATCCGCACGACTGAATTGCCACCCTTTGGGTTTCAAGCTTTGCATTCGTTGTCATCAAGGAGAGACTTGTCTGCGTTTTATTTACACCGATGATAACGAAACTGGCATAGATGATGTGCTGAAGCTGGTCTTACGTCTGCTTCATTTGAAAGAGTAGCTTTCCCACGATAACCTTCGAATCGCACCGGCATATTCGTATATTATGGCGGTGAAGCTAGCAAACGTGCGTCTTCGTCCTCAAGTAATCGTCTTTTTCTTATTTTTTGTGCTAGTAACGTGAATAGTATAAACTTTCGCTTAGCGGAACACCTTATTGCACTGCTGTTGAATGTTGAGCTTGTTGCACGTTTCTTAAATTTCATTCTATTTCTATCCGTTAAAACAAACAGACACGGCTTCAGTAAATTCCGGTTAAGCAAATACAGAATGCTGATTCTAACCAACAGGGAGGTCAAGGAAACACTGGAATAGTGCCAAAAAGACAAAGCTCCTCAATAAAGAGAATTGTACGGTTTTGTTGATGTGTTGGAACTACAAGATGGGCAGAGCAATGCTTTTCAAACAGCAGAAATTATGGAGCTGCAATAGTCAATGAAACGCAAGGATTGATAGTTGACTGAACAACATACAGTGACATGCTCTGTCATGTGATTATACTTTGTACCAGTGTAAAGGCAAGGAATGACACATGTATGCCTATTTGAGGCTTTTCCTGCTGTTCCTTCATTTCCCGGCCGTGCTGTACTGCCTCGATCGGCTCGCGGCAGGTTCCCTGTGCTGCTCGGTGTATCTGGCGCGAAATGCAGCCGGGCTATATACGTTGACATGTACAGCATCTGGAGCAGTCACAGGGATCAGGCGTTTACGTAGCCGTTGTTTTCAGCTTTATATGAGCAAGAATGTTCTTAAAACTGCAGGTTCCGCGCCTGCAGACGACTTCAGGTGGTTCTTCAGGCTACTTAAACCGCGCCTCAGCCTGGCACGAAACATTTCGGGGGGGCACAGGCCCGGTGTGCCCCCCCTGGCTACGCCCCTGGTACTAGCATGTACGCACCTGACGTTGCAGGCGATGCTTTTACTCAGTACTCGTTATTAATGATATTTCTGTGTTTCCTATGGAGGAAAATTCGGAGGAAAGTTTTGTTAGCTTTTTCTTTTGTAGAGTTGTACATCTATAGTATTGCCCATTATCGTGTCAGGTTTGATAAACTAGACAAAAATTAGAGGCACCGGTCCTATCAATGCACTCGTGTCAAAAAGAATATCCTAGCCGAGGGCAGAGTCATTGCAGGGGGTGCAGCAGTGAATAAGAAAAGTAAACGTAGTTAATGCAGTACTTTTCACTAATTAAAGCGCAGCAACAGCAGCTGTTTACACTAACACGACCCGTTTCGCCCCCACGATTTTGAATGTGTATCCCCTTACACAACACTTAAAACACCACGAGTCCACACCAGTCTACGCCCGACGAGAACACAAAAATGTGCTGGAGTTCTTTCCCGCCACTTCTGCCGACAAGTGTGTCATTGATGAACGCACATCATCATCATCATCATCACCAGCCTATCTACGACCGCTGCAGGGCAAAGGCATCTCCCATTAATCTCCAATTATCCCGGTCCTGTGCTAACTGTGACCAATTTATCCCCGCAAACATCTTGTTCTCATCTGCCCATCTAACTTTCTTCCGCCCCTGCCACGCTTGCCTTGGATCCACAACGGTTATCTTGCCTTCGCCTCACATGCTCTGCCCACGTCCATTTCTTCTTAATTTCTACTAACATATCCTTAACCCGCGTTTGTTCCCCGACCCACTCCGCTCTCTTCTTGTCCCTTAATGTTACACCTGTCATCTTCCGTTCCAACGTACTGCTCACCAAACCGAATGACCACACGCGTGCGCCGACCCTGCTGGTAAAGTGGCCGGTTACCTCCTCTACCGAAACACGACAGGCGTCGGTGGCGCTGAGGCCGCACCGCTTAGCTGTTCGGCCTCGCCAGCCGCGTGGTGCGCATGCGCCGTGCGTGCCACAGAAAGCATGAAACGTGCGCGCTGCTGTGCACTGACAGGCTTTTGTGGCCCCGTTGCCATATGGACAATCAACAGGTGTTTATTGTAAAATGAAGCAAAACCCGCCACCGCATCCTACGACTTGTGAAGCTTTCGATGACTACGCCCCAGGCGAACGTGATGATAAAATGGCGGCTACGCACTGTTTCACCCCGCAGATGGAACCTCTCCCGGAATCGCCAAAAACGATCGTCAGTGGTACTGGCGCCGCGTGGTTGAACGCTCAACAGTCCGGTGGGCGAATAAATAATGAAAGCAATTGGCATGCACTAGTCAATTACCTCTGAACGCTCAACAGTCCGGTGGGCGAATAAATAATGAAAGCAATTGGCATGCACTAGTCAATTACCTCTGATCAGTGATAATTATAACCGGCGCATCTTGTCTTCTCGAAAGTGTGCTTACCGTTAGTTCACGTCGCTAGAAATTTCGAAGCAGAATTCGTGAAGTTATGTAAATTCTTACTCAATGGCGCCTCTGTGATCCAATTTCAGTGCAGCGTCGGCAGCCTTTCTCGATCGTGTCTGCTTTTGTGCAGGGTGGGTTGTACTACGAGGCACGGGGAACTACGACAAGGTGCGGCCATTTTCAGACTCCTTATTGCACTTATTCTTCTAGCTTCTTTCAGGTTAATTAATTTAACAACATAAAGAAACATTGTAATATTTAGTATTTTGGTTACGGTAAAGATAAACGCTGGTACTCCTTTGTCATGACCAGCAGGCACACTCCCAGGTGTATACGCAGCCTTTGTTTGTTGTTGAAAAAAAAAACAGTTTAGCAAGAAGCTCAGCTCATATTGCGTTTTCTCTCTTATAAGCATGCAGTATTAAAAAAAAAGTCAATGCTGGTTTAAATACGCACGTCGCCCTTGAGAAGCCCGTCGGTCGACATCGCAGACGACGCGTATTGTTTACCGGCGGAGTGCTCTTATCGCCCCGCAGGTCTCCACCACGCAGATAAGTTGTCAGACGTGTGTTTACTCACTTGATTGGCTCTCCAGACAGCCTGCCTTTCTTGCTGTATTCCGAGTCCGTACAATCGAACTTGCTTTCCAGCGATGACACGTCCATGACGTAATCGAGAAGCACCATGGACGGTTTTCTGTCCACGTACAGCACGGACGTCTGGATATCCTTGATGTGGTCACTCTGTAAACGACGGGGCTCTTGCTTTGATGTCCAAAATAATAATGGCATAGCGAGCAGCAACATGGCTCTTCACACGACCGTTAGCTGTGCATGTACGATGTAAAATAATTCACTCCGTTCTTGTCTGTAACTAACTCTCGTGCACCCTATCAAAAACGAAGAAAAACGCCCTTTGAAAGGGTGTAATTAACAATATTACACCTTTGAAATGGTGTATTCTTGTGTTTCTGCTCGGGCGTAAAGGTGCTATAAACGACAAAACGCCCTAAAGGGTGTTTTATTTTGCTTTTTATGCAAAGGTGTATAGTTACAGAGGGTGTAAATCGTTTTACAGTGTAGCAACGACTTATTCTAATCCCCGTACCAAACCCTCCCGTCAACATCCCAGGAAAAACCCGTTCGTTTCTCCAAGCACCATCATCCGAATTTCCATCCCCAGATCTGCAAAAAATAACTGCGGAGCTCTCGGAATAAATTTCTAGACAGCATTCTCGCCCGTTTTTAATTAGACCGCAAAGTTTGCCCGAGTATATTTAACCTGCATGCCGATTATTAACCTTAAAGTGAATGCAATGTTGGACTTTGTAGAAGCTGATACGCCATTGCCACGTTTGAGTGTTATTCCAGCTTAATGCTTCAATCAAAGCTTCAATCAAATAAAACTCTGCCTAGGTGTACCCAAGCGTCTCCAAAGCGGAATTCTTTAGCCCGTCTTTAGTTCTGCACTTTTCAAGACTCCAGCACACCCGTAAACACATGCATGAAAGAGCACAAAGGAGAAGGGGGAAGGGGGGGGGGGGGATAGCAAAACTCGGTGTTCAAGCAGCTGGGGCTATACGTCATTTGTTTAACTCGCTCTTGCGGTTAATGTGCATCTGTAACGTGTACCTGTATATTCTACCAGCAAAATGGCTCGTTTCTGCTTTTGTTCGCTCTATTCACTCATTTAATTGTATCGTTTACCCGAGTTTAAATGCCAATCGAAAACCGGTGATCAAGAAAACTTGAATGGGCTATTAATGGGATTCACGTGACAGTAATGCACTGGTCTTGATCGGTTTTCTACCTTTCGCGCGTTCTCGTTTCTCATGGAATGATCAGACGTAGGTTTCGTACGCATATTGCGCAAGTTCATCGCCGAAGGGATCAGTCATCCGGTTCGGCTGCACGCCTCCGTCGCATAGTCCATATTCTAGTTCACTCTGAAAGCCCCGGCGTCCTCTTGTGCACGCTCTTGTGTGTAACCACTCATGCCAGGCGCGGCGTCCTGACCTTTAGCCACGTAGAAAAAAAAATGGCGCAGCTTGCTTGCAAGGCTGGAGAAACACCGGTGTTGGGGGTGACTTAGCTTCTTCCGTTTTTGCTAGGCTTTGCTAAGTTTTTCTAGGCTCTGTTAGCTTTTGCGATGTTCTTGTTAGGCTATAGGCTAAGTTCTGAGGTGTGAGGCCAAGTTTAGCCAGATTTTACGAGGCCGTTTAAGGTCGGTCCCCTACACTGACAGCAGATCCCAGGTTGGGATCTGCTAGGTTGACCCCCACATCCACTGTTTCCCCAGCCTTGCATCACTAGTGGAAGCTGCGCTTTTTTTGCATTTTAATAGCCCAAGAAAGTCTATAACCTTTAAAATGGTCTAGTAAGGGGTGCGCATGCGCATATGCCCCTTGTGCTCACAAAGCGGGCTTCACTGTTATAATACCCTTCCTGCAGTAGTGCACCCTTTACAGGCGGCGCAGTTTATATATATATTTATATATATGCTATGGGCCCTTTTGACTCCTTGAACATGGTGTATCTAGTAACGGTGTCTTCAACGAAGCATATGATGAAAAAAAAAGTTAAATTCTGCTCAAATGTATTTTATGTGCGGTTGACCCCTCGGACCTTAAATAAAAGTTTTCGAGGCTGTTCCTGTACTATCGTCGACAGAGATCTGAATTTCTCGGCTTTGCATCACCCACAACGTCGCCAAGCTTAGCTCTAAGGTCGATTGGTCAAGTCGCTCACGTTGTAGTAGATGCTGTGCGTGGGCGTGGTGCCGTGGTCAAGGATGTGGTCGTAGTTCCGGTGGTCGATGACCAGGAATCCTCCCGGCTTGAGCATCTCGCGAAAGTTGGCGATGGCCCGGCGGTGGGTGCTTCCGGGGGCGTCCCTCGAGTCCGGAAGGTGGCTGAACGAGTTGCCGAGGCAGATGACCGCGTCGAAGCCGCCCTTCTCTGCGGGCTTCACCAGGTCGTCGGGCAAGGTGAGCCAGTTGGCCTCCTCGATCACTGCGACGAACATATTCGCTCGCGTAAGCGGAGAACGGGGGAAGCAAGACCTAGAAGCACTGGTGTAAGTGTGGACACATCATACCCCAGTCGTTGAACGCCTTCTCGTGTCGACGGTTCCAGCGGATCTTGAGCGCGTACTTGAGCATCCGGTCGCTGGCGTCCACGCTGGTCACCTTGAAGCCCTCTTCCAGCAGCAGCACCGAGTCGATGCTGGAAAAATGCCAAGGAGCGGTGACCGTGAGCAAGGGAGAATAGACTTTATTGGAGCATGAGTTGGGTTAAAGACAAGTGGTGATCATGCTAACAGCACTTGGAGGATGCCGATGACCTCAACTGCTCGTTCAGCAAGTCTTAGCTGAACTTGAGAATCCGTAACGCTCACAGCGCAAACGAACAACGAACCATTGCTTGTGGCGTTTTGCTCTGATCATTGTCTTTTTTTTTGCGCGACCCCCCTCCTCCCACCCTGGATGTCCACCCCATACTCACCTACAACGACATTCTCACACGTTATAAGCTGTCTCGACGCACCTTCCCGCAACCTCACCCCTCCCGAACAAAGGCTGACGAAATCACTCTCCGCCAACGTCAAACACAGACCTTCCCTCACAATACACTATTGCATTCGATCTTCCCCACCTCTCACTCACCACTGTGCAAGTTTTGCCCCAAAAGCACATCGTATGGGAATGCTCCCACACACCTGACCTCCCTCGCAATCCCCACCCTTCCCCTTCACAGCGGGCGGCGCAGCTGTCCAGCTCTGAGCCCGGCTCCCGGCTTTACCTGGTGAGACAGGTACGGATGGCCAGCCAGAGCCAGGCACTCCTGGACTAAGGAGTCCCTCCACTGGTTTGCCCCCACACTCGGAGTCGGATTCGGATTCAATAAAAGTTTATTCCTCCTCCTCCTGTGAGCATTATGGTTTGCCAGCTATAGCCGGCTATAACATCGCACTTTAACGCCACCTCACAGTGCTCCGCACAAGAGGTGAGAGGGAATGAGTTGTGGGGGCATTGCCAAGTGATGACGTTGCCTTGCTAAGTAACTCGGGGGACGAATTGCAAAGCATGCTTTCCGCACTGGGCGAACAGAGTAGAACCGTAGGACTGAAAATTAACATGCAGAAAACTAAAGTAATGATCAATAACCTCGGGACCGCACAGCGGTTTGACATAGGTGGCGAGGCAGTGGAAGTGGTAAGCGAATACTTAGGCCAAGTTGTGACCCCAGATCCCAACCATGAGGCAGAGATAATTAGAAGGATCAGAATGGGGTGGGGTGCATATGGCAGACATTCTCAGATAATGAATAGCAGCCTACCATTGTCGCTGAAGAAGAAAGTGTATGACAGCTGCATCTTACCGGTACTCACCTACGGGGCAGAAACTTGGAGGCTCACTAAGAGGGTTCAACTTAAATTGAGAACGACTCAGCGGGCAATGGAGCGGAAAATGATAGGCGTAACATTAAGGGACAGGAAGAGAGCGGAGTGGGTCAGGGAGCAAACTGGTGTTAAAGACATATTAGTAGAAATTAAGAAGAAGAAATGGACGTGGGCAGGGCATGTAATGCGAAGGCAAGATAACCGCTGGTCATTAAGGGTAACAGAGTGGATCCCTAGAGAAGGCAAGCGTTGCAGGGGGCGGCAGAAAGTTAGATGGGCAGATGAGATAAAGAAGTTTGCGGGGATAAATTGGTCACAGTTGGCACAGGACCGAGGCAATTGGAGAATAATGGGAGAGGCCTTTGCCCTGCAGTGGGCGTAGATAGGCTGGTGATGATGATGATGATGATGCCAAGTGATACGAGAGACTGTTTTGCCGGACCCAATGCCATTGTACAGAGGAAAATATAGGGGGATAAATCACATGTAGTCTGGCGCTACAGGGGAGGGCTTGGAGGAGGCGCCGGTATCGTTCCTCTATGCTAAACAGGGACGCCGTTCGCCATTGAGGTACATTCGTCATGTATGTACACGTACGTACGTACGTATGTGTGTATGCGTGTTTGTATGTATGTATGCATGTATGTACGTACGTACGTATGTATGTATGCATGCATGCATGCATGTATGTATGTATGTATGTATGTATGCACGTATGTATGTCTGTATGTATGTCTGTATGTGTGTATGCATGTATGTACTCATGTTTGTGTGCATGCATGCATGTATGCATGTATGTATGCTCTATGTATGTACGTATGCGTGTATGTATGTGTGCCTATATGCATGTGTATGAGTTGTAGGTGTGTTAAGATAAACTTAATAATCACAATATTGACTCATACAGAACTAGTTGCGTAAAGGGCAAATTGCTTAGTTCGCCCCTAAATTATAGAAAAAAGACAATTGTAGGAAGTCGAAAAGAGCATACCGGCCTCTCTACATTTCCAACGCCTTGGTGGATCAGCGGCGAAGGTGCTGTGTTTCAGAGGGAGAAAACGAAGACGCCCGTGTGTCGATCCACAAGTGGTGTAAATTAACTGATAGCCCTCAACAACGCCTCGATTCATGGCCCAGGTGTAGCTTCGGTGCGTTAAATCCCACAAATTTGGAAATTTTAAGAACATTTGCTACGTCGAATCTCATGGTCCATAGCTATAAAATTACGCCCATCTTCCCGCGAGGGAACCCTGGTGTGATGCGACGCATCGGGGTGTTCAATTGGTGTTTCCGTTGGGTTGATTCTCTAAATCGCGTGAAACGTGTTGTGAACGCGTATGATGCATTTCCATCACATGCGGGTGTTCCTATACGCGGGACGATGGGCGTAATTGTTGTGTCACACCACTCACTGAAGGGACCGTCGCTTCCATCACGTCTTCATCGGAAGAATCAAGTCAAGCACGAAGTAGTCAAGCAAGGTCATGTCAAGTGCGAGAGCGAGCGCTTGACTGAATCGCCGCAGCGCGATACCCGCTTTATATCCACAGCGCTTGAAGGAGAGGAGACAATGGAGGAGAGTCGCGCATGCGCGCACTTGCGCGCGCCGGAGCAGTTGTTAATGCAGCGTTACGCAGCGAAGCGCGCACAAACAAGCGCGCCAGCTGTGGTATGCTAATGAGCCGGAGTGAGAGTGTTGCACACAGCTGTTGGGAGAGAAGAACGGAGGAGGGATGCCGACGGACGGCGCGACGACGACGCAGGAGGGGCATGCCTCGAAGCAAGAGATGCGTCGCATCTAAAAACTTGGGTTGAATTTATCGCTTTTCAAGCGCGCCTAATACGTCACTATACAGCGTTGCGTGATTGGGACATCCGCAATAAACCTCTCATTAAGCCCAACTATATGGCTTAGATGCATTGGCTTAAGATGTCCATGCTTGACAGCCGTTATGATGCACGAGGCACCAACAAAATAAAGTTATAATTACAAGTTAAAAAATTCAAAATGTTTGATGGCAGACTGGATACACCGAAGTCCTTTCTCGCAGCTTGGAACGAATATCGAATCAACTGTTACTAATTACTTTTATTTTTTTTTAAGTTTCAGTATTTATTTCAGGTGTGGCGTCAGAAATACGCGTATCAGCAAACAGTCCTGCACTTCTCCCTCGTCAGAATACAACGCGGCCGAACTTTGCGTGCATGAATGTACGTATACGTACATGCAAAATGTCTGCTTACGCGATCATAATGGCAATGGCAACATTTTTTTTATTTGCTTTGCATTTAATCAACCGTGGTAACATGAACTTTTAGGCGCATTTTCTTCTGTGCTTAACGCTTAACGTCGTTACGATCGCAACACTCGTCTTTTATTTACATTGTAATTATTCGATCGTGCCAATTTGATTTGATGGTTAATGTATACAGTCGGAGGCCGTAATTCAGACTTGCGAACACGGTTTAATTGCTATCGTTAGATTGCAAGGCACAGAATTGCGTGTGAACCTCGCTTTCATCCAGCTCTGCATAGCCAGCTGTTTTTCAAATGGTTTCTTGTATAAATAACCGGGCCTAACCGGAGTAGCTGTTGCGATCTTAACTCTCATTATGGGGAAACTTTGGACAACTTGTATTCTGCGGAGCTGAGAGAGGCGTTACGTATCTTAGCGATAATAAAATAATAAAAAGAATATTTTAATCACTACGAAAATGTACGAAATGCAATTACTCTCTAGCCTCCCATCCCAGTGAAAGAAAGAAAGAAAGAAAGAAAGAAAGAAAGAAAGAAAGAAAGAAAGAAAGAAAGAAAGAAAGAAAGAAAGAAAGAAAGAAAGAAAGAAAGAAAGACCAACCCTGTGCCGCAAGCGACGTCCAGAATGTGATGACACCCGAGGTCTCGGAGCTTCGTGGACAAGAATTCCTTGTAGTGGTCCGTGCGTTTATGGCGCTCTCCAATGTAGAGTTCCCATACTTTGGCGGCTCTACCGTCTGCGTACTGGTCGGGGATTCCCTCGCTGCCGATCCCCAGAGATCGCGTTCGGTAGACGTTGTCCATCATGTTGAAGGGAAACCACAAAAGCTGGGCTGTCCAATTTGTTCTCGCCTTCTTTTCGTTCCCGAGCCCGCGCAGAGTCGAATCAGTGAACGGTCCGACCACGCTCCGCGCAAATCTTCGTTGTTGTCTGCTACGTCGCGGCGGAAGATATATGCGCCTTGGGCGGACGATACTGGAGGCTGCGTCGTCGCGGCAGCCAATCGGCTACCGATAATTCCGATCACGTGACTCGCGTCGCTGCTCTCTCTCCAATGCACGGGTTCCGGCTGAAGCCGGAGACAGTGTTGCACATTGTTTGCAGAGAGCTCGTGTCGACAGTCCTTTGTTCCTTTGTCTTCGCACCGGGTCCGCGCATCGCTGGCGTGGAAATTTCTCGTGAACTTCAATATAATTCAATGTTTTCATTGTTTTGGGATGGGACCTGTTTTTGTAAGCCTTTGGCCATATAGCGGCTATCTTCGAAGATGAAGGATACTAACCCTACCTCCTCCTACCTCCCGAATTAGGGGGATCGAAGTAGGGGTATTTATGTATTAGGGGTATTTATTTATAACTATACTTACACCTACCTGTATTGTGTTGCACACGAGCAGCCGAAGAGTAAATTTTTAATTCTTTTTTTACAAAACTGTAGGCGAAAACGTACGTTGACTGAAGTTGAAGTAAAGTTGGTGTGTGGCCAGACAATATTCCAACGATTCCACTGAGGATGAAGGAAATGAGGGAGGTGGGGGGGGGGTGGTAATGAAGGCTTGTTCAGGTGCTGGTTGGTGTAATCTTGAACTCAAATATAGCGTGTGCTGCATACTTGGACAAGGAACAGGGACAGTGGAAAAAGACAAACCAGACGTTGGTGCGCAAACTAGCAACTAGTGTATTGAAAGTTTGAGTGTTATTTGTAAGCATGCATGTGGAGTGTACATACATCCATTTTGAAATGGTTTGTCTTTTAGATGCGACTGCATCTCATTCACTCGCCTTGTCCCTCCATACGGCGTTGTTGTCCGTCCACACCCCTCCCACTACACTATAAAAAAATAATAGTTAGCGGTGCCCGGTTTCGATCTCACGACCCTGTGGGCGGAACGCGAGGTACATGGTGCTCGTCCCACTGCGCCACAAAACCGAGACAGAATCAAATGCTACGAACGCGCCTTATATCCTTGACTCATTCAAACTACGTCAAGATGCTACTGATACAACGCATGATGGGGCAATGATTAACACTTGCAATAAAAGAAAAGAAGCTCCCACTTACAGCAACAATGATGGAGTAAAGGTCGTTGCGACAGCGAAGCCCCAAGCATACCACTTAGAGAGATTGACCAAGATTGTCCAGTAAAACATAATAACAATCATAAAACATAATATTCATACGCGTTCCCGACAGGTTTCACGCCATTTCAGAATCAATCCAACGGAAACACCAAGGGAACCCGCGATGCGTCGCATCTACACAGGGTTCCCCTCGCGGGGAGGTGGGCGCAATTTTTCAACTGTCTCTGTTCCTCGTCCAAGTATGCAGCGCAGGCTAAATTTGAATTCAAGAGCGTGGGAGCAGGGGCCTCCTCGATTTGTATGCCACTCTTTTTGCATCTGCACAATGTCTCGGTGATTTCCTGCTGATGAACTGACAATGGGAACATACGCTGTTTTGTTTTTCAGCGATCGGGCACTGAGCCATTGTTTTTCTTTGGCGAATTTCACATGGCACGCGACTTGATACCGAGCCCACTCCAGATGCTGGGCGGTTAAGACCCGAGACGTGTTGTCTGGGAATCTCGTCGATCACTTCGATGCATGTGCCTCTCATCGGATCCTTTTGTTTTTGTCAACAGGACAGAAGGGCTTATCGCAATCTCGCCTCAAGAGACCTGGTCTACGAAAACAAAACTACGCACTTAGATCGCTCTATCTGTCACGTTGCGTGCGAGGCGGGTAGATAAGTACGTCTGTCCCCCGCAGGTGCACTTACTTGTTCGCTTATCGGTGTGCGCGCATACTCAGCCATAGAGAAAGAAATACTCAGCTCCGGTTCGAACGCGGTGTTATCGCATTGTCTGGCGTGAAGCGCTTCCGAGCAGGCGTTCACATATCGCACGCAGATGACATGCGATAGGCATTATAGCAACGTGTTTTGTACGATTATCTTTCTGCCGGAAACTTAGCACATTTTTTGGCAAACGGAGAAATAAAAGAAGAACAAAAGACGTTTTGCATGTTCTTTTTTCGATATCATATGAAGCGCTCATGTTTGAACGGGCCACGAAGACAAAACACAACTTTGTTTAATTCGAAAGAGCTATAGGCTTCAGTGCCTCACTCAGCTCCCAGCCATGAAGAACGTTCTTTAACAGAAAAAGAGGCAAGAAGCATTTAAAAACGTTCAAATTTCGCGCCACACTGACGTGTTATGGGCAGGAATGAAATCATGTGAGCCATCTCTAAAACATAATTTTCAGTGTGTTAACTGCACGTTGGCATTCAAGTAATGCAATCAAACGGAACTAGAGGCCCACTCAGTGGCGTAACTAGGTAGGATGGCGCCCATGGCAAATATATTTTCGCGCCCCTCATCATAATAATAATAGTGACTATTATTATTACTATTATTATTAAACTTTATTTCTGTTCCATAAACACAGATACAGATAAAGGAACCGCGGAAAAAAGTTGTCATAGACAGCTTGACGAGGCCGCAGCCCCCTTTTTGCTCAGACAGCAGCATCGCGACAAAAGAAAACACACAGTTATAAAGGCAACCGAAAAAAGTAACAATAAAAGCTAACAATAAGACTTTTTTTTGCACGTAATACCCGTTATTTTTAACAGGTATAAAAAGAACAGTTAAACAAGAAAGCAAATGAGAGACATAGAAAGGTTAACACATTTTAGTACACATGACACGTAATTGACTCGTAGAACATTTATAGATATCAAAATCGGCGCACTCAAATACATTTAAAAGAGAAGGCAGGGTATATTGTATGCGGTCTTTCCCAGTGTTTAAACGGGCTGCAGGGACCGCCCAATGTTCCTTATTCCAGAAAGGGTAACTGATTTCTTTCTGTTGCAACCGGGTCAAATTACGCATGTAGTTTGTGTTTCTCTTGGTTTCAATTTTGAATCGGTTACTCAAACGATAATTGTACAAGTTGAAGATTTTGATAACACCACTTTTAAGAAAGAGGTCTCTGGTTGGCTCCCTATAACCTTTGTTATAAACGTGACGAAGAATTTTTTTTGTAGTAAATAAACTTTATGTAAAGAGGAGTACTTAGCGGTACCCCAAACAAGTTGACAATAATTTAAATTGACAATTGACAATTGACAATTGACAATAATTTAATAATTTAAAGAAGCAATTTCACAGATTTGGGGAGAATGTACCTTAATAACACCAGTGATTCGAGCCAACTTATTTATAACATGATCAACATGATTATCCCGCGACATGTTTGCGGAAAACACGACACCTAGGTATTTGAAGCTATCCGCAAAATGTAAATTTCGCGAATTTAGTTTAATGGTAGAATGAAAGGGAACCGGATTGTTTTTAGGGCGAAATATAACTTCTTTTATTTTAGTTTCGTTTATTCGCATGTAGTTAGCATTAGACCATTTGTGCAGCGCCTCCATCGTGAGATTGCATGTACAGATAAGTTAATCAATATTATCGCCAGAAAAAAAACATGCTAGTGTCGTCTGCATAAATAACAAATGTAGCTGTGTCACTAATATTTACAATCTCATTCAAATAAAGATGAAACAGCAGAGGCCCCAGTATACTGCTCTGCGGGACACCAGAGACCACAGGGCTAACACTGGAGTAAGCGTCAATTATGTGGACAAACTGTGTTCTATTAGACAGATATGACGTTATCAACGTTATTATTATTGTCATCTATGCTGAAAAAAGGTCATCTGGCTGTTTTGGGAAAGCGAATGAGTGATTTGTTTTTATTGATTGTTCGCTACAGTGGATTATAGCCATCCTAGCATATGTACTCATCGTACCATGCGCCAGAAGTCCACAAGGTTCGAAAGAAAAGTGAAAAAGAAATGGACCTTGTCGGTCACCGGTTCTCGTCTCGCTTTACATAAAATAGGACCATTCTTTGTATTGCTCAAATAATTTATTGCAAACTTAATATCTGCATACTATGCCCACATTTTTTTATTAATGCTAATGATGCGTTAAAAACTCATCCCGGCCATCCCTGTTGTCTCCTCGTCGCATATCATTGCCGTTTGGGACGCCAATGCTGATGCTCATTCTCAGCAAGTTGCCAAGAAAAATTGGCTCCAATCAACGCTGTGAGGGTGGTTGGAAAGAGCTTTAAACGACACCCTCACAATTGACCACGCGACATCACTTGGATTCACACACGTGGCTCTACAAAGAGTGAAAAAAGATTCTGCCAGCCGTTACCCAAAATTCGCGGGCGGAGTCACGAAAGCAGCAGCGTCGGCCACGGCAGGGCTAGAGCAGCGGATGCCGCCCCTGCAGTCCGGCCGTGAGACGGCGGAAAGAAAACGGCGAGGAGCGTATTTCGAAGGGTGAGACAGCGGAACCTGGTTATCCTAATGTGCTAGCTCGGGGCTGCGGCAGGAAATAGAACGCAACCGCGCAAGCTCAGGAGCGCAACGCCTCACACTGGGCATTCGCGGCGGGTATAGTTTTTGATTGAACACGACCATAATGGTTTGGTGTGAATATAAAAGAGGATCCCTAAAATCTACTGCACGTGGTTCACCTCGCGTTTTAAGAATACCTGCAAAGGATTAATCTAACTGTAAGGGTGCAAATTTTAAGAGCGCCCCGAACCGCACCGCCCGCTTCTGGAATACAAACGAAAACAGAAAGCACATGCATACATGCAGCACGCACACACACTGGATATCATCTGGGGTTGCCTCCTGGACTCCGTACCTAAGCATTCACACATCGGTGGCGCCGCTTCGTGACAAGGAAACCAGTAAGGAAAGCAGAAAGGGAAGAAACTGCTTGAACAGCCACATTGCAGCAAAAGAATAGTGCTGAGGAAGACAAGGACAGACACAGGGGGTCAAGTGCCCCGTGTGTGTCCCCCGACATTGCGCCCCATGTGTGACCCCCTGTTGTCGTCCTTGTCTTCCTCAGCACTATTCTTTTCTTGCAATGTCGTGCCAACAAGCCCCTTGGCGATCTCTTCAACAGTGACTTTTGCGGCAGTGCCACCCCGATGCGGTGACATAAGGTAACCCGGTGCCGCTTTTTCCCTCGGGCACATTTTGGGAGGACTCGGCTCGGCGCCCCCTCCCAAGTGGCGCCCGGGGCACTTGTACCCCCTTGCCCCCCCTTAGTTACGCCACTGGGCCCACTACAATCGTCCAGTCATGTGAGATATCGTCCAGGTTTGCGCGTGGGCTTACTCCACATGAGGAGCTCACACATTCGTCGTCGTCATCGTGTAGCGACCGGCGCGCCACAGGTCCACCACGCCAAAGACGATGACGACGAATCTGCGAAGTCATCCTTTCACCATCCACACGCGGAGACGGCCATTGGACCAGCTGACGAAGAGAGGACGCGCTACAAGAGGATTTACCCTACGCGGCTGTGCCGTCGGAAGACGAAGACGAAAGGGATGACGACGATTGCTACTGAATAAAACACTGCACATACTTTGATGGTATTTGGTTTACGGTGCCGTCCACAGCGGCTTTGCACTGCTTGGGAAAGGCTGCTTCCTGTCTCCCCGGATCCGCTGTCAGTGTGGGGGAAAGCTACCTAGGTCGGCCCCCAGCTCTGCTGTTTCTCCAGCCTTGCACCCATAGTGCAAGCTGCCCCAATTTTTATTCCTTTATCACAGTGAGACAATCTTACCGAGATTCGCCTATACTATAAGATATTTCCAATGTCCGAATCTTCGTGGAAGTAACAAGTGAAACATCCTGCATGTATATGTACATCCACGCCCAGCAGGAAGCTCACAGTCGTGTTGCAAGGTTTCAGTGATGATGATGATAATAACTTTATTTTGTCCAAAACTGGGTGAAAGGAGGAAGGGGAAGTGGGAGCCTTCCTGAATTCCTCCCCCTAGCTCATATGGCGGCGCGAGCGGCATCTTCGGCCAGTTGGACGACCTTAACGTGTATTTCGGGGTCGGAGCTGAGCAAACAGGTCTCCCACTGCTCCACACTGGTGATTCGTAAGCATGCTCGTATAGTTCGCGGTTGAGCATCACAAGCCTAAATCATGTGAGTGAGTGTGGCTCGCTGGGTGCACCAGTTGCATTGGTCTTTATAATATCCCTGTCATACGGGCACTTTCAATCGCAATTGAAGTGAATCGCGATCTAGTTTTCGAGGGCGCTCGACGCACTGCCGCTGCTACAAGGCCCGTTTCAATCACGATTGAAAAGTTTCACCGGTTGCCCTCGTGCACGCTAGATGGCGCTAACATTGTACTTGCGGCCGGCATCTGGTAACTTCTCGTGGTCGTAGGTATACGTAACTATGTAAATGTTACCGCACGCTTATTTGGGTCAAGTTATTTGACACAGTTTGCAGCGTTAGTCGAAGTTTTCACCTTCTGTGTCATTACTGAGCGGGGACGAGAGTTTCGCCGCTTTCGTTCGATCGCGCTTGGAAGCCTCGATCGCGCTTGAGAAACCAGAATTGAGTTCGAGCGGGATCGAGCTCGATCGCGATTGAAACTGCCGTGTAGCATGCGCCCGATCCGGATTGAGCTCGATCCGGATCGACCCAATCGCGATTTAAAGTGCCCGTGTGACAGGGGTATAAAGGTCGGGATAAATGTGGCTCAATACTGCAGGATTGGGGAAGGCATTAGCCTGCAGCTGACGCCAGGCTACAGATTGACGTCTGTTGAGGGTGGGATGCGCTGCAGGATATTTCTGGCGCTCCATGCGATAGTGCTGAGCGATGTCCCGGTAGGTCACCAGCCTGTCCCTAGCCCCCTGGTCCGAGCCAGCAGCGTCGTCAGGGCAATCCCGGGAGCTGAAACCTCGGGCCGCCTCGTGTGCTAGCTCGTTGCCTGGGAGAGATGCATGGGCCGGTGTCCAGATTATTTGCACGTTGCGCACACGAGTGGCTTGGACGGGGCGTAAAATGCGCAGGGCGGTATTAGAGATCCTGCCAATTTCGTAATTCCGGAGAGCTGTTTTAGATATATGGTTTTAGCCGTTGTAGAGGCGACGGCAAGCGCAATAGCGGCCTCTTCTCCTTTCTCAGCGTAATTGGTGTAAATAGAGGCGGATGCCAGAGAGTTGCCTTTAGCATCTATTGCCACGATGGCCATGGCGCGCGTAGGGTGGTAATCAGCGGCGTCAATAGCATCATTTTAAGACGAAAGCCGTACCGCATTCTGCGAAACATCGCCATCGTTGTCGTTAGAGCGAAGCTTTCTATGCCCGACTTGCGCCCTAGGTCTTAACACCAATACTCACTGCAGGAAAGCCAACATTACACTGAAATGGGTTACAGAACGCGAAGCGCGCCAATAAAAAATCTCGGGCCTTCTCCAGTGACGTGAAACCTGGGAAAGGGCGAAACACGCAGTGCGTGAGTGTATTCTTGGCGCCGTGGCGTGTTTGCCAACGGAGATGAGACCGTTGGGGGGTGGAGGTGTCTTTGAAACGCCAAGCGTTCTAGCGCGATGCGCAAACGGGTGTCCCTGTGTTTTCTTTCTTTTTTTTTTTTTGGTACGCGCGTTGCGAAGCGTTCCACTGCGAGGCGTAAGAGACCGTCCCGGTGTTTTTTGGTACGCGTTACGTTCCAGCGCGAGGCGTAAATGAGTGTCCTGGTGAAATTTCAGTACCGTGACTACATGAAATGACGGTGACGACATGAGACGTCGAAAGCCCCTTAGCGGCTTGGCACGTAAAAAAAAAAAAAAAAAAAAACGCTTCCCGTGGTAGGAATCGAACCTGGGTCCCTCGTGTTACGAATTCTATGTCTATCCGCCATTCCGACACAGTTGAAGCAGTTTGGATTTTAGACGCGACGGCATCTCATTCACTCGCCTTGTCCCTCCATACGGCGTTGTCGTCGTCCGTCCACACCCCTCCCCCATTCTCCTCGCCGCGCGAGCTGCGCTCTCCGCCGCTCACCCCCTCTCCTTTCCGATAGCGAACACTCTCTCGCGAGGGGCATTGGATTGGATTCGATTGGATTGGCTTGGCTTTGGATTGCCCCTCTCCTTTCCGATAGCGAACACTCTCTCGCGAGGGGCATTGTATTGGATTCGATTGGATTGGCTTGGCTTTGGATTGGATTAAAGTGGATTGTGTTGGATTGTGTTGCGTCATAGCCGCGGCAGGGGGTTCACGGCACGTTTCACGCGATGGGAGAATCAACCTAACGGAAACAACAACGGAACCCCCTATGCGTCGCATCTACACAGGGGTTCCCGCGAGGGGAGGTGGGAGTAATTTTGGATTTTGACTCAGGCTGTATGGAATAAATCTAGTTCAAGCAAATCAACCACAAACGCCCACTTACTTAATTTCGTGCAGAGAAAGCTTCGCGTTTCAACCAACTTCCTCGCTAGATGGAATGGGCTTTGATGTTTGTTTTGTTGTAGCAGTTGTCCGATCAAGGGAATAGCCGCCACAGTAAATAGCAAATTAATAAAAAACATGTGTGACCCGACTTAAACCCAGGTCTGCACAGTAGCAGCCTAGTTGCCTACCAATTATCTGTACCATCTTTAAACGTTGGCAGCGCGGAAGAATAGTGGTTGTCTTTGTTCTCGTTCCTTTCTTCGTGGCTCAGTGAGCGAGGGTACGAACCGGTCAACATCAACGGCGACAGCCACGCAGGAGCCACCCTCGTGTGCATCCTCTGATGTTAAGACATTGAAGAGGCAGAGCAGCTGGCGATTTCCCTGGCCCCCAAGCGACCGGGTGAGACCAAAGTGCTCACGGATTCGCAGCAAGCCTACAAAAGCTTGCAGTCTGGCTGGGTGTCCCAGTTGGCCCTCCCAGAGCTCAAATACAAAAAGCCTCCCAAAGAAAAAAAAAAAAGAACTACTGTAGGTCCCGCCCTATTTTGCGGTGGAGGGCAATAAGTTTGCCCACCAGCAAATCCGAGCACTGACCTACCGGGCCACGGCCGTAGAAAAGGCGAAAAGCTAACCATTGCTCACCTACAGGGACATAACTGCTTATTGCAGGGACGGAAGGTGAAAGCTCCCAGCAATACACGCAGAACTCACAAGGGAACAGAAGACTATATGCCGGCAAATCCAGAAAGAGTCCTTTCGGCACCCCCATTATTCAACCGCATTTGCCAAACCAATTAGAAGAAGCGTGTCCAGTCTGTAAAAAAAAAAAAGGGGGGGGGGGGGGGAGGGCAGGGAGAGGCACTCTCCAGCACATGAAAGGAGAGTAAACGCTTAGTCAGAAACACCCGCCACCGTTACCTGTGCCTCGACCCACCGCCACCATTACCGAGATAAGGCGGCGAAACCGGCATATGGATTCCCGTGAAGAAGGAACCACCTCCATCCAGTGGGAAGTTCGCACTGAAGGCCCCTCGACTAAAGTTTTCTCTCTCTCTCTCTCTCTCTCTCTCTCTCTCTCTCTCTCTCTCTCTCTCTCTATTTCTCTCTCTCTCTCTCTCTCTCTCTCTCTCTCTCTCTCTGTTGCTCTCTCTCACCGGCAGGTTGTTCACGATCGGTCACGTGCCACCATGCAGTCGAGCGTAGAAAGCAATTTTCGACGCAAACTTTGACTTCGCTTGCCTCGTTGACGTGCCGCTCCTGGCAGACTCGTTCACTCTGACACCTGGGGCCCCCCGCTTCTCTAAAAGGGCGGGGTGTCGCTTTGAAACGACGGGGTAGCGCCATGCAAATGCATGTGTTCTGGGGTTGGGGCCGTCGCTTTGAGGAGCTGTGCACGGAGTGTGAGCCGCCGAAAAGCACTGTGGCAAGGGCGCGAAGCGACAGGGGAAACGATGGGGGGCAGTGGGTGTCGCTTCGCGACACCCACTGCCCCGGGTGACATTTACTGCCACCCGCCAGTATCGGTTCTGCACCACCGTTTCTTGCAGCATGATGATGTCTGGTTTCCTTGACGAGTCTCGAATGTGTTGCTGTATAAAGTTCCGCTTTCTTGTTTCCGAGGCCTTTGAGGTTCCATTGCCAGATCGTGAGCGACTCTGCTCCCGACCTTATTGCGCGATGAGACTGCCCTGGCTTGGTGGTTGTGCTGCAGGTTGCTGCGCTTGTTCTTGGAGGTATACGGGTGGCTGGCGAACCGTGCCGCGAATATAGGGCTGCGTACCATGATTTCCTGCGTCTGCTCTACGAGCTCGAAACGCTCGCTCAGGTTCCTATGGGACACCACCAACGTGGAGATCATTTATTCTAGTCTTGCGAACCGTTGCTGTGTCGCCGTCGCTAGGTTGTTGACCGTGACCGTCAGCCTTGCTGACCGTGGGCGAGATGTTGTTGACCGTGGCTGTCAGCTTCTCGATTTGGGCGAGTTCTTAGGGGAGAAGCTCCTCTTGCTCGGGCCCTGTACCGTCCCTCGTTGCTGCTGTATCCGGCACATTAATGATGATTGTGGCAGGATCCCCTAGGGGGATCCTGCCACAATCATACTACCACTACATACTAGAGATCGAACTGGCAGGCACCAACCAAAGATTGGCCGAAGAGGTGAAAACGTTCAACGCGTTCGTTGCTACCCAACAAGGAGGAGAGGAAGAAGAAGATGTTGTCGTTCGTCGCCTGCGAGCTCAAGACACGTACCGGGGGTACGCGACACAAGACGGTCTGCAGAAGGCGACGGCCAAGGTGGCTAAAATGTCACACACCGAATTCGCCAACTTACCCATGGAGATTCTCATCGTCCCAAACAAGCCCTACATAATCACCACAAACATCGACGTCGTCGACGGGCTTGTCAACGGAGCGGTGGTAAGCTTGACGTGTCGAGTCTTTATATGATGTGCGGGCGAATGCTTCACGGTTTTACCGATAAGCATTTTAGCTTCGCCCCTCTCATTATCATTCGCTTTGTGGAGACGGCGGGATTTTTTTTTTTTCGTTGATGGTCTTGCTCGCTTCTTTGCTGCCTGGTTACGTGGCGCAACACTGGAAAAGACCTGGTGGGCGACCACTACATACTAGAGATCGAACTGGCAGGCACAGGCGTATTCAAGATCGAACACTAATGGACTGACTGGGACGCCTTCCGCAAGCAGAGAAGAGATGACCCGGGAGCGCTCGACATCGAAGACGTTGAAGCATGAACGACGAAGCTGAAGAAGGAAGTCCAGGAAGCGACCAAGAAGATCGAGACTGCAGCGACGACATTACATGCGTAGACAGCCGACTGGCGCACCTGATCGAAGCGAAGAGGTTTATCAAGGAGCGCTGGAAGAAGCAGCGATGGAGCAGGAAGCCACGAAACAAGGTGGCTGGGCTAAATCAAGTGATCGAGAAACACAGCGCGTTCCTCTGCAGACAGCAGTGGGACGAGGTGTGCATCGACGGCAGCCTACACCAGGGCAAGGCCTGCAGTCTCTGATCAGACACTTGCTCGACGAGACCAAAACCAAGTCATTCCAGCAGAATCGCATGGCGCAGGTCATGTGCGAAGCCGAGAAGACCCTAGGCAGAGCAGAGCTGATCAAGAAGCTCAGCTCCACGTACCTACCACAGATGACCGCCGAACAACACCCAGGATACGCAGGGACCCCCAACGGCAGGCTCGACCGGGACATCTCGACGGCCGAGGTTGCAAAGGCCCTGCGGGGGGTGAACACTAGATCGGTCGCGGGACCAGACGGAGTCTCGAACAAGGCCCTGAGAAACCTCGACGACTCGTCGATCGAAGCGCTGACAAGATTTACCTTTGCGCACATCTGGCAACAGCGCTTCGGGACAACGACGGACACCAGCGAAAGAAGCCTCAAATACCAGCCAGCAAGCTTTCACTTCGGGCACGGCACCTCATCGAGCATGCAGCGCAATCAACTACTGCTTTTGCAGGTTAGTTACCTAGGACGTGCTTCATGTATAAGGAGCAACAACTGCTGTTTCATCATGGTGTCGTGCCCAGTTGAGTGTGTTGACCTGTTAAACCCATCTATTTCACTTTTGAATTGTCTGTACTCTGCGATGTTCGACATGCTCCTTTCGCTTTCTGGGGACGTTGAGTCTAACCCGGGTCCGATGTCCAAAGCTGAGGCGGAAGAATTTGCCGCAACTCTTGAGACCATAGAGAAGCTTCGGGTGGGACAAGAGGAGTTGTTAGGAGAACTAGAAAGCGCAAGGAGTAAACAAGCTACTATATAGTGACAACAAAATCGTTGCTTTAACTGCTAGAGTTGCTGCGCTTGAGTTGACCTTGGCCTCAGGGAAAACAGCTGTTTCTGACGATGAAGTAAATGAACAAACGACTTTGCAGGATGTCTCAGATCAGCTCTCAACAATCACATTAAGGTGCGAGGACGCTGAAAATAGGCTCAGACGTAGTAACTTGCTCTTTTTCGGGATAGAGGATGAGCCTAAAGAGGATTGGACTGCGCCTGAAAAAAAGGTAGTTAAGTTGTGCTCAGAAAAACTGCAAATTGGAACAAACAGTTCGCAGTTTGAGCGAGTACATAGGCTCGGGAAATACCAAGAAGAGAAAATCAGACCTATCATAGCCCCGCACGGGGCACCTTGAGTATTCATGATGACGGTGTTGGCGACACCGCAGACCCCGAGCCCCCAACATAAACTGTAACCTACCGTGGTGATGTGTTTAAAGGTGAAGGGTAGAAGCCTCAAACGGTGGCCGTCGGAGCCAAGGTGAAGCTCTGGCGGATGGGCTCCCTGTCTGTCTACCAGGCAGGGAGCTCCGGGACCTCTCAGGCTATCAGGGTAAGGTTTGAGAAGAAAGTACCCCCGTCCCCTGCTTCTATTACATGCCATATGGTAAATCGTAAACCCCCCCCCCCCCCCCCAAACATGATCGGACCTTGAAAAGGGTCCGCACCGAAGAATCTTTTCCACCTCTTCCTGCCATCAACTCACCGAAACCTGACAACTACCCACGTTTTTTGATATTTCAATCGGTTGACAAATCCAAGCCTCTTTCCTCACAATCTGTATTCCTTGTATCCAAGTTTCTTGAATCTATCCTAGGCAACACATACAATGCTAAAAAACAGAACTGGCGAGGTCCTAGTTGAGGTTAACTCACAGGAGCAAGCCACAACTCTCATGAGCCAAACCCGCATGGCAGACCTGGATATCAGAGTCACACCCCACCGCAGCCTCAACAGCTCCCAGGGTGTGATATCTGAGCCAGACCTCCTAACCGAAACAGAGACCGATCTGCTCGAAGGCCTAAAAGATCAAGGCGTGACAGCAGTAAGGCGCATCGTCATTAGGAGAGATAACAAATAGCCACCAAACATCTGATTCTGACTTTCGACCGCTGAACACTGCCCGAGCATATCAACGCAGGTTTCATCCGTTGTTCTGTCCGGTCATACATCCCGAACCCGCGGCGCTGTTTCAAGTGCCAGAGGTTCGGGCATGGTACCAACTCCTGTCGTGGCAGAACAACATGTGCCAAATGTGGGCAGCATGATCATCTATCCGACAACTGCACTGCAACCCACCTTACCTGCCCGAATTGCCAGGGTCCACATGCAGCATACTCTCGCGCCTGTGAAAAGTTTCAACTAGAGAAGAAAATCATTAACATAAAGGTAACAGAAAACATCACCTTCCCCGAGGCGCGAAAGAGGTTCGCCTCTTTTCCCCTGGGGAGGTACGCCGACGCAGCTCGCCGGGGGGCGGAGCGGCGTCTGGTTTCGGCGGGGACCCAGTACCGCGAGTCGGACTTGGTCCCCCCCCCCCTGGGTTGCCTCTGGCAGCCCGGCCCGCCTCCGCACCGCTCGCTGAGCCAGCAGCGGTTGTGGTGGCAACCTCTTCCGTCGGGACCGGTGCCGCTCCCGTCCCTGCCTCCCCATCGTCCAGTGCGTTGGAGGGTGCCATGGACACCACGGGCCCCGGACCGGCTCCCACCGCCACCGCACCGCCCGTGCCACTTCTGGTGCCCCCGACACCAGCGGCGGTGGCGGCTCAAACTAAGGGCCCCCGAAGGGGGGCCAAGTCCGGGGGGCCCGGTTCCACGGGCACACCCAGGACATCGGACGACGAGATGGACGTCGTGCCGTTCTTGCCTGCAACGCAGCGCAAGGAGCGGCCTCCGTCGTCCAAGCCTACAGATAGGCCGCCCAAAAAGCCCAATCCAAGAGTCACAGCCCCGAAAGACGACACATAAACATACACACTCCAGTAGCTCTCACACTAAATAATGGGAAGAGAAAATATTGTTCAATGGAACTGCAGAGGCCTTATGAATAATCTTGACGACGTGTACCAATCAGCCAAGTGTAATGTGTGTTCAGGAAACACATTTGAATTCTAAACACACAAATTTCTTGAATAGTTACCTGGTATACAGGAAAGACAGGGATGGCTGCACACACTCTTCTGGCGGTGTGGCCATAATCGTCCGGAAATCGTTAGCATGCCACCCTGTCACTTTAAACACTATCCTTGAGGCTGTAGCAATACGCTTAATAATATTTAATAGGTTGATAACGGTATGCTCCATATACATTCCTCCTGATGTTACACTTTTGAGCTCTGACTTCGAGGCGCTGGTTGACCAGCTGCCCGAACCGTACATTCTAACAGGCGACCTTAATGCTCACAATTCTCTTTGGGGCTCTTCTCGTACGGATGCCCGGGGTCGCCTGATAGAGAGGTTTCCTACATCCTCTGGAGCATGCCTTTTCAACAATAAACAGCCTACATACCATAACATAGGTCACAACACATACTCATGTCTTGACTTGGCTATTGGCTCCGCAGTTCTCTTTCCTCTTCTCGAGTGGGGTGTGGGAACTGACCCATATGGCAGTGACCACTTCCCCACCTCACTTACATATATAGGTAACGGCCCAAGCAGTTCATCTTCTCATAATAGGTTCAATGAAGCACGAGCTAACTGGAATACATTTACAGAGACATCCAAACTACACCACACATCCATAGGACACCTACACGTTGAAGAAGCTACCCAACTCCTCACGGTGCACATCCTCGACGCCGCCGAAAAGTCCATTCCCCACGCCTCTGGTGCCCCGCGCAACCAGCGGAGGCCGTGGTGGAATGAGGACTGTAGGCGGGCGCGAGAGGCCCAGAACAAGGCGTGGGGTATCCTGCGTCGGTACCCCGGCCACGTCGGGAAACCTCCTCTTGTTTAAACGGGCCAAGGCCAGGGGCGTAGGGAGGGGGGGGGGGGGGCTTATGGGGCTTCAGCCCCCCCCCCCCCCCCCCGAAATTTTGACGCGCTGTCATGCACGGCGACCAAGGCAACCACCTGCGCCGGAAACCATCCTAGGATTTTGTCCAGAACCCCAGGAGTCCTGTCCGAAAAGCGCACCAGCTCTCCCTTGGTGGCCCGTTTCCCTCCTGGTGGTCATTAAAGTTTTGAGACGGCGCGCGCGCTTCGGGTCGCCGACGGACATTCAAGCCGACAATTCTACGTCGCTTTGTCGAGCGCCCCCCCACCCCACTCTGTGGCCGCGCACGCCGCCACACACCGCGCACGGCACTTATCCCTTTTTCCGCCGCCGATAGGCGACTAATTGTTTCCCGACGGACCCCCCATTCTCGTTCCACGCGCCCCGCCGTTTCGTTATTGCCGCCCTCGTTGTCAGCCAGACGACGTCGCGTTTTCAGGCCGGAAAGAAGACCACACGTAGCCGGCACGAGACACGCGACTAAATGACCTGCGCGACCCAATGTTTCCAAGCCTAGATCCCCAGAATTACTGGCGGGAGAAGCCCATTCAACCTAGAGTTCCTGTATATAGCTCCCGCAGGGAGCTAAGAGTTGCGCGACCCTTTTCCACGCGCCGCCGTGAATGCGACACTCCGGTTATCCATGCCGCGCAGAGAAGCCCCCGACGCGGGCGGCACCACGCCCCGCCCAGGAACAGCAGCAGCAGCAGAAGCGTGAGGCGGCGCCGACCGAAGCGCCCCCACCGCGCGTCGGCCGCCGTCGGAAGCGTGGCGGCGAGGCTCCTTCACTCGCGACGGGCGGCTTTCCCGCAGCAATCCGGATAACAAAGATGGCGGTCGGTCGCGCAACTCTTAGCTCCCTGCGGGAGCTATATACAGGAACTCTAATTCAACCGTCTCGCGGGGACACCTGCAGGCGAAAACAACCCTTCTACCCGCGGTTGGTCCAAAGTGCTCGGGATCGCACAAAACGAGGGCCACCCAGACGGCCTCGTTAGTTCGTCATAGCCCTCCCCGCGAATACTTGCCGCAGTTCGTCGACCTGCCCGATACAGCAGCGGCCAAGCCTACCACTTCCCTCAAACCGAGGCGCAGACACCGGGCGCTGCGGCATCATTACAAACAAACGAAACGATGCGCAGCGCGCGTCCCTTCTTTGAACCCGCCCCGTGGCCGCCCGCGTCAAACCCAGAGGCGCGAAGTAATGCGTTTCCGTCTGCGCTCCGCGCTGTCCATTCATCACCGCATCCCAATCGGCGGGAAACAAAAAGAACATATGACAGAATAAACGAGCAGCTCGCGATTTTAGGAAAAGAGGTGCTCGAACTTAACAGGTGCCCTCAAGTGTTTGCACGTGGTTTCGTTTGTTGTGTTTTACTTAATTGTTTTTCGTCTTTTCCTTTTTTCTAGTGGTGGGAGAGAGTTACCAACGTTTCGGGGTTACGGGGGCGTTGTCCGCCGCAGTTTATGCACGGATTTGCGAATGCAACCAACCAGATCGCCACGAGATGCTGATTGGCACGTGCGTCGTGGGCGGAGCCTAAGTGACCGATCAAAACAACGAGACACGACGTCTCGGGGTCGGATCCTCAGGGTTTCACACAAAGTTAGCTGTCTGATACGCTTATTTTACTTCTTACTCTGCTCAACTTCAACTTCAGTCTGCAAATATTTTTTCTTTCATTTAAATATACTTTTAAAGAAACCTCCCCTACAATCGTCGTCGTCAGATCATCAGGGAAGATAAGAACCTTTAGTGTAAATATTCAACTTAATATGTCTTCGGAGTTCATCTGGCTGCCCTTCAATGCCGCGTAGCGACTGCACGGAATTCGGCGTTACAATATGTCACAGAAGAGGATATCGACATTTTTTCCTCCTACGTCCAAGCGTCCGTGCCAAGACACTGAAGCCAGCAAATGTAACTATGCTATTTCTTTTACGGGTTTTCTTGTGTTCAATGTATGGTGCGTAAAATGCATGATCTTGAAGCCTAGAATCGGGTTTTCGTAGGCGGACAGGTATTGGCAGCTACGTTTGCAAAATAGCAACATTATTACTGATAAACCAGTAGTCAAGTGAGGGGAATAAGATGCATTATTTGCGAAAGTAAGCGTTAGCATAACCAACATGTAACAGCAACTCTTTCTCATAAAAGTCAGGTCTCCTGACTTTCATTCGTGGAGACATTTGTTTGCATGCATTCTTTTCAGTACTGAGACCTTTTCTGTATATGTCCTATTTTTTTCCTTCAGTCATGCAACTGCTTGAAATTCAATCATGTTCGGTTTCGAAATCATTATGGCGATGTTGTCGCTGCCTTTCTTAAAATGTTTTCGCCACGCCGGCGTACAATGCCGACGATGCCGGCAGGACGAAAAGCACTGTGGATCAAGCCTTGCGCTGTCTTTTTATTCAGTAGGTCCTTCAGTCGCGTGATGAGACAACCCTCTTCCCCCTTCAAAGAAAAAATTCCTCTCTTTTCAAGAACACAGAGGAGCGCTCCCTTCCATGGTTTGCATAAAAAATCGAAAAAATCGCTACTCACGCTAAAAAAAAATGTCCCCTTCCCTGACATGCAATTTTCACGTCTGGTTTTGATCACGCGTAGGATTGAACAGGCCGGATAACCACGGGGGTGACGGAGCTATGACGAGGCGCAGTCTAAAAAATTTGGTTTTTCTACAACTCGTATTGAGTTTGTCGCCACTGCACCCTTAGCCTAGGTGGCACATCTTACGCTGTTTCCCCTAAACACATAGATTCCGCTTCTTAGTCCGAAAACAGCTTCTAAGTCACAAACCGGTGAACCAACGCGTTACGCTGAGCATTGCAGGAAACACCTTGCTCGCGCAGGCCAAAGGTGCAGTTTCACACACCGAGCATTGTGCTACTTATATACATGGCGGTAGGAGCTTATAAACAAAGATGGCGCATTATTGGGTCATCGGGTATAGCGACAAGAGAGGGCTGCTGTTTATTTTTTTCCCTTGTGGTTTGCGCAGGTACTGGTTCAAGACAAAAAATCTCTACTGACACAAGAGACGAAGGACTGGTGCCAGAGCCACAGCTGGAAACTCAGAAGCATGCGTCTGTACCGTCTGTACCGACAGGCTCAACATGCTCATCTGGTGAGAATTCGCACATATTTTTCTTATTCGTTCAGTTATTGTGCACAATTTAGAAACAGATCGCTCATGTATCGAACCACGTATAGTGATATCAAATATTTAACTCTTTCAGATGCGCAAACGGTCCTAACAAGCAAATTTGACATAGGGCTGCACTCGAATTACTCAACAATGGAAGACCAGACCAGATATCAGCTTCTGACATCTCCGTGGATTCCACCTCAAGGATACAGATTCAAATCTACGAAAGATTTGAAGCAAAACCGAAGATTTCATTCGGCATGGCTCGATAGATATCGATGGTTGAGCTACTCAGACCTTCAACAAGGTGCTTTTTGTCGAGTGTGCGTCCTGTTCTGAGGGCCGGAGGTTGGCAAGGGCCAACATGCACGCACTGGAGCCCTCGTGTCTAAGCCTTTCCAGAAATGGAAGCACGCTCTCGAAATCTTTGATGCGCACGAAAGCACCAAATATCACCGTGATTGTCAACTGGCGGCTGATAACTTTATACAAACGTTCTTAGGAAACGCACCTAGTGTGGTTGATCAGCTGGACCAGGGCAGACAAAATCAAATAAGAGAAAACAGAAGAAAATTGCAGCCTGTTGTTGGGGCAGTTCTTTTTGCGCACGGCAGGGTCTGGCTCTGCGTGGCCATAGGGACAGCAGTCCTTGAGCGCCGTCTCCGCGGAAAACGAAGGAAACTTCAGAGCGCTACTTCGAATGCGAGCCGATTGTGGCGATACAGCTCTGAAGGACCACCTGGAGGGCTGCCCCAGTAATGCCTCGTATTTAAGCCCAGCGGTACAAAACCAAATTATAGAAATTTCTGGCGAAGTCATCAAAGAAAGATTGGTTGCAAAAGTAAACGCCTCAGGCTGCTTTGCAGTACTTGCCGATGAAACTACAGACATTGCTGGAATTGAACAGCTTACCGTTTGCGCAAGGTACCTGAACAAGGATACCGACAACATCGAAGAAGTGTTTTTAGGCTTTGTGCCAATACAGGACCAAATCGGCAGAGCCCTTGCCGACACAATTATCAAATTTCTCATTGACCTAGGAATTAACATGCAACACCTTCGTGGCCAAGGGTATGACGGCGCAAGCTCTATGGCAGGTAGAACCAATGGTGTGCAAGCCGTCGTTCGCGAAAAATATCCGACCGCATTGTACACACATTGCGCCAGCCACTCCCTTAACCTAGTTTTGTGTGCGGCCTGCTCCATTACAGATATCCGAAACTGCTTTGGGACGCTAAAGGAAACATCGATTTTTTTTCGGAAATCTGCTAACCGTTCGCACGTTCTGAGAAAAATGATAAGTTTGATGTGCCCAGAGTCCACAAGGCAGCGGCTTCTGGGATTATGCGAAACGCGCTGGGTGGAAAAGCATGATACAGTGCTTTCATTTGTCAGTCTTTTTGAAGCGGTGATCGCAGCACTAGAGGAAATTCAAGACAATGGCAGTGGTGAAAGTTCCGCTCAGGCGAATAGTTTGGCGTTGGCACTTCTGTCACCAGCATTCCTCGTGAGCCTGCATGTGGCGAAGAATGTGCTTGCATTGACTCTGCCGCTGTCAAAGAGGCTGCAGTCGGGCAGCATCGACATGAGCGCCGCGATGGACGACCTACACTTGGTACAGGAGACTATTCAGAATGACCGAGACAGTCCCACTGCCTCCTTCTCGAAAACACTTGCACAAGTGCAGGCCGTGGCAAACAAAATGAATGTCGAAATCACCACCCGACGAGCCGGCGTCCGCCAGCAGGATCGTGGCGTTGCATTAGAAAATCCAGAGCAATATTTTAGAAGAACCGTATTCATTCCATTCATGGACTACGTGTTAGCACAGTTGCACAAACGGTTCGAAAAGCACAGGACAACATTAGAGTGTTTTTGTGTAATTGTGCCATCCGCAATACCACCACTGCAAGACAATCGCGAGAAAGCAGCGGAAAACCTCGTCGCTAGTTTTCCACAGGACGTGGACGCAAGGGCTGCTTTGGGAGAACTGCGACTTTGGTGGGCAAAGTGGATGAGTAAAGCAGCAAACCTCCGCCCCAGCACAGGAATAACTGCCCTCTCTCACTGCGACTGCCAGTTGCAACTGCTTCAGATTCTAGTCACCCTTCCAGTGACAACTGCCACCGCAGAGAGAACATTTTCGAGCATGAGGTTGTTAAAGAACTACTTGCGCTCCACGATGTCCCAGGAACGCATGATTGGTCTAGCGCTTCTGTACGCTCACAGAGACGTTGATGTCAGCGTATCAGAAGTCATTGACCGCTTCGCTAAAATTCCCCGCCGAGTAAGCTTTGTCCTTTAAATAGAGAATCAGTAAGAAACCATTGCAAGTAAAAGAAACGATGTTAGTTCTGCTTCATAAGAGTGTAATTGTGGTAACGAATCATTGCACATTAGTTTTAGAAACCACAGAGATTGCTTCCGTTCACTGCAACCGCCCACATCATATTCTAGGATTATCACGAAATTGGAAATTAAAATTTAACAAGCACGTCAAGTACGAATCGCCCACCTTGCTCTGGAAAACCTGGTTTACGCGGCGTTTTTCAACAAACCGTTGCTCTATGGGCTATGTGCAACTAAATGTACCGTCTGCGACTTACGTAAAACTTTTGTCTTTTAAACTTCTGTCTTTTGTCATTCTATTAATGTCAAGTAGAGCCTTATTTTACATCGGGTACAACGCAATTGTGTTCACACTAAAGCACCTTTCAAATACACATTTTGTTTAATATTTTAAGCATTTATGCTTCTACCCATTTTACCCATATGGTCCTGTTACATCACGACGCCAGTGTTCTAAAAGCACATTACAATTTCTAGGGTAATAGTTTTATTTTTGCCTGGGTTCACTGCGTTTCTATGTGTGGGGTTAACCTCATGTGCTCGCTGAACTTTATTCTTTGTTGGCCTTGTTTAATGTAATATGTACACTGTACAGTCACTGTTGCTTAAATATGTGCGTTAACTGCAGCTTTCCGATTTAAGTATCTTGTTGCTAGGTTTTCTGTATAAATGTGCACTTTGTTGAATTTTGTTGCCGTCATCCAAATATAATCGTCTCGCTTTTTTCTCCACAAGTGTACGTTTTGACTCCTTTTTTTCTGTGAATAATCTTGGTGGAATTATCCGCTGTACGCGACTGTTAACAAGCTGCTCCTACGCCTTATAATGGCGTAAAAGACAGCGGCGTTCAGATTTGTCCCTAACCGTCGCATGTCAGCAAAAATGGGAAAAAAATTCTTGAATGACAAAGCGACATTAAAACGTCCGCCCGCAAGTTGTTTCGTGCTTTTCACGTTTATAATATCCACTGCATGCAATCTTTTGTTAGTTTTAGATGAATGTAGTTATTTACTTCTGTGTCTTTTGCTTTCATGTTTGTTAAGGATATCTGTTTATATTTTTACATATTTCTTTAAGTGTTAGTTGTTATGTAGACAAAACAAAATTGCATGCAGTGATAGCAGTTCTGCAGCAATTCTCGGAACATACGAATACATTTTATAAAGAAATATTTTATTTTTCTTGTTCTTGACAGTACGACGGGTTCAATAATTCGTCCCCAACGTGTAACATACATTGTTATCAGTTAATAGTTTTGTATTTATTATGTATAATATACATAAATACTTATTATACATATTTATCTAGTGTACCTAAACAAATAAATAAAAACATATTTTTAATCCCTTGAAAAATCATATGCAGGAGGTCGAGGTGCAGTCTCAGCACCCCCCGAGCAAAATTTCTGGCTACGCCCCTGGCCAAGGCATTAGGAAAACGTGTGCGCCGTGAGGCAAAACGAGAGAGTTGGCGTACATTCATAACATCAATAAACTCCTACACAGACACACGGAAAGTATGGACACGTATACGCAAACTCAAAGGACAACAGACACAGCCTGCCCCTGGTCAGTACAACAGGGGACACTCTGGAAGACCAGGCTGACACACTCGCACAACACTTCCAACACGTGTCCAGTTCAGCACACTACACGAACACTTTCCTGAAACATAAAGCCTCTTGTGAAAAGAAGTCCTGTGAACAAGGAGCACAAGTTCTTAGGTGTTGTGTTTGACCAAAAACTCACATTCATTCCACACATCAAGAAACTTAAACATAAATGTCTGAAACCAATGAATATACTTAAGGTTCTCTCCCATCAATCGTATGGTTCCGACAAAGAACTCCTACTACGGCTCTATACTGCTTTGGTTGGGTCTCGTTTAGACTATGGCAGTGTGGTATATGGGTCTGCGACTAAAACAGCGTTGCGAATGCTTGACCCAGTGCTACACTTGGGGCTGCGGCTTGCGTCGGGTGCTTTTGGCACTAGCCCTGTCGAGAGTCTGTATGCCGAATGTAATAAGTGGAGCCTTGAGAACCAACCGACGTACATGGACTTACTTTATGCTTTTAAAATTTCATCGCTGAATAACCATCCTTTTATCCTGTCTTTAACGACACATCCACATCTGTGCTTTTTGTAAATCGCCCATCCGTTCCACTGCCCTTTTCACTTAGAGTGAGAGAGCGAGCCTCGGATCTGAGCGCTTCGTTTTTAGATGTCTACAGATCATCCTTTTCAGACATTTTACCTCCTTGGAAAGTTCGTCCTGTGTCCTCGGACCTTTCTTTTATGAAACTTGACAAAAATCGGGTACCGCGAGCTGCAATACTGCAGTACTTTGTCTCTGCAGTTTAAATACCCACTTGCAGAATTTTACAGTTACGCGTCTAAAACCTCGACTATGGTTTCCTGCGCTGCTCATGGTCCGAATTTCAGTGCAGCCAGAACCATGAGCGTCCACACAACAATTTTTTCAGCAGAAGCATATGGAATTTTACTGATTGTACGACACATACTTGAAAATCAAATTCCAAAGTCTATCATTTACACAGATTCCTTGACTGTTGTTCGCGCACTGTCATCGCATACACCCCCCAAAAACCACATAGTTAATCTTGTATTTAACACTATCATGTCTGTGTATGCACAGAAGCATCAGCTGCTCCTCTGCTGGGTCCCAGGACACGCTGGGATTGCTGGGAACGAGTTGGCAGACGAGAGGGCCGCTGCTGCTGCACTCAGGAACACTGTAGACATAACAACCGTACCATATACAGATCTCAAGCCACACATAAGACAACACCTGCGCAGAACATGGCAAACACACTGGGACGAACAGACAGACAACAAACTACATGTAATAAAGCCCCACTTGGGACGATACACATCTGACTCGCACAACAGACACACGGAAGTCGCCTTGGGTAGGCTGCGGATAGGGCACACCCATGCGACGCACTCGTATCTGCTGACGGGATCTTCTAGACCCCAGTGCGGCAGGTGCGGAGAGGCCCTATCCGTAGTGCACATACTAATCACATGTAAGGCACTTCACACAACACGACACAAACACTTCAGAGAACTCTACAGACAACATATTCCCCTACATCCATCTCTGTTTCTGGGTGACGATGCCATGTTTTCCGTTAAACGTGTGTTTGAGTACTTGTCAGATGTGAATTTTTTAAACCTCATTTCCTATCACGCATAATCAAATCTGGCCATCACCATTGCCGTTAATTGATTCTATTGTTGTTTTGGCTTTAGTAGCCACTATTTTATTTTAGATACTTTTGTTTGGCGCTCTTTGCCCCAGCTGGCCTTGCGCCAAAAAACTCTAACCATCATCATCATCATCAGACCTATCATAGCGAAACTGACATTTTTTTAAAGACAAGCAACCCATCTTATCGTCTGGGCACGAGCTAAAAGGGTTAGAATATTCAATTGGTGAAGTCTTCTCGCCGGCTACGCGACGAGCTGGAAAGAAGGTGCTTGAATTTGCGAAGCCTCAGAAAGTGTCTTTCAAGCTGTCAGTTGATCGCCTGCTCATCAACAACAAAACATACATCTACAACAAAGTGACTGATAATGTTGTCTTGTCACATAGATAGCTATCAGCACGTGTCCAGGGGCAAGTTCTCAGCAGATATCTGGGTCATCATTGGCAGTATCATTTGCAAATATTCGCAGCATTCTGCCTATAAGCGTGACTTAGTCTCTTCTCTACTTGACGATAACCAATCTAATATTCTTGTTATCACCGAAATATGGCTTAACCCCGACATAACCAACGATGAAATTCTACCGCATCATATATTATTTATCGCAAAGATAGAAGTGGAAAAAGAGGCGGTGGCGTTCTTTTAGCGATTAGGAAATCCTTACCATCCTTTATCATCGACACTAATTCATCCCTCAAAATTGTGTGGGTGGCTGTAATAATTAATACAACCAAACTACTACTTCGTGCTTGCTACCATCCACCTGACGCCAGTTCCTCAGTCGTCGCCGATCTACGCAATAGTTTAACCACGGCTGTTCACCTCTGTCCAACGCATTGTATTTACTTGTTTGGCTGGGCTCTTTACTATACTTACCACATAGGGGTGCTCTCCAGCTGAATCAGCCTTAGGTGTCACAGATGTGAGAGTAAGAACTTTAAAGCACTATACAGTAGCTTTCTTTTTTGGAACGTGTCAACAGGTCGACCAACCTCATGGCGACTGTAGGATGTGACTTGTTTGCAGAGAAGCAGAATCAGAGAGAGAAAGAACGACAACTTATGCAACAAGTTGGGTGGCCTGCAATTTACGTGCATACAAAATTGTATGCAAGTTGTTTACAGTTTTATTGCCCGGTTCAAAGAGAATACTGGCATACAAAATTTTGAGGAAAGCTGGAGTTGGTCGCACATTTATTTGTGTTAGGGTTTTTTAGTTAAAATGTGCCATTTTATTATTTACTTTATCAATTTTTTTTAACTGCTACAGGAACGTTAATTTGCAGATGCCGTTTTTTCATGTATTTGGTGTTCTATATTTACTTATTGAAGATACCCTTATGGCCCCTCGGTCATTAATGAGGGGTGTGGTACCTGAGCAGATTAAACGAAGAATAATAACATCAGAGAATTCTGCCGCGTGTGTACAAGAAAAAAATAAAAGATAACAATACAGCAGAAACGGCAGCGTCCGTACGCATACTAAAAAACGTACACGCAAGAAACACGTTAATAGTATACTTTGTTTAAGCTATTTTGTCATTTGAATTTTGAATTAGAGGTTCATAAGGAAATAAGTGTAATGCTCCACCGATTTTCAAAATGGTATTTGTTTTTTACTTTCCAGTGACAGAGGTTTCAACAAGCAAGCATCTGGATGCACACAACGTTTGTGCTGGGCACCTCTGGTACCTATCATCGTCTTTGGCTGTGAAACTGGGAATAAATAAAGTTAAAAACTGTCTCCTTTCTTTGGTATATTACTTTTACATTTTTTAACCAAAATAGTTCAGGAACGTGGAAATAATATGGAGGACAATATACGAGCACTTGCACGTCATCATCCCCTGGTCACTTATCTGGTATTTGTGCTGCAGTTTAAACTGCCAGGTAGTCAACATTCACAACCATTTCAAGTTGCACCTCTCAAGCTGAGAAATTATAATTCATTTGTCCGAGGAACATTTCAAAGGTCATCACAAGAGGACATGATAAAGATGGGGATGCAACACTCCAGGTTCTTTTACATCACCAGTTTCTAAAAATATTGCATATTTTAATACTGGCCTTCACATCTGCTCTTGAAACCTGTAAGTTGGAAGCGATCTAATGCTCTTCTACATCGGTTACTACAAAGGGCTAGATCAATCAAGCATCCGCAATAACACAAACTTGGTTAGATCATCTATCGTCAATAAATGTGCATTTTGGAGTGACCAAAACTGGAAACTGTCTTGAGGGAGCAATATTTCTCATCCTACGTTTTTTTTTTAAATTTAAAAGTGACGCATTGTACAAGTAAAACTGCTATTGCGATTACTGCTCCCCGGTACACGCACGCTCTTCTAGAAAATCTCGCAGCACTGCACGGAATTTTTCTTGGTTTTTCTCATCGTTCTTGGAAGAAGCAAGGGACTTGAACGCGGATATAATTCAGTGCCGGTGAAATAATGAAGAAAACGTCCTCCAAGTCTGATGATTGGTTGGTGCGGCAGCAGCAATATTAGGGCCACACGGAGGCAAAAAAATGTTGAAATTTATAAGAAAGGAACCAGCGCAGGACAAACTCGGGGCAATACCATGGACACGGTCAGGCAGGCGCACTCCGCGTTCGTAAAAAAAAAAAAAAAAAAAAAAAGTTATTTCTTTGCAGTGCGCAGCCAGAAGTGGCGAAGACCGGAGATGCCGAGCGGAACGCGTTCCGCTCCCCGCTAGCAGACGACGCTCGCTTTCCTAGCGCAACTCGCAACCGCAGCGCCGCGGTGGCGAGAGTCGCGGCCGGCCGCCTTCTCTCCACGGCCGCGGCGGGAGATACGGAACTGAAACTAAAGCGTGGCAAACTGTTCGCATGGCGACGCAGTGAAACATCCCCCTCGCGAGGGGCACGATCAAATGCAGAGCATTTCCGGGGGCGCACGACGTTAAGTAGTTTGCGTTACGTTAATGTTGTTGCCCTTGTGGCAACTGCTGACGAGAGAGCCCTCGTCAGCAGTAAAATTGGCAGCCTCGGCGCACGTTGAGTCCGAGAGAGGGGAGAGAGTGTCCTTGAAACGTGCCTGGGCGCGCAATCGAATGTTGATCGCGCCGATAGCGAAACGTCTGAGCCGGGCATGTCGAGGCGAGCGATGCGGACAACTACGGACGCCAAGAACGGGTGACATCGTGAGTTAAAGAAATGCTCTGCATTTAAAATGTCGTCAAACAAGACACGCGTCAAAACTGAAATAATTACAAAAGGAAGCCTCAGTTATAGCAGTTTCTTGCGTCGTCTGCTGCTAGACGCCGGCAATCAGTATACAGGGAATTCCCTAGGAGGCGACGCGCGAGGCTACAACAAGCCTGCTCGCTTCAACAACAAATTCCCTAAATGTCCCCAACTTTTGTCCCCAACTGACAGCGGTTTTAGGAGCCAATCAAAACGCGGAATAATTTCCTCCTTTTAGCCGCATGCTAGCCGCATAGCGTGGTGTCTCCGCCTGGCGGTCCGGGTAGCAGCAAACAGCGCATGCGGTCACCGAGTGATGAGGCAGGCTGTTCCAACGGGAAATCCGGACATCAGGCATGAATCTGATATGGGCATCGCAGATGTGCGCAGTATTCGTTCGAATACAGTGGCTCGATCATCCGGCGAGTGTGGACGACAGAAGCGTGGCGACCTGTACGAGAAACAGGAAATGATTATGGGTGATCCGCATGCTGGTGCTACCGATTTGCCCAGTGAACCTACATGAAGGTTCATCCTATAAAAATGATAGAAAAATGCCTAGCAGTGGTCATTGTCTCAAAAAAAGAAAGAAAGGAAACCAGGGGAATTCGACCCTCGGAATTGTGTTTACGAGCGCGAGGTGGTTCCTTGCCGCCACAAAGCCAGGCGGGATCGCACCAACAGACGCCCAACAAGAACAATCGAGCGACCAACTCAACCACAAAGCACAACCGCTGGGGTCTAGATGTGTCCGGCGTACCTTTAATTTTCATTTCCGTCGGACGTAACTTCACTATCATTTACAGGTTAAGCCGGACGTAACTCCAGACACTGTCTTAAAGTTCCGTCGGACGTAACTTTAGTTTTTGATTTTGGGTTACGTCAGACGTAACTCTAGACACTGCGTTTTTCCGCAAAGACAGTAGTCTTTCTTGAGCAAGTTGAAGGGGAAAATTTTGGTTTGTCTGTGCTGTCTGTCACTCAATTCAGCCACCCGGCCAAAGTGAAACAAAACCTGCGCAATAGTCTTATATACTCACAGCCAAATCTAAACGTCTAAGCGCAGTGTAAATGTTCATACTTGTCGACATTGTTAAATAAGAACAAGACATTACGCAAATATCAGATAGAAAATTAAGACATAGGCGATATTTACAGTGTTCCTTTATAAAAAGAATCATAGATGCTTGATTTTTGCAAAATGAAATAACTACATCCACTGCCGAAAAAAATCACTCCGTCGCCTGCTGTCGCCCGCGGCATTTTAAGAAATCAAGCGGCAACAGTTACAAGAGGTTCCACTATAGATAGGTTCCACGTTCTGCTTGGAACGCACGTGGAGTAGAGCAGTGTGGTTCTATAAACGTTGAAGTAGAGCACCTCGATTTACGCGCGTCTCCGCCGTACGGCAGCGCTGACATTGAGGCACCCGGCCTGGAGCAGTGGAAAGACTTGAGCAAACCTTTGGCGTGTTTACCTTGGGAGGAGCGCCACGGAAGAGGGACAGCATGAGAGGGGAGCGGGAAAGCGAAGGGACGGAATTTACTGGGAAAATGTTGACAAAGACTATCGTCTTTTGACGACATCTGCAACGAAGGGAGCAGATACGCGGCCAATTTATTTTATTTTGCCTGCTCAGAGGAGCTCTCAGCAGCTCCAAGCAACCCAAACTTTCTCCCGCCATAGACGTTTTATGGGCAAATAAAATACAGGGCTGCTTGAAGCTGTTGATAGCTGCTTTGAGCAGCCCCCCTCCCCTCCAAAAAAAAAGACCATCCGTTGTTGTAGGAGAGAAGGCCGTAAGCAAAGCGATGTGTGACCACAAGCAAAACAGCGTTGCGCCCAGCGTTTCACGTATGCAAAGCAATGGTCCAGCAGGGACACCGCAGAACGCCTTTTATCCACTTCGCTTAGTATTTTATTAATGATTGTCATTTACCGTTTTAACACACAAATAAGCAGGTGTGCCACACGTGTCAGAGGTGTTCAACGTTTAGTGCAAGAGAAGGAAAGCTGTGATTGTATCAATCCTAGAGGCCATACCAATCCTAGAGGCCACTGCCGGGCGTTGGTTAATAAATCTTTACAATAATTATACGCTGTAAGCTTCAAAAATCATGTCTAAACATGACACATTGTAACCTTTTTTCCCTCTTCGCGAAAGGTTCGGTTTTTGAGAATATATTAAAGTAAATGCGTTCCTTCCACATAGCAGTGCACGAACGTGGGAAGAAGCTCGAGCGGTGGCCGTCGGTTGCACAGCGCGCGTGGGGCGTGCACTGCAGCCTACGGCAGGTGGGAGAAGAGGTTGAAGGAACGCGTGGGGTACCTCGCCTTGAGGAAGTGCTGCAACATGAGGAACTCCTGGGAGAAGCAAGCGCGCTGGAAGTTGTCGAAGTCGAGGTCGTACAGGAGCACGCACGTGTTCTCCCTGAAGCCCAACAGCTCCATCTTGGCCTGCAGTGTGTCGGCGTACTCGACGGCGTACGTGAGGTGCGGCGTGGGGCCCGTGCTCCTGCGCACCTCGCAGCCGGCCGTCCGCGCAGAGGCGACGCTGGCGAAGCTCCGGTTCGAGCCGCACAGCTCGAAGAGCGCCATGCGGCCGGGGGTCGCGGACACCGGCCTCGCAGGCGCCGCCCTCTCTCCTTCCCTGGCGATCAGTGCGAGGCTGAGGCTCATGCAGAGGTCCCGGTAGTAGCGCCGCTGCGGTCGCGTGTCGCTGGACTTCTTCTCGAAGAAAGGCGTGAGGCGCGACACCAGCGCCTGCAGCTCGAGCACCGAGCTGTCGCAGCTGTGCTCCGGGAAATCGCTGTCCGGTGGGGAGTGCGTCCTGAAGAAGGCCAAGTCCAGGCGGCCCCTGAGCGAGTGGAATAGACTCATGTCGTGCTGCGATCGAGGGTCCAGCATGGCGGTCACCTTGAAAAAGGAGGGCGTGTCGATGTTCAGGTCGACCAGTTTCCGGAGGCTGTCCAGGAATCTTCCCAGGCGTGGGAAACCGCTCCCGTAGGTAATTTCGCATGACTCTGAATCACGGACCCAGTGAAAATTGATGCCCGATAAATTGTAGCGACGGTAAACCTCAAAAAAATCTTGAACCAAATTTTGTCGCGCCATTTGGTTGTTTTCGAGGCTGTAGAAGTCGGGGCTGTCTTCGCTGAAGCCACCCACGGTCAAAAGCACTGCGAGGGGTTCTAATTGACTTGAAGGAGACTGATATCGTCGTAATTGCGCGTTTTTCTGCCTGTTCCAAATGCTGTGGATAACTTCGAGTCCAAATTCCTTGTCGAAATCTTTCGCCCTGCTGGTAAGTTTTCCCCCAGACAAACTCCACGACCAGTACACCAGGTTGGGACACAGGCTGAAAGGGACGTGCGCCGGCAAGAAGCCCTGCCCGTTGGGCCGCCGAAAACGCGACACGTTGTAAATGCAGTAGACCTGCTGCGTCATCACGAAGAAATCGGTGCGCTGCACAAAACTCGGGGGCGGGAAGTCGGCCACGTTTTGTGCCCCGGTCACGTTGAAAGTGGGTCGGAAGCACTGCTCCCGAGGAGGTTCGCTGGGCGTCGTCTTTGGCGCCGGTGTGGCCGTAGTGGTCGCTGTGGAAGGCGTGAGGCCTTGCAGCGGGGCTGCCAGCAGTCTGAGCTGGATGAGCGGGAGCAGGAAGAGCACCACGGGGATCACGAGAACGGCGGCCCCGACGACGCAGAAGGCCCACGCCGTGACGACGCAGCCCCTGGGAGCGTCGGCCACCTGGAGGCGCTGCTCGACATCGTAGGAGTCCGTATTGTCCAAGGAGGGGTGGCCACTGGGACCTTGGCGGCGCATGTTTCGGTGCCTGCCCTGCATGTCGCGGCGTCCCCTGGATTACCTACCTCCGTTAGACTTGCAAAAAGACTCTCTTAAGCAGGGGAGTGACGTCGTATACCCCTGACTACGGATGTTGTTACCTTGCGGGGCAGAGAATTGTTCGTCTTATTTCTCTTCTTCTATTTCTTCTTCTTCTATTCCTCTTGTTCTTCTTCTATCCCTCTCCTTCTTCTCCCCCTCCTCCTCCTCCTTTAGGGTAAAGGCGCGTACCAATGGAGAGCGATCGGCCAGGGCTTGTGAATGGGCTAAACGGTGTGCGTACTTTAGAAATGAAAAAAAATAGCAGTGGCTTAGCTAGGCTATGCCAGGATATACGTAGCGGGAGCTAAGGTTGAGCAATCCAACCCAATCCAATCCAATCAAGTCTGGTCCAGTCCAGTCCAGTCACTGCTCCTGCGCATGCCAGCACGGCTCTCCAGGAGCCACGCCGAACGGCTCTTAAGCGACTCCGGCTCAGTGTCAGACTTGGCTACTGCGCAACGGAGGCGCACAGCTGGGCACGCGCCGGCGCCAGTGCGTCTGCCGCGGCTATGACGTCACTCCTCTGGAATGCGCAGGCCGGCGAATGTGCAGACCCAATTCTCTACACACCCGTACTTCAATTGGATTAGATTTCCAATCCAATCCAATCCAAAGCTCCTCGCGCTTGCGCAGCACGGCCCTTCAAGGTTTACGCGAAACCGCTCAACCTCGGCCAGTGTCAAGCTTACGCTACAAAAGAATGATAGGTAGGGGAAAAATCATATACATGTGCACTCTGTGTGGACCAAATAACGCTAACCTGGCTGAAGCACCTCGATGAGCCGTCTGGTCTCCCGTCACGCGGGGCTCCGGCCTTCACTGTGCGCTTTTAGAGGGAAATCAGCAACATGGCGGCGGATGTCTGTCGAGAGCATCCATTTGAGCTCCACTTACTTCCGAAGCCACACACACTTGTGCGAGCACGGAGCTTTGGGCACTGATAGCTCAAACGAATTGGATTGGATTGGAGTAAACTATTTGTGCCTGCAGATCGGCGTTTAAATGCAGAGCATTTCAGTAACTCACGATGTCACCCGCGTTGACGTCCGTAGTCCGCATCGCTCCCCCTACACTATATAAAAAAATAATACTTACCGGCGCCAGGATTCGATCCCACGACTCTCGACTCTGCGGGCGGAACGCAAGGTACATGGTGCTGTACCCACTGCGCCACAAAGCCGACACAGAATGGAAGTTCACGAACGCGCCTTATATCCTTGACTCATTCAACCGTCGGCCACAGGTGCGCCCTCTCCCCCGCTCGCAACACCCTCTCTCGCCGCGTTCGATTCGGGCGCACAACAGGTGGGGACGTGCGCAACACCCTCTCTCGCCGCGTTGGGTTCGCGCTGAGCAACAGCCGGTTCGCGCGCAAGAACAGGGGGGGGGGGCGCTCGCATCGCGCTCTCTCGCCGCGGTCGGTTCGCGCTTAAACCACATATGTCGTTCGCGCGTGCTCCGGTCGCTAACATCTGTGGCGTGATCGTGACGTCAACATCACGCGTTCGTGTGGTGGCGCGATTTCGGCGCTATAACACTCTCTCGCGAGGGGCATTGGATTAGATTCGATTGGATTGGCTTGGATTGGTTTGGATTGGATTGGATTGGTTTGGATTTGAATTGGATTGGATTAAAGTGGATTGTGTTGGATTGTGTTGCGTCATAGCCGCGCCACGTTGCGTCATAGCCGCTCCACGTTGCGTCATAGCCGCGGCAGGGGGTTCACGGCACGTTTCACCATCGACTTCATCGACAATGTCTACACCGGAAGACAACAATTACAACAACAACAACCAATACGTAATCCATACGACTTGCAGGCGCGCCCCCCGCGGAAATGCTCTGCATTTGATCGTGCCCCTCGCGAGGGGGATGTTTTTTGTCTGTCAAGGGCCGTTGCTGCCTGGCTCCGCAGCAAGGCGTCGAGGACTGTCATGGTCCCGGAGACGGTCGCTCGCAGGACATCTCGGCGAATACAAGGAGCGTCCATGGCACCAGTCGATGAAGCAAGACGCTGCAGGGTTGCGAATACTAAGGGGACAAGGGTGGGCTTGGGCACGAGCCGAAAGGGGCGGCGGCCGAGGGCAAGGCTTCCAGGATAAAGCAGTACGAAGGTATCCAAGCCTCACGTGCCTCGGAGCCGCTGCGCCGTCGAACGTAGATTCGCTCGTGAATGAATGAATAAAGCTTTATTGCGAAACTACAAGCCGGGTTAGGTACCCTCAGTTCAGGGCACCTCTAACAAATTTCTTTACGAAATCTGCAAGGCGGCGTTGGTCGTTTAGGGCTGGTGATCGTGCGCCGGTTCCCGGGTTTCACGGCACCAGAAAATGTGTAACGAAAGAAGACCAGCGTCTGGCTTCCGATGTGGTGATCGAATCGATTAGCGAGGCAGTCAGCGCCCCTATCCTCCTCTTCCTCTTCTCCTACAGTCGCCCCCTGCCTGCGCTTCTTTATTTCTCAACAGGTACCTTGACGGCAATCTTGTAATTAGCACCGGTCAGGCGTATACCTTCGATTGCACGCTTCGCACGGCCGGTCAAGTAAGTCTTCAGGTATTGAAACTTTTTGTGCGCCGTGACGCGGGCCCGGCGTCGTCCTAGGGGTTAGCCGTTACTCGGTCCGAGCCATCCGCTCGCCGTTGACGGCTCGCGAGTCTCATGCCTTTCTAGCGCCCTTAGGACCTGCATGCTGGACGGCCCAGAGTTTATGTTCGCGGTCGTAGCTCTTCGCGGCTTCTTCCAGCCGCGGCGGGATGCATGGTTCTCGATTACGCTTCCTCCGGTTGTTTGGAGCAGTCCCACAGGATATGGTACTGGTCGGCCGTCTCCCTACGGCAGACCTTGCACCAGTCGGTCGGCAACGCTTCTGGGTACATTCGATCCATCAAGTCTGTGGTGGGTAGCGACCCGGTCTGTAGCTGTTTTAGAAGTACGGCCTCCGCCCGGCTCAGCCCCGGGTGCGGGGGTGGGAGAGCTCTGCGAGCCAGGCGGTAGGCCTTCGTGATCTCGCCGTAGTCCGTCATGCGGTCTTTGGCTCCGAACCACGCGGGACGGTCGGTCGCGGGGGCGCGGTTGGTTAGAGGTCGTGCCACCACGTGTGCCGTCTCGTTGTGGTTCGCGTTTCTCGCCGACGCGCACTCGCCCGCATGCGCCGGGAACCACTTGATCCTCACTCTTTTTTCTTGCAATTTGACTCCGCGCAGCACGCGTGCGGCCTCTTCACAGATGCGTCCCTTGGCGTAGTTGCGCCCCGCCGTTCTCGAATCGCTCAGCACCGTGCGGCAGTCGGTGTCGGCGATGGCCAGGGCGATGACGACCTCCTCCGCGCATTCCGTCTTGGTGCATCTGACGCTCGCCGCCGTCCTCACGGCACCCGTGGAAGCTTCGATGACAGCCGCGGCGTAAGCCTCTCGTTGATATTCGGCCGCGTCCACGTACCGCGCGTGTCCGTCATTGGCGTGTAGGTCGATGAGGGCCTTGGCTCTCGCATTCCTTCTTCCCTTGTATTCCGAGTTCATGTTTCTCGGTAAGGGGTCTACCCTGATCTTGCTCCGGATCTCGTTGGGGATGGAGAGTTTGGCGTTCTCCTCGTCCTAACGTCCGAGACCCAGGTCTTCGACCATCTTCCTCCCGGCCTTGGTTGTTGACAGGCGCTCGAGCTAAAGCCGTTCGTTGCGCCTCCGCAATCTCTTCAAGCGTATTGTGTACTCCTAGCTTCGAGGGAAAGACCTGTTAGAAGACGCCGCCGAAGCGGGTTTCACGCTACTAACGAACCCAGCACAGCCATCAAGAATAGGGACGTCCACTGCCCGGGATACGAACCCGGATCTTGCCTTCGCGTTGCTACCCAGCGGTGGTACCGCGAGGTGGAGAAACACCGGGATCAACCTGGGCAGCGATCACTTTATAATCGAAATAGAGATCCCGCTGGCCCACACGAACGGGGACCAGAGCAGGGACAATTTAAAGAGGCACAGACTCGTAAACTGGGACGAGTTCAGAAAGTCCGAGCTGGGCGAAATAGCCGACATAGACGAATGGTCCGCGAGGTTGAAAGAAGCCACGAACAAAGCCACGAAAGAGGTGGAAGCTACCGGAGACATCGAAACGATGGACTCGAGGCTCGCACAGCTCCTCGACGCCAGACGATCGCTTCAGCGGCGATGGCGAAGACAACGACACAACAGAAAGCTTCGTAAGAAGATAGCCGAGCTGGGCCGCGAGATCGAGCGGTACAGCAAGCAACTCTGCGCCCAACAGTGGTTCGCCCTATGTAACCAGGTCGACGGACAACTACACCGCAGCGGCCCCTGGAAGATCCTCAGACAACTGATGGACGAAACCAAGAGCCACGAGTTCCAACACACCCGAATGGCGCAAATCCTCCACACCACGGCGCGCCAGATGGGGGAAGAAGAGATGCACAAACGTCTCAACGACCGTTACCTACCAGAGACCAGCAGGGAAGACCACCGAGACTACGAGGGGCGGCCCAACTCCCACTTGGACAGAGATATCGAAGAGTGGGAGGTGAGGCTCGCAACGCAGAACCTCAACTGCCGTTCGGCCGCAGGGCCGGACAAGATCTCCAACAAGACGCTCCGCAACCTGAACGACTCGGCGATTGCGGCGCTAACAAAGTACTACAACGAGTGCTGGAGGAGCGGCACTCTACCGAAAGCGTGGAGAACGTCGAAGACGATCCTGCTACCCAAACCTAACAAGCCACCGGGAATAGAGGGCCTGCGCCCCATCTCGCTCACGTCCTGCGTGGGCAAGGTGCTGGAGCACGTACTCAACACCCGGTGGAACGACTACCTGGAGCGACACGGCATCTACCCGGACTCCATGCTCGGGTTCCGGGCACGCCTGGCGACCCAGGACGCCATGTTGCTGATCCAGAGGGAGATCCTCGACCCTCCGGGCGGGCTGCCCGGGAAGGACAACCGGGCAATCCTGGGCTTGGACCTGCAGGGTGCCTTCGACAACGTGAGGCACTCGGCGATCCTGGAGCAGGTCTCCCGCCTGGGCCTGGGGTCGAGGTCCTACAACTACGTTCGAGTCTTCCTGTCGGACCGCACGGCCCGGCTGGAAGTGGGAGGCAAGAAGCTGGAGGAGCGGAAGCTGGGCTGTGTCGGGACCCCGCAGGGTTCGGTCATCTCGCCACTTCTCTTCAACATCGTCATGATCGAGGTGGCGAGGCGCCTGGAGACGCTGAACCCGGGGGTCCAACACTGCCTATACGCCGACGACGTCACCATCTGGGTCACGGGCGGCAGCAACGGGGAGATCGAGTCGAATCTCCAAGCCGCGGTGGACGCCGTGGAGTCCGCGCTCTCGAGCACGGGCCTGCGGTGCTCGCCGCAAAAATCGCAGCTTCTCATCCTGCCGCCCCCGGGGAGGCACCGGAAGGCGGCAAGCCAGGAGGCCGCAAGGAGCATCGTGGTGCGGACGAGCGACGGTGCACCGATCCCGCACGTGCCCGGGCTGAGGATCCTGGGGATGTTCGTGGACGGGGTCCAGACGAACACCACGGCTCTGAAGAACATCGTGACAAAGATCGGGATCGCCACCCGCCTCGTGAAGCGGGTGTCGACAAGACACCGAGGCATGAACGAGAGGGGGCTCCTGCGTTTGCTGCAGGCCTTCGTCGTTAGCCAAGCAACATACGCGGGAGCCTTCCACCGCTGGACCAAGGCGGAAGAAGGCAAGATCGACGCCGCCATCAGAAAGGCCTACAAGAGTGCCCTGGGCCTACTACCCAGTACGAGAACGTCGGCCTTGCTGTCTCTGGGAGTACATAACACGCTCTCGGAGATCAGCGAGGCCCAACGAATATCGCAGCTGACCCGGCTGAACGGCACGCCAACGGGCAGGAGAGTCCTCGACCGCGCGGGGCTCAAGCCACCGGGAGATCGAGCAAGCAGCGACGGGGTGCTAGAAGAGCAAGTCCCCCTGAGCGACGAGGCGGCGAGGGGCATCATTGTGTTCCCGCTGCCCAAGAACATGGACCCGGAGAGGGACCTGGACCGACGCAGGGCGAGGGCGGCAGCTCTGGCCAGGCAATACCAACACGACGGAAGCGCTGCGTACGTGGACGTAGCCAAGTACCCTGGAAGGAGAGACGCCTACGCGGTCGCAGTCGTCCAGGCATCTACGGGGGATCTACTCAACGCAGGCACCGTGCGGGCCAGTACGCCCGGCCAGGCAGAGGAGGCGGCGATAGGCCTGGCGATGGGGGTACCGGGCACCCGCACGGTGCTAAGTGACTCAAAGACGGCGGTAAAGAATTTCGCCAGGAGCACGGTCTGGCGGGATGCCGAGCGGCTTGTGGGGCTCGCCAGGGCCTCGCGGGCTGCAGGGAGCACCCCCGCTAGCCCGACTACCGTTATCAAGTGGTTCCCCGCACACATGGGGGAGCTGCCGAGCGTCGCCAACCGCAACGAGGAGGCGGACGCGGCGGCCCGTGAACTCGTCAGATGCCTGGACGCCAGCACCAGCCTCTCCGCGGATGCAGGTGAAACCAACGCCGAGGAAGACCTCGAGCCCCTGACGGACTACGGAGAGATCCTAAAGCGATTCAGGGGCGAGAGGAGGGAGTACCCGGCCCCGCACCACGAACTATCCCGTGCGGAGTCGGTGATGCTTCGTCAGATGCAAGTGGAATGCGTGCTAACCCCGGCGTTGGCGCGCCACATCTGCCCCGAGGTGTTCGCAGACCCAGTGTGTAGCGTCTGTGAAAGGGAACTAGTGACACTCGGCCACATCATGAAGTGCGGCGGTGAAGTGCGCGATGGGGACGGGCAGTCCCTGGATGCCACGTACCCCGAGCAAGTGGAACGCCGGTTGCGCTCCATAGACTCATCATCACAGAGATGGGCGATCCAGCGGCTCGAGGAGGCCCTGGCTAGGCAGAAGAGAAAGGGGACCAAGGACCCGGTTACCGGGTGCCGTGGGACCCCAGTACCGGACGCCCTGCCAGGAGCACACCCCGAGATCTAGGCCCAGTGCCCTAGGACTTTTAATAGACTAGGGCATTAGAAGGGAAGCCCCGAGCCCTGCGCGGCCGGTTGGCAACCCCACGCAGGATCTGTAAATAAAGTCTGTTCTCTCTCTCTCTCTCGAGAATCGGGGCGTGCTCGTGGACTCGAACAAGCCGAGCGCCGACTTGTATGTTTTTCGGATGATGGCGTTAATCTTGTTCCGCTCGTGTTGCAGCCAGTTGTGGTAAGCCGCTACGTACGCGATGTGGCTGACGACGAAGGACTGGACGAGCCTGATCAGGCTGTCCTCCTTCATGCCGGCTTTGCGGGACGTGATTCTCCTGACGAGACGCATCGCGTCGGCCGCCTTGGCGGTGAGACGGGAGACGGTCTCGCCGTTTCTTCTGTGCTTCTCGATGACCATGCCCAGGACTCTGATCTTGCTGACCTCGGGGATTGTCTGCCCGGACCGCGTTACGATCATGATCTTCTCGTGCTCTCGCCGCTGACTGTTTTTGGTGTTGCCTCTTCGTGGTGGTATTATCAGGAGCTCCGACTTGCTTGGCGAGGGGACGAGGCCGGAGCCGTCGAGATGGTCTTCGATGGCGTTGACGGCTTCCTTCAGCTTGGCCTCGATCTGGGAATCGCTGCCGCCGGTCGTCCATATCGTTATGTCGTCGGCGTAGATGGTGTGCAGGACCCCCACTTTTGCGAGACTGTCGGCCATTCCTACCATTACCAAGTTGAACAGTAGCGGCGAGACCACGGACCCTTGCGGTGTGCTGGTGCTCCCGAGCTTCTTGTCTTGCAGTTGTATGTCGCCAGCTCGCAGCTCGGCGGTCCTGTCCGTCAGGAAGTCCTTGATGTAACTGTAACTCCTTTCGCCCATGTTGAGCTTGGAGACTTGGGACAGAATCGCCGAGTGTTTCACTTTATCAAAAGCGCTCTGCAGGTCGAGCCCCAGGATGGTCTTGTTGTCTCGCGAGACGCTGGTGTCGTCCACGATTTCGTTCTTGAGCTGCAGCATCGCGTCTTGTGTGCTCAGGCGCTGTCTGAAGCCAATCATCGTGGCGGGGTACAGTCCTTCCCTCTCCAGGTAGTCCTGCCACCGGTTCATCAAAACGTGCTCCAGCACCTTGCCCACGCAAGACGTGAGCGAAATGGGCCGGAGGTTGTCCGTGCCGGGTGGCTTGCCCGGCTTGGGGATCAGGATGGTCTTGGCCTTCTTCCAATGCTGCGGCAGCGTCCCCGTTTTCCAGCATTTGTTGTAGTAGCCCGTTAGGCTTTCGACGGATTTGTCGTCGAGGTTCTTGAGTGCCTTGTTGGTGATGCGGTCCGGTCCGGCCGCCGTTGAGGTCCTGCAGCGCCGTGCGAACCTCTTCTACGTAGATGTCTCTGTCGAGGCGCTCGTTGGGTAGCCCCCCGTACGGCCCGTGGTGCTCCATGGACGTAGTCGGATGGTATCTGTCGCTGATGCGGTTCATCACCTTGTCGGCTCCGTGTTTCGTGACTTCCCGATGGATGAGTTCCGCCAGTCGGTCCCTCTGGTGCGACTTATTGTTTTCCCATCATGTGTGCATCTGGCCATTGGCGGCGTTGCATATCTCGTTCCACTGCTGCGCGCATAACGTGCGACAGTGTTCCTCGATTGCTTTGCTGAGTTCTGCGACTTTTTTCCGTAGCCTACGATTGAGTCTTGAGGCGTTGCTTTTTCCATCTGTTGAGAATGGACTGCTTGGCCTCGATGAGGTGGGCCAGCCGGCTGTCCATTCTGTTCGTTTCAAGGTCTGTTTCTATGCTCTTGGTTGAGTTCGAAACGTCTTGTAGAACCTTGTTGGTCCACATTTCAATGTCGTCGATTTCTGTGTTTTCTAGCTCCTCCTGATTTCTGGTGTCTCTTATTAAAGCGGGCCAATCGATCCACGTATGTTTCCTGACGTTATTACTGTTCTGCTCCGGTACGACGATTTCTACGATCATGTGGTCGCTGCCGAGGTCCACCCCCGTGTTCCTCCACGTGATCGTGATCGGTTCATTGTTCTTGACGAACGTTAGGTCGGGGGTGGTATCTCGGGACACGGAGTTACCAAGTCTCGTTGGGTGACCCGGGTCGGTTATGAGGGCATAGCCGAGTTCCGCCGAGTCTTGGGATAGGTTTCGGCCTTTCGCATTGCTTTTGACATAGCCCCACGCCGTATCCATCGCGTTAAAGTCACCGCACGCAATCAGCGTGCTCTGGCCGGCCGTCGTGCTTGCCTTGTGAAGAATGGATTTGAACTTCTGCAGTCTCTGCGATGGATTACTGTAGATGTTCAAAATGAAGATACTGTTTCTTCTTTGCTTGGTCGGTATGAGTTCGGTGAGCGTGTGTTCCATCTTCACGTTACTTAGCCGGTGTTCAACGAAGGTGAGTCCCTTATAGGATGCACAGGCCTCTGCCGTCGGGCGGGCCCGCCTGCACCCTGTAGCCTGGAAGGGACGGCTTGTCCGTTAGCGTTTCTTGAAGTAGAAGCACGTCGGGCTTGCGCGCGGCGTGCACAATGTGTTGCTGGACCACTTCCCTCTTCTTGACGAAGCCGCGGCAGTTCCACTGCCACACTGTTATGCCTGTGGAGTTGGTGGTCATGATTGTCCTAGTAAGAATTCTCCGGATTGCGGCACTTGGTTGACTGGCTGCTGTAGGGGCGCGAACGTTGGGTGGCTTAGTATTATTTGCACTGTTCTTTCCAGATTGTTGAGTCTGGTGACGTTCTCCGTTTGAAAGCCGTCTATGGCGTCCTTCATCGACTTGATCATATCCTCCAGGCTGTTGAGTTTGGCCCCGACGTTCTTGTTGCTGCTGCCGGGGCTGCAGTCGCTCACGCTTCTCTTGGTCTTGCGCTATTCAACGTCCCCCTTCTTCGGTGCCCGTTCCTTGTCTTCGGCGGCCGTAGTTTCTTCGCCGTTGTTGTTGCGCTCGGGCTCAATCTTTGCTGTTCGACGTTACGGAGAGCGTTGCAGATCTCCGCGATTTCCTTGGTGAGGTTGGTGATGGTGGCTCTCAGGGCCGCGTTCTCCTGTCTTAGGGCCTCGCTGATATCTCGTTCCTTGGTAGGAGCTTTGTCATCTTTCTTGGTGTTGTCGCTCGGATTGGTTTTCATGACACCTCGCGCAGTGTTGGCCCAACTGACTCTCTCGCGCGGCGATGATCTTTGGGTTCCCATTTTTCGCGCGTCTCTGCTCTGGCTCCTGAAACTGCGGTCTCTCGACTGTGCGCGGTTTCTCGATGGCATCCTTGACTGGCGCGCAGCTGGCGGGAAGTCGCTCTCCGACGGGACGGAAGCTGGCCGCTGACCTTTCGGCGCTCCCACTGCCGCTTGCAGACGACGTAGGGTACCTTGAATTTGGCTTTACAATCACTCGCGGCGGCCGGGTGAGCGGAACCGCATAGTTTGCATTTGGGGGTGCAGTTGTGGTCTTCTTTGGGGTTTTCTTCGCCGCAGCCCCTGCAGATCCTGCTGGTTGGCGTCGGGCACACGTCCTTGCGGTGCCCGACCCTGCCACAGTGGTGGCAGACGTCAATTTGCTTTCTGTACAGGTGGCACGATATGCGTGTGACGCCGTATCGGGCAAAGTTCGGTACCTTGGGTCCTCTGAAGGCTACGATGGTCGTGGTCGTGTTGCCGATTCGTTTAGTGACTACGGCGAGTGGGTTGCTGTGGTTGACGATGTTTCTGTCCAGTTCTTCGGCGCTCGCGTCGACAGGGATTCCTCGGATTACGCCTTTCACACTGTCGTACGGCGCCGTGCGGTACGCGCTGACTTCAAGGGTCTTGTCTTGAATGTTGATCGTTTGCAGACTTGCGAACACTCTTAGTCAATTCCTGGTCATACGACCCGCATGCAGGCGGGCCGCCGCGTCATTTTAAAGCCGCTTATAAAGCGGCGGTTCAGGCGGCTTCGCGCGCAAGCGGCCCGCCAAACACGCGGCCCACCGAACACGCGGCCCGGCGTTTAAGCGGCCGTATTGGGGGCCGCCTAACCAGCGGGCCACCTAAACACCGGGCCGTGTGTTCGGCAGGCCACTGGCCGTAATTTTTTTACGCGGCCCGTTATGCTAATCTATTCCCGCTTACGAAGCGGCCCCAAATCATACGGCCCCTGAAATAAGCGGCCTTGTTGCTTTTCACCAAAAAAACAAGAAAAAACCAGCCACTCGGCCAGAATTGAGTTTATCCGTTTTTTTTTTTCGCTCGCATTGCCAAGCCAAGGTCAGAATCCCGTCACGAATGCTCTAACAAATGTTACATCATACGAGACACACAAAAGAGCACACAGGCACATACACGTAACCCTACGGAGAATCGAACCTGGGTCTACTACAACACATGAAGAGGCGGGTATCATAACCACTGCGCCACGAGCCGGTTGCTGGTGAGTGCAAACATTGGCTTATAAGTATTCTGCATGCTGTTGCGCATCAAGCAGGAGTCTTAAATAACACATTCGGCGGCGAGTGACTTTCTTTAGACCGCCGTTTTTTAATCACTCTACCAAAGAGGCATAATACTACGGTTTGGAGGGCTTTAAGTACATTGTTACGAGCGGAAACCTTTTGTCATGCTGTGTGCCCGTTGTCATGCTGTGTGCCGTATGATGCGCCGTGCGGTGATTTATTCCATCGATGGACACGAGGTCGCGGGTTCGATTCCCGGCCGCGACGGCCGCTTTTCTGATGGAGGCGAAAAGCAAAAACGCCCGTGTGTACGAGATTTCGGCACACGTTAAAGATCCCCAGGTGGTCAAAATTAATCCGGAGCGCTCCACTACGGCGCGCCTCATCGCCAGCGTTGCGCCGGCGCGTTAAACCCTACAATCAATCAATAATCAATATTCCATCGACGCAAACGGAATTGATAACAGTTCTTCTGCCTTGCTACCAAAAGTATTCTTGGCCATTGGCGGAAAGTGCCCCCCTATGACAATGCATGCAAATAACTAGCACGTAAGGCACACTGTCGTGCTGAACATAAGAGCTGTCTGGTCACGAGTGGCAAGTATACCAAGCATGAAATGGTGTACTGATTTTTTTCTGCTCGTCGTAGCTCTTCTGATGGTGCGGTTACACGCCTTCACCTTTATTTTTGTAATAGGGGGCGGTAGTAAATTACGTCTCTGGTAATGTAATGAACCCAGGTGTCAATAAACGTCACCACAAACCAATAATAAATTACTCATTCTATATAACATTGTGTCGCGACGCCTGCAGAATTGCTGCGTCGCCTGCAGAATTGGTGATCGCGAGCACACAAAGAATATCTGAGCGTTTTCTCGCGCAGACCGGATAGGCGCTCGGCCGTGTAAATTGTAACCCCCTGCATTTCCAGAAAAATGCAGTTTTCGCGGAAGTTCCACCTTTAATCGTTATAATATCGTAAATAAAGATAATTGGTTGGACCAAATTTTGAAAAACCAGAAATTAAGAAAAATATAAAAAACATTATGGGAACTGGCAAACAGTATAACGCCCTGCATTTCCACACTAATGCAGATTTTGCAGAAATTCCACTTGTAATCGTTATCATAGCGTAAATCGAGAGAATTGGCCGCACGTGATTTCGAAAATCTAAAAACCAAGAAAAATATAAAAAATACGGAAAATGGTGAGCCGTGTAACGCCCTTCATTTACAAAAAATGCAGATTTGGCGCAAGTAACACCTGTGATCGTTATAATAGGGTAAATGGAGATAATTCGACGGAAAGGACTTGGAAAAATCAAGAAATTTGGCTCTAAAAGACTCACACTCAAGAGAAGCGCCATAAGAATGCTGGGAATTAGTAGACAATGCTCTTAATTTCTGCAATTTTTTTAAGTGGCCTCATTTAATTCGCGCTTCCGTTAGTAACGAGTTATATTATTGTACGCGGAAGCGCAAGGTCACGGTTCAGCATTTTCAACATTTTCAAGGCCGTTCACCAAAACCATAGCACTTGGTCACGAACGCACACTTGTGCATCTGAAGTTTAGACCGTATAAAACAATGCCACCAATAAATGTGTTACAATGGCTGTAATTGCACTAACACATTTGTGATTTGTGCACTTCTGGAACACCTTCATTACCTCAGTTGTCATGCATTGAGGTTTTACCTTCATAATCTCAGTATTTTGCAACCTGATTTATCAGGCCTCATTGCACATACCACGAATTAAAAAAACTCCCTATATTTATAATGCCATGTTACAAGCAAAGCTGTAAAGCAAGTATCTGTATACCTTAAACCTATCCAGATCTTGAAGTGACAGTCTCCTCATACAAGCTTGGGACATGAACAGAGAGCTGAGCTGGATATGTAAATTTTAAGTATTTCGTCATTCTCGAATTCATGAGCATGCACAAGTGTGAGATGAAAATTACACGAATGACACCATGTCGAAGGAACGATGTTTTCTTTTTATTTGATATCAAAAATACAAATATGAACACGGAATACTTATACTGAAATAACAAATACAAATATTAGCAGATTGCCCTTACACTCTTAGTCGCGTCCCGGATGGCGTCCTATTTATATGCGGTGGGCAGCCTCAATACCATGATATAAGAGGCCCTGACAGACTTCTTTTCCGTGACAACACCTCAGGTGGTTACAGCACGCTTATATGCTGCGCCAACGACCCGTGTCACGGCTATAAACAAGCGGGCAGCCTGACGCCAGGAAATATATAAAAAGAGGGGGGCAATCGTGAAGCTCTGAGCGATATGTGTGGCTTGCGGCGCATGCGCGTATTCCCCCTCACACAATGGCCAGCAACCTTCCTATGCGGCGGCCGACGACACGCGCCCGACGACGCGGCGAAAGCCAAAAAACATTTAAAAAAATCTTGCGCGCACGTGCGCAGTAGGAGTGGAAAAAAGTTCGCGCGTGGCGAGTTGTGGTCCGGTGATTTGTCTTTAGCGCGCGTGCGCAGTATGGAGCAATTTCAGCGCGGAGCAAGTTGGGGTCCCGCGCTTTGACCTTTGACTCTTGCTCTGTATAGTTCATACTCAGTTCCGAGCTTTCACACTGTCTTGACCACGTTCGTTTCCGCTGTCATCAAACGTCAGCATCGAGGTCGGCGTAACAGGGGAAGCAACTGCGAATGCGATGGGTTTATTAGTGTCAGCGGGAACGCAAGCCAAGCAGCGGCGCCATGTCAAGCCGGCTGGTGTGTGTATTACGGGCATAGCCCGGTTGAACACGAGCGGATAGGTAAGTCCCTGAATTTCTTTTTTTTCGAGGGGTGGGGGAGCGCAGACTGTAAGAATTTGTGTTTGCAGACAATATAGCAACGGTCACGAAATTATGCCTTTTGCGTCGTCGTAAGAAGCCCGCGCCAAAACCGTTCTCCGATACCCGGGATCGTACGGTAAATTTGACGTGCTTATAGAGAGGATTCGGTTTCCCAGTGCGGTGGCCGTTTTGGTATCCAGGAGAAAAACGAAAACGCTTGCTTATGTGAGGTACTTCCGTTGCCGTAGTGAGTACACTGTGGTGCCATAAAGAATTTGCATTTTACACGCGTCCCATTGTCAAGGTCAAGCCACTTAAAACCCAGTTCGAATTTTGTATTTTTCAATATTCTATGGCCACTGCTTGCCATTTTGGGTAAGAGTAGCAAAAAGTTAGGTAACATTTTTTCGTAACTAGGTTTTCGCGTCGTCGTTTCGGCTAGTGAATTTTCTGGCACGTTGAGTAGTCTGGATCCTGTGGCGATTTGGAAACTTCCTTCCGGTGCGTTTAAGTGGTAAAGTTTTCACATGAAGCAACATTCATGAGTAACACCAGCCCCCATCTTGTTGTGTTCGGCACGGCTGTCGTCTGTCTGAAGTGTCAACTCGCGGTTTGCAGAAACATATGCATTGGCAGCGCAAATGCGGCGCGGCGCCGGCGTGGATGTTGCTCAAAGCGGTGGCTTCTAATGTTGTTACACAGCCTCCTGTAAAGGCGTTATACAGGAGGCTATGGTTGTTACAGATGCGTTGGCTGTTGCTCGGTGCGCGCAGTTTACCTATGCTTTAGCAAAAGATATTGCTAGCAGTTTTATTCGATCTTTCATAAAATGTTTTGCGCCATACCATTGGTGGACATTGTTTCATAAAAAGAAACTAGGGCATATTACCCTCCGCGTGTAACAGCGAACGGAGTTTTTTTACGACTTCAAATTGACGTGCCGGCGTCAAATAAAATTATGCCAAAGTTTTCTCGCACGCCTTTGCACTGAAAAAGCGCTCGGCCTTCCTATGTAAATGAAGAAAACGTCCTTTGGGAGAGCGTTTGAATATAAAGCAGTAAGAAAGAAATAATTGCCTAAACTACAGCGATGCACTTGCTTGATTTATGATATTTTCACATATCTGCTAAGGTGTTGGTGATACTTCTGCTGCGCCCCTTCAGGCTACACTGTTTTACCGCCGATAAATAACGCCACAATTTTGTACCTGGTCACTTTTTCAACTGCCGTTTCTTTTCTTCACGCAGTGCCAACACAACAGAATGCTACCCGTAACTCAAGGTTTTTGAAATGTTTACGGCGCTGTTTCCATTCCAGTGCGACGAAATTCCAGAAGCAGCAGCTCCCGGCCAAAGATTGCTGGGGGGATTCTACAAAGGCCTTCTACATCATCGGAAGGAGTGTACCTGGACCATAATTGAAGCCCGGAGAAAGTACAGTCTTTGTCAAAATTTTGTGGGCCACGGCGACCGTGGCCGGAGCAGGCGCGCCACCGAGCAGGGGCGCTGCGCTTGCCGCTGTCGGCTGGTTGCGCGGCTAAAGAGAGCGAGGGGAACTTTTGCTCTTGCTTTTGTAGTGTGTCCGGTGCGACAACAGCTGCGCATAGTGCTTGCGCTGAAGCGAAGTGCGCCTGGTCTGAGAAACCGGCCTCGCTGCACTTATCGCGCTGCGAAAGGAAGCGAGAAAGTTCCCCTCACTATCTTTAGCCGCGTAACCAGCCGGCAGTGGCAAGCGCAGCGCCCCTGCTCGGCTACGGTCCGCCGGACCAAGCGGCTGACCAAGCGGCTCTAGAAGGCAGACTGATGTTCGCGCCGTTGCCGCTGGCTGCTGCTGCGCGCATAGTTTGCATCGCGGCTGCACTCCCCCCCCCCCCCCCCCCCCCCCTCTTCCCTTCCCTTTACTATCTCTTTCATCCTCCCTTCTCTCCTCTCTAGTCTTTCATCCCCTCTCCCCCATCCCCCCGCACTGGGTTGTACGCAGGTGAGCCCCCAGATAGGCTCAGTAATATCCCCAGTGCACTTCTTTTTTTCTTTTTCTTTTCCATACCAAATCACTTAGTAGTAGCAGCATCTCAACGGCCAAGAAATGCAGCTCCGAGAAAGGCGCGCCGGGTAGTGCCGATTCCGAGAAGCAACAACAGGGTCCGTCTTCGGCCGGACGTGCGCAGCGGCGACGTCGCCGTGACAGGTGCACGGAAGGTCGACCCCTCCAAACTCGTCAGCCTTTTCATGTAGTCGTCCCACTAACCTTAGCCGGCGTAGCGCGAGTGGAAAGGGCGCACACTGGGGCCTTCTTTCTTTCAGGTTGGGGCTGGTATTTTTCACGAAATTTCAGTCCCATCACGTGGTGCACGCCACAAGGCGCCGCTTGCCTTCTGGGTTCCAAATTACGAGCGTTCCCCAAAGCAGCGAAGCAGGAGTGGACAAGAAGGAACCGAAGCTGCACGAGGCAACAGACGAAGCGCCTCTGTGCACGCGCACATGATGGCCGTCTCGTGATTTTGCTGTTTCATCCTACGCTGGCTTCGTCGAGCGGACCGGCAACTCGGCGCTACGAAGCGACCCCGACACCACAACCATCCTGAGCGACTCCCGCTCGGCCATCACCAACTTCGCCAGAAGCAGCATCGGGGAAACGGCAGCCCGCCTGCTCCCCACGCGCAAGTCGACCACAACCAACATCAGATGGTTCCCGGCACACGTCGGACCCATCGCCGGAGGAGCGGCCAACCGCAACGAGACAGCAGACGCCGTCGCACGCGAGCTCGCGCACCGTGCGGCGCCCCCCTGCGCCTCGACCGCGGGAGACGTCGGCCTCCAAGCGGAACCGCTGACCACGTACGGCGACATCCTGTCGTGGTACCGAGAGGGGCGCCGAGCGCTGCCTCCGCCTCACCCGAGGCTGGGCAGACGCGAAGGCGTCGTTCTCCGACAACTACAGACCCGCACGGTGCTCACGCCGGCCCTCGCCCGACACGTGTGCCCCGGATACTATGTGCAAGTGCAGTGCAGTGTTTGTGCGCGTGAACCAGCAACTCTAGCCCACATCATGTGGGGCTGTGAAGTGCAGCAAGACGGTGCCGAGCCGGACTCACTACCGTCAGACATTGTGGACATCAGCTCGCCCGACTCTGCGGCGCAGCTGCTCGCCATCCAGCGGCTCGAGGACGCCCTGGCCCGGCAAGAGCGAACGGGGGACCCTCCCGCGGGAGCGGACTCACCTAGTAGCCGACGTCGCGACGCAGGCCCACCCTTGAGGTCTACATAGCCACGAGCTAGATAGGGTGCGGAGAAGCCCTGCGTGGCCTGATCCGCACCCGCACGCCGGATATTCTCAATAAAGTCTTGTTCTCTCTCTCTCTCTCTCGCGTGGACAGCGCTCGGTGAAAGCCTGACGACGCCGGAAGCCTTGAGAGTTCGGCCCTACATCAAAGTGAGTACGTTTTCGAACTTCCTTCGTTGATTCTGGATATTTTGACCTCGTGTATACCATGTTCTCAGTTCATTATTGGATCGACGGCCATTTTCGGGGTTGTCTGCATCGCCTGCGTTGGAACGTTTTATCCACGTTTCTTTGTGGACGGGCGCAGATTCTTTCACAACCGGCTGGTAACACGGTGCTCAACAGGGAGGAGGTCGACGCGGTTTCTTGTGCCACATTGTATGAAACTCGGTGACTAATTGCGCTCGTTGACTGTAGTAGTGCTTCTTGCAATCCACCCTTTTTTAGTAGCGATCTGCGCATGCGCGGGTTGCCGGTCCGCCATTCTTAGCAGTATAGCCTCGGGCGAAATAAACAAAAGGGCGCCCCTTCAGCTTGCTGCTTAGGGAGCGGCTATGCTTCTTTGTGCTGCACGTTTTTATTTCTTCTTCTCGGGCAGTTCGCAGTGAGTTCGTAAGTGCACACAAAACAGGCTTTCAAAGAAAAGGAGCAAAAATGTTTGATGCTGACTAGAGCACTGCACGGGCCTGATTTTAAGACCCGAGCCCGCTTCGCGAAGCCCGACCCGGGCCCGTAACACCGAGCCCGGTCCGGGCCCACCATTTCAAGCCCAGGCCCGGCCCGTCCCGGTAATTTATTTTTTGACCTAGGGATGGCCCACGCATGTATGACCAGGCCCGGTCTTTGACGCTGAAGCAAGTTTGTTTATTATATTCCGGGCGAACAGACAGAGCATCTAGTCTGTACAAGCACGTCATGAACTGAAACGCAACAAATGAGGGTTTAAAAGTGCACGTAGTATAATAGTTCGTATTCTTGCACGAGAGACACCATCACCTTTGATTACCAGACTCTTGGCAACTTCACGTGGTTGTCTAGGCCACAAGTTGGTATTGCTGAAATTTTTTGATCCGCATTTGAATCAACGAGTATGTACGCGCGTTGAAATACTTCACCTGCAGTGGTTGTTAAGCGGTGGTGTTTCTCTGGCACGCGAGTTTGATTCCCGGCCACGGCAGCCGCATTTTTAATGGTGTGACATCTAAAACATACGTGTACATACATAGACATAGGTTCATTCCCCTTCATTCATTCCCCACTTGGGCATTCCTTGTAATCGTATCTTTGGTATGTTATACACCAAAATATAAAATCTTGATGCAGTGCCAGAAATGTCATAAAATTGCAGTATAGTGACCATCAGACCTAGCAAAACACGTTTTTGAAACAATGCGTACAAATAACAGCAAGAAGAGCGCAACAATAAACCAAGAATATTCATTTTGATGCTCTTTCCTACACTTCACGTCGGACCTATTAACGGCCGTGCCTATGAATTCAAGCCCGAGCCGGGCCCGCGGCATTGAGCCCGGGCCCGCCGATAATCGACTTCGGGAGGCCCGCGGGGCTTTCGGGCCGGCCCGGGCCCGTGCAGTGCTCTAATGCTGACCACGCTGCGAGCGTTTGGATACCACTAAGGAAGCAGAGAAAATGAAAAAAAAAAAAAAAAAGTTGAGAAGGGGCATTTCGGCCACTGCAGATTAGTCACGCGAGCGTGCGCCTGCTACCGTGACATTCATGTGAAAGGCACGGGTGCGGGAGGGACTGCAGGACCAGGATATTTCTTGTACTAGTTCCCCGAAAGCCAAACATTTTTGTTGGCATGCCTTACGGCCCGTTTAGGTTCGCCGTGGCGGCCGCTATAGGACGACCGGTACTGGAAAAAGGTCCATTTCCCAGCGCATCAAGTCTGCTGTTGGACTCGATGCTCAATAGCGTCGCTAAATAAAGGCTTTTGGTGACACTAGCTTTTGCAAACGATGGTTTTCAGCTTATTTAGTGACGCTAGTGCTCACGAAGGACGAGTGAATAACTGTAGCAGGGTGGCGAGTTGGTGTACTTGCATCTTGGGGAACAGCGCGAACTAACAGGGACACAAAAAGAAAGAAGTGGACAGGACTAGCGCTGCTAACAGGGACACAAAAAGAAAGAAGTGGACAGGACTAGCGCTGAGTACTAATAGGGACACAAAAAGAAAAGTGGACAGGACTAGCGGTGAGTACTAACAGGGACACAAAAAGAAAGAAATGGACAGGACTAGCGCTGGGTACTAACAGGGACACAAAAAGAAAGAAGGGGACAGGACTAGCGCTGGACAGGACAGCGCTAGTCCTGTCCACTTCTTTCTTTTTGTGTCCCTGTTCGCACTGTTCCCCAAGATGAGAGTGAATAACTACCGGCGAAAAAGTGCACGCGCAAGCCTCTCTCCCCACCCGTCGTTCGCGGCTCTTGGTGCAATCGTTCGTTACGCTTCGAAACGTATTCACTGTTGTGATATGGAAGCAACTATAAGAAGAAAAAAAAAAGCAGGGACGTTCGTCTTCTGTGAGAGAAAAACGGCTCCTTCGGAGGCGTCGCATTGCACGAGGTGTTGTAAAAAGGATGCGTGTAATCTCACGGCAGCCGTGACAACTACCTCCGGGAAATTCTCACGGCAGTTTCCATAACATCTGGCTGGCCTAAAATTTGCTGAATAATATAGACCATTTGCAACAAATCGTTGGCGGAAAAGCAGCAAGCCACTCTGGCAACACTGTGCACCTGCTGCGCCGCCATGAGAAAGGAAGCGAAAAGGCTGCGAGCACAGTTTCTATGGAGTAGCTACCGTCCACGTAATTCCATACGCCTCGTCGCGCAACAGACTCGTGAAGCCGTGGGCGAAAACGTGCAACCGCAACGGCGTTGCTACGACCTGCTTCCTTTCTAATGGCGTCGTCGCGTTCACCACCAGTGTTACCACCGCTGAATTCTCAGTGTTGTCCGCTTTTTTGCAAAGGATCTATTACGTCCCAACGTAACCTAACATAACCTCACCGAACCTAGCGTAACATAACCGAACACATCATAAACTACCCAAATCCAGCCCAACCGCAACAAACCTAATCCAACCCAACGACAGAGAACACACCCTATATTAAACGTTAGTCAACCCATTCTAGAAGTCATGTGCGTCGATCTCTTGACATAGTAAAAACCGGAGTAAAACAAGTATTAGCAAAATCACGATGACAGAAAAATTCTGAAAGCTTAAAAAAACATCGCAAAGCCGCACTCGAGCCTGAGCCTTCTCGTTTAAAACCTATACCACACCGCTACAGGGGCGCCTGCAAACACGACATTTTAGGGAATATTTATCCCACATAATCTCCGCGTAGCGTGCTTAGCCAAGATCAGAGGCGGCTGCCGTGAGAACCAACGCTAGTAACGTTGGTGAGAACTTTCGGACGGTAATTCTCACTGTTGCCGGGATAATGGACTTTACCTTGTAACAAAGCAGGCCACCGGCATCGGCACGAGAAGTTTTACCCACCAGTATATCGCAGGTGAAGAGAGAAAGAGCAGAGAAAATCACCGTCGTTGTCAACTCTCTATCTCTCTCTATATATATATTTATATATATACAGTAAAAATGGGTATAGCTTCGAACAAAACTGTTTATTTGTCCATGTTTCGGTTGGATGCCGACCTTTATCAAGACAACATTCCGTATTTCTCGGCACGTATTTATAAGCTCGTCGTCCAACGACCCCGAAAAAAAAGAGAGCGAGGGGGGGTATTTGGGAAGAAAAGCAATAACAAACACACCCTCGGCGAGGTGTATATATATATATATATATATATATATATATATATATATATATATATCAGTGTGTCGAACCGGAAAAATGCGGTTCGGTTACGGCTCTGGTTCAGGATAAATCATTTCGTTCCGGTTCGACAAAATCACGTACCGAACCGGTTCAATGAGTTGAATTATCACCGAAATTAGAAAAAAAAAAAACATTTAGTAGTTTAAAACGACAGTCAAATAAAAATAAATTCAAAATGCTGCCGTTCCCCAATGGCCGTGGCGCAATTGCAAAGCAAACTTTAGACAATTACAAGATAATATAAAAACAGATGAAGTGGTGACGATTTACCACCTACTTTATCGCCCAGACTTTATGTGTCCTAGCGACTATACATAAAGCCACCGCCAAGAGATATGACGGTGGGATATATTTTCTGCTCTTTCCTTTTTTGTTGAAATCGCAATCGTCGCTATGGAATCCCCCATCACGCTAAACTTAAAGCCTTAAATTTAGGCCTGCATACTGGCGCGTTCAAATACCAGCGCTTAATACCAATGGCGCACATTTTTTTTATATTTGTAAAAAAAAACAGAAAAATCTTACAACAGGCACATAAATAATACCAATGCCAAATACTACCATAAATACAACACATATTCTGCTGTTCCCCAAGGGCAGTGGCGCAATTGCAAAGCCAACTTTAAACAATCACGAGATATTTGAAAAACAGATGAAGTGGCGACGATTTACCACCTTCTTTCTCGCTCAGACTTCATGTTGTCCCAGCGACTATTCATAAAGCCACCGCCAAGAGATATGACGGTGGGATATATTTTCTGTCCTTTCCTTTTTTGTTGAAATCGCATTCGTCGCTATGCAATCACCCATCACGCTAACCTTGAAGCCTTAAATTTAGTCCTGCGTACTGGTGCGTTCAAATACCAGCATTTAATACCAATGGCGCACATTTTTTTATATTTGTAACAAAACAGAAAAATCCTACAACAGGCACATAAATACTACCAATGAATTAGAATATTTGGTCACCCTGAATAATCTGTTAGCTGTCACCTTATCGTATGTGTTAGCCAACCTTTTTTTTAAAGTAAGCTTTAGTTAACGCTCTGTCATTGCATTATTCCTTTTGCGATAGCCTTACCGGATGTGTGCATTACAATCAGTATATCATCGTACGGCCTGACCCCCGTCCATCGTTCCGTGTGATACATTGCGGAATTTTATAACAGATTATGCTGTTACAAAATGAAAGGGAAATTTGACGCGCGGAGCATGAGATGGGACTTTTTTGGGTAGACGCTCTTCAATTCATCCACAGCAGTACTCCCCTCCGGAACGAGTAGCAGTAGAAGTAATGTAGCGAGTTGGGCAGTCAGTACAAGTGCACCTTCGAAAAAAAAAAGCAGATCTGAAAGAGACAAAACGGCAGAACAAGCAGAAAAGATGATGGCTGGGCGAATAGGGCAGTGTGAGGTACCGGCCTGCCTTTCTGCACGGGTCATCTGCTTTATTACTATAGGTCGAGGGCTGCAGTTTCTTGCCAAGGGATTAAGTGCGCACCTTTACAGTTTTCCCGGACATATATTTGTTGTTGTTTGTTTCTGTAAAAAACGGAGCTTGTCACTGTACTGTATTCAAAAACTTACCACGGAACTCACTTCCTTCGCATTGATGACACGTTTGGTTGTGAAAGGCACAGCAAAGAAAAGTATAGAGCAATGTCCACGTTTTGGGGATTTTTTTTTTACTTATTCGGTTTTACTTACTTTTACGCGTAATATTTTAAAACAACGTGATTCGCCTTTTCTTTTTTATGTTGTTTTCCGTGTAACCACATTAAAAAAAAAAACAGGCGCGTTTGATGCCCTGTGCTATATCTCTGATCCGAGGCGCAGCTTATGTTGCAGGCCGGCAGACGTATTTTAACCAGCTGGTGATATTAAACGCGGATCGAAATCTCGATACACGGACGTTCTCGATTTCTCTCTACTTCAGAAAAACTGTCGTGGGGAAGGGAGGTTGACGCCACTTGTGGTCAGCCGCAAACGGCTTAGCCACTGAGCAGCTCCTGCTGTCACATTTGTCAAGTGTTAACAATTTGCAGGTGTTGGACCTTTTAAACAAATTATTAAATGCAAAAAGTTTGCACACATCGGGTGTGGGCCTTCGCTGTTTCGCAGTGGAGCACTCCTGCAGCCTGATTTCTCCAATAAAGTCGCACCTAGGGAAGGGCAAAGTCGTTTTATATCCCCTGCAAGCTGCCGAGAATGACATCTCGTTTGGTCAGCTTGCACTACGCTCACGCTTCCAGCACCAACAGACCATTGCTACATTGGTGCTCATTCATTTCCCCTGTTGTTACATAGAGCGTGACAGTGTTCAATTGTCTGGAGGGGAAAGTGCGCGAGCGGGTACGAAGTTGATGGTACGTGAAAGAAAAAAAAAGGCCCGAAATGCATTGACTGTGCAATATCAACAACGGAGGGTCGAACCGTTTCGACAAGAACCGAAAACCGTCATTTCTTTTTTCGGTTCAGTTCCGGTTCGGGTTCAGCTAGCGTGCTCAAAAAATAACGGTTCGGGTTCAGTTCCGGTTTTCAGTTCGGTTCCGGTTCGACACCCTGATATATATCATGAACGAGCAGCACCGGCGCAACGTCAGGTTGAAGCCACAAGCAAAGCGTCTTACTGGCGGCAAGATTGCAAAGCCATGCGACAACGAGGCGACCCGAGGAACCTGAGGCGCTCAGTTGAACAATCATGCTCTCGCGGTCACAGCAGATAAGTGGTTACTGGTTAGGTGTTCTCAGATTTTTTTAAACCTAAATGAGCAAATTTTGGTCCCTTTGTCTGTTTGCTACTCAACTGAGGCCAAAGGGGAGAATAAAGGGTGAGGGTGGGGGCGCTTGAACGTGAAATACATTACGCAAGACCACTCCAAGCAGCTTACATGGCTTATACACATGCACATTATTCAGGGGATAGAAATATCAGCCATAAGTCAGGCAAAGTATAAGTAAATCACCGAGACTTCCCCACGAAGCTGGTGTAAGGAATAGGGAAGGCTCGTCGTTCTTTCAATTTAGAATACGCACTGGATTGGTTTTTACGATTGCAAATGAAAAAAATTGGGAGTTATAGCAGAGCGGAGAACCGGTCCCAGTACAGCTGCGCATGCGCACCAGCAGTTTTTCCAGCACGCGCAGTAGCGCCGGTCGCCTACCGGGTACCGTACTGGGACCGGTTCTCCGCTCTGCTATAACTCTCTAATAACTACGCCTTATGACGGTGTCGAAGACAGGCCAGGTAAAAGCAAACATATTTTGGCTTGCGGTGTACCAAGAAGAACGAAGGATAAAAGATAGAAAATATAATACCCTTCCACTCAGTAAAAAAGCTGGACGCAGTCGCCGTTGTGCACGAAACAGAACACGTTTGCAATTGATTGATTGATTGTAGGGTTTAACGAGCCGACGCAACGCAGGCGATGAGGCGTGCCATAGTGGAAGGCTCTGGATTAATTTTGACCACCTGGGGATGTTTAACGTGCGCCGAAATCTCGTACACACGGGCGTTTTTGCTTTTCGCCTCCATCAGAAAAGCGGCCGCCGCGGCCGGGAATCGAACCCGCGGCCTCGTGCTCAGCAGCGCAACGCCTTACGTTTGCAATTCGCGATTGAGCATACTTCCTAGCTGAGTGAAACTTGGAAGGACCCGAGCCGTATTCCAGCGTGCAAACACGGAGCTGCATGTTTTACTCACGCCTGGTGGGCATCTTAGTGTGTGTGCCACAGCCAAACCCAATCCGCTCGACAAGCATGCGAGTGCATCGCGCAGGTCGCATTGGGCCGCTTGACGTCCACGAGTAAACCTCCCGCCAGCACGGCGGGGATGTCATCAGAAATGGCACGGAACATGTATAGTTGTGCTTTCTCGCCCCCCCCCCCCTCCCTCCGCTCCAGCAACCAGTTATATGCGTGTGCTTAGAAGTGAAAAACACCGCCGAAAATGTCACCGTGAAGGCCCTTTAAGCTGAACAAGAAGGCCCACGTTGGAGTTCCAAGCGGGCAATTTTTGACCCGGGAAGGATTCGCAGCTACTCTACCAGCTTGAACCTTGGGTGGCAACGGTGGCGGCAGCAGCTTTTCGTCGTTTTCGTGCCTTCGCGCTTGTGTTCGGGCTGACGCTTCTTCAATTTCCCCTCTCCCTCCAAGCGAACGACACGCGTCCGTCCCAAAGCGAGTTAAACCTGGAAGGCCTCGAGCTTTCTTCTAGTGGACAAACGTACTGTCCTTTGCCCTCACCCGTCGTAGGCATGTTACCGTCTTTGTAACACACCAACCCAGACCCAAACCGCTCGATTGCGGAGGACAGCTGACAGGGCGCATTGAGCCCACAGCCTTTGTCGTTTAAATCTCCCGCCAACACAGCGGGCATGCCATCGGTAGTGACATGATGCCCAGCTGTGCGGGCACGCCCCACTCCTTCCACCCCCAACCCGTGCACGCATAAAGCGGCAGCCGGTGAAGCGGGATTCACACGACGGAGAAACCCTCTCACGGAGGCGGATGGATATGTGACGTCAACAGCACGTGACCGGTTTATCCGGCCTGGCGGCGCCATAGAGTTTCATACTAATATATACTAGAGGGAAATCTGGCGCTGCATTCGCGTGCCGCCGTGGGCGGCGCCATTGCAGCTAGCGACGTTCCTCGCTTCCTTGGCTTGGTTAGCCACATGGTTTCTTTTTCGTTTTGAAGCCAAAAGGGTAGCATTGTTTTTTGTTCATCATCCATGAAACTTCTAAATAATCCCTGACAATTAAATCTTTCTGGAGCTTTAATTTTATAATAACAAAACAAATTTTATTAATCTTCTGCAGTAATATTGTTGCATTTTTGCAGCCAAAGCCAACTTTTCAGCCTGTTCGTGAGCCATGCCAAGGACAAGTGGAACGTACCTGCCGGGTACATGACGGCACGCTCGCTGAAGCGCGGCTCCCCTAGACAGTGGCGCCAGATTTCCCTCTAGTGTATATTAGTATGAAACTCTATGGGCGGCGCATCCACACGTGCGGAGCTACGCGGAGTGACTAGCAGACGACAGCGCCGGGGAACAGGTTCCATTCCCCGCCGAGGGCAACCGCCGTCGAGCGAAAACATGCGGAGGCATTTTCTTTCGCGGAGCCACCGCGGGCTATCCCCACCGAGGGGCGGAGCCTAAAACCGGTCACGTGAGCGGGTCCCGCGGGCCAAAAAGAGAGGGTTTCTCCGTCGTGTGAACCCCGCTTGATGGGCGCATACTTAGGCGTGAAATACACCGGCAAAAATGTCGCTCGGAAAGCCTTTCAAGTTAAAGAAGTATGGCTCACGCCGGCGTTCCAACCCGGGCAAGTGGATCTTCAACCGGGAGGTATTGGCACCTACGGGCGAGGAAAAATTTGAGGCGGCATCGTTGGCGGCAGCTTCAGGTCATTCTTACGCCCATTCGCGCAACTGTGCATTGTCCGGAATCATCTGATAACGGTGCTACTGCCGTTGTCAGCCGATAGCACAACTTGTGAAAGAGGGAACGGCGTTGGCGAGGAGGAGCTGCGCCGTGTAAAGCGGCTTCACCGGAATGGAAACTGGGGGGGAGTGAGACATATGCTGCTTCGCAGTAAAAAGATACTCACTCAGTGCCCCACAGGTGGCGCGTGAGCTGTGCGAACGCGGGAAATTTGAATGGAGTAAATGCGTTCATCGCATCCAGCTTGCCAAAAATGGCTCACGGACCGGGCTGAGAGAGCTACTCGTCGGCCAGCGGCAGCCCCGGATTAGCGCGCCCGACCATGGCTCTGAGCAAATAAAGTTTTTTTTTTTTTCTCTCTCTCTCTGGGAGCAGTGAGAGGAGGGGCAGGCACTTACTTGGCGGGGGCGACAGGAGGGGCCACGGAGGAAGGGAAAAGTTGGGAGATGGCGCCATTAGACAAGCGTGAAGCCTGTAAATATAAAACGTAAAATCGACGCCGCCCAGACGTCACTATGCCACGTGACCCCGCTATGGGACAGAGCGGGGAAGGATTTAGTGGCTTGCGAATACAGGGAGGTAGCGGCGTCAACGGAGGTGGCCTTGCGAAGGCTGGCTGCGTCAACGTTACTAGAAAAATTCTAGTAACGTTGGGCTGCGTGACGTCATGCCATCTCAATTTTTGTCTTCCTATATATGGAAGGGGCGGCGTTTTGAAATTTCCAGCGAAGCAAGTAGACACGCGGCCATTTTTTTCATAGGGCGTTTCCCGCGTAACTGTATATATGCTCATGCCATTGGTTAATTTTGGAGGGTCGCCGAGACTGGATTTACACCACAGTATATAACAGAAATATAAATTAATACAGAGCCGGGAACTTGTGAATCGGCAACTTCTGTCCCTTGGTTCTAGGTTATGGATCGCACATCACTGCGTCCGTAACAAGTATATCGAAACGATGCGTTTAACGCGTCTAAGCAGCCTATAATGTACCACCAATCAGATGTCATTAATAAGCACACAAATGATATATCGCGTGATGTATAAACCACGTAAAGCTTACCCGCGCTATAGAAACGGCACTCAATGGAGGTCTGCATGCAATATCTTGACTTCAATCACATTCTCCTTTAAAGGGACCCTGAGACACTTTTTTAAACTTTTTTGAAATCTTGAATGCTTGCAGAACGTAGTCACCCAACACACCCAGTACTTAGATTAGGGGGTCGCAAAGTACCTCAGCCAAAAATTACTGCTCTATGCCCATCAGATAACTTCTAAACTCGCTCAAAAGGTTCTTCGCTCTTTTCCGGTCTTGACGTTCTTCGACTGTTCGAATTACGTCACTAAGGCCATGTAGCGGCTGTTAGTCGGTTTTCCTTCAGTTGCAGCAATGAACGCTTTTCGATAGCAACTTAAAAACAAAGAGCCACAAAAACAAAGCAGAAATGGAAGGCGTATCTGGTGCGACGAGCAAATCACGCAGCGCTGCTCCGCGCTGGCGATAACTATAGCTTTCGCAGGGGTTCTAGACGCGAAGAAAAGAGTGAAAGCGCTTATCGAAAGTGTTTCAGGGTATACCTTTAAAGCAGCGCCCACAAAGTGTCACGCTGTGACACTTTTTAAATATTCATTCTTCCTGTCAGCAGTGGAAGGGCGGAATAAACTGCCACGTGATTGCGTTAAATTTTCCTTTGCGGATGCATTTGTTCGGAATGCAGAAAGACTGTTTTATAAAGAGCAGAAGTTTCCCTTTTTGTTGGTTTGTGAGCAATCCCGAACACACTGATCACTGTACCATCTGCGGATGCCACGATGATGCTTTTAACCTGGCCATGATTGTGTGCTTTTATCATTCAGTTTTATTTTCACCAGCATCTTGTGATTCTGTCTGTATGTGCGATATTGTTTGATATGTACGCGCATGTGTATATTTGCACGCCCACCCTGTATGAGCCTGAGAAAGGCTTAGAGTATTTAATAAATAAAAATAAATAAAAAGGCCTACGGGTCCGCCGGTCCGTAACCTATTTCAAACATCTCGTTTGCAATAATTTTTCATAAAAATCTCAGGATAGCTCACGGGGATCGAGAGCCACCATCGACCCCGTAGTATAGGACGCGGCGATTAAGCATACCCGCCGCGGTGGCTCAGTGACTAAGGCGTTGTGCTGCTGAGCACGATCGATTCCCGGCCGCGGCGGCCGCTTTTCTGATGGAGGCGAAAAGCAGAAACGCCCGTGTGTAGGAGATTTCGGCGCACGTTAAAGATCCCCAGGTGGTCAAAACTAATCCGGAGCCCTCCACTACGGCGCGCCTCATCGCCTGCGTTGCGTCGGCGCGTTAAACCCTACAATCAATCAATTAAGCATGTCTAGAATGGCCACCAGCAATAACGCAGAGTCTGTCCCTCCAGGTGCACGTCATGGCTGCCGGCCACCCATGCCTGCGAGAGTACGCCGCCTACCTGTGGACTCGCTGCCCACAGCTGTGCCCCACGGTGCAGCAGCTCCACACAAACATCGTCTACCTGCGGGGACTAACCTGCCACCAGAAGATGGACTTCACGCTTCCATGCGGCGCGGACGAGCCCGGAGGCTGCCGCCTGGCGGCCAAACTGGCAGCGTGGAACGACTTCCTGTGGCCCTTGGACGCGGAACTCCGAGAAACACGTCCGGGCCGATTCGCGATGGTCGGGCTGCCGAGCCCCATGCTTCCCACCGCGTTTAGCACGCAGCGGAGACACGCCGGCGTGCTCGCGCACTGGTTCCTCACGAAACACCGCTGCTTCGAGTCCGTCGAAATCTGCCAGTCACGGATGCCGCAAAAGCACTCGCTTCTCTGCGATGGCCTCCGCCTGAGCCACGGCCTAAGACACGGCAAGTTCGGCTACTACGGTCTGGACGACACGTCGCCAAAAGACATACTCGCTGCCTTCACGTCCACGCTCACCACGCTGGACACACTGGAAATCGTGAGCGTGCGCTTTTCCGACGTCAGCATGGGCATGCTGTGCGACTTTCTGGGAGCGTGCCAAGTGCTCAGCACGCTGGTTTTCCGAGAAAACTGTCTGTGCCGTCCGAAAGCCGAAGCACTCGCGAGGAGCATAGCCGGTTGCAGTAGCCTCAGGAAACTTCACGTGGACGAGGTGTTCCTGATGGGAGTCACCTTCTGCAGCGTCCTCGGCTGCCTCGTGTCGAGCAGCGCCCACCTCGAAGAACTCGTTGTCAACAGAAAACTGTTAGCTCACGGCGGGGACTATCCGCACATTTTCGGGCCCCTTTTTCTTGCGCTGTCCGAGCCCGGTCCGCGGCTTGAAAAGCTGACCGTTTCCAACTTTGACTTAGGCCAGCGCGATCTGGACGTTCTCGTAACAGCCCTTGGAGTCAATGGGCAACTGAAGTGCTTGAAACTGCTATGCAGGGGGCCCTCGCAAGGCGTTTGTTTTTCTCTCGATCAAGTAGTAATGCGCAACTCATCCCTCACGGACATCTGCGCAAAGAGCAGTCTTATAAACGAAAGCAGTTTGAAAGCTCTGTTAGGAGCCATTGAAGCTAACGCTACCCTCCAAAGCCTCGTAATCGACGATGCTCGCCTGACAGCCAACGAAGCCACGGGGCTTCTCGATGCCTTAACTGCGAACACGACTCTGCAAAAGTTTCAACTGGGTAAAATATGCCAGCCAGGGCTTCTCCAGTTCCTAAAGACGATTCGATGCAGGCACCTGGCCGCACGGTTGGATTTCGCGGCTGTCTACGCCACGACATCGGACGTTATCAGCGCCTTGAGGAGCGTCTACAGTGTGGCTTCGGTGTGCTTCGAACCGGCCGACGCCAGCGAACCACCTCAGTTGCAGCGACTTTCCGATGCGTTTTGCGGCAACACATCCTTCTTGAGGAGTCTCACAGTCCGGCTGCCAGTTATCGACAGCAAATTGGCCTCGACGTTGTCAACAGAGCTCTCGAGCGGGAGGCATCTGAGGAAGGTTTGCCTCGACTTCCCTGCGGAACCACCTCAGGTAGGCGTGCTGATGCAGGGGTTAGGGAAGAGCCGCAGACTCGAAGAACTTACGATCCGTGGCTGGACCTTCGAGTGCGCTGGAGCGGCGGCATTCCGTGGCATGTTGCACGCCACCCGCAGTGTCAACGGCGTCACGTTGGAAGCGCTGACGCGTGCATCTTGCGACCACTTGGCGACAGAGCTTCGGCGCGGACTTGTCTCGAACTACACGCTGCTGAACGTGAAGTTCTGCGAGCATCCCTGGCAAGGAGAGGGCGATTTAGGGGTACGCAAATACCTACGGCGCAACCAGTCGCTGCTAATCGAAGCGTCGCGGTTCATCGTACCACCGGCTTCGAACGCGAAGAACGCGGCCGCCGCATTCGAGAAGCTGCAAGGGAGCCGCGCGCTTGTCACGGAGGTATCGAGGTTGGCGGGACTGGCCGAGGAGGAAGCGGCAAAGCTGCTCACGTGTCGAAGTCGTTACCTGGCCGAGAACTTCTTGACCGTTGCCGGTGTGGTAAAAGAGAAGGTGGAGTGTCGCCGCACCGACGCTGGGGTTTCAGGTGTCCAGATCGACCAGATCCCCAAGGACTGCTGGCTCCACATCCGACGGTACCTGTGCGTCGAAGATGTCCTGGACGAAGAGGGAACGACGTGTTTCGAGGCGGAATCTTGAGGTTTGAAGCGAAATATTGGCTGGATGGCGGTGCTTCCGAGGGCTCGAGAATATTTGTTTCTGAGCTCCGTTTGCGACAGAGCTGTTGGCGCGTGCTTTTTTGTTCATTTTGCAGCTTGTATTAAGGGAACTGATTTGAACAAAATAAAGGAAAGGTTTGCTTGCATCATAACGGATGTTTGCCTAACTGAGAAGATGTCTGCTGTTCCGGTCAATTTTTGCGCTTTGATTCTGGGACTCTGACACAAGCACACTTTATGTCGGCAGGTGACCGGCTCCACACCACGGACGCCAAACGATATTCCTTCCTCCACCTACGGTAATCATAAACGGTACCGAAATTAGTCTTCCAACGCCTTCTAAACACTGTCTGTCAGCACAACCAGACGAGTTCGAGTCTAGAAATTTTGGGGGTCACCCGCAGTCTGTCCACTCAAGCTCTGCCGATCCCATTCACAAGAAAGTGCGCGGCAATACTCGCCTCATGAATCGCATAGAGAGCGCAGATGTCTATCTGGACTGACGCAATTCAGCAATATGCACCTCTTCACGTGATTCAGTGGCGTAGACCTTATTTTTCCGGGGGGGGGGAAGGGGCGGGGCAGACCTGGAGTGCGCCTCGAAGCGGCGAAGGGAGGGGGGAGGAAGCGGTGGGGTGGTCCCTATGAGATGACACGTCATCACCCCGCTACAAAGAGGCTACCACTAATCATCATCATCATAAGGGGCACCTGCAGCAGTGAGGGCCTTTTACATTGTGTCGGCTAACTACGAGGTGTCCCCAAATAAGACGTCCCGCAAATCTATGAACCGTGAACTTCAGCGGTTTGACGCATCCAGTAGAAATTTCTTTGAATACGTGTTTTACTGGTCACATTTATTCAAAACTATTGCATGACTGAACCATCAGCACAAAAAAAACGAGTCGATTTGTTTTTATTTTATTGGGCAGTTCGGGGGTAAAAAGAAAGGGACACGACAGAGGCGCTACGCGTTGCTATGTTCATTTCCGTTAAGAGCCCCCGAAACGGGTCTGACTTTGACCACTCATTTTTGTATCCGTGTGTGTGTTGTGCCAGAGCGTCCGACACAAATTCGCTGCACCTGGCGACGTGCCGATGGCGGGGTTGATTCGCGCCTAGGCCTAACCGCCCGCGTCAGACGTGCCGCGACTTGGCAGGAAAGGCGCCGCCGAGTCTGCTCTCCCTTTCCCACCGCGACGGCTAGACCAAATCATGCCTGGGATGAACTAATCCCCGCAGACACGCAGCAAATAATGCCTGGAGACGCCGCCGCAGAGTCGCCTTCCCTTTCCCGGTCGTGGCGGCTCGGCTGACGCAATCGCTTCGCCTCCATTCGCGAGATTCATAATGCGGCCAGTGATGGCTCCGACTGGAGGCATTGGAACTGCACACGGCTGCAACGGAACCCTGGAGGTATAAAACCAGCCCGGAAGCAGCGGTGGTGGGCCGGCATCTCATCGAAGGCCCTGGGTTGAGAAATGCTATCGCGCTTGTCTTAGCCATGTAACGCTCTTGCTACCTTTGCATGTATTGTATATAAATGCTGCGTCAAATAACTGTCAGCTCGGCTACTTCGTCGCTATGGTCTGCGCCGCGTCGATAGCGGACTGGGCAGGGCAACGTCGCAACAGTAGTGACTGAGCTGGGATGGCCCAGTCCCAACAGTGTGTTTAGGAGGCTTGGAGCGGGTGTCGCTCGCATTCGACGGCCGCAGTGCACCCAGTTGCTGCCGGTGCTTGGCAGCCGTTACAGCACTGTCCAACTGCTCTGGCGTGCTTTGTTACCTCGAAAACAAAGTTTGCAGGCTTTTCGGAGGCGTGATAGCTTGCACTGACGTCACTGTATTCCCGTGTTGGTGCGTTGGTTCCACAGTGGAAATCTGCAGCTCTTGGTTCGAGAAGCGCTGATTAAGCTGAGAGCTATCGATAAAAAGTGCGGTGGCGTCGTTATGGGCAAGCAACATGTTTTACGAGACGTTCCAAGACGCGAGCTAAAGGTAAAAACCCAACGTCTGGCGTTGGTGTTCATCATAAAAAACGGCCCTTTCACGAGGCCTTCCACAGTGCGAGCTTATACTCGGCACAAGTTGCTAGCGAGGAGTGGTCGCCGCGCCAGTAAACAGTAGATGAAGGTGGGGGAAGAACAAACACCGAAATTCACCGTCGTCGTCAGCTTCATCATTGCACGGTGGCATAAACGAGAAGCAGCGCATCGGGTTGCCATTCGAAAGCAAAATGCTCCTCCAGCAGCAAGTTGCTAGCGCTGTTCGACGAAATATGCGAGGCGAAACAAGGCGTCACACGCGTTCGACTGGGCATTATGATGTCCGATTAACAACCCACAACCTGCACGGTGGGGCTATATGCTCACTTTTAAATGGACAAGCACGAGGACATAGTCTTACCAAACCTGAGCAAAAAGTTTCAAAACGGGAGCCTAATAAAACCATGTGGTTGATACAAACCATGCAGTCAATTTGACGCGAATCACGTAAACTAACTGCGTCTGTTTAAATGAGCGGTTCCGCTCACGAAACGACTCCAAAGCATGACATGCATCTATGGAAACTGCTTAAGACCGGAAAAGAGCGACTTCGGTGCGCGTAGTGCATGCATTGTAAGCAGCCCCAACCGCTTCCCCTAAAACAATTTGAACGAAGCAGCTACGCGTTCCCAAGCCGCGCATTTGTAAACAAAAATAACTGCTCCAATCAACAGGTGCCGTAGAAACAGAGCGACTGTGGCCGCGCTTCCCACCGAGACCTAACCCCCTCGTTTTTCCCTTTTCACCGCGACCCCCTAGCGAGCGACCGCCGAAAAACGCTAACAGCGCCAAACAAGGACAGGCAAAGGAGGGAGGTGCAGTTTTCGTTGCCTGATTTTACCATCCTTAAGCAGCACAGCGCCACCGCTAAATGTCTGAAACTCGTACACGTGCGTCCAGACTTGAGTTTGTGATAGAACTTGTTTGCACTGCTGTACTCACGAGTGCATGTACTCACGAGTGCAAGCACTCGAAAATACAGTATTCATGAGTATTGTAATCATGAGTGCTGTGTACTCATGAATACCATACTCACCAGTACTCATAGCCGTTGCTCTTCAACCTCGTCATGATTGGGGTTGCTCGCCGCCTTGAGTCGCTAGCGGGCGTACGGCACACCATATACGCCGATGATATAACGCTGTGGGTTCCAGGCGGCAGCGACGGACATATCGAGTCAACACTACAGCAAGCAGTCGATACCATCGAAGACCAGCTGAAAGGAACGGGACTTATCTGCTCGCCAAGCAAATCGGAGCTCCTGGTGATTCCACCGAGATGGAAATTAAAGACGAGCGAGGACAACACCGTCAACAACCGAATCCTGGTACGGACCGGCAACGGACAAGAGATTCCTGAGGTCATGAAGATCCGAGTGCTGGGCTTTCAAATCGAAAAGAATCGCACCAACGGGGAGACGGTCCATCGACTCCTAACTAAAGTCACAGCGGCCACTCGCCTCATAAAGCGGGTGGCCAACAAGAAAGCCGGCATGCGGGAGGACAGTCTGATACGGCTGATCCAATCGTTTTCCGTTGGCCATATAACGTATGTCGCTTCCTACCACAACTGGAAAGCGGCGGAAAGCAAGCGCCTCCTCGCCCCTCATATCGGGGCGAGGAGGCGCTAGCGACGTCCTCCTCCTTGGTGGGGCGAGGGCGATCCTCGCGCGCTTCCCTCCTCTCCCTACGAGGCGACGGGGGATGCGCGCAGGAGACTCCCCGGGGGAGACCGCCCTTGGGACGCGCAGAGATCGCACGGTACGTAAATGCCCTTCGGCCACTTCTGGCCGTTTCTTGCATTGGCCGTTGTTTCCCACTTCCGTGGGTCACGGCACCCACCGTGTCGATTAGCGCATGCCTCGATTTGCGTCAGTGCGTTTATCTAGGATGCCCGGCGAGTCTCCGCGGGCATATTCCACTTCTTGGTGGGTTGCCCCCGCGTCCGCGATGTGACGGCTTGCGCCGTCTGAGGTCAGCGGACGAGCGCCGATGCCGCCCGATCGAGTCCAGCGGCTTGAAATGTGTAGCGGCCACAGAGAGCCCCCTTCCCCTACGTCAGCGAGCGTTGCGGCCGGCCAACGCCGGCGGACGCCAACTGCTGCCCGACTACGGTCTGGGCACACGCTGACGGCTGTATGCCCCAGGCGCTAGGTGAGTAGTGCAGTGTAGCGTTTGTATCGTGGTTTCCCGCGTAATAAACCCCTGTACTATGAAATGTATCGCTTCCATGTGAAGTGATTGACAACGTACACTCGCGGCGAGAGTCGTGGCTCGCTCTCGAACCCGTTGTGGGCAGAGTCTCTCGGCAGGGGCAGTTCGGTGCTGCGCGAGAGCAGTGAGAATAACGACGGCGCGTTATTCTATTACTGTTATTCCATTCCTTAATGGCAAGTATTAAGGATAGTAAGATAATGCCCACATTTCTGGCGCCCAACGTGGGGCAGCGTTTGATTGCTCATTTGCTGCCATACCGTAGCGAGCTTTGCTTGTGCAATCGGCTGGCCGCGCCAGGCACGCTAGTTGCGTGCAGTGTACGTTCCGGTGAGAGCCCGCATTCGGGCCGCCGGCCGGACCGGCTCCTCGTTTTGTGGATGCCGGCGGAGCTCGAGAGCGCGAGGTTTTCCTCGCTTCGAGCATGAGAACATAGGGCTTTCGTGCTGTGTTCGAGTTTGAGGTTGATTTTGACGCAACCCACGCTCGGGTGCTAAAGGAGATGCTTGAATTCGAGTAGCCTCAGTCCACAACTCAGAGTATTCAAGCTAGTGCTTGATCTCGTATTTATATGGATTAATGCGACCGGTTCCCTCTGTGGGATGCCATGTATCGTAGGTATTCACCCCGAAGAGCTAGCCGCGGTTTTGGCGGAACGATTCCTTTCCGAGCAGTTTCTCGGCCGCCTTTGGTAGGCGGAGCGCCGTGACGTTGACTTGCTTTGCAACGGGCGCTGGGGACAGGGACCAGCTTGTATTGCTGGTGGTTCCGGGGATCAGTGTCTTGACATGCCGAGTGGGGGCTCGTGGTGTAATACATCGCTCACCTTTAATGAGTATGAACGGTTAAAGGCGGAAGTCCCGAAAAGTCAGATGTGCGTATTGTTGCGTCATTGTCTTAGCTCACCTTGGCCATACAGTCTGATAGGCTCGAAGATCTTGTAAATGACCAGCCGCAGTGTCACTGGCAGGTGTGAAGTGGGACGTTTTAGTTAGTTAATTGGGTTTTCCATTGTTGGGAGACACCTGGCCTGTCATGACCTTAGTCATGTGCAGCCAGCAGACTGTGGAAATTGTGCACCTGGATTATTCCTAGAGCACGTCGAAATACCGCGCCCGGCTTATCCGTGGCGTGGCCCGAGCACCTTCGGTATGTCCGACTGTTTTGGGCGGATATATTGTACCGTTTCTGCCGACATCACCTTTGTGGAGTCGCCTGGTCGGATGACGGTTATAGCCGATTGATGACCCCGCACGCGCACACCAGCCTGTCAACAATCCTCCCGAGGCGATTCCTGGTGAGCCAGTTGACCCTTTCTCCAGCCCGCTATGTAAGTGAGAGAACGCACGTGTCTTATTGTGAATTCTTTGCTGTGTATTTGTTAGTGTTTGCTCTGTGTGTACATGCTTGCATCTTTCCATGGTAGTGCTCGTATGGTTGTGATAAGAATTGTGCATTTCCTTGTCTAGTCCTGAGCATCCTGTATAGAGAAGTGTAAAAGAGACTTAGTTTTGGCAGTGTTGAGGAGACGAAAAAAAAAAAACAAGCGCAATGGTTTTCGCCTTCGCCGTGGAGGGGGGAACTCCGGGCGGTTGCTAGGCCCTCTGTCCCCTCCTTATTCTTGGAAATTCCGAGGGTGGTTTAGTTTGTATTTTGTTTTGGGCTTCTCCGCGGCAGAGAGAGGCGGGTTAGAGTAGTAACGTTGGGTTAGAGAGGGTGATGGCCCGCTTGCTTGGGCGTCTGTACTCCGTTTTCCCTCGGCTCCTGGTTTCTTGTCGCCGCCGACGAGGGAGGGGAGATCGGAAGCGCCGTTTTGCAGGGGTTGGCGGTAGCTTTCGTTGTATCATCTGTTGTTGTGTGTGTGTGTTCATTTTGTGTGGAGTGAGTGAGTTACTGCCCATCGGTTTCTTCTCCGCGTCTTCTCGGCCGTTAGGACGATTTTCGCGGGCCTGACGCGCGGGGGACTGCGTATGCTGTTGTTTTGTTGCGTGTTCTCGGCCCAAGCTGTGGGGTGTGTGTACGCGCGCGCGCGCTTTCTTCAGCGTCTGCTGTGAGCGAACTTTCGTCGGAGGCCTCATCCGTTCGCCGCGGCTAGTCTTGTGCTTCTGCCGCCTTGATGAATGTGACGTGTGTGCGCGTCGGCAGAGGGGGACGAGTGTGCTTCCGGTGGTTGTTTCCGCCCCCGCGTTCCATCCTCGCGTGCAACACCGCAGACTGGCGTGTGTGAGTGCGTGCGTGTGTGTGCCAGCTTCATTCGGCCGAACGGTACACCGCTGGTGGTGCGTGTCTGTGGAAAGCGAACCATGTCTTGTGGTGTGTGCCGGCACCGCGGCCTCTTCGGCTAGCTAGCTGCGGCCAGGGACGCCGACAGCCGAGCGCAGAGGTGCCCTTCGTCTCCAGGAATGCGGGCGCCTTGAATGGCCGAGCTGACCTTCGGCTGCCTTCGACTCAGCCTAACCCCCCTCCCTTCCTTGCGTGGGGCTGAAGCTCGGGCCGCTCCTCTCTCTGGCTGCTGCCCCGTTCATCGGCGCCGATCTCGACTCCTGGCTTCCAGCAGGTGCACGCGCTGTGGTGCCTTCCTGCTGGATCGTCGGCTCACGCGCTGCTTCCTCCCCCTCTATCCCTCTGCGGACAGACACGGCTCGACGCAACGGTGGAATCGCGCCTGCGCGTCCGCCCATTATCTGCGCCCCTCGAGAACTCTGCGATGAGAGACTCCATGTTGAACCTCGTGGCACCCCAAAGTGACGACAACGAACGCTGACAGCGGGAGGATCTTTTCGCCCCTTTGGGCCCCGTACTGCCGAACAATGCGTAGCCCCGTGATGACCACTGCAACCCTTTGCGGACTTAGTGCAATATTTCCACCTCTGTGTATCTTTCAACACCTGTGTATCTAGTGTAATGTAATGAAGTGTACGTAATGTAATGTAATTAAGTGTTCTTAGTGCATTATAATTAACCGTAGGTTGTGTAATATAAGTAACAGCTGTGTTCGTGTAGTATAGTGTACGTAGTGCAACCTTAGTTGACCTCCTCTGTATAGCGTAACATCAGTTCCCTCACCAAGTGAGTAGAGTATTGTTTATAGTGTACATTTCTTGTTTCACACCTTGTTCATAGTGTGTACGTATATCTTAAGTATGTCTAGCGTGCGTTGTGAATGCAGTGTTTCTTTAAGGGCTGGAGTAGAGGTTGGTGGGCACTAGCTTTGTTTTTTCTTTTTGGATGAGTACCTGATGGCCGGCTTTCCGACCGTCAGGGGGGCATTTAAGGAGAGGGGGATGTGGGGGCCAAGCCCCTCATGTCGGGGCGAGGAGGCGCTAGCGACGTCCTCCTCCTTGGTGGGGCGAGGGCGATCCTCGCGCGCTTCCCTCCTCTCCCTACGAGGCGACGGGGGATGCGCGCAGGAGACTCCCCGGGAGACCGCCCTTGGGACGCGCAGAGATCGCACGGTACGTAAATGCCCTTCGGCCACTTCTGGCCGTTTCTTGCATTGACCGTTGTTTCCCACTTCCGTGGGTCACGGCACCCACCGTGTCGATTAGCGCATGCCTCGATTTGCGTCAGTGCGTTTATCTAGGACACGACCGGCTTTATAAATAGTACTTATAAAGCCGGTCGTGATCTAGGATGCCCGGCGAGTCTCCGCGGGCTTATTCCACTTCTTGGTGGGTTGCCCCCGCGTCCGCGATGTGACGGCTTGCGCCGTCTGAGGTCAGCGGACGAGCGCCGATGCCGCCCGATCGAGTCCAGCGGCTTGAAAGGTGTAGCGGCCACAGTGAGCCCCCTTCCCCTACGTCAGCGAGCGTTGCGGCCGGCCAACGCCGGCGGACGCTAACTGCTGCCCGACTACGGGCTGGGCACACGCTGACGGCTGTATGCCCCAGGGGCTAGGTGCGTAGTACAGTGTAGTGTTTGTATCGTGGTTTCCCGCGTAATAAACCCCTGTACTATGAAATGTATCGCTTCCATGTGAAGTGACTGACAACGTACACTCGCGGCGAGAGTCGTGGCTCGCTCTCGAACCCGTTGTGGGCAGAGTCTCTCGGCAGGGCAAGTTCGGTGCTGCGCGAGAGCAGTGAGAATAACGACGGCGCGTTATTCTATTATTGTTATTCTATTCCTTAATGGAAAGGATTAAGGATAGGATAAGATAATGCCCACAGCGCAAAGCATACAGAGCAGCACTCGGTCTTCCCGACAGCGCGAGCACCGAGAAGCTCATGGACCTCGGCGTCCCAGATGGAGAGGCTCAAGGGATCGAAGACCGGTCGAGCCATCTTAGCCAGGCTAGGACTCGAGCCCGGAACGAGCTGTAGACCACTCAACAGACAAGAGGACATACCGGAACATCCGGAGTGGGACGCGGGTACAACCCATCCCCAGGAACATGGACCCTATCCACAACGGGGAGAGGAGAAAGGCGAGAGCCAAAGCCATGATCGAGCAACACGCCAACGCACCTGGCACCCGATACGTCGACGCAGCGGAGTACCGTAACCGGGAAGCCTTCACTGCAGTGGTGATCGACGCCGTAACCGGAGAGACAGTCTCTGCAACGAGCGTTAAAACATGTGAGGCTCAGAGCGCCGAAGAGGTGGCCATAGCCTTGGCCATCGCGGACCCAAACACCAAGACAGTCCTCTGTGATTCAAAGGGAGCCGTGAGGAACTTTGCCAAGGGCAGGCTGTGTCGTGGAGCAGTGCGGGTGCTCACCGCGTTGGATTTTACGGACAGAAAAGTAACAGTGAAGTGGTTCCCCGCCCACGTGGGGACAGATGTGTATAAACTTGCGGACAACCACAACGAGACGGCGAACTCTGTTGCGCGAGAATTATCTGGCCGCGCAGCAGAAACGAGCCTGTCTGCAGAGCTGTGGGCGGAAGCTAAAGATAGGATGGGCACGTTCCACGAAATTACAAAGTATTATCGCATGAACAGACGAGTAATGGCACCGCCGCACCCTGATCTTACCAGGGAGCAGGCGGCGCTATTTAGGCAGCTGCAAACGGGCTCGTTACTGACTCCGGTCATAATGAAGCACATATGCCCAGAACAGTATCCGGACGACACGTGTAAGGTGTGCCGCAGGGCTCGGGCCACTATGATCCACATCCTGTGGGATTGTGCAGCAAGACCAGCAGAAGCGGAAACAGAGACTGTGATCCCGCCGTGGCTTCAAGACGCGGCGCGGAGCTATAACAAGGAAGACCAACTCCTGGCCGTCCAGCAGATCCTGGAGGCCCTCCAAAGACAGCGACCGAGTGAAAGCTGCGAGGCGTCAGCCACCCCTCGGGGTAACGGCGACTAGCCTGGGGGCGAGTAGCGAGGACGCTGACGAGTAGAGGGTCCAGACAGGACCGACGTTAGGCCGCGTCTAGGTATCCCGGTAACGGGGTGCCTACTGCAGGCGATTTAATAAAGTCTTTGTCATGTCATGTCATAGTCATGAGTACTCATGCTCACGAGTTTTGTACTCATGAGCACTCATACTCATGAGTAGTGTACTCATGAGTTCTGTACTCACGAGTAGTGGACTTACCCCTGTACTCAATCGTCATCATACTCACTTTTTTAAATGCAGAGCATTTCTTAGCCTCGCCTCTTCCTGCGTCGGACGGCGTCCACAGCTTCGCGTCCGCAGCAGGTGCGCCTCTCCTCCTTCCCTCCTCTCTCTCAACAGCAGCTGGCGCGCGCATGCGTCGTAGTCAGCCCGTTCGCTCCGTCGCGGTTTCGGCGTAACAGGTGCGTGATAGCAGCGCGGTGGGGCGTGGAAGGGCGCGCGCTGCTTGCGCATGCGCGCTCTCCCCCCCAGTACTGCTCTCCCTCTACTGCGCGCGCTGCAAATATAAAGCGGCTAGCGGTCGCTCGTGCTTCAGTCACTGCGTTGCTCCTTCCTTCCTCGGTTGACGCTCGCTCCAGCCTAACGCGATTTTACTCTCCTCTCTCAACACCAAACCAACACCAACGCAACTACGACCCAACTACCCACCGTAACGCGACTTTACGCTGCGTTAACGACCCCCAATGCTCTGCATTTACTCGTGTCCTCGCGGGAAGGCGCGGGAATTTTTTAATCTGGGTGTGTACTCACTCATCATCGTACTCACTCGTGAGTTTGAGTACAAATGAGTACAAATGAGTGTACTCACGAGTGAGAGCGCCGACCTATGCTCCCGACAAAATGTCGCTTTGCTGGCGTGCTGCTGAAGCCAAGCTATGATGGCTAGAAGGGCCACCCTTCTAGCCACCATAGCCAAGCGCAGCGCTACATTGTCAACAATCCGCACACTGAGCACGTCTGACTCACCGTGAAGAAAAGCGACACGGCCCTGCGTTTCCTACTGCCCATAGGAAGGACGGAACTGTCTTTCAAGATCCCAACCCCTATTGTAAACAATAGTTGGCAGACAGGACGGCCAACAGTCCGATGTCGACGGGCGCAGAGCCGAGCCAAGCCCTTAAAAACTTCCTCAGCCGAGGCCGGAGGGGGCTCTGCCCCCCGTAAAGCCGTCCCGGGGGGGGGGGGGGGGCACGAGCCCCACTGCCCCCCCCCCCCCCCCCCCCGTAGTTGTTGGCGCTTCTGACGTGATTGATCCTGGGTGAACTTTCAGAATGCCACCTGGGCTTAGCAAGCGCGAAGAAGCCATTCTGCATAGACTGCGCTTAAATGTGGCCTACACGGGACATTACCTGTACAAAATCCAGGAGGCATCTTCACTTCTCTGTTCCACGTGTGACTCACGAGAAGACATTCGTCATGTTTATGCGCGTGCCCAAAGTACACCGCACACAGACAGAAACTCATATTAAAGAGTTTTAGCAGTCCGTTCGTTACGTTCGTTACGTTGCTACCGGGTTAACCGGGACCCGACTGCGCATGCGCGCGTACGTACCGGGTTCTTTCCGTGGAGTGAGACGGAAAACGTGTTTTAGCACTCCGTAGCGTCGTACCGTTCGTTCCGTGTGACGGCTGATTAGCCGAGTTGTTGCAAAAATCCACACGCTAAAAATACGTAAATAAACAACGCAGTTTCCCCTAAAGCATTGCAAATCTAAAATAAATTGCGCTCGGCCGGACGCATTGTGGAGGCAGGGGCTGCGGCGGCGGCGACGGCACCAGAGCGAGCGCAGGCAGCGTTGCTCGAGGCAACGCCGTCTGCTCGAGGTTTCGGCGGTTTCGGTTGTGATCGTGTGCTGTCGAAAAAAAAAAAAAAACGTGCGACCGGCTAACGGCGGCGCTACGAATACGCCCCCCCCCCCCCCCCCCCAAAAAAAAAGGTGTTTTGGTAGCCAAAAGTCACGGCGGGCTTTCAAGGAATGAGGTGGAGCTGTTCCTCAGCTGTCGGAAAAGTGTCCTCGCCGGTGTGTAGTACCAGAGTCCTTAGGACTCTGGTAGTACGTACGACTGTGCCGCGCCCATTCACGCCGGTCAGCGTAGTTGCGGTTAGTGCTGTCGGCGCAGTTTTCTTGCTTTTATCGCAGGTATCTACCTGACTGAGGAGTATGAAAGCAAGCTAAACGTAAGGGACAGATGGGGCGGTACACCCCTGCAAGTAGTCGCACACATGAGTGTTTTGGCGTCGTCCAATACGTTGTTTTGTTTGTTACAGCTCAAATGGTGAGGTGCAACAATAATCGCAGGCTGAATAACAGAAAAACAAGCAGCTGTGTGCAATGCAGGCAAGCGCAACTCCAGTTATTCTGCTTTTACGTTCAGGGTGCACTAATCATGGTGAATTGTAAATTTTAGCTTGCAACCAACTTTTACAATAAAAAGTATTTGTTTTGTGCAGTTTAAAATTTATTTACAATATTTTAAAACACGGTTCTGCTAAAACACGGTTCTCACAAAAGAAAGTGAACAGAACAGAAGGCAAACTTCACGGCAACATTCACAATAAACAACCCAAACGAAATTATAACACTGGCACCATTGTGCGCATTTTCCAGTTTCTGGCTTAGTCTTTGTAGAGCCCCGGGTGTCATCGGTGTGGGTGTCGTTTACAGCTTCGCAGTCCAACCACCTTCACAGCGTTGATTGGAGCCATTTTTTTTTTTAATAAACGCTTAATTGTTATCACACGTCAACAGGCCAAACTTTTCACACGAACTGTAGCTAAGTGTGTGCATTTCGAAGTAATCTCTCTCGGAGAAGCAGAACAGCCTTCAACACATCAATAATCAAACCTCACCCGCCACCCTTTGAAGACAAGGTGAAGCTAATACAATCTGGGGGATTGGACGTCTCGAGGAGAAATTACTCCTTGAATTAAGAAGATATAGGTATTTTTGTAAAGTCCTAGTATTCCAGCAACTTCTATAGAATGAATGCAGGTGTTACACGTAAACTCAAAGAAAAGTTCACTTGTGGAACACCGCACACAGTCTGACACAGTAGCCCTGTACTACTCGCTTCCGACCAACTATATTGGCGTGTATATCTTCCAAGTCCACCAATGATATGTCTTCAGCCTCATGGGTACTCGCAACTCCGTTGTCAGGTGGCAAAGAAGAGTGTCGCACACACAGCACCCGTTGTGAACACCGACTTATCCCCGTGAGCACGCAAACTTCGCAATGGGAAGGGCGCGCGCCGCGGTCAGCAGCTCAGCCGGCTCAGCCACGGAACAGGGAGGATTGCGCAACTCGCTCTTCGTTGTCTCACGTCGGGACAAAATTATTTGGGCTTACTTCCGGAATAACGGAGCGGAAGTCACGTGATGTTGACTGGGCCGCTGCCCCGTCAACATCACTCCATGGGGCAGCGTAAACGTTGCGTCTGATACTAAGCATTAACAGTGTTAGAAAAAACTTATAACAAAATTTCTCTCTGTTTATGATATTTTATGGCCATAACTATGAAGTTACCGTAACACTGTAACTTTGATGTTCCTAGATACGAAACTGACTATAAACTCTGGCTCTCATCCGCTACCTCGCAAGCTCGAGGCACGGCCGCTGGATGAGCAATCCTCCCTGTTCTGTGATGAGAGGCTTGCGTGCGCTCTCATCCAGCGGCCGTGCTCGAGGCAACGCCGTCTGCTCGAGGTTTCGGCGGTTTCGGTTGTGATCGTGTGCTGTCGAAAAAAAAAAAAAAAAGTGCGATCTGCTAACGGCGGCGCTACCAATACGCCCAAAAAAGGTGTTTTGGTAGCCAAAAGTCACGGCGGGCTTTCAAGGAGTGAGGTGGAGCTGTTCCTCAGTTGTCGGAAAAGTGACCTCGTAGTACGACTGTGCCGCGCCCATTCACGCCGGTCAGCGTACGTAGTAGCGGTTAGTGCTGTCGGCGCAGTTTTCTTGGTTTTGTCGCATGTATCTACCTGATTGAGGAGTAGGAAAGCAAGCTAAACGTAAGGGACAGATGTGGCGGTACAACCCTGCAAGTAGTCGCACACATGAGTGTTTTGGCGTCGTCCAATACGTTGTTTTGTTTGTTACCTGGTCCCCCCCCCCCCCCCCCCCCCTTGCATAGTACGCGTGCCTGTGTGGACACAAGGTCGTTGTACTGTATCTGCTCTTCAAAGGTAGTAACTCTGAACTTCTGTGACTTGATCGTACTATACTCGGTGACAACTTAAAGGGGCACTGACACAAAATTTTGAAGGCGAGATAACTTCGGAGATAGATTGGTGGGAACACATATACATCATCTGCAAAATATCAGCGGCGAATACAGCCTAGAACATATTTAAAATCAATTTTGAAGTGTGCGAAACGCAACCGAGCAGCCAGCAGAGGACCACGCGCAATTGTAAATAAACAACATCCAAACACGTCACGAGTTTGTGTTTGCCGCTTCCGCACTACCGGCGTTTTTTGCTGGCTCGCCCGGCTCGCCGCTCCAATCGGAGGGCCGGAGGGCGGAGCTTCTGCTCTCGAGAACGAACGACCCGATCGTTGGCGGCGGAGGCGCCGTGATTTCGTCAGCTAATCGGGCAGCTGGCCGCGACCAAAGTTCTACAGCGATTCCAGGCACTCTGTTTCTATTACTGTTTATTACCATTGGATGCGAAAACGCGCCGGAGGCACGAAAAGCTCACTGAGCTAGCCGCACAGTCGCTGTGCAGGCGGCGGCCACGGCCGCGAAGTGGCCCAGGCCGGCGCAGGTAGCTCGAGTGATAGCTTGTTACCGCTGCACGAAATTGTCCCCAAGTCCCGACCATGGTGGCTTACATGAGAAAGGAGTTAATGATGCGACGGCGGGTTGCATTAAAAATTGTCATCTGCACCGCTTACGAGAGCGGCACTCGAATATCCGCCGCAGTGCTGAGCCGAACACATCTGTAGGCGGACCTGTAGGCAGACCGGCCGGCTGCTCCCAGCGCGCGTCTTGCCACCCACCGTCTCGAGCGTCGCGCGTCGTTCTTTAGCCGCGGTAGCATTTGCACTCGCAGCGCCTGCGTCACATCCACGGTCGCTTTTTAATTAAGCGCCTCACGAGATCAGTACGTGGGGGCATTCGCAGAAACTGCCGTCGATGCGGATTCGACAGTGCTACGGCGGCTCTGCTCTGTGATATCCCTCCGACGGTCACGTGGTGAGCTTTGTTCACACAAAATCCCCAAAATCCATCGTTTCGCGGCACTCGCTGAAACCGAAACTGCGACTGGCCGCATTGAAAATGCCTCTAATTAAACAACCGTCGCACGCTGAAGCAAATGAGGTTTCTACAGGTTATAAGTAGGTCACTAGCTACTTATCGCAACAAAAAAAAACAAGATGCAAAATTTTTGTGTCAGTGCCCCTTTAAGAACGGCAGCGGTACTCGCAACTTCGTTGTCAGGTGGCAAAAAAGAGTGTCGCACACGCAGCACCCGTTGTGAACACCGACTTATCCCCGTGAGCACGCAAACTTCGCAATGGGAAGGCGCGCGCGCCAGGGTCAGCAGCTCAGCCGGCTCAGCCACGGAACAGGGAGGATTGCGCAACTCGCTCTTCGTTGTCTCAAGTCGGGACAAAATTATTTGGGCTTACTTCCGGAATAATGGAGCGGAAGTCACGTGATGTTGACTGGGCCGCTGCCCTGTCAACATCACTCCATGGGGCAGCGTAAACGTTGCGTCTGATACTATGCATTAACAGTGTTAGAAAAAACTTCTAACAAAAATTTCTCTCTGTGATATTTTACGGCCATAACCATGAAGTTACCGTAACACTGTAACTTAGATGTTCCGAGATACGAAACTGACTATAAACTCTGGCTCTCATCCGCTACCTCGCAAGCTCGAGGGTTGGCGCAGGTGACGACATGGTCGCGCGCCGTTCACGTGGAGGAATGGCCTTGGCCTTGCCCGATTGAAGCGCTAGACACCTGTACGATTGGTACACGCGATTCGTATGCGAGTGATCGTTACGACTGTCACCACGACTAGTCGTACGCGTGAATTTGAGACACATGGCCTGATGCGGGTGTGCGCCTCGTCGGCGCCGCTCCGCCCACTGTTTTTGCTCCATGGTCAACTACGACGATCGCTGAGCTGAATTTGTAGATTCCACGCCTTTGTACGCAAGAAATCGATAAAGCAGGCAATCGTGAAGCGTTTTCTGCATCGGAAACAGTCCGCGCACACGCCGGTCTCGCCTGCCAGCTCGGCACACTCAGCGGCTCGAACCGGCGCAGACCACGGTAGCAACCGCTTGTCGCTGCTCTTCCGAATCAATCTGATCGCTAAAACGAAGTACCACCTGCGAGAAAGTAGGTGTTAGTGTGGTGAAAAATTGTGCTAGGGATTGTTCTCAGGGCTTATTTTAAAAGCGGCGATCACATATCTGCCGCGATGCAAGCCTATGCTTACCGCCGGCCGTGGATGCCACGGCGCGCGGTGCGCCGAGCGGCCGAGAGATGGCGATACCTGCGCGGAAGCATCATCGGAACAGGCTACGCAGATGTCTCGGTCACCGATCGCTCAAACGGCAGTTGTAGCTCAAATAGTTTCACATGCGAGAAAGGGGATGATAGTGTGGTGAAAAGTTGTGTTACGGATTGTCATTCGCAGTTGCACAGATAGCGGCGATCAAATATTCGCCGGGACGCTAAGCCCACAGTTTCCAACACCTGAGCCGACCAGAGCAACGCAAGCCGGTTGCGGGCTCCGGATACGGTAACACGGAAGCAGAGCGCCGGGAGAGACGCCGGCCGCGTACGGAACAAATGGCGCATGCGCAGTCGGGTCCCGGTAAACCCGGTAGCAACGTAACGAACGGAACGGCCGGAGCATACGTACTGCTAAAACTCTCTTTGTGCAGGCAGCTTGGTGCGGAACTTGAGCTGAGGGCTGTTTTGGGTCCTTGGTCGTGTCCCGGTCAGGGTACACGTGCAATCAAAGCTCTCTTGGAGTTTCTCCGGAGCACGGAACTGGGCAGAGTTCTGTGATTGAAAATTTTGGGCGCATCAGATGACATCTTTTCTTTTTACATTTTTTTGTTTTTTTCTTTCTGTTTTTCTTCTATTATCTAGCGTAGCAAGCTAGTGCGACGGCTCGGCTAACATCGCTGGTTTCCATCAAAGTTATTCTCTCTCTCTCTCTCTCTTACGCGCTTTGGAAAAGAAATGATTATGCCGTTACCTGGCGATACTTATGAGTTACTCTTTTGCTGCTACACCGTGCTTGCGCCTCCTCGCTTTCGTGTTCTTTGTCTTTTGGCGCGAATTACGTCGGCAGTATTCCGCTTCCAAGCCCGGTACTTCCTGTGACAGGCTGATATGCCGCGCACCGCCCCTGAACTGGCTCAAAGGGTACCAAAGGGTACCAAACCACCATTTTTTAATGAAAATAACGCGTAGACATGACCCGAGAGAACATTTTACAGTGAAAGAAAATTATCTGGGCATAAAATATTAGAACCACCGATGCTATCCGAACAGCGGGGTTTGTTTTAACCAATAGAAAATAGTTTTTTTCCTCGATTTTTCCTGTTTTTGATATCCTTTCCTGTGTTTGCATTATGTATTAATTCCACTCCCTTCTGTAACGACTTCGGGCCTTGAAGGTACAATAAATGAAATGAAATGAAAACAATATAGGAGTGTTTCAAGCGAACCAGTAGGTGACGCTGGGTGCGTACCGGAAGTGAAGGCCAGGTACTAAAAGGGGAAGAGGCGGTATTTCGCATACGCTCAATGATACAAGAGAAGTTCAGAAGAACGGAGAGAGGACTACAGCATGTAGAGAGTGGGACAACTGAGGTGCGTACAGATAGAGAGCTAAAGATGGAAATCTAAACTGGAAAAAAGCCGAAGAAAATGTTCCAGCTAATAAGGCAACATGGACAGATGAAATTCCTATATGGCTGTTCAACCTACTGGGCCCAAAAGCAAAAAGCAAGGCACAACTTATTCGAGCAATCAAAAAAGTGATAGAAACTAAGAAAGTACCGGGCAATTGGCGTAAGAGCAGGATGAAGATGATATATAAAGGTGAAGGAGACAGGGTTGATGCCAATTCGTACAGGCCTATTACAGTTACCTCAGTGGCATACAGGCTGGCAATGCAAGCCATGCAGAACTACAGGCGTGGATAGAGGGGAACAGCATACCGGGAGAACTACAAAATGGTTTCGAACGAGACAGACGTTTAGAGGACAATTTATTTGTCCTAACCCAATGCATAGAGGTGTCAATGGCTCAAAAGCGACCACTATGGATAGCATTTCTCGGTATAAAGGGAGCCTGCGACAGAGATAGAGAACTAGATAGAGAACTTCTATGGAGCATACTTGGGCGGGAGGGATTAGGCCAGGACTTTATACAGCTGTTGCAGGGAATTTACAATGAGAGCGAGGTGCAAATTACCTGGGAGGGCCAGAAGTGCACGGAACCGGTAATCACAAATAGAGGTTTAAAGCAGGGTTGTCCTCTGTCGCCATTGCTGTTCATGCTGTACATGGCTAGACTAGAAAGAAAGCTTGAAGGTAGTAAAATAAGTTTCATTTTGTGTTATAGCCGCGAAGGACAGGAAGTGGGACAACATATCCCGAGACTGATATACGCAGATGACATAGTACTACTAGCACATAGCAAATTGTGTCTGCAACAGCTCACAGATATCTGCGGGGAAGAAACCACTGAACTGGTGTTGGAGTTGAGCACAGCAAAGTCAGGAGTTCTGGTTTTCGATGAAGACGCCCGTAACGAAGCGGTATTTGTTCAACAAGCAGCAATACCGTGGGTAACGGAAGACAAATATCTGGGCATATGGATAAACGAAGGTCAGGAGTATCTAAAAACTCATGAGGAGCATTTAAGAATGGAGGAGGAGAATAAACATTTATTGAGCGTAAGTGCTGATGGCAGGACACTCGCCCAGTGGAGGTCATCCTAATTCCGGGATATCCAGGCTGCGACTTGCCGTCCAGGCCCTCTTGACCAGTTCTTGCGGGTGTCCAAAGTTTGGATCGACCAGACGAGCCATCCACTGCTCAAAAGTTGGGAAAGGAATTTGGGGTAGGTTTGGAGTTTGTTGGCACTCCCATACCTGGTGGTACAGGGTGCCGGGCGTTGGACAGAAATTGCAAAGGGAGGGATACTGAGTTTGGTAAATGGAATGGAGGAGGGTTCTGTGAGGATAAGAATTTGTCTGCAATCGCCGAAGAGTGGCTTCTTCTCTGGTTAACCGAGGATGAGGTGGCGGGAATTTTCGTCTGCCGAGCCTATAATGTACCAGTACGTCTGAATACCGTTTTGGCATCAGCGGAGAACATTCCGTCTTGGGTAATGGCCCGGTGTATATGAAAGGCAAAAGAAACGCCTCTATCATGAAACATAGAGCACTGTGGTGATATAACAGATATAAAGTAGTGAGCAGAATCTGGAAGGAAGTAATGGTACCAGCACTCACCTTTTCAAACGCAGTAGTGTGTGTCAAATCAGAGATTCAATCAGGGCTAGATGTAAATCAGAGGGCGGTAGGTCGATTGGCATTAGGAGCACACAGTAAAACAACAAAGGAGGTAGTGCAGGGAGACATGGGATGGGCCTCCTTTGAAGTGAGAGAAGCACAGAGCATAATATGTTTTGAAGAACGACTTAGAAATATTGATGACCAGAGATGGGTGGCCAAAGTGTTACGGTATCTTTACATGAAAAGCGTGGACACATAGTGGAGGAAAAGAACCAGAAGGCTCAGGACAAAGTATATGAAACCTCGAAGTGCAGGGGAAATGACCAAGGCAATAAAAAATGAAGTGAAAGAATCAGAGACAACGACCTAAATGAAGTGAAAGAATCATATACAACGACCTGGAAAAAGAGGATGGACGCGAAGAAGTCCTTAGATATCTACAGGATCGGGAAGCAGGAGATAACAAGGGAAAAATTCTTCGATACTACCAAAGGGAGTGCATTGCTTTTTGAAGCCCGAGTGGGTTGCTTGCGGACTTGCGGGTTGCTTGCGAGCCGGTACAGGAAGAACTGTGCGCAGTCTGCGGCAGGGAGCCAGAAACCATGCGACATATTGTAACGGAGTGCAAAAGTATTCGTCCAGTGCTCAGTGATGGAGCCATCCAGCATCCGGAGGCCCTTGGCTTTAAAGGGACCCCGAAAAGCGTTGTGAAGGTGGCAATCAAATGCATTCAGGTGGTAGAACACATAACGGGAGATTTTTGAGCCAAAGTGTGAGCCCCATACGTTGTATAGAAAATTCCCCCGCATTTCCCCGAGGGGGAGAATGTGAAAGTGCGAATGCACGGTTGTCGGCCCGCTTGCGGCGCTTGCGCTCGGCCCCCGCAGCCCACCGCCTCGCCGCCTTCTCTTCCATCTCTTCCATCGGGTTTGTAGTATCACGTGTACACCACGCAGTTATCAAGCCGCTATAACGCCGCTGAGTCGCCAACGCACGCCGCTGACGACGTAGTTTGAATGCGTTAAAGATATAAGGCGCGTCAACACTGATATCACCGTCGCGTCCGTGGCTTGATCGGTCAGCGTGGCGTCCGTGGCTTAGTTTATTCGGCTTCCGGCTTCCGAGCGGAGCGGTCGCAGGATGGCTAGCTCTCAGCTAGGTGACGTAACGGCCGATGCTGGCCGGGCTGAGTCGTTATCGGCACCCCCTCCCGGGTATCGTTTTTTGTTGCCGGCTTTTCCTTCCGGCGAAGGAATGAAACTTTGCGTGGTTCTGCACTGCGACCTAGCCGCCCGGCCGTACCGCGTCGAAGATTTTCGGAGCCCGCTTGAAACTTTGGGGCTGTTGAAGGATGTCACCGGTATCGGCTCTTATCAGATGGGCCACGTTTGGCTTGTCAGTGTACGGACGGAGGAAGACAAGGAACGACTGCTCGCCAAAGGAAGCCTACAAGTGAAGGGGCGTTTCTGCGCCGTCGTAAACCCGACGAAGCAAGAAGTTACTTTCAAAGTCCATTGGGTACCGTTCTTCATGCCAAACGAGGCCCTTCGTCGGGCGTTCAGTGAATTCGGCGACATTCAGGAAGTACGGCAGGAAGGCTGGAGTTCGTCAACAGGTTTCGGCAAGGCGCTTTCTACGACTCGGGTCGTCCGGGTGACGCTGAGTGAAAACATCACGCCGGAAGCACTTCCTCATCTGTTCAAAGTGGAGGGAGAGCCCGTGCTGGTGGTTGTGCCTGGACGGGCACCAGTGTGTCTCAGGTGCCGGCGGAGCGGCCACATTCGGCGGGATTGCCGGACGCCGCGATGCCTGCAGTGCCATGCTTTCGGGCACTTGCGCCAGGACTGCGTGAGGAGCTACGCCAGCGTGGCGGTGAAGGCCGCTAATGCTGAAGAAAGTACAGAAGAATACATGGACGCAGAGGAGGCGACGAAGACAGCACCAACGAGCGACTACGAGGCGACTCGGGTTCAAGGTGGAAACCACGGTGACCCCAGCGTGGAATCAAATAAGGAAAAACTACCGAAAGCGAAGGCCGCCGTGGAGTCGACAGTGACGCACCAAGGCGAGGACCCGCAACCTTTTAAACACGACGAAGAAAAGAGCGCTGAGAACGGCACTCCGGCAGCCAGTGCCCCACCCAAGGAATTAACAGAGGCGCCGCCAAAGCGACGCCGCAACGACGGACCGGCGATGTCGGAGGCGGACATTGAACGAAAACTTCGGGAGGCAGAAAAGAAGTGGTTGGTGGTAGGACGTGGGGGGCGTGTCCTGACTCAAGAACGTCGCTCCTCTTCGTCGTCGCCAGTACGCGGCAGCAAACCGCCGAAGTAAGTGCTGCATACGGAATGATTTGGGATATTGTTTTGATATCGGTATGAACCATGCTGTCATCCTACTAAATGCAGACAATGGCTTTGCTTTCTACACGACTACGCGCGGCCACTCTAAATATTAGAGGTATGGCGTCAAGACGCCGGCAGTACCAAGTCAGAAGGCTTTTGCTAGAAAGCGACCTTGATTTACTTGCAGTCCAGGAGACTAAAATTGACAGCGAGAGTGGGACTGACAGCATGGTTGAAACCTTCCGTGATCGTTACTTCGTGTGCGTGAGTCACGCAGTGGGAAATTCAGCAGGATGTTGTCTGTTTCTGAGGAACTCAGTAGGCATTGAAGTGCAAAGTGTTTTTTCATGTGTTTCTAGGCGCTACGTTGTTGCGGATTACATGTTTGGGAAAAAAGGATTCAGAACTGTCTGTGTATACGCGCCAACGAAACCTAAGCCACGTATGAAGTTTTTTGAAGAACTAACGAAGTTCTTTGTCTGTGATAGGAGCCTAATTGTCATGGGTGATTTCAACTGTGTCTTCAGTAATTATGACCGTTCCAATAAGAATGCCCCTGCGGACCCTAGTGCACATTTCTTGGAAACCAAGTTATCCGAAAACAGTTTACATGACGTAACCACTTTTGTGACTGCTCAAGATGATGTTAAGTTCACCCACTTCCAAGGATTTAGCCACGCTCGTTTGGACCGTATCTACGTGTCCTCAGAACTGGCTTCAGAGTCTTACAATTACCAAGTAGAGCCACAGGCTTTCAGTGACCACTGTCTTGTTTCCATATCTCTGGGGGCAAAAGTCAAGAGAAAAGCTGAATTCAACTGGGATTTGTGGAAAATTAACACAAAACTTTTGGAGGATAGTGTTTTTGTGGAAAGTGTTAGAAAAAGGCTGTACGAAAACTACGACAGAAATTGCCAGAGTGCCGGCGAAGCATGGGAACGGTTCAAACAAGACGTAAAGATGATGGCGATTGAACGGGCCGGTAAGCTTCACTATCTGGAAAAAAAAGAGGAAAAAGATTTACGCAGCCTATTAATGGAACTAACTAAAGAGGAAACAAGAACACCAGGGTACTTTAGTGAAGATATTCGGAACATAAAAGCCAAGATCGAAAAGCTTGAAGTTGAAAAATACAAAGGAGCTGCTATCAGGGCTCGTGTCGAGAGGCTGCTCGTTGGGGAGCAGCCAACTAAGAGGGCACTGGCTGACGAAAAAAGTTACGCGCGCAAGCACGAGATAAGGCAGATAGAGTACGGTGGTATGATGAAGATGGCACAAAGTGATATAAAAAAGGCCTTCACAGAATATTACACAACGCTTTTCAGCCGTAAAATGCCGACAAGAAACGGATATGAAACGGAGTTTCTAAAACTGCTACCAGCTCTTGACAATGACGAAACACAGAGTTTGGAATACCCAATTAGTAGACAAGAAATTGAAGAAGCAATTGATAAACTAAACTCTGGAAAATCACCTGGACCTGACGGACTAAATGCCGCTTTTTTCAAAATGTTTAAGTCAGAAGTAACTACTTTGTTGCACACGGTTTACGCTGAAAGTTACGTGAAAGGATGTCTGCCACCGTCTTTCAGCAACGGATACACGGTACTTATACCGAAAAGTGAAGAGGCAGAAAAGTTAAGCAAAGTGACAGGTTACCGACCCATCACTTTAACAAACATCGATTACAAAGTATTTATGAAGGTGTTAGCGAAACGGCTACAGTCTGTCATGAAGAATTTGGTCGGACCACACCAGACATGTGGCATCAAAGGGAGAAGCATATGCACTAACATACACGTCGCACGGAGCGTTCTGGAGTGCTGTGATGCCGAACACAGAAACGTGGCCATGTTACAAATTGACTTGGAAAAGGCCTTCGACAGGGTATCTCATGACATCTTATTTGCAGTTTTAGAACACGTTAAAGTTGGGTCGGTGGTATTTGAGGGAATAAAGATGGCATACAAAAACTGCTCGACCAATGTAATAATAAACAAAGAACTAACTGAAAGAATAAACGTTAATGCTTCAGTTCGTCAAGGATGCCCAATGTCACCGTTACTGTTCGCGCTTTACTTGGAACCACTATGCAGAAAGATAATTCAAAGTAGCAGAATCAAGGGGTTTGTTTTAGAAGCAACCGAGGTCAAAGTGCTCGCGTATGCAGATGATGTGGCCGTATTTTGTATTGACCAGTTAAGCGTAACAAACACCTTATCTTTGACAAAAGAGTTCTGCGAAGTAACCGGCAGCAGTGTGAACCTGGACAAATGTAATGGAATCTGGCATGGTGAGTGGCACGAGACGCCCCGCGTTTATGATAACGTATTGTGGTCATCAACGCCCACAAAGTATTTGGGGGTTCCTTTCGACAAATACCGCGAGAACACCATGTACTGGAGGGAAAAAGTAGAAGAAATGCGCGCACAGACAACTGCATGGGCAGGCCGTCACGCATCCATTTTTGCGAGAGCGACCATATGCAACATGTTTCTTTTTGCTAAATTATGGTACGTCATGCAGGCACTGTTCTGTACGAGAGCAAACATTCAGAGATTTCATCGGATGTTTGCAGTATTTGTATGGCAATCGTCTTTCGAACGAACAAAGCGCAGCAGCTTGTTTAGAAAGTTACAAGGTGGGGGCCTGGGACTGCCTAATCTGTTTGTAAAACAGTTAGTGTCAAGGTTTTTGTTTCTACGCGACCAGTGTGACCCATTTATACGAACATTCATTCAGGTTAGATTGTCCTCGGCAATGCCTAATTTTATTGTGTCAACAAGAGGTGTCCAACGATACGCTGTTAGTGGGTACTTACGCGAAGTTGTGTCATCTTTCCGGTTTTTGAACGCACGATTTACACTAGACTACTTGTCTCAGGTAACGCGCAAACGTCTGTATTGTGATGTTATTGAACTTTTATGCCCGGAACCTATGTACAGGGGGCTTTACCGCGGAGCTCATACTAACAACGTCCTTAAAAGAGTTAAGCGTATGCCAGTAACAGGGGGGGTAAAAACCTTTTTCTTTAAGTTACACACACAGACCCTGCCAGTTTTGACATGGATGCATGAAAAGGGAATGTATTTGCCATGGGGCTACGAATGTAGGCTTTGTAAAAAGCCAGAAAATGTACAGCATGTCTTTGTGGATTGCTGGGACGCGGTGTTTTTTTGGATGTTCTCCAACGAACCTTCCACAAAGATCTTCCACTAACACTAGATGGAATACGTTACCTTGACATAAAAGACGATGTCATACCATACGATGTTTTTTTCCTGCTCGGCCTTCACGCCATTTGGAGGAGCAGAATGGCAGTACGTAACAATGACGTGGACGCTATGCCTGTGGTAAATTATTTCATTGAAAATGTGTGTAAGCTTAGAGAAGTGCACGCAGCACAGGGGTGTGATGATGATGTAGCGAGAATCATGAACGATTTATGTGTGATGAAAGTGCACAAATGTTAACTGCCTGCTTAAAGTGTGGCAGGGCGTTATTACATCAACCTGTTGGTTGAGCATGTAACTTTTGTGTTATGCCAAGTCAGGCAATAAAGAAAAAAAAAAAAAAAAAAAAGTCCGTGGCTTGATCGGTAGAGCGTCGCGCTGCGGCCGCAAAGTCCGCGGATCGAAACCTGGCGCCGGATGCTGTTTCTTTATAGAGGAGCACTGCGGACGCCGACGCCGCCGCCGGCGGTGGATGGTTTGGGGTCGCTTATAAAGTGTATTCACACTTAATAATTTGTAAACAATTTTTGAAGATCGCCTTTCTCAGCCGATGAGCGCGACGCCGCAGCGAGCCGACCGCGGGTGACGCAACGGCGATCGCTGCTGACGCAACGGCGAAGGCGCCCCCTGATTCGCCCAATCGCCGGCAAGGTCAGCCGCCGGCGGCGTCACTGCCATTGGCTTCCGGCTGCTCTTCCTCCTTCCTGTGCGATCCCGAGGCAAAGGCGGCAAAGGCGGATCCGCAGTGATTGACGCGAGCCTAGGCGCAGGAATGTAGCTAGCTGCTTTGAAGGAGGCAGAGAGGGAGGAGGAGTCGATCGGCAAGTGGGGAGAGGTGCATTTAATTGCTTCTGGCGCAGCTAATACTGAATGTAGATCAATAATTCCAACGGCATTGCATCGCTATATTGGTGCTGCGTGACAATACAGACCTTATGTAACTTTTACAGAAGGCTTTTCTGGGTCCCTTTAAGGTCAACGGAAAAGTGAAGTGTACAGCAGTAGAGGTTAGTAAAAGAAGGTTAGAATGTTGGTGGGAAAAGAGTAGAGAACAATCTGGGAAGACGTGCGAACAAAGTCAGACTAGCACAAACATTTCCTAAAGGTATTTTCTTTTATTTATTTATTTATTTATTTTCGAAAGTTTTTTGGCGAGGAGATCGTACAGTGCGTCACGACTAAGGCCGCTGTGCAACGCCACACCGTTACAAAGGGGAAGGGGTGATGATCAACAATCATCATGTGCCACGTTTGTACCTACCTGGAAACGGAATAGCGAGTTCCTTCAACAGGCGACTGCGCGCCGTCAGGAACACTCGGGCACGTCATCCTTGAGTGCAGCCAGAACAACCCTGATTTGCCACCTCCCCCCCCCCCCCCCCTTTCCCCGAGCAGTGGAAGCGCTGCTGTCCAGCTCCCGCCTTTGCGATCGACTCCTGCATGCTTGTTGAGAGAGCGGTAGCATCCAGGACGGCGCATATGTCTCTCCTGTGAGAATTCGCTCCTCTCCCACTAGGCTGTGTTGAATAAAAAAACTCTCTCTACGGACACTTCTCCACGCAGCTTCCCCAGAATAGAGAGTTTTAGCATAGCGGATAGCGGAGGCTCACGCTACGGTGGCGGGTTACCGGACCCGACCGCGCATGCGCGCGCGGGAAGGGCGAGGAGGTTGCCCCTCAGTGGAGAGAATGCGCGGGCATGGCGAAGGCCGGCCCGAGGAACTAATCCCCCCACCGGAACGAATTTTCACCTTCCGAGTCGGGCCCCGCTAACCACCGCCGTAGCGTTAGCGGACGGTACCCGCTATGCTACGCAGTCCGTCTGTTCCGTCCATCCGTTGTCAGTAAAGCGCTAGACACATGTACGATTGGTACACGCGATTCGTATGCGACTGATCGTTACGACTGTCACCACGACTAGTCGTACGCGTGAATTTGAGACACATGACCCGATGCGCGCATGCGATGCGTCGTCGGCGTCGCTCCGCCCACCGTGTTTGCTCCATGGTCAACTACGACTATCGCTGAGCTGAATTTGTAGATTCCGCGCGTTTAATCGCAAAAAAAAAAAAAATGGATAAAGCAGGCAATCGTGAAGCGTTTCCTGCCTTCTGAAACAGTTCGCGCACACGCCGGCCGCGCCTGCCAGCTCGGACACTCAGCGGCTCGAACCGGCGCAGACCACGGTAGCAACCGCTTGTCGCTGCTCTTCTGAATCAATCTGATCGTTAAAACGAAGTTCCACATGCGAGAAAGTATGTGTTAGTGTGGTGAAACATTGTGCTAGGGATTGTTATCAGGGCTTATTTTAAAAGCGGCGATCAGATATCTGCCGCGATGCAAGCCTACGGGCCTACGCTGACCGGCCGCCGCGGCGCGCGGTGCGCCGACCGGTCGAGAGATGGCAATACCTGCGCGGAAGCATCGAAACAGGCTACGCAGATGTTCAACTACGACGATCGCTGAGCTGAATTTGTAGATTCCGCGCGTTTGTTCGCAAGAAATTGATAAAGCAGGCAATCGCGAAGCGTTTCCTGCCTTCGGAAACAGTCCGCGCACACGCCGGTCGCGCCTGCCAGCTCGGCACACTCAGCGGCTCGAACCGGCGCAGACCACGGTAGCAACCGCGCTTGTCGCTGCTCTTCTGAATCAATCTGATCGCTAAAAAGAAGTAGCTTATGCGAGAAAAGGGATGATAGTGAGGTGAAAAGTTGTGTTACGGATTGTCATTCGCAGTTATACAGATAGCGGCGATCAAATATCCGCCAGGATGCTAAGCCTCAACACCCGAGCCGACCAGAGCAACGCACGCCGGTTGCGGGGGGTTGGGGCTCAGCGGGCTCTCATTGGCTGTGGCCTCACGACGATTGCAACGATGGCACGACTGCATCTGGCTTGCCAGACGCACGTCGTGAGCCTCCTCCGACCAGCGATCGACGCCAAAACAGGTCCTAACGATCAATCGTAACGATCAGTCGCATGCGAATCGCGTGTACCAGTCGTACATGTGTCCAGCGACACATGTACGATTTGTACACGCGATTCGCATGCGACTGATCGTTACGACTGTCACCACGACTAGTCGTAAGCGTGAATTTGAGACACATGACCCGATGCGTGCATGCGACGCGCCGTCGGCGTCGCTCCGCCCACCGTTTTTGCTCCATGGTCAACCACGACTATCGCTGAGCTGAATTTGTAGATTCCGCGCGTTTAATCGCAAAAAATGGATAAAGCAGGCAATCGTGAAGCGTTTCCTGCCTTCGGAAACAGTTCGCGCACACGCCGGCCGCGCCTGCCAGCTCGGACACTCAGCGGCTCGAACCGGCGCAGACCACGGTAGCAACCGCTTGTCGCTGCTCTTCTGAATCAATCTGGTCGTTAAAATGAAGTTCCACATGCGAGAAAGTAGGTGTTAGTGTGGTGAAAAATTGTGCTTGGGATTGTTATCAGGGCTTATTTTAAAAGCGGCGATCAGATATCTGCCGCGATGCAAGCGTATACGCTGACCGGCCCCCGCGGCGCGCGGCGGGCGGTGCGCCGACCGGTCGAGAGATGGCAATACCTGCGCGGAAGCATCGAAACAGGCTACGCAGATGTTCAACTACGACGATCGCTGAGCTGAATTTGTAGATTCCGCGCGTTTGTTCGCAAGAAATTGATAAAGCAGGCAATCGCGAAGTGTTTTCTGCCTTCGGAAACAGTCCGCGCACACGCCGGTCGCGCCTGCCAGCTCGGCACACTCAGCGGCTCGAACCGGCGCAGACCACGGTAGCAACCGCGCTTGTCGCTGCTCTTCTGAATCAATCTGATCGCTAAAAAGAAGTAGCTTATGCGAGAAAAGGGATGATAGTGTGGTGAAAAGTTGTGTTACGGATTGTCATTCGCAGTTAGACAGATAGCGGCAATCAAATATCCGCCAGGATGCTAAGCCTAGAGTTTCCAACACCCGAGCCGACCAGAGCAACGCACGCCGGTTGCGGGGTGTTGGGGCTCAGCGGGCTCTCATTGGCTGTGGCCTCACGACGATTGCAACGATGGCACGACTGCATCTGGCTTGCCAGACGCACGTCGTGAGCCTCCTCCGACCAGCGATCGACGCCAAAACGGGTCCTAACGATCAATCGTAACGATCAGTCGCATGCGAATCGCGCGCACTAGTCGTACATGTGTCCAGCGCTTAAAGCGGGATTCACACGACGGAGAAACCCTCTCTTTTTGGCCCGCGGGACCCGCTCACGTGACCGGTTTTAGGCTCCGCCCCTCGGTGGGGATAGCCCGCGGTGGCTCCGCGAAAGAAACTGCCTCCGCATGTTTTCGCTCGACGGCGGTGGCCCTCGGCGGGGAATGGAACCTGTTCCTCGGCGCTAGTCACTCCGTCTGCTAGTCACTCCGCGTAGCTCCGCACGTGTGGATGCGCCGCCAGGCCGGATAATCCGGTCACGTGCTGTTGACGTCACATATCCATCCGCCTCCGTGAGAGGGTTTCTCCGTCGTGTGAATCCCGCTTAAAGGGGAACTGACACAAAAATTTTGCATCTTGTTTTTTTTTTTGTTGCGATAAGTAGCTAGTGACCTACTTCGAGCTAGTGACCTACTTCGATATTCGAGTGCCGCTCTCGTAAGCGGTGCAGATGACAATTTTTAATGCAACCCGCCATCGCATCATTAACTCCTTTCTCATGTAAGCCACCATGGTCGGGACTTGGGGACAATTTCGTGCAGCGGTAACAAGCTATCACTCGAGCTACCTGCGCCAGCCTGGGCCACTTCGCGGCCGTGGCCGCCGCCTGCACAGCGACCGTGCGGCTAGCTCAGTGGGCTTTTCGTGCCTCCGGCGCGTTTTCGCATCCAATGGTAATAAACAGTAATAGAAACAGAGTTCCTGGAATCGCTGTAGAACTTTGGTCGCGGCCAGCTACCCGGTTAGCTGACGAAATCACGGCGCCTCCGCCGCCAACGATCGGGTCGTTCGTTCTCGAGAGCAGAAGCTCCGCCCTCCGGCCCTCCGATTGGAGCGGCGAGCCGGGCGAGCCGGCGAAAAACGCCGGCAGTGCGCAAGCGGCAACCACAAACTCGTGACGTGTTTAGATGTTGTTTATTTACACCATATCCTCGGGATGTCGATTGCGCGTGGTCCTCTGCTGGCTGCTCGGTTGCGTTTCGCACACTTTAAAATTGATTTTAAATATGTTCTAGGCTGTATTCGCCGCTGATATTTTGCAGATGATTTATATGTGTTCCCACCAATCTATCTCCGAAGTTATCTCGCCTTCAAAATTTTGTGTCAGTGGCCCTTTAAGCGCCCGTGTTTGTCTTTTCTCGTCTTACGTGTCGTTTCTTTCCGCTGTTTTTTGCCTTCAGTATGAGCCGACTAGCCCGTCTTCACACTTTCGTACAGTTTGTCTCTAATAAGAGCTCTCGCGGGTTAGGCGTGCACTCATTCTGGTCACGCGCAGAATGAGTCCTAGCTTTACTAGCTGTCACGCGGGGGGCACTAGGCTATATTTTATAGCGGCTAGCGCACGCTACGCTAGGGGCGGGGGATAGCGGGATCAGACTGCGCATGCGCGCGCGAGCACGGCAAGGAGCAGCGTTACTAGTAACGTTGGCAAGGAGGGCCTCCCCTTACTGGAACGAGTGCGCGTGTTCGGTAGAAGGCTTTGGCTTGGCTCGCTCCCTCGGAACGAATGCGCACTGCCCAGTTGGGTCCTGGTAGCCGCTGTTCGTAGCGTATTGGGCGCTAGCCGCTATGCTAGAGCTGGTGACGCTCTCAGCTCCTCTCCTAAAGTCCTGGGTCCAATTCCCATTCGAACTCAAGTGTCTCTACAGCGGTGGCCATTTACTGTACCGGATGACAACTACGACAACGCCTGTTTTTCGCACAATGGGACCCTTGAGGTTGTCGCCTTAATAACAATATAATCGTAATAATAAATTTATTCATGTTCAGGGGGGTCAGACATGCAAGGCCGCCATATGTCCAACTGCTGCGGCTTGGTGCCCAACCAGGGAGCCATGATCCAGACTCCAGTAATCTTCGTTGATCGCTCACTCATTCAGTTATAAAGATTTACAAGCCCTGGTGAGACATGCACCCACAATGATGAGCTTTTATACCCTTCTGGCAAGCAGAACAACGTGAATACCTCGCCGCAGCGTAAGACGTGCATTTGAGGCGGTTTGAAAATCGCGCTACGCCTTCCTGACAAGCCAGTTTTGTTTGCTGGATAAATCATGTAAACACTGTTACTATTGTAAATAGCGCCACAAATCATTTTTTAACTAGAATTACGAGATTTATGTAACTAAATGAGGTTATTTAGAATCTAAGCGCAGTCTTTTCTAAGCGGAAGTTCACGCGGAAGTGAGTCGCATTTCAGTTTGGCAAAGGCTGCTGCACCCCGGGGATCCTTTCCCCCGGGGTGCTCCAGCCTCGCCCGATCGGGGCTGGCTGGAGCGCCCCACGGAAGTGACGTCACCTGTTTTTTGTTATTATTTCTTGGATTTGGTCGTCGTTGTTGATCGCCGAAACTAGTACGAAGTACCATGCCGGCCGTGCAAAGCGGCCGTGCCGGCACTCATGTTTAGGTCGGCTGTGCTTTTCATTGTTTACGATGAAAAGCACGCGCTTTTTGTACGCGCCGTAAGCGCAGGCTGATAACTCTCCTCCTTGGTACATCGGCTGTCGTTCGGTACGTGTTGTATTATCTACGGCGCACCTGCGGCACTGCAAAACCACTCCGAGTGGAGGATTCGGAGGATTGTGTTGCACGTTTAAATTCGCCGGCTTTTGTAACCGCACTTCTTTCTTTTTATTTTGGAAGGTGTGTGCGCGCCCAATATCACGCCATCAGGTTTGATCTGCTGTGGCTCAATAGGGAAGAATGGGTCTGTGTCCTCAAACGTGGGCACTGGCTGAAGACTCTGTCGGCAAAGGTCTAAATAGTGTTGCACGAAGGCTGCTTGCGCTCCCATTTAGACCATAGAATCTGTGGCTTTTGTGGGGAGAAGAATAGGCCGAATGAATACCTTCGAAGGCCCTCATTTGACAAGAGTTATCTTGGGTCTAGATTACTGGTGCCCAGTGCACTTGATCTTCGACTCTGGTGCACTGTAGTACGCGCCGCTGAACACAGCAGCCTAAAATGTTTTGAAACCTCACCATACTTTCTGTGCATAAAAAGACCAGCAGGTGCCTTACTTTGGGGAGTGAAATCAGCACAGCTGGGACAAAAGAGGCCTGAATTATATTAGACAAAAAGATGTTTAGAGTAAACGCGTGTTAATATGCCTCTTTTCGTCGTGCCTACAACTCTGTATATTTGGTCATGTTGTACCAACTTTTCCGAGCTTCCAAAGTTACAAGGTACACTGCAGTAAGTACTGATCACAATTAAAGTGTCAAAAAATTTGGCTTCTGGCACAAGCACAACTTTGCCACCCTTGTTAGTGATGGCCTGGAAAGAATCACGCCGAAGCAGGAAGCACCGACTAATCCAGGAGATACACTGTACTTCATTTGCACCAACTTCACACACTGTTGTAAAAATTGTGCTGGTAACTAATAAACAGCGAGAGCACAGAGCTGTACCACACGCTGGTAAGGGCAGCAAATGTAGCGCCAATATAGTCTCCCACATAAACTGTGCCCACAGCTCCTGTCAACACCAAATTGATAAAAGCGTTGTTGCACATAATTTGTATACACAAACGTCTGGTCATAGCAGCAGCTGTCCAACAGCCTACCACTGCAAGTGATGAAGAACCGGCCAACCATGTGACGTTTGTTGTCCAAAAAGAAAGAATCATACAGGCCTTCGTTTTCTGACAAGCAGACTGAATGCTCATCATGCTGAAGTTCCCCAGCAGTCAGAGCTGTGTGTGCGCATCCGTTTACGCGTATACGTGCTGCCACGTGCACCTGCAGCTGGCAGCACGTGGCAGCAAGGTTCCATTCTGCCAAGGTGCCGGTTTAGCGCCGTAGTGAGAGGATTTGGCTGCTGCTCTGGCGAAATGAGTTCAAGTACACCAGTCCATACAGCGGTGGCCCCGCCGACGCCACGTATATGTACGGTCAGTTTTCGCGTTTGATGTTACGCCTTCGTCTTTAAAACTGGCGAAACTTGCACTAAGTGACGCAAGGCGAGCTGGAGGATTTCTTTTTAGATCCTCCTGAAGCACTGAATGACACACCACCACGTATTGCGAAATTTGTTTATTTACGTGTGGCAGTAGTAGTCATCGTCATATAAGGTCCCTAAAATTATCGTCATATCCATCTTCCGCATGCATGACTGGCTGACCCGGATTGCTTTGTCCGCAGGCTTTCCCATTCCTCCTAAAGTGAAATGCGTCGGCACGCGGTAGAACCGGCTTCGCGAGCTGGGCGTCTGCGAGGTGTCTTGTGCTCATCCTTGTGGCGCAGACGTACGTGACTGTTTTCCTGGTATTTTTCCGAGCACCACGGGCAAACCAGGTTGATGCAGCACGCTCATCGCAAAACGCGTGCACACGTGCGAGGTAAACGGCGGGAGTAACTATGACACGATGTTTTCTGATGACGCCGCACACATTACGGCCAGCAACGTATGGCGGCTGGTCGCAATTACTATTAATTTTATAACGGGCACAATAGCAGTATTGTCGTAAAAAAAACTGCAGCTAAATTATAAATCCTAATTGTTGTATGCTAGTGACATGTTGCAAGAAAATCGGAAATGTAATAGTTATATCCCTTCGCTCACCAGCTGTACAAGTTGTACCTGCCCCATGAACCTTCAAATGCTGATTAGTCTCATGGCCAACACATGAGCCATACATGCTCAACTGTTCCCAAAAGGACTAAGCAAACACAACCTCCAAGAAAACACAACCGGCATTGGGAAGAAACATTTAAAATTGGCTCACTTTATTTGACCAACAACAAGTACATTTTGCTTTTATAGCCCACAAAAGACCATCGCCAGCACTGCATTATGGCTGAAGAACTTTTCTGCACTTGGCTTTGGCAACAAGCAGAATGCACCATTATGAACTGGAAACACATATGACAAGCCACAGCTTTTACCAGCCCATTGGTTGCACTGGGTGTCAAGAGATAAAAAGGAAGAAACAGCAAAAATGCTTTAATGTATTTAATGTATGCACAGTGATCAAACATTAATTCAGAGTGTAGAAAAAAATCCCTTCCAGCATGTTCGGCTGATCAACCCATTTGTGACAGCCTTATTGAAGTGAAGGCAAGAACGAGTCCATGGCAGGATTTCGATGTGGGCTTTAAGAACTGTAGGCTGTCTGCAGTCATAATTACTATTGTGCGCCAAACACCCTAGTACACTGAGTGCAGTCAACTTCAGCAATGAAAGTAGTCATAAGAAATTTTTATCGTATGGTGACCGTTGCGAATCCCAGTAAACCGTTAAAAGCACCTGGCATGCTGGCAAGAGAGAGGTAGAGATAGTAAAAGATTTTGGAAAGGAGAAGAGGCCAGCCTGAGAAACTGAACTTGGGCCTGCTACTTAAATCCCACTGGGGCAAGGATGGTACTGAATACTGAGGTTATGAGAAATGACAGTGAAATCAACCAATGAACTTTGTACACTTAAAGCAAGTATGGGGCGCAGAAACAGACTAATCACTGCATAATTCGCATAACTTATTTACCGACCATAAAAAAAAGTTCAGCAGTTTGTGAAATTTCACCACATAGACCCAAGTGTCCTGACAGGGCAAGCAGCGATTTGACAGCTCGATCTTGCTTCTTCGTGTCAGCCCACGTGCCAAAAATCTTTCGTTCAGACAGAGGGTAAGCATTCAAGCGTAGTAAGGCTGCTTCAAGGTCTTTTCACCCACTAGTATACCTTGGTCAAAAACTATGCAAATGATCAATTGTCTCTGTACAGCCTTACACAGAAGGCAGTCTGGGCTGTCCTCGCGTCCGATTGTGTGCAGATACTTTCACGTCAATGCTACTTTAAGCCGCAGCCCGTGTAACAAGGTTTCATTGACTTCTGTGAAGTTGAGGGGCATGAGCGAGCCAGAACCTTTGCTCGGGATCAGTCCTGGGGAGCTATTCCTGTCAATTTTGTGGGTCAGACCAATGCAAGGCAGCAGCTTGTGCACGGGCTCTGTAGAGCATTTCATTGCTATCTTGTCTTATGATGTGTGTAGCCAAAACAGTGTATATCCTTTAGCCGGCACAAGGCAGCATTTCCTTCACAGAAAATTAGTTCTATAATTGTAGTTACACTAGCTAGTTTCTAATAATTTTTTCAAACAAAGAGCACGACTACAAAGTGTAACAAAGGGAAGGGACAGCAACGACTTCCAGCTAGTGCCTTGTTTGAAACGTATGACCCATATAAATACCATGCGCTTTATAACATCAACATAGCAAAAACAGCACGACGCCATGCTGCAACTTTTCTGCTACGACCCCCATGAGCATTGCCAGCTTTCATGTCCGCAACCTCGTTAAACTCAGTTTCCCCTTGAGAACACGATTTTAGCGCTAAAAACGACAGACACACTTTACTGGTGCTTGCATCTGTCAAACACCAGCAAACATCAGTTAATTTGAAATGATACGGGGTAAACTTGGAAGCTGGCACAACTAGGTGGGATGGGAGTGGCAACAAAAATCTGTGCACAATAGAGCCCTGTTGTGGCATTTTTCAGCACGGCGACAGTTGTCACACTGCCCTTGTTAACCTATATTCGAATCTCCTGACACTATGAAGAGAATTGTTGCATTGGTGGCACACTGGAATTACCACTGTGTTGAACCATGGAGCCTGCCAGTTGCCATTCGAGTATGCGAGTCTGCCGATAGAAATTTTTTCTGGCGACTGTTGCACTGCCCTGCAGTGCTTCATGAATTATTTCCTGCTGGCACAGCCATTCCATTCCACGCAGACAATCAAAATGCGCACAGGCCGCATGCAACAGGCATGTGTTTGTGTTGTGTGGGAAGCAGGTTTGCCAACGGGTACCAGTCGGCTGCGCAGTAGCACCCAACGGAGGCAAAAGCAATGCTTTCTCATGTTTCTCTGATGGTGCTTTTCAATGGCTTCAACTTTGCATTGCATTAAACAACGAGACAGAGAAATATTTTATGGATTTGCGAGCAGAAGGATGTTGGGGCTTCCACCCCATGAGAGCCGTTCTTAGTCCAAGTGCACTGAAACCCACAAGCGCCGTCAAAGTCGCCCACACCGGACTTTCACTACCCCCTTCACCATCATTACAGTTACATCTGGATTTTTTGAATTATTAGTAACGATTAATTATTAACCGTGACTCTACATGGCTAGTCAGTGAGTGGAAGTGGTTTGGTTTGTTGGGTCAAAATCAGAACAGACTGCTTTCACTATATGTTGTGAAGTGGGCGTGACAGTGGGCTCGTCAGTGAGCAGAAGTGGTTTTGCCAGTTGGGTAAAAATCAAGCATGACTGCGTTGAGGGGCAGACGAAGAGTGTGGAGCACGTCAGACATACTTTTAGCCTGTGCGATCAGTGTACGTGCTTTGTGCCATTGAGAAATTTAGCAGGTATATCCCATGTATTGTTCTTTACAAGTTTGTCCGACATAAGCGTTAAATCATTCATTCTTTTTAAAAGCAACACGAAGCCAGAAGGTGAGAAAGAAAAAGGTATGCTAGTAATACTAAAGGAAATTCAGGTTATTAGCAATGGTTCAGAACGACATGCAAACAATCTTTGCTAGCATGCACAGTAGCTGACGAAATACTGCAGGGTAACAGTAGCACATGCACACGTGATTACAAAGAGGGTTATGGCATGTACAGGTAAGTGTGTAAGGTTGATTTAGTGCTAATATGCTGCGTGCACACGTAAATAAAAATACCCTGCAAAAAAGATGAACAAGGCAACTGAGGTTAGAGCAAATAGAAACAACAACTACGCAGAGTCACCTAGACGGTATGCTTAGAATATAGATATAACAGTTCAACACAGCACGTAGCATCTGTTATTGCTGAAGCCACTGACGCATCACCTAGCCTGTCATAAATGGGCACGATCACGTACGTTTGGCGACATCGTAAATTTTGGAGCACACGAACACAACACACACGGAAAATGCCACAGTAACTCACGACAGATATCCGGCGCATTTTTTGGCCACGCTTGTAACGACAGGGATCACGGCAAGTTGAAGCGAACGAACGAAAACTCGCTGTCACTGCGACGCACCATTGCTAGCTGATGGGGCTCTAGATTATTCACGTATACACTCCTGCAGCGACACGAATCTGGACACTTGCAAGTCGAGTACGGAGCAGTATCAAAGTATTTGCCTCGCGTTGTGATACCGACACAACACCGTGTATAACAATGGCTGTGATGATAGCATCGATGACTGCGGCGCCAGCAGCTTCACACAAACAAACCTCTGGAAAACTATGACGTACCACACACATCGGTCACGTTTTGAAGGCAACACGGTGCTTCGTACTTTACTGCACATTTTGGGGCAACATTTCGTTCTGATACGTACGTATTTGATATAAAAACATTACGCTCTGCGCAAGCGCTGACCAGCACTTCGCGTTGCTGCCACGAATAGTCATCGGACTTTGAAGACTGTGAATTACTGCAGAAGATACAAGCGCGGTGACACAGGCTTGGAGCTGAACACCTCATATGAAACGAAAACACAGCGCAGCACCGCACCACTCGTGAGCGACTCCACACAACGCCGACGCTTGTAACATTCTTGCTTGCCTCGGCACCGCGCGAAGCCGGCCTCTTCTCCATGCCGCTCGTCCGTAGGTCATCCGTAAAACCCGTGGTAAATCTATAAAAAGTGCTTTGTTTACACAACTTCTTCTACGCGAGTGTCAAAAACAATAACAAACTCGAGTTTCGCAGAGAAAAATATAGGCAGCGTCTGGAACCCCGCGCGGGGCACGAGATCTAGCCCCCTCGCAACGGCTCCTGCCCCGCGTGACGTCGTAGATACGTCATAGTGACGTCATATTAACAGCAATTGTTATTATATTGCGTAGTAGAATACCAAAAGCACATTTTTTTACATTTTAATAAAAAATTAGGAAGCCACTCATCTGCTAGAAGTTTTATAAAAGAATTTTTTTGTTCGTTCTTGCGGAAGCCGCCGATGCGGCCGCTGCTGGCGGTATGGCGTATCCGAAAGTGCCGAAAGCCCTCCTGAATGCCTGAATTTCTTGGATCGACAACGTAGATGAAGCAACAATAACAATAACAATACTTTATTTCAACCCAGGAGGGCTGGGGTGTGCTGGAAAGGCCCATACCGAAAGGCCCAGCACAGAGTTGATAGAGTTAGAAGCACTATCAGAATGTGCGAGAACGTATGCGGGGACCAAGCCAGCCTTTCCACACGGTAGCGAAATCCGCTCTCGAGGAATGCTGACCTGTGACCGCCTGCTGTATGCCGATGGTACCTGCGTTAGATCTGCGACATCGCGCAGCCGAGTGGCCCCGTTCGAACAACCCACGTCCCACGCAAGAAAAGACACCGTCCGAGCGTGATTATGTGAGCCTGCTGCGGCATGTCCGCGCGGCGGCATCTGCTATCAACAGTTTGCACCACGGCAAGTTCAGAATGCTTAAATGGGTGGCCTAAAATCGCGGTGTGTTTTCAAAATGACAGCAGCGTGGGACGTAGGCTAGACGCGGCCACTGATATTTCACTGGTCGCATGTGCGCATTACAAGTGCAAACCACGGATAGCTAGAAAAGGTAATCATTGGTGTTCCCACACATATACCGCGTACAACCCAGCACAGTAGTTTCCCCTTTAAGGAGATTAGCAAAAAAGACCCGAAAATCGGCAGTTTTGTCGCGTTTTTTGTATATATTTTCGAGTGGATTGAATTGTGGCTTAAAATTGTTTACCCGAAATACGTTTTGTGCGCGGAAATGTCTGGTGATCATGAGCTTGCATCATAAATGCATGGTATTCAGCGCTTGAAAAGATTTTTCAGAAGAAATTATTGCAGCTGTAGTGGTGAGCCATTTCACTACAGTAAAATGTGGCAGAAATACATCTTAGATACAAAGGATGTGAAAGAGTGAGAACATTGGCAGTCTCGTATCCCGTGGCCCAGATTGTGGCTGGGTAGTTTCCATCATGCATTCAGCTCCTCACATTGGCACACACATGATGCTACGACAAATTAGGAACTGGGTCCTCCAAAAGGTACACTAGCCAGGCGCTTCATGCCATAGCTGCTGCATTGGCGTAACCTTCACGTCTCTGTGTATGTGGCTATGTTGGCCAGATTTTACCGATTCCCCTCATGCAAAGGGACTTAATTCAGGACACCCAGCCGATGGGGTCAGAGAAGAAGCTGTACAGACGGTAACAGGAAGGGTATACACTTGGCCGACCATCATGTCTCCAGCATATGAAAACCCATGGGTTCTACGCAGGCTCAATAGTCAACGTCAAAGAGAATCTGAAAACGTGCCTGGAACGTGAAAGCCTCAGCGGATGGTTTGTGTCCATGGGTATGAGCAGCAAGCACGCTGCAAATGTAATTTATAGGCAAAGGTCAAGGCTGTAATGGTGCGAGTTTAACCAAAAGAAACGGTGAAAAACAACCCAATTTCAAACTGCATTGATGTAATATGGGCACGAGTGACGTCATATGGACGTGCACTGCAAATGCAGTTATCTGTGTGTTAAATGTACGTTAGCACTCAAGTGATACGATCAAACGGAATGGAGGCCCCACTGAAATTGCGCAGTTATGCTTTTTTTGCGGTGGGTTAGGTTGGTGGCTGTCAATTGCACAAACAAGATTCTGTGATGTCATAGAGAAATAGCTGGAAAGTGTGTATGGAACTTCCACTGCTCTACACATTTTCTGTACTATCTTATTTGTTTGAAGTTTACAATAAAATTGATGTCATTTGTTTTTTGGGCAAAGAAGTCTTTTTAATGAACGAACCTTGTATTTTTTCTTCGTAGCCTCTGTAACAGCCTGCCTACTGTGCCCCTAAACAGTGGTCGCTAAACAAATGCCCACTTGCCAGCCAGCTTCAGGGGCTTGTAACGATTTACTAGGATTTTTCATGGCCAACATAAATTCCAAGGAATCCACGGTGGTACACTCCAGGGCAGTGCAAGTCTCAAAAGAAGTTTGACAGCAGGACTGGACAGTAACACAACCAACAGGCTTCATAGGTGGAAACCAGAAGCCCACTCACACAATGCCATGCAATAAGCCAATGCAGTGAGTCTCTTGATTTTTATGCGAGGCATTCAACGTGTGGGTCGACTAGTGAGGTTAGCTGGCCAGTTTGGGCACAAAATACTCACTTTTGTGATTTCAGACAGCTCTCAAAGGCCTATCTAGATGTCTTTGTTTTTTTCGCAAAAAAAAAGTGCAAGCTCACAGTTGGGGATCTTGAAAACATTGTTTAGCCTCTCCAGCAATTGTGCGAGCCTGAGGTAATCCTGCTTACAGGTGGTCCTCATGTTTGCTAGCTCCCACAGCAAGCACATGAATGCAGTGACTGAGAAAGATGGTGGCCAAAGGGAGAAAAGGGGGTGGTTCCTGAACAAACAGCCCTTGATCATCAAAACAGCAGAAAAGAGCGCTGATGACTCCGAGTCCTCGGCTGGGGTGTCGAAATACCTTCTGGCCTACGTGTACAGTGCATTCACAAACTTTTCTTTAAAAAATCTTGAGATTACACACACTCCCTCCATAGAAGGGGTTTGTTTCTGGCAAGGTGGTTGAGTTGAAATTTGTGATTAGTAACAACTCGCCATTCGTCCCTTTCATTTAGCATGCTTCCGAGCTTCACTTCAAAAACCCTACTTTTTCTAATTTACATATAAATGGATTGATTATGAAATATTCTCTTATTTACCTCTGCTCAAATAAAACTGTTATACCTTAAATCCTGCTGTGTTCATGCAGGTGTAACATTCTTCAATGGTGTTGTGTGGGGTGCATTAAGCTCAGTACAATAAACTTAAAACCAGGGCAAGTGAAGTTTCCCCTATTGTTTCAGTGTGTCAAAAATATTTATAAATTTTTGTAAGCATTCTAACTGTCTACCAATACTTTGGGGGTAACTCAACTAAGCTCAACCTTTTTCCCCATGCCTTTATTATTGTTGTGCTCTACCAACACATTCCCAGCTGGAACATGCCTGCTGAATTTAGGGCCCAAACCATTCTTTTGCTATTTGACACGATTGCAGCTGTATGAAACATTGCTTTTGTTTAGTTTTAGCCTATGATTTCCAACAGGCCACTTAACTACTGCCAAAACCATTAATTGCTATTTATAACAAACAGTATTCTAACATTTTACATAAAACATTTGGTTGTTACCTCACTTGACGTTTTTGTTACACAGCCAGCCTGTCATATTTATCTAGGTATGAAGGACATGTACACAACAAATGCCTTACTGCAATACATTCACAAGCCCGTCTTACAGCAAATCAGCAGTGACAGAAGCAACACGTTTTGGCTTTCCAGCAGAGCTTTGGTGTCAACAAAAAAGGAATCTTTCTTGGCTTCTCTGCAGAGCTTTGCACTCAAGCAAAAAGAGCACTTGGTTGTTTGGCTTTCCTGCAGGACTGTAGTGTAGTGCTAGAAGGCATCACTTGCTTATTTGGCATTTTTTCTGTGTATTGTGCCAAGAAACCCTTGTGTTTTGTTAGGAAAAGGAACTTCACACCACAGACAGTGCAGAGAAAGTAGAGCTACTCGCTGACTTTTTTCACAGCCACGGAAGTTTGGTAGAATCACTTGTCATTGACAAACACCATGTTTGCTTTCTGTCTGAAGGTGTGAATCTTGGAGAGTTGATTTATATTTTGGGGAAAAATACAGCGACAGTAACAGTACTGAAGTACAAGGAAAGGTAGGTGCTGTGATGAACAGTGTCCATGTGTTCGCAGCTTTTTTGTCCAGTTTCTTTCCCGTGTTTTTTCATGAAGACTTGCTACAGTGCCTGATCAAGCCTGTTTTTGTGTAGCAAAAATGTCAACAGCGAAGCACGGATCAATGCTCACATGCTGCCCATTGACACCAAAGCAGAAGTACGTTCATTAGAGTCATTTTATTGTTGAAGCCTTCCACGATACATACAGCTTTCAGCTGTACTGCAATATTCACAAACTAGGTGTCCTTGGTTCCAGTTCCTGCACAAGGTATTAAGTACTATCAGGAGAGGGCAATGTCAAGCTGTACAAGAACAATTCCCTTGTAGATGTGCTCCATAAACTGTTTTTCAGGCTTGTTAGCTTAAAAAATAGTTTCAGTGCCCTTTTTTTTTTCAAGCTAATTACCACCACCAGAGATTGTGCTTTCTAGCAGTTGAGCTCTGCTGGGTATGCATCGTTGCAAACAAAATATGGGACACTGTATTATGGCCCTTACGACTAAGCATAGTCACTTAATCAATTAGCCGCAACAGTTTTTTACACAGCACAGAGTTAAAAAGCAAAAGAACATGAAATATCTCCTTGCAATTAGAAACTTTTACTGTTCACCCCCCTCACAGAGCAGACAATTACCAGCTGTGAACACAAGTATTAACCTCAAGTTGAATTCCACAGGGTGCTCTGGATGGGTACATTGATGTCACAGTCAATCAGAATTCGTGAATCCACTGTAAGCCTTCGAGAGAAGCTCTCACCATTACTGGCCATCCAACTGAGTGGGCATGAAAGTATTGTTGTTGGTTGTGTTGACTTCCAAGCCAAACACGAGTAAACGAAAAACTAGCGTACCAAAATACATAATCAGAACAGATGCAGGATTAAGTTTTGTTGACTAACCGGGTTGAAGCCAGAAGGCAGTGGGGCAAAGGTTAGGGAAATAAAATCCATGCGGTAATTGTGAAGGAAGTTATGAGACGCTGCCAGACGATTAGCTGGTGAGGAGGGAGGGCTATCCTATCTATCCCTTGCTACCTATTTACTATAATTGAGCAGATAACAACCTTTTATTAAACTTGCTAGCTGGCAGTTCCACGAACCCTATGTAGAAAATTTCAAGGTAGACAAAACGTTATTTCCTGTGCATTCAATAATGGCTGCCTAGAGATTGCTTAACATTCGCAGCTCATTTGAGGTCTTGCCTATCATGAAAGGAGAATAGTATTATTCGAAGCAACAAATTCGAAAAACAGATGAACAACAAGAGTCACTTGTTTACCTTGAGCACACCAAACTTGAAAGCACTACTTAACACAAGTGTCAAGCTTGGCACAAACGGCGATCTTATCAAGGCTTGACTTCTCCCGAACTTGCACATTTGGAGCTTGCGCCTCCTTGCACAGGAAGCCAGCCAGTGAGCGGCTGGTTTCAGCGATAGCTGAGCACCATGCTGCCCATGGACGGGAGGCTCCTGGGCTCTCCCATTCACCAGGCCACCCACGAAAGTGGAGCTGCGCTCCCTGCATGCAGCGTGCATGGATCGTTTCCGCGGGGTAGTAAGGTTTCTTGCAGTGCCCCGCGAGAAAAATTGCAGAACAGGCTACATGCGACGACGGATTGCGTTCGACGATGCCCTGCGCTACCTGACGATACTTGATTCGTGCACACACTGACGCCGCTGGCACTGCGTCGCTCGCGTTATCACGTCATCAAATTCGGCTACCTCGTTAGCCACGGCGCAAAGCGCTGGAAAACTGATCCGCACGTTTTACGCCAGAATCAAAATACAAGGCTTGGAATGCAAGTAGCGATCGGAACAAGTAGACAACGAATGCAGGAGCATAAAGCCGATGGCACGCGAACTGCAAGACAATATGACGCTAGCAACATATTTAACGGCAACAAAAGGAGCACGGAAAAAAGCGGGGCGAAGCAGCTTGCCAAATTAGGATGCGTTAGGCTTACCAAGACTAGCAGCAGCAAGTTCACGAAAAATGCTCAATAAATAATTGCAAACAATTGTTCCAACAAGAAAAAAGCGCCGTGAGGCAGCCGCTGTGCAAGGCGATAAGGACGTAACGTCAGTAACGTTGCGCAGGCTTGCGGTTAGAGCCAAGGCCAGAATCCCACATGGAGCAACACACGCCGTCAATGCCTTCAAATGTGCAAAAAAAAAATTGTGACGTCACAGGAAGTCACGTGACTAGTTTAGTTTGACGTCACTTCTGCGGGGCAGGAGCCACCGCGAGGGGGCTAGATCTCGTACCCTGCGCGGGGCACGAGACTTACCCAAAAATATAATGCAAACATCTACAAAGCATGTCTATGACGTCACGGTAACTAGGTGACGTCATATTAAAAGACAATAAACTCAGGCTAAAAATAAATCTTGATACTGTAATATTAGTGTGTCACTGCCAAAAATATATGCAATACTATTAAAATAATTCCAATGTAATGCAATTACGCAATTTTTTTGTTGACGTACGTCACTTCCGTGGGGCGCAGCAGCCAGTTCGGGGGGAATCGGCTCGGAAGCCCCGGGTTGCAGCAGACGCAGCCTTTCAGTTTCGGGCTCCGGGGTTTCTGGCATTTCAGGCGTGTGAGGTAGCAGCTTCGACGTAATATCATGGCTTGTTTCTGTTTCTATTACCCACAGCCCAGCTTGTAGTGTTCCACCTGGGTTGTGATTTGCCCCGAGAAACAAGGGAATGGCATCTCCGCTGTACAATCCGGTAGGTGCTTTGAGAGCCGGCATCTTGATTGCCTATATATGGGGTTCCGCCTACGGTTGGGTGGGCATGAACTCCCTTCGTGTTCTCAACTCAAGTAGCCCTTTGCCGGCGATGAATCGTGTTTTCAGCTCTTCAGAAGGACTCTTCCTGAGTCTAGATCGTGTTTCTGCTCAGTGACTTACGATGCATCTGTTGTAATAGTTGCAGAGCGCATCTGCACTTAGCTTGTGACGGCGCGCGATTGCAGGTGTCGGTGTAAGTCCATTGACCGTGGTAGTGTCTCATCGAGATAAGAGTGACTCTGTTGGTTTCGCGGTTTAGAACCGTGTCACTCGCAACACTAGCGACGTATTGTGAGGTGCTGCATCGCGTGACTTTAAAGAGCCCTGAACGTGAATACTAGCTTTGACAGTCCGAGAACACAATTGTGATCTGTAGAGGGCGGCTACGTTGGGTAAAAGTTGACTGCGACGCCCGTGTTGTCTTTTTCAGCCGCTTCCCTACGTCGGACCCATACCGGGTGGTGTTCTTGCGGTCGGGACGCTTATCCGTATCCAGGGCACACCTCACCACTCGGCGAGATGGTACGATTGCTAGATGCCCAGCCGAAAAAAACCATTGGCCGACCAATTGGTCCAATTGGCCACCCAATGGGTCCAAATGGAATCCCAATGGGGCCAAATGGAAACCCAATGGGACTAATTGGACCTATTGGAGCGATCCGAATTGGGCCCATTGGCTCGATTAGGATGGCCAGTTGGCCCAATTGGACCCATTGGCTCAAACCATAAAGTTAATACTACTTACTGCTCCAACATGATGTACCGATTGGGGAGCCATTTTGGATAGTATTTGGATAGTATTCAATTACGACAACCATTTGCTGAAATTTAATTCTCTCTCTCACCCTTAATTTGAAACCTTCAGAAATGTTCAAAACTTCAACCTTTACAAATGTATATTTATGAGGCAATTAATTTTGATATTACAATCAGCGATTCAAGATAAAGTTCTCAAAAAAACAACAAGCAAACACTAAAGAAAACTTTCCGACACGAGTAGCAAAATTGTTTTGAAATAAAACCCATGATCCAATCCAATCGAATCCAATCGATAGACGTACAGTGGATAAGTGGTATTCAACGTGGTGCTGGCGGTGTATACGTAGTGTAGGCGTGTTGGTCGGTTGCACACGCAGTCTTCTCTGACTGTGCATTGCATTGGAAATGTAAAGTGGTCTGCAAGAGTGTGAGAAGTGGCGACGATGATGTCGCACACCCAAAGCAGTGTGTTTCAAGATGCATCTTTACGCTGAACGCCGCTAAGCCTCGCACCGAAGGAAGAGTGCCTCTGTTTATGTGAGTAACATAGCTGGTTCAGTTTTCCTTGCCATTTTCACTCCTCATAGCGTGAGCGGTATTATTAAGAATTAATTTGTCTGCCTAAATGTATTTCAGGGCTGTTCATGTTACGATTGACGGGTTCACGACATCGCCGCGCAACGCAGTTCGCCATGCATGGGACGTTGTTGAAGAGGTGAGCTCACGTTTTTCGACATTTCAGTGCCTTGTTGTTTTAATGCGCGAAACTGCGGTTTATTATAAACTTAACCCATTGTTCGCTTTTGCCACTCACTTTGTGAAGGTCCAGCCAGCCTGCGGCGAGCGGAGCACGGCATGGACAATGGCCTGTGGAAAATTGCTTAAAGGACGAACTAGTCTGCATGCTGTGTATACAAACAGAGAAATAAAGATATTCATCCATTCCAAGAGTTCTATTTGTGATACAGGTAACCAACGCACTGCAGCGGCAGCTCAGATGGAGTGGCTGCAGCAATGGGATAGAACCAACTAAAAGTGCAACAAGTTGGCGGCCAATTGGTCGGCCAATAGGTCACCCAATTGGGCGGCCAATAGGTCATCCAATTGGCCGGCCAATAGGTCGCCCAATTGGCCGGCCAATGGGAACGCCAATGGGTGCCTAATACATTATTGGCCGACCAATTGGCTGACCAATTGGACGACCCATTGGAATTCCAAATGGTCGGCCAATGGTTTTTTTCGGCTGGGTGTGTGCTTGCTTGTGCCTCGTCTTCGAGCCAGACACAGCTCTGTCAGGTACCCATGACTGCCAGTATTGAGAAATGTTCTTGCCGCCAATTATTTTTTCCTATAGACGGGGTTCCAGTCAGTTAAGACATGCTGATGCTTCATAAAATCCATGTGTTTCAAATCCCCATCTTCTTAATTTTGTTTTTTTGAATCCATATGCTACACATGCTATGCCTCTGCTTCACATTATTCTTTGTACTGCCATATGTTTATGAAAGGTCACTGCTTATGACAGGTGGATATAGTATTTGTGACCAGGCTCCTATTAAGGATCCTGAAGTCTCTCAGTATAAACTTGCTGCCGAACAGCCCACCGGAGAGGGTGTTTGAGCTTGGTGTAGGGTTTGCTGGGCTGTAGGGAACATACTTACTCCATTTTCTGGTCCACGACTTGCACCATTCTGTAATTTTTACTCTCGTAAAAATGTCTTACCAAAATGAGGCGGCTAATGTTCACCCTTGTGTAACCTGAACAATTTTGTTGTGGGGGGCAGAAAAGTACACTGACTGTTCAACATACATGCAGTCTATTTTCAGCGACAAAGATGCGTGAGTGAAGATTTTGGTTCTGTCACTATTAGTGAAAGCCAGTTTTATTGCTTTTGCTTGTGGTCTACTGTGGCAGTCTTTCGGGTTGCTGACATATTCCTTGTTAAGAATTTAATGGAGAATCCAAACAACCTGCTGCACATGTGAGCAAAGTAAGAATTTCTCGTTAAATTACTTTCATACGTTTAAAAGGGTTTGTTAATTGACACGATTATGAGTGAAATCACCAAGGTGGAGTAAGTTTCTGCGAAGAAAAATTTGACATCCGCTTGAAATACTGCCGTATGGCTACAAAGGAAAGCTATACAGCTTTCTCAGAAACTTCACAGTTGAAGAAGAATTCATCCTGGTCCAAGACAAATTTCCCAGGATGAATTTTTTTTCTACCACGAATCTTCTGTAAAAAGCTGTATAGCTTTCCTTGGTAGCAGCTTTGCTTCATTTCAAGCGGATGTCAAATTTTTCTTCGCAGGAATGTTTTGACCCTTGTCTGGTATTAAAAGAGTGACCTGCTCATACAGCGAGTGCCTATGGGGCCAGCAGGATGGTAAATAGCTGGGTAGGGCCGGTGTGCTCCGTCAGGTAGTGATAAATTTAATCCCCAGCTTCGCCAGCATCACTTCACTTGCAGTGCTTCCTGTGAACGCTGGCGTAAGACGTAGCAGTTGCATCAGCCAGTGCCGACCATACCGATTGGTACGTAGTACCTAGGCGGCAGCTCTTTTCATTAATAAACCACAGTGGTACCGTATCCGTCTCTCTGTTTATTCGAAACTTTGTTAATCCATTTCGTTCATTCCCAGCAACTTTTCATTTCATTCATTAAAGCACTTATGTTCATTGAAACTTCTGGAATCACAGACTTTGGCTTTACATCGAAGTGAGCTTTCGTTTTCGGTGGATCTCAGTCGATGTGTGTGCAAAATTTGACTAGGTACTACAGAGTTTGTGTACGAGCAGCTTCGGCACTGCCTGTTTGTGAATAAAAAGCTGTTCCATCGTTTTTGCACAAAAACAGAGAGTTCTTTCCCCCTAGCCAAAGGAGTACTAGAGACATGAACTTATTTATTGATTGCGAGCCATTCACTAGAATAGGAGCCACATTTGTAGCAGATTTCTCAAGGTGGCTTGCAAGCCGAACAACGGGCAATGCTCGCTATGACAGCTCATCTTAGCCAACACTTGCTACAAAACCACAGTTGTCTTTAATAGTATATCTGCTTCAGCCACTGCTCAAATGCCAGAGTGCACAAAACTTGCCAAAAGAGGTCCCTTTGCTGTGCGGCTGCTGGTTTTGCACAGCGTTATGCAACAATAAATCATCGCGAATGATAATGTGCCTGCTAAAAGTACAGTACAAAAATTACCCCACCTTCCTGCGAGGGGAACCCTGTGGAGATGCGACACATCTTGGTGTTTCACTTGGTGTTTCCGTTGGGTTGATTCTCTAATTGCGGGAAACGTGTGAGGAACGCTTATGATGTATTCTTTATTTAACACGAGGCGTAACGTTAACGATGATGGCCTTGTGGTCGCTGAAGTGTACGGGTAGGGGATGGTGAAGTAACGGGACCACCGTGCAATTTGCAGCGAAGATCAAGTCTATGCACGTGCCCGAAATCGGAACGCCGGTGCTGGAACGACCGTGGCTATGACGCAACGTGGCGCGGCTATGACGCAACACAATCCAACACAATTCACTTTAATCCAATCCAAATCCAAGCCAAGCCAAGCCAACCCAATCGAATCCAATTCAATGCCCCTCGCGAGAGAGTGTTCGCTATCGGAGAGGAGAGGGGGTGAGCGGCGGAGAGCGCAGCTTGCGCGGCGAGGAAAAAAGGGGGAGGGGTGTGGACGGACAACAACAACGCCGTATGGAGGGACAAGGCGAGTGAATGAGATGCATTCGCATCTAAAACAAAAACAAAGAGAGGACCTCTTCATTTAAACACGCAGTCAAGCTCACAGCAAATGATGTGTACTCCTGAGAGGGTTGGTCAGCAAAGACAAGTGCGTTGACCTAAGAAAAATAATGAAACAATGGCGGCAGGCTGCGCCAGTGCACTTAGCTGATGAAAAAGGACAATCAGCTTTGAGCAAGAATGAAATGCAGCACGAACCAGTGCAGCAAAATTGGAGGGAATTAAAAGGAGCCAAAAAAAACAAGCAAATTTGGCACATGCTACTTGCCAATCATTGGCTGCTCGTTGCCAGTAATGTCGGCCACTTAAAAAATGTTTAAAGCTATGAAGTTGGCAAGCACTTCCGTTTGTCTCACTGTTTGGATTGCGGGCAAGTCTATTCTTGTGACAGATGGAGCTCCTTTCATCTTAAAACTGCACGAGCTCGAATTTCTTTGTCTCCTGTATAATGTAAACACTGGTAGAGCCTACGAATTCTCAATTATAAGTTCACATGTGCAGGTGGCAACACAGTTGTATGTAGCATATCTTTCCATTCGTGCATAAAGTAGTTCACCACACTGAAATATAAGCCAACCTGCTTTATCGCTAACATTTGTTGCAGGGTGTAGACTTCATTTTAATGTATTTTACACTGATTCTCCTTGTTATGTACGGGCTACATTTGCTCAAATACATCTTTGCTGCTTTAACATAGCAGCCTGTTCTTTACAGAAATGCAGTTACGTATAACTTGATTTTGTGAGGCAGCATTCACCGCGAGCCCTTCAATAGCCCCAAATTAGTGCTGGAAATTGTGACGGGGAATTTAGAAGACTGTAGCGGGTGGGAAAAAGTGGGAAATTTTGAGGCGACAAAGGGGAAACTTGCAGCATGTTCTGAAACATCACTATGCAGTGGACTAAATGTACATTGCTGTGTGTAAACCAAGTGCACACTTGGTGCACACTTGGTGTACATTTAGTGTACACTGAATTGTGTGCTATCTTCGCTGCCACACCATGCTCACATGACGGGCACTGACCTAGAAATGTGTTACTGTGCACCAATTAAGCTCGTACAGCATAAAATACTGAAAAGAGGTTATGGCTAGGCTTTTAAGTGCTTTAGTTGGAACCAGTGTTTAAGACGCTGCTACACAAGGGAAGAATACAGACACGGACGGCTCTGGTATTCTTCTAGTATTCTTCCCTTGTGTAGCGCCTTAAAGGAGCCATGAAGGGAAAACACAAGTTTGGTTCATTCAAAAGATTGTCTCGTTAGAATCATACTGACACCACTTTTAACGTAAACTTCGCTCAAATAAGCTACATAATTAGGAAAAACGGGAATGGTCATGCGACCCACCAGCTCGTTTCCCGCAACAGAACCTGTGATGTCACATGGGCTAAGCTCTGCGATTGGCGGAGGCTGGCAGAAGCAGACGCAAATTAGGTAGAGCTTACAAACTAGACGAACGAGCGATTTGCGCTTAAATTTAGGGCACATTCTTTACAAAGCAATAGGAATGATGGAACAAACAGTGGAAGTTACGAAAGCACATGTAAAGATGGAAGTACTGATGCGTTCTGCTGTTCGTACTGCGCACAGCATGCTTGGTTTAGCTGCACAGCACTACGGGGCTTGGGGTTGTCTCAGACGACACTGGCCGATTGACGCAAGCAACGGTGTCTTACGTGACCCCATTTGTCGAGCGAGCACTGTTTCAGGGAACGAATATTTTCTCCCAGAACAAAAACAAGCCAGGTTTAAATGCAGGCAAAAACAAACCAAACGCTTGCCACGGTATGGTGGCGCCATCTAGGTTACGGAACGTAAAGAAACGTGGGAACAAACCAACACCGCTACAGGGTGGAGACAACCTTTGAACGGTCCCGTGCCGCCGCAATTGGGCCAACGGGCTCAACGCGTTATTCTTTTCATTTCCCACGAGACCTAGCAACGCGAAACAGACAATATGATTCAAACTTCTTCAGTAAACCGCGTTGCGGCGATACTTTTAGCGCGGTTTTGACACAATGACTTGCTTCGGCGGCGAGCGAGCAACCGAACATGGCGGCGCCAGCGTTACGTGTCTCTACCCTGTACGGCGGATGTGTGAATGAAGGTACTCTAGGCTGCAGAGCGGTCGGTTCCCGTGATGTCACTTGGGACCACGAAAACGCACGATTGAGCGGGAAAATCAAAATTTTAACCTAAATTGTTTAATTTCTCAGTGAATAAAGCACCGTTTGTATCCGGACAAGCGCTGGGGGCACTATAAAACACGAAATCTTTCGAATAAAACCAACTTGCATTTTCTCTTCATGGCTCCTTTAAACACTGGTTCCAACCAAAGACTATGAACCAACTGGCCCAGCTTTCTACCTTAGTCATCTTTTAAGTGCTCGCCACTTGTGGTGGCCACCCAACACACCCACTCACCTCTTTTTTACTTCCCACGTGGTGCAGCTTTGCCGTCAACCTCCAGTGCGGGCCCAGCATGCACCCCCGGGACGACATAGCGCTGCACCTGAGCCCCGTGTTCTCGCCCCCGCCGCGGGTGGTGCGCAACTCCATCCAGGCCCAGCAGTGGGGACCCGAGGAGTCCCACGGGGAACCCTTCCCGCTGGTGGCCGGCCAGAAGTTCGAGATCCTGGTGCTCACCGAGCACGACCACTTCAAGGCACGCACCGTTACTCGTTCAGTGACGCAGTGGTAGCTCACCACGGGGTGATCGTTGTTGCGACTTTGCGTTGTTCCTGCATGCGCAGTCATTTCGGCTGGAAAATACGAACCAGTACTCGATGGGATCTTTTGTTGTGCTATTAATAGTTTGGCTGTTTCGTTCTTGTATTATTTGTTTTTTCATTTCCTTAGCCAAGGTTTTGTTTCGGATTAGGAAGTTCAAATGGTAGACAAATAAATAAATACTGCACAAAAAACGAGTACAAAGACGAGAGGGAGATGGGATGAGCGCTTGTCCTGTCTTCTTCTTGTCTTTGTCCACATCTTTTGCACAGTATCCATTCCTCCGTCTGCCATGTAGCAACTAGCCAGCAACCAAGCCTTGTTGAGTTTTAATTTTTTTGTGGGGAGCGGGGAGGGTGCAGGAGAAGAGGATTGACACTTGACACCAAACAGCAAAAGTGGTTGGCATGGAATACTTCCCTCACTCTTCTCCACCTGTTGTCTGTGCCACTACGTCATTATCATCATCATCATCATCATCCCCATCAAGCCGGTTGTGCTTAATGTCGGGAGAAGGCCCTTCCCGTAAACGTCCAACCGTTCCTACCTTGCACTGCTCACGTACAATTTTTGACTGACCCCGAATTCTCTGATTTCGTACCTCCATCGGGTGTTCCGCCTTCACTTACTGCTGCTGCCGTATCTCACTCTAGCCACCCTGTTGCCCGGATAGTCCGCTATTTGCCAGTTCCTCCCCACATTACATGCTCAGTGTAGCTGCATTTCTTACTCTTAATCTGGGCTACAATGTTTTTCCCCCTTGACTTTGTTCCCTGATTGAAGATGCCCCTAAGTGTCTTCAATCAGGGAACAAAATCTGCACCAAGTGTCGCCCCCATCATCCTTCTCTCCAGTGTTGGCTGGCTGACCTAAGTTTCCTTTTGAGTCGTCTTGGAAGGCATGAATGTTTGCTGAATGCCCCCAGCCTGCATTTATTCTGCACCGGATTTCTTTTCCGAGTTTGTTATCAGCACTGACCATCTGCCCAAAAGTAGTTATATTCACTAACCTACTCTATTCAAGCATTCCGTTATACAGACAAGAGCTGAGACTTTCTGGACGTCTGTTAAACAATATATTTCTGATCTTTTTATATTTGTTTAGTCCTGCACAAAGGTTTTCCGAGTACGGCTCCTGAAGCATTCTTTGCGAGTCTTTTATTGAACTGCTGAACAAGGCGACGTCAGCCACAAATCTCAAGTGGCTTAAATATTCTCCATGTGCTCGTGTTCCTTGCTTCTCCCAATCAAGCTTTTGAAATGCCCCTTCTAGACAAGCTGTAAACAGTTTTGGAGAGATAGTGTGTCCTTGCTTCACTTCCTTCCTGATCAAGAACTTTTCTGCCTTGTTTTGAAGGATTATATGCCCGTTCATTCCTTGTGCATGCTTTCCAAGAGTCTTATGTATGCCTCCTCTATTTCAGTTTTTCAGTTTTCAATAAGAAGAGAAGCATCAAAAAGAGAGGAATTCATTACTGGGACGTCTCACGGCCTTAAAACACATTTGTCGCCTAGTCTTGCTGTGTCAGTCAGTGTGTTGTTCTAGAAATTTGTACCAGTTCTTCAACAGACTATTGAATTAGGAAGGGAGGTCTCGGAAAAAAATTCGCTCTGAGCAGCTCTGTGCTACGTCTGTGTGGCTGCAGATATCACATTCCTAAAACCCGCCACGGTGGCTCAGTGGCTAAAGCGTTGCGCTGCTGAGCACGAGGTCGCAGGTTCATTTCCCGGCCGCGGCGGCCACTTTCTGAAGGAGGCGGAAAGCAAAAACGCCCGTGTGTACGAGATTTCGGCGCATGTTAAAGATCCCCAGGTGGTCAAAATTAATCCGGAGCCCTCCACTACAGCGTGCCTCATCGCCTGCATTGCATCGGTGCGTTGAACCCCGCAATCAATCAATCGCATTCCAAAGATGACAGTTGCTTTTGGTGCAAGGCTGTCACAGAGAGTAATCTGAACTGAGAGTTGTGAGGTGAGATGGGCGCTGCTTCAAATGTCTTTGCCTCAGCATGTCAGCAAGAGTTGTCACTGTAGGTCTGAACGTAAAGTGTCAGTCTGTTAATTTAAGGTATGTACTGTGGCCCCCTTTAGTTGCTTTCGCATTCTGTTGTGTGGAACCAGTGCAGGAGTGTATCGCACTGAGGGCGCTCTGGAACGACCCTTGACCTCTGCGCTTGCAGATTGCCATCAACGGCCAGCACTATGCGGAGTTCCGGCATCGCATCCCCATTCAGCGAGTCACCCACCTCGCCATGGATGGCGACACGGCCATCAACCTGATACAGTTTGAGGGATCACCTTCGGTGAGCACTGGATTTGCTTGAAAAAGTGCGGCATGTGAGTTGTTTCACACTGGGTGAGAGGTGGTGAGCAGTGTGTATGGGTAAAAAAGAGCAGATAAACCATACTTTGAAAAAGAAAAATTTCATTGCTGCATAAGGTAGAGGTGGTTTGTATGAAATTTCTCTTGCTGTTGCTCTTTTTCTTTTCTTTTTTGGTAGTAGACAAGCATCTATAAATATGATAGAAGCAGTGAAAGTAGTGAAGTAAATACGTATTACTAGCTGAGTTTTTATTTTAGTGATGGGGACAGTGTATCATTGAGGATTTCACAGCTTTCTCATAGCTATCTAATTATTTTTCTTTCTTTTCCATCTAATGGTTGAATATTTTCAAGAGCCCAGGAAGAAATGATTTTCCCCCACCTGCTGCTTCACTTATCAGGCATTATTTATTGTATGATATGTTTTATGTCACTACATAGAATTGTGCTCTGGTAACATCGAGACGGTTTGGCACAGTGCTAGCTGATGTTTCATGAGATCTGGCTGTGCGATCACTGACAATACGTTTCTGCGTCAATCCTACTTATGCCTTGACTGTTCTTTCCTCTAAACACAGGCGCCTGTGGTAAGCATTGCGTTTCTCCTCCTCATGTCACATTCAGTTTTCTTGCGAGGCAGCTCAGCTAAAGCACAGGCTTGTTTCGCACATTGTAAACGGCTTCTTGTACCGTTCATTCAATGTTATCAGGAACTTAGAGAAAAAAAAAACGGTGTGGTGGTTGTAGTGCTAGCATGCTTGTTATTTGCATTCCTCTGTAGTTCAGGGAGGAATCAAGGACCGGTCTTCTCTTGAATCAGCTTTTTTTTTACCTCGAAGGCTGACTGATGCGTTGTTATTGCTACCCAGGGTAATTTGATGAGGCTGCTTGGTGGTGATTGGTTGGGTGAGGAGTGGTAAATCTGTTGCCTCATCGTGTCTCTCCTGCACACTATCAACGGAGGGTGCGGTGGTGTGCCAGTGGAGCTTTGTGTGGATACCGAGCAAGCAGCTTTGGCTGCAACCCAACTTCATCGTACTGTAGGAAATGTACCGAAGCAGCTGCTGAACTGTCTCTAGCGAAATTTGTTTGCATTTAAAACAGTGTTGGAATCTAGCTTAGGGCACGAGGGGAGTTTGAGTTAGGCCTTCAGTTCAAAGGAAGTTGAGGTTGGAAGTTGGAAATTGTTGGACACCAAATATTGAACGCGACTTTGTATCTTACCAACAAATGTTCTCATGGCTATGTTTAGTTCTTTGGCTTCTCGCACTTGGCTAGTTTTAGTGCTTCTTGGCTGCTACTAGTTCTTCAGCTACATTTTTTGTGGGCAGTGTAGGACTGTACAGCCATAGCAATGAACTGGTTTGAGTTAATGTACTCATGGAGGGAGTAGTACAGCCTGTGGTAGTAGAACTCTTGTCGGAATGTGTGGTGCATACATAAAACTGTGTATCTGGAAATGGGCTGTCTTCACAATGTAATGCAGACAGCAGCAAATTTGAAATAGAACTGGTGTGTCTTGTTTAATTAACCCGTGGTGACTGCATATGCAGCATACGTCAAACAAGCATTCCCTAATAGTTCAACTTAGACCAACGTTAAACTGTGGCTGTGATTTTGTGAGTGGGCCTCTTCACTACCCCGTGTCTAGGGTCGCTTACCTGCGGTGTTCCGTCCCCCTTCTTCAGATGGTTGCACCAGCAGCCCCGATGTACCCACCCCTGGGCGGGGACATGGCCATGCCCATGCCGATGCCAGTGATGCCCTCGGGACGGGTGTCACCCTACGGGGGCGATGTGGGACACGGGGCCCCCTACCCCACCCAGCCTGGCTACCCCGCTGCTGGAGGCTACCCACCAGCACCCGGTGGGGGCTACCCTCCTGGAGGCATGCCTGCTGGATACCCCGGTGGGGGAGGGTACCCAGCCGGAGGAGGGTACCCGGGGGGAGCTGCGTACCCCACACAGGGCGTCCAGTATGTGGTGAGCACCCCCGTTTAGTGTTCTCCTTCAGGTGGATGCACCGACACCTGCACCCCAAAACGGGGCCAGCTGGCATCTTCTACAACTCCTGGAACATCTGTAAGTGGGGAAAACTCGACAGGGAGTAGACAGACCGTAGCACTGCAGGGGTCTGTCTACTGCGTCGAGTGTGCGCTACTTCAAGATGTTCCAGGAGCCACTGCCAACTGGCCCAGTTGTCGATCCATCTACAGCTCCTTTCTGTGTGAGTTGCAGTGTGGGACGCTAACTCTGCACCACCTCAGAAATTTAATGCTGTAAAATTCGATTCAAAGCTTCATGAAATGGGAGTATTTGTTGTCTGATTGCAGTGAAATAAACTGCGACTGTGTAATCAAACTGTGTTTTAGGGTGGGGCCCAATTTCGCCTTCAGTCGCCATCTGCTGCCTTCCTTATTGCTAGGACACATTTCGTGCAACTTCTCGTGTGACCCACACACAAAGCTATCTTCCCTGGGCGCCTACATAGACTGGGAGTCTGAAAAGTGATGTGGCTGGGTTTATGCAGAGAAATACTTCCAGGTCGCTTGGGCAAAGTTTGTTGGAATGACTAGTTTTCACAGAATGTTTCAAAAAACCATCAATGTGTGAGAAGGTTCGTACCTGAAAAGGAAATAAATCTCTTATAAACTCTTTTTTTTTTTTAACTCGCAGAGGTGGCTCTAGCAGCATTTTTTGGGGGTAACCAGCTGATTAGCCCATATCAATGCAGATGTTTGATGTTGGTGTTGGCTTTGTCGACCATCTACTTTTGCCATTTTTGTGAAAACTTGAGCGAATACCCAGTATCATCTGTGTACTTGTCCTTTTTATACAGAACATGAGTTCTCAACCTTAGTTATTTTAGGGGGCTAGCAAAAGTGATGAAGGATTTTCAAATACAGAATGTGGGGGGGGATTATGGTGTTCATGTGTGACATATAGTCAGAGCAGCTTTCTCTTCCTCCTGTAGGTCATGTGAGCAGTTTTTAAGCACTCCTTACAAATGGTTAGCATCCTCAGGCAGCTTCAGTGTTGTGTGCAGAATTTCACCGGAACATGCTGTGCGGAAATGTCAGAGGGGTGCATGGTATCTGCAGACAAATTGCCCCCTTCCACCGCCATTTTTTTTTCTTTTTCTCCTGTTTTGCAGCCAGACATTGTGGAAGAGAAAAAACTTGAGGGAAGAGGTTTCCCTGTACTGTAAGGGCCTCAAAGCCTTGAAATTTCTTTGTGCCTGTAATTTGTGAATCGCTGAACCAGAACATTAGAGATGGTACTTACTGTTGTGACACAGGGAACCTAAGCAGGCACTGGCATGTCTTTTGAACAAACGAAATCGATGGCCAATCTGGGTGGGTGGTACTCCTTTGACAAGCTTTCACAACAGTCTAAGCAAATATTGTGGCAAATCTTATAGAAGATTAGAAAAGGCAAACTTGTATGACTTAGCATAATCTGATGTGCTGTGGAGTTTAAAGGTCAGTTCCCATTACGTTAATGTAATTTTATGATGATTGGTTCACTATATTGCAATGTGTGTTACTGCCTTGTGCCAAGCTCTAACTTTTAGTTTAGCTGTTAAATGGGATTCAGCATTGCTTGAGTAGCATTCTGCTTCTAGTTGCATCAACAATTGTTTGAGGACTACCTTAGCACGGGTCTTCAACTGATACTTTCCACTTTTATCGCTTCTTTGGCACAGGAAACCTGTTTTAAGCTTCAATTCCCCGTTACCGTTGCCTCCAGAATTCACAATAATGGCTACCAAAAAAGAAAAACAAGTATAGTCAACTTTGTTACAACTTTGCGGGGTTTCTCTGTGTACCTTTTTTTTTACATTTTTCATCCACACAAAAAGTGGCAAAGCACGCTTGTATTGACTGTGCAACTTGTGCACTTTTTGAGTAACTGAGGTCATCAGCGTGGCATCATTTGCCTCGTCATTTCACACATCTGTGGCTGCTCGAGCGAACCGCAACACTGCTCTCGGCAGACTGATCTCTGCCCCCACCTCCCCTTTTCTTAGCATTTGTCACGTGTGCAATTAGTTGGGTTTGCTGCGCTCTCCTTCTCTCAGCTGTGTGGTGGTCTTCTGCTTTGTGTGTTGTGCCTTATGTGCCCCGTGGTGTCTGTTGTGCTCTCTTCCTCCCCTGTGTTGACGCATTCCTGTTGGGTCGTGTAGCCGCACCCGTCGGGCCAGAAGCAGAGCTCCGGCTTGGGGACCGGCTTGGGGGCCGGATTGGCTGCTGGCGCCGCTGCCCTGGCTGGCTCATCGCTGCTCAAGCACGGGATGGTACATATACATGCGTGCACTGGTGTCTTTTTTTGCGTGCGCATGTTTACCCCATCTCTGGCAGTGTTTAGCGACCGGAAACCATAATAGTTGTCAAAAGCTGTGAAGGACCTATCGTAACATTCTGCGCAATCACTCGTTTCTGATGCAGGCATTGGCCAGTTATAGATGGGTGAACGCATCAGCCTTCTAGGCACCCTTGCCATGCCCTGGGGAGATTGTTCTTGGGGGATCATGGGCATGCACAGCTTAGTGGGTGTCTGCACATTGGTGTCCACGAAGGGCTGGCAGGTGCCACCATTGTTTTGAGGCAAGAACAGCCTCGCGAACTGGCTTTTCTTTCACTCTTGCTGCTTGAATTAATAACACCCAAAAGTGGGGGGGCCAGGTTAATGGGTGGAAAGCATGCCTTTGCATTCATACAACCTGCCAACCCTGTGCTATAAGGTGGCAAAGAAATTGTGCCATTGTAAAGGAACACGTTGTTGAATTTACATCGTCGGCATTGATTTGACCTACTGGACTGCTTGTGAGGTGTCACCTGTTCAGCGGTGCAAATGGTGCGGTTGAGGATGAAATTGGGCAGTCACTCATTAGCTGCATGCAGCCGTGTAGAAGTGGTTGCAGAGTACTCGCAAAGCACAATCTTGGCAGGGTATTGGAAGGCTCTCACATTGGTGTCTAGACACTCTCCCATCATCTATTCATGCTTGGTGTCTCATCAACAATGTGCACTTAGCTCAAACGTGAATCCTCTCGCATTTTCTGCACTGGTCGATGGGATTGCAAATGTAATGCTTGTGTACAGGGAACCTCAAAGTCATTACAAGCACACACTTTAAAACTGTTCCCTTACTTTTAAATTTTGTTTGAAGGTAGCTCTTTATGGTTTTTTTTTTATCGCCAATTTGGCACTAGTGCAAACCTACCTGGTTATTTTGAAATTGAAAGCATCTTTCACCTGTCAGGGTGCATTTTGAGAAAATTCCATTCACCACCATTTGGAACAGCGGCGGCATATGTAGCGCTAAAGAAAAAAGCAATTCAACATCCCCGATTGGCGCCAAGCATTAGAATCTTGTTGCTAATGAAGAGAGCTGTTTCGAGAGGTGGTGAAGATTGCCATCATGAAACTTAATTGCTTGTCTGTCAAAAATTGTTATGGTTATACAAAATAAACAAGCTAGCAGAGTTGCTGAGTTTGGTGTTACTATGTGATATAGACCACAGCATACTATGACCTTCGTAGAAAAATTCAGCTTGAACAAGGGAGCAGTTTGAACAGAATCACTATCACTTTTCAAAATGTTCATGATAGTGTCGCAATAGCATAAGCTTCAGTACTTAAATACGCTAGCTTATCGCATACATTGTTATTCGGTGGACATTTAGTGTGGTAAGCTAAAGGTTGTTGCTAACTTGAATGAACTACCAACCTTTAAAGAACAGGTCATTTTTGGTATGGCTGTTGTAGAAATTGATGTCGCAGTTAATTAGGCGGCCAGAAACACTCCACTGTGATGCCTTAGAAATGCTCAAAATGCTCAGTAAAACTTCCTGTCAAGTGCGTGTGCTCTCTTTTTCTGCCTTCAGGATGCATTGTCATCGGTTATGAGCCTGGCCGACGTAAGGATTGTGCCTGAAAGCTGGCTTCAACTTTACCCCTTTCTTTTGTTTCTAAAAGAGTGTATGCACAACTTGGCAGTGGACAATTTTTCGGATTTGTGTAAATAACTGTGGACCAGAAGGTGTTCACATGCGAAAATGCAGTGGCAGTGCAGTAGTTCGTATTAAGCACTGCTTCCTGTTAGTTTTTGTTACAGGTTATTTGCCTAAAGAACGTAGTGCCTCGATTGAAGATTCTACATGAACTTGGGAGAAGTTGAGATCTAGCTGTGAATGTCAATGTATCCGTACTTCTGAAGGAATGTTTTCTGTCGGAAAGAAGGCCAGTCACTAAAGCTTTGGCAGTTTTTATGGAGCAGCAGCCTTGTACTGCGTTCTCGGTGGTGTAAAGGGAAAAATTTAGAAGAGTACACTAAAAATAAGAGGTTTTTTTGAGAGAAGCTCATCTTGAAGGATGAACTGCTGCTGGGGCAAATGAATTGGGATCGACCTGGAATTAATTGTGAAATCAACCTGGAAGCTAATTGCATTTTTTTTCTCTTTAGTGATGGTGTGCAAATATAGGAAATTTTGAATATAGACAGCCGTGGCCATTCTATCTTTTAATTTCCTTTAATTCGAGAATGTGACATTTGATACCTTTTAGTGTTTGGTTTGCGCCCAAGTCGATGTTGCAACTTCCCCTGTTCGTTCTCTTCTGAAGCATTCTGTTTCCCCTCTGTGGCTGTTCCAACTGGCACTTTGCCAGGGACCAACATTAATCTTTTACATTGGTTGGATGGTGGTTGTGGGAACGCGGAGGGGATAGATGGTGTGTTGCCACGGGTAGCGACCACGTGTTCCCAAAGATGCCTGTGCTGCGTTTTTGGCGCGACTGTGACGGTCACCCCCCTGGAATCTCTGCACTAGGGTCACAAGGCGGGCTTGGTGCCCACTCTGGCAGGAGCTGCTCTGTCTCCCGGTCACCACTACAAGGTTGTTCATGTCTTGCGGGCTATTGCCAGCATGGGCGGCTGGCAGCGCATCCTCTCTCGAAGCTCACTTCTGTTGCTGACTTCACTCACTCATTGTCCGGGCAGCAGAACGCCTGGCGCGGCTTGCTCTAACCTCTTGCTTTGTGGCCTCTGTGGCCTGTGTGTGTGTTTACCCTTTGTGTTTGCGTGGTGTGTATGTGGTGCCCTAACCTCTCAACACCTTCCTTTTCTTCATGACCCAAAGAGTCATCATTCCTTCCTTTCTTTCATTTCAACCTACCATTGCATCAGCTGTGACTAACAATCAGCTTCTGAAACACTTCTTCCAAAGCTGCCCTTGTCTCGACCTGGTTAATAGTTTCGGGGCATGTTTGCACCAAACACTTACTAATTATGCAGCCCCACTGGGCCTTGTCTGTAGTGAGTGACAGTGAATGCTGTGAGATGTGCCAATGTGAGTAGAGAATGTTTCTGTGTGTTTGTCTTGGTTGCTTGATGTCAAAAACACTGACCCATTGTTGACCGTAAAAGCCCGTACTCAATATTGAGTCAACTTGTGACCAGTAAAAAGCAGCATATTTTTCATCCCGGCAAAGTTTATAAAACAGTAAAGAGCACATTTTTAATCCCTACGAAGTTTAGAAAAGAAATAAACGTTGTGGGGAAGGCATCGACTCTATACAGTGGTGCTCAGGTGGCGCATTTGTAAATGCATTTGTGGGCACTGACCTCTGTTCGGAAAGCAATGGTTTGCACGCTTAACCTTGGGGCATGTTATCTCGCACGTTGCGAAATAAAATCCAGAGCTCCTTGCAGTGATTAAACATGAGACCAAGTATTTTCGACATATGGCACGTTGCCAGGCATCATTCCATTCACTTAGCTTGAAGCACTGTGACCCAACTATTAATTCCTTCGCATTAATTGGTGCCCTTCTTCTTCTTCAAAAGTTTTGACTGGCTCCTTCGTGGTCGAAAAAAAAAAAAACAAGTCGTGTATCACTCAGCTATGTTTTTTTTTTTCTTCCTCTTAAAAATGGCACTCACATACGTGACATTTTGTTCATTGCATAAGCAACAAAATTGGAAAAAAGAACTGTCTCAGTCTGAATTAGCTTTCATGCAACGCGTCCCTAGTTTTGGTATTTACTGAACTAAGTTCAAGACCATTTGTTTGTACTGTGTGCATTTAAAACAGTTGGTACGGAAATCTGCATTCTCGCCCCATGTGGTCAGTTTTACTGCAAGCTCCACCCTGTGGATGCTGCCCCCAAGCGGTAGAGATGTCTTTGTTGGAGCCTGTTTTACCGTTGTTTGCAGTCCCACGGACACTACAAGCCCAAGTCCAGCATGCCTCTGCCCATCGGAGCGGGCACCCTGGGCACAGGACTGGCTGTGGGTGCCACCGCTCTCGCTGGTGCAGCACTGGTCAAGAAGGTGGGTGGCAACCTTCAACCGCATGGTGCAGTGGCTGTGGGTGCAAGGAATCAAAGGGACGTTGAGCTGGGCACTTGCTGGAAGCACGACCGTGTATACAACGTGCCGTCCACCACCCACTTATGGAGCGGAAGTGTGGATGGCATTCTACTGAGTGCCTAAGGCAGGAAAACTTGGATCAGGCCAGGGAGTTGGGAGAGGAAAGGTGTCGGATGTTGCTCTTAAAGGACAGCAACTGTGCGGCAAGGTGGATTAGGGAAAAAACTAAAGCGGAGGGCGCAACACTAGGAGGGATCGGGGCAGCCAAAGGAGACGGCATGAGAAAATGTGCGTCTGTTGGGGGGGGGGGGTTGGGGGGGGGGGGGGGGGTGCATTTAGAGAGGCCTAAATGAGGCTTAAACGCTTAAACTTAGTGCGTGTCGATGGGAGCAGCGCGTGAAACGCCCAGCTGCAATTGATTGGGGGTGTTCACTTACGATATTGCATTCTGTTGCACATGTGTACGCTATAGCTAGAGACTTTATGGGCCTTGGAAATCTAGATGTGTTGATCATCCTGCCGGGGCATGATGCATCAACAACCGCGACCGGGCTTTTTTTAACAATAGGGCATTGATATACCGTATTTGTGCATGTGTAACCAGCACCCTATGTTGCGCTCAAAGAGAGAGAGAGAGAGAGAAAGAGAAAAAAAAAACGAGCAGGCAATAAAAGAAGACATCCCTGTTAATAGCCTGCACCATGCAACAAAGTTGTATTTGCCCTTCACAGCCCCTTCAAAATTGCAAGCTCACTCTAGAAAAAAAGATAGCATCGTGCAGGTTCCAGACGGAAGAGTGGAACTTCACTTTTTCTTTGCTTTTGACAGTAAGCTGGCTAAGAAGATGGCAGTGACAGCTTGTGATAACGTGTGCATCAGGGCACATCATGCACTGCAGTCTTTTCCAAGTCACCTCGAGCTAATCAAAATCTAGCCTCTTCACAATACGGACTTGGAGAAATAGGACACTGGGGTACGGGGAAGTAATTTGAAGGGAAAAAAAATGTATTGTATATAGTTGTGTTGCCCTCCTCCCCTTTGCCTGATTTTGCGGAGGAAACTGTAAAAATGTTTATGGCAGGGTTCATTGTTCACGCAGCTGTCATTCATCCCAATGATTAACCTTAACAGCTGCCTTCCTTTTCGGAGGCGCAACTTCAGTATAAAAAAACTATGCAGAGGATGGAACCAAGCAAGAAACCCGCAACACAGGTGCTGACAAAAAACTGAGTGCGTTTTTAATGCGGCCGGTAAATATACAACGAGGTCAGGTCGTCAACAGGTGGAACGGCAGCGTCTGCACCCCCCCCACTTTATTCAATGTGCCGTCCTCACTACTTATCGTGGCTGAAAGAGAGGGAGATTTTTGGAGCCTTCGAAATCGACACGAAAGGGACCATGTGCATTAGTGAACCGTCCGTTTCACTGCTCGATAGGGAGACTGCGTGCCTGACACGGCTAGTTGTCAATAAATCATCGCGCCCGGATAGATGTCGCATTTTTTCATCAAAATTTATGTCACGTTTCGTTTTTTCTTCACTTTTGATGTATATTTTCCTGTCTCATTAAAACACACCCAGTTGTTCGTCAGCACCTGTTTTGTGTGTTTCTTGCTTGGTCCCATCTTCTGCGCTGTTTTTGGTGCTAACATGTACACCAACAAGCCCTTCAGTACACCCTTCTACAAACTCAGTGTTCTTGAGAGAGGTACTTGTTGAGAGGTGCTCTGAGGATGGAAATAACCAGCTCTTCTTTTTCCTCCTCCCCACCCACCCAGCTGAAGCCTAAGAAGATGTTCAAGCACAAGCACAAGCACGGCTGGAAGGGCTGGAGCAGCAGCAGCAGCTCGAGCTCGAGCGAGGAAGAGTGAACCGCTCGCCACCGCTGCCGGTGCGAAGGATACACGCGCCGCATACATCTTTTTCTACTGCAACTCGGCTCGGAGCCACTTCCTCAAGATGTCCCCTTCCCGTATTTTTTTACTGGTGTGTGAGGTTGCTCAAAGGTGTCACACAGAAGTTTTTTTGGCTCTCTCTGGGAGGCCAGTCTCTGTCATGCTGATTGACCCGGTGACAGCAATGAAGCGAAATTCCTGTACAGTTTTGTTGATGTTGCTGCAAGAAATGCTCCTGAGCAGTCCTTTGGTGCTGGGACTACAGATTGTGATGTGCCACACAGAATAGTGGTTTTAGTTTTAGTTTTCCTGATAATGGGAGTTAAAAACGCTGGTGGTAAATTGAGAGTGCCGATGTGATCCTAACCAGGGTGGAATGAATTGTTAGTCTAGTGTTTACACACTGAAGAAGTCCCTATCAAAGAAAGAGAGCAATTTTTAAGAAGGTGTTTTTGTTATAATATTGCACATTTTGTGTGTTTTACAATGTGGTTGTATTTGTTTCTACAGAGTGTTTAAAGTGCAGGTCAAATGCTGCTGTGCTTCCCTTTTGAAATCTCTGACTGTCGTAGCAGGATTTTTCTTTCTGTACTACGGGTCTTGTACTTGCAGGAGGGTGATGTGCTGTAAAAGAGCAGCCCCCTTTGATGTCAGCTAAGCATGCTCAAACTCTTAGAGTTCCCTTTGAATGCTCTGTACATCGTGGCTGTGTAGTTTCAATTGGGCTGACCAAATTTTTCTAATAATTGCCGAGGTGTTTTCAATTAGTAGCTTTTGTGACGCTGTGATTCAAGAAATGCCCTATGGAATAATGCTTCTAGTGCCTTAGCTGTCTGTGCGACGTTTAAAAAGCGTTTCCGGTGTGTTGATAGGGAACTGAAAAACCTGGAGAGGGCCTGTAAAAAACTTTTACATTTTCTTCTGCCACTATAAAATAAAATGCACAAATGTTGTTCAGTAGCGCTGATTTTCACTCGTTGCTTTCAGCCGTTGCATGGCAGACATATGTTGGAAATAAACGTCACACACTGAGTTTATTTGCACTGAAGCTTATTTGCATTGCGCGTTGCTATTGTTCCTGATGGAGCTGTGTTTATTTCTTGTGGCTCAAACGTATCTTCCTTGGTCCACATTATGAAACATTTTCGTTCTTGCACGGCAGCACTTCACATGCAAATCTGATCCAGTCTTCCGCTGTTTCAGCTTTACGAGCAGGCTGGGTTCAGGAATGTGAGAAGTTGTAGTTTCGATGCTGCGGCCACGTTTTTTTTACTGCACCTTCTTCTCCGCCTTGGAAAAAAAAGCCTCGGTTCATCATGAAGTTTAGCACCACCCTGACAACTTCAACACAGGAGTGGAAAATTGTTCGAACCGTTGGGTATCCTGTTGACCACCTTGAATGAGCTCACACTCTGGCCTACAACGCTCTTTCGCCGGCCACCCTCGGCCATGGCCTGAAGAACGCAATCCAAGGGAGGATAGAGCGATGCATCATAAACATCTCGGCATTGTCCGGGCAGCAGGAAAGCTGCTTCCCTCTTTGAAATTTATGTCACGCAGGCACGCTACACATATTAGACATGAGCAGACATTGTCCCTTCCTTGTGGTCTCTTTCTCTTATTACATACAAAAGTATACTGGCTGTCCACGCTGTCAGGTATGTCGTGATGTCAGGTATGTCGTGACTGTCGAGATGATGATTCCTTACCCCCCTGATATTCCCCACTCGTGGTCAAGCTTGGCCACTCCCCTACTAGAATCCACAGGCCGCCCTGTGGTCCCTGTTGGCTGCCCACATTGAAACACTCTGGGTGCCTCCGCAAAGACCGTCACTGTTGAAGGACTGCAGAACACCACCTTCTCCGAGAACTCGTATTTGTTTTTAATGCATGGAAAATTTAGTCATATTCAGACATGACAATGGACACACAATATAAAATATAATAGACAGGGAACAGTAAGCGCATCAATCTAAGATTGGCGCCATTTCAAAACTTGAGCAAGCAGACACACGCATCCAAAAGATGCAGCCACTCTGGTGGATCACTTTGCGCCACATAAATTCCACCAACACTGCCTGTTTCCGAAAAAAGCACCTGGTTGGCTTAGGGGGTTTGCATGCCAATAAATCATGCGGCATATTCACAAGCGAAACAATCCTAGCAGAACAAAAAACGTCGTAGGGCACCTGATTAACGTCTTCAAATGGTGTACGGAGTGATGTCAATGTCCTTTTTAGGCGCCCCGTTGCAAAAAGTCCCAGAAAAACACCGCGTCACGGCACAATGCAAAACAAAGATCGATGGTCTCTGGTTGATTGCACAAGCAGCAGTTGTCTGACCAAGGGATCAACATCCCTCTTTTGTGCAACCATGTTTTAACTGGAACCGTTTGCGAATGAAGTTTAAATAAAAAGCGTTGTTTCATTTGGTGGCACGCGCATACACTTGACACAACCTAAAACACTGCTGTCGTGGTCCCGCAAGTAGGGCTGGCTATAAACAGGCACTGGGGACAGATTATCAATTAAAGTGTTCGCCGTAGCCTTAGCTGAAAGACTAAACGGGTACGCCAAAGAAAACCGAGCAGTAAGGAAATTAAAAAAGTGTGCGCATCTTCCCATGGCAGCTTTCTGTTAACCTCGCCCGCACAAACAAGGAGAAAAGGTATATGGTAACTTCTGTGCCTTTGAAGTATGGTACGTAAAAGTGGATGTTTCGTTACGCGTATTAACGGCGCAGCTCGTACTCGAATCACTAAATAAAGTTTCTCTTTTTTAGACTTGCATGACAAACATGCGAGGTTCCCAGGCCATCTGGAAATTTTCTGCTGGATTTTTTAGGCTGTGCCACTATGGTCAACGCTAAATTGTGGTGCTAAAACAGAAGATATGAAAAAGAACTCTTGGGTTTGAGTTCTTCAGGGTATAAGCTTTAGTCTAAAATGTAGGGGTGTGCGAATATCAATTTTTTAATTTCGAAGCGAATTCGAATAATAAAAACAAAGTTCGAATCGAATCGAATATTTTTCGAATACGAATACTTATTGTTTTTTGTAAAATTAAAGTTTTCACCACCTAGAGACACAAAAACTGCAACTTTATTGCACAACAAATCATACAAAGTAAAATTAGAAATTACACAATACCATTGCACTCAACAGGTTAAGGTCTGCACTCACTTAAATGTTAACATGCAGAAAGGTTAACTGCTCGACATGTTCGGGGAGCAGCGACAACCTTCTGCTCGTCACGACTCCACCAGATACCGAAAGCAGCCGCTCACTTGAGACACTAGTGGCTGGCATGCCCGAGCCCGTGCACATTGCCGCGCGCTGATACAGTAAAATCTCGATGATACTAATCTTGCGGGACCACGAAAAATATTCGTATCATCCGAAATTCGTATGAACCACAGACCAAATAATTGAGCGCTGAAAAAAGTTTTCATTTATTTCTTCTCTTACTTTCGCGTGAAGAAATTCGTGATTTTTTCTGCTTTTTTTAACCCCCATGTCGCAAAGCAGTCCTTTCTGGAGCACGTAAAGCTTCGCGCTCGTCTCCTCACTCGCTGTGCCCAAGCTCACTACATGCCGCAACAGTCAAGCGTGAACCGCATGGTGCGTTTTTGCACGCGATTCGCTCGCCTAGCTCGGCTCTGCAAGCGCTGTATTTTCACGCCCGCATCGACGATTTCGCGCCGGCGGTAGCGCCTACCTCGGTCAGAAAATGACGCACGAGGCGCGCGCGGCAGAATGGAGGAGCCTGACTACTTGCGATGAGATCGAGACAGCCGGCTTGGCTCCGCCGGACATAGTTAGGCTTAGCACCCCGGCAAATACTTTACGGGCGCTTTCTAGCGGCGCGGATGATGTTTTATAATACCGTTTTCGCATGCATTATCAGCTCCTTTACCGCACAAGCAACTTTGTGTCTCCCTTGAGCCGCCTTTTAAAGAGCGTTTATACCCCTGTCACACGGGCACTTTCAATCGCGATTGAAGTGAATCGCGATCGAGTTTTCGAGCGCGCTCGACGTACTGCCGCTGCTACACGGCCCGTTTCAATCACAGAACAGGGAGGATTTTAGAGAAGCCATGGAGGAAAGAATACTCAGGAGAGGCCCCTGGCATCCCAATGCATTGCGAAAAGTGTGGAGGAAGTTACGTCATTTTTCTTGAGCCCATACACAATGTTGCTTACTTGTTTATAACTGCGGCGGCCAAATTTGGGCAAATAGAACGGACAAATTTTTACGGCGCTTGGTATTTCACTGCCTCGCTACGCTTGCAAACCAGCGCAGTCACTACGACAAACGTTTTTAGATTAGGCCAGTTTGAAAACTCTGCCGTCGGAGGCGTCTGCGTTCGCCATCCCGCGAGCCTGTTGCTATGACGACGACAAACGCTACTTTGCCAGGCTTAAGAGCTGAAAAATCGTCCTTCTATCTCAAAAACGAAGGCCGTTTTTCGATTGAAACTTTGGGTGAGGGTTAGAATGGGCAAATTGAAGGCGAAATCAACAGCTTAGAACATGACATCGCACCGAGGAATTAGCGACGAAGCTGTTTTCGCTTCGAAGCGGGAGGGCAGGGCGACGCCATGTTAGTCAAATCAAACCGGAGACAGCAAAGGATGATGGGATAGAGTGCTGGGCTCCGTGGGCTCAAGTCATGGCGGGACTCGGCTTCACAAATGTGACGTCAGGGCCTCTCCTAACCTTTTCTTTCCTCCATGAGAGAAGCAAAGGTCTAGCTTTGCCTGTAGTGCCAGAAAAAGCGTAGTGGCGGCGTCGTGAACTACCCAGTACGCCCGCTTGATGGCGCTGTAAACACGGCTTTGTAAACATGGCGGATGCTTTTTGTACAGGCCGCTTGAGCTCCTTAATAACATGGCTGCCCTCGCACGGCGGCCGCCGGCTCGCTGCTCCACGGCCGGACTCGACTCTCCTCCTCCCGCGCGCGAAAGGGGCGTCGAGTCCGGCCGTGGCTGCTCCTGCTGGCTCCTGGCTGGCACGCTGGTCGCGTGTTTACTTGCGCCGCGCTAGTGAAGTGATGTTACGCCAGGTGACCAGATGGCCTCGACTGGCACAGACCACAGTGAGCAGCAAGTGAGAACAAATCGTTTATTGACATCCGCAAGTTTACAGAGGCCAGGACATCATTTCATTTCGATCGCTGCAATTGTACGTCGCTTTCGTGACAACATTTTTTTTTTTTTTTTGCCATAACAACTCGTTCACTTGCGCTAAGATTTCGAACGAAGGGCACAAATGAAGTATTGACGGCGACAACGGTTTCCTTTGCACCGTCTTTCTAGCGGAGTGCATAACACTCACCTTCTGTTGGAAGAATCGAATATTCTGGCCTCGACAGCTGCCTTCCGATGCGGAATTTCCCACATTTGTCATTCCACAAGCACTCAATTCCCGTGTTTTGCCAGTCCTCTCAACAACTGATGGACGCAAAAGCACATAACAGCAATAACAGTCACGAAACCGGTGCTCCGCGCACATTGAAACGGTCGGCCGTTGCAGCGGTTTCAATTTGAATTGGCGGCTTTGTGGTTGCGAATTCAGAAACGAGGTGGTGCACCAGTCGGCTGTTCGTAAAAAGTTGCGTACATTTTTGCTCAACGGATGTTTGATGCGGAACTTGTTAATAGTATTTTTAAATAACACATTGTAAGCGAACTGTGTGGGCTCTTTGAGTCACGGAATGAATGTTTTGTATTCTATACCAAAAGTAACATTTTGCCTGCGCCGTCTGGTGGGCTTGATGGTCGAAAACAGCGCTTTAGGTTGGTCACGTGGGGCGTCGATTTTTACGCCGCCTATAGGGAAGACAGGGAACGGGTCCAAGCTTGAGAGGCCTGTTTTCAATCGCGATTGAGAAGTTGCACGGGTTGCGCTCGTATTCGCCAGATGGCGCTAACCATGTACTTGCAAGTGAAGGAAACAGAGACGCTCATGTGGAAAGAGAGGATGGAAAAGAAGGGATCGCTGGGAATCTACAAAGCAAGCAAAAAAGAGATCCGGAAAGAGAACTTTTATGACAACAATAAAGGTAGTGCGTTGCTCTTTGAGGCGCGGGCTGGCTGCTTGAGAACTCGAACCTACATGAGCAAATATTCGTCCCAGGATGAGACATGTGTTGTATGTGGCAGGGATAAAGAAACAATCGACCACATAGTAATAGGATGCGAAAAGATTCAGCCGGATAGAATTGGGGGGAAAGTCCTACTTCCTGAGGCACTGGGCTTCGCAATTGATGGAAGCATTAACTGGTCAGCAGTAGGTATTACTAAGCAGCGGCTAGAGTATTGGTGGAAAAAAAGCAGGGAAGTCGATAAAATAACATCCCAGCCAGGGGTAGCGGCAGGGCAGAATTAAAAAGAAATCCGAGTTGAGGGACTAAATTTAAATTCAAACCATTCAAACTACTAAGATAGGCTAGATGGCGCACGCCGTCACCCCGATTCAAAGGGGAGGCCTTTAATCATCATCATCATCATCATCGGCCGGCATCTGGTAACTTCGCGCGGTCGTACGTATACCTAACTATGTAAATATTACCTCACGCTTATTTGGATAAAGTTATTTGACACAATTTGTGGTGTTAGTTGAAGTTGTCACATTCTGTGCCATTACTGAGCGGGGACGAGAGTATCGCCGGTATCGCCTCTCAAGCTTGGACGTTCCCTGTCTTCCCTATAGGCGGCGTAAAAATCGACGCCCCACGTGACCAACCTAAAGCGCTGTTTTCGACCATCAAGCCCACCAGACGGCGCAGGCAAAATGTTACTTTTGGTATAGAATACAAAACATTCATTCCGTGACTCAAAGAGCCCACACAGTTCGCTTACAATGTGTTATTTAAAAATACTATTAACAAGTTCCGCATCAAACATCCGTTGAGCAAAAATGTACGCAACTTTTTACGAACAGCCGACTGGTGCACCACCTCGTTTCTGAATTCGCAACCACAAAGCCGCCAATTCAAATTGAAACCGCTGCAACGGCCGACCGTTTCAATGTGCGCGGAGCACCGGTTTCGTCCGTGACTGTTATTGCTGTTATGTGCTTTTGCGTCCATCAGTTGTTGAGAGGACTGGCAAAACACGGGAATTGAGTGCTTGTGGAATGACAAATGTGGGAAATTCCGCATCGGAAGGCAGCTGTCGAGGCCAGAATATTCGATTCTTCCAACAGAAGGTGAGTGTTATGCACTCCGCTAGAAAGACGGTGCAAAGGAAACCGTTGTCGCCGCCAATACTTCATTTGTGCCCTTCGTTCGAAATCTTAGCGCAAGTGAACGAGTTGTTATGGCAAAAAAAAAAAAAAATGTTGTCACGAAAGCGACGTACAATTGCAGCGATCGAAATGAAATGATGTCCTGGCCTCTGTAAACTTGCGGATGTCAATAAACGATTTGTTCTCACTTGCTGCTCACTGTGGTCTGTGCCAGTCGAGGCCATCTGGTCACCTGGCGTAACATCACTTCACTAGCGCGGCGCAAGTAAACACGCGACCAGCGTGCCAGCCAGGAGCCAGCAGGAGCAGCCACGGCCGGACTCGACGCCCCTTTCGCGCGCGGGAGGAGGAGAGTCGAGTCCGGCCGTGGAGCAGCGAGCCGGCGGCCGCCGTGCGAGGGCAGCCATGTTATTAAGGAGCTCAAGCGGCCTGTGCAAAAAGCATCCGCCATGTTTACAAAGCCGTGTTTACAGCGCCATCAAGCGGGCGTACTGGGTAGTTCACGACGCCGCCACTACGCTTTTTCTGGCACTACAGGCAAAGCTAGACCTTTGCTTCTCTAAAATCCTCCCTGTTCTGTGGTATCGCCGCTTTCGTTCGATCGCGCTTGGAAGCCTCGATCGCGCTTGAGAAACCAGGATTGAGTTCGAGCGGGATCGAGCTCGATCGCGATTGAAACTGCCGTGTAGCAGGTGCCCGATCCGGATTGAGCTCGATCCGGATCGACTCAATCGCGATTGAAAGTGCCCGTGTGACAGGGGTATTAGAAACGGTCGCTCGAGCGCCCGCGCCACTTCGCGGCTGGAGCCGACGCCATGTTGACGCCGCCGGCCGCGCCGCGTGCAGCGCGGGGGTGGTTTCCTGGCGGTGTCAGCGCGCGTTGGGCGTGCGCAGAGCGTTTTCGCGAGCAGAAAACAATAACACCGATACCGTCTGGGAAACCACGTACCGTTCGCCGTGTATATGCTTCGCGACTTTGCTGCTGTGACACGCTCTGAATTTTTTTTTTTTTTTTTTAGTTTTGGGTGGTTCGAATATTTCGAACCATAAAAGTGTCGTTCGAATCGAATCGAATACCAAAAAATTCGAATCGAATATTCGAAATTTCGAATATTCGCACACCCCTACTAAAATGCTTATTGCAGAGTTTTTCAGCATCGTTTGTGTAGGTTCCCAGAAACACTTTCCTTGGCTAAGGTGAGGCACATGGCCGCAAGCTTTCAGGAGCTGTCACTGCGTGGCACTCCACGTTGAATTTACCCTTTCCCTCCTTTCTGCTTAGTGCTGCGAGGGGCTTTTCGACAGGCTTTGCTCCACTGAAGCTTGTCCAATTATTATACAGTCGATCCCGGATATATTGAATTATTGCATAGTATATCGAACAGTCTAAACATCCCTAGAAATCCCATGCAAAAGTATAGCACTTTCGTACGCGTGTATCGAACTCTTGTTCACCGTCACATTCCATATATCGAACGCCACGCCGCAAGTGCCCCCGCAACTGTGCTTCTCCTGATGGAGTTGTGGGCGATGACGATGACTTATCGCACGTCGCGTCACTTTGGGGGCCTTCAGTACTTACAAAGTAACTCAATGCCTTCAACACCTGCTCGACACACTAGCATGGGATAGCCTCATGACAATGAGAATGCAGGGTGTGATTGGATGCGAAATAGAAAGGGGATACCGACCAGAGACCGGTGACCCACACAGAGAAACTGTATGTTGTTACCCAGCAGCGGCTCTGCTGGCATGGAGACTGGCGCGGCGTGGTGCGTGTTTGTTTTTTTCTCGGCGGCGTGTCTCCGGAGACATGGTCGCGAAAAGAACATAAGGATTTGGATTTAACGATGAAGGCGGACATCATTAGACGGGGTGGAGGCCAGCGAAAAGTGGTCGTTGGTTGCAGAGGCATTCGAAATTTGAAATTCCTCGCAGCACGTTTGGGCACGAAACTGCGTACCAAGCTGACGTAAGGCGAAGGCAGCGCAGCACGGGCGTCCTGGAACATTTCGTGTGCGTGTTCCTGCAGTGGTTCAGCAAAGCAGCTGCGTTGCGGCTCCAGACGAGAGGCGTTCGGATACAAAAGGCAACGGTGTTGAGTGCCTCGAGAGTGAATTACCGAAAGCTGTCATCATTCCCGTGCGAAATCCCGGGGCCACAACAGCATGCAAGTTCGTAACTCTTGACGACGACGTGCAAGCTGTGGTGGATTGCGACGATGAGGCGATCGTGGTGCGCATTGCCATTACCGGAAAAGCGGACCTTACTAGCTATGTCGACGACGTTCCCAACCGCCTACGCTAGCCGAGCTTGTGTCTGCATTCACTGTAATTCGTGGCCTTGGCGGCGCAGTAGACGGTGACTGGCTTTCTCATTTAAATGGCATGGTAAGCTTGAAGATAGCTTGATGAACTTCGTGACGAGATGAAGAAGCTAGCGAAGCTCACGTGCTTTTTCGTGCTGAATACCTAAAGTGCGGTGGGCGTCGTGCTGTTTCATATTTTTCGAGCTTTGAAGAGCAAATCGGGAAGCTACTGCTTGTCGCCGTCTCTCCAAGCTCTCAGTGATGTGCAGAGTTTTCAGAGAAGCTCCAGGTGGGTATTTTTTATATTTTGAATTATTGATATATCAAACTATTGCGCGATCCCCTTAGAGTTCGATATATCCGGGATTGACTGTATTAGCAAGAAAAAAAAATGGAGGACGAGGGAAGGTGGCAAGAAAGTTCGAGTCTTCATGCTCCCTTCAGCCTGGCCATTCATAACGTGTTCGACAGACATCAATGTTCGGTGTTTTTGAGTTGCACCACCATAGCCTGGTTTTTTTTTCTACGTGTTGTTTGTGAAGACTTGTTCCAGTTCTTTTATTTCACATCCCCACGGTATTATGCTGCAAAGCAAAGTTTTAAATAAAAAAACCTCATGACATCTAGGAATCATTCGATTGAAGAAAACCGAGGCAACTGCTATTAAGTCGAGTGAACTCATAAATAGTGACCGAGTTATTGTTTAAAAGATGTCGCAAACAAATGCCGTGCTTATTCCATGAAATGAAATGACTGTTTCAGCACTAATTAAACAAAGGCTTGCCATATAATTTATCTGCTGACACTCGGGCCAACCACGATGGTTCGCAGTCTGCAAACCAACAGTATGTACTACAGTTGAACCCCTTTATAAGAGACACGTACCAGGGAGCAGTTTCTGTCTCTTATACGAGATGTACGAGTTTAATGTGGGCACCGTATGACTAAAATAAGCTCAAAAGAATGCTACAGCGTGTTGCAAAAGATTCATTGTAATGTATGTTTGGCTCCCAGAATTTATAAAGCAGTTCTGAATCTGTGTGCTTCATGACTGTATTTAGTTTTTTACAACCGATTCTACAAGCTTTTTTCCCTTTCACTGTTTGTGGAAGATGAATCGTACATGTCGAGTTTGCAAGCCTGATGAATAGCCAGAGCGCACAGCTTCTTCTGCTGTGTGGTGAGGCTATTCATTACGCTGGCAGGACTCCACGTCTGCGATGCTTCTTGATTGGGAGCTACGCGAGTGGGAGAGCCCGCATGTGTGGTCGCGCTCCAATGGATGGCAGTAAACTTCAGCCACTTCTGTAAGTTGCATTTCCATTGGCAGCGCTTCTCATCGTCATTTCACAGCTGACTGAACCACTGTGTGTTTGCTGAAGTTATAATAAATAGCGACTGCAGGCGTCTGTTGTCCACCTGTGTTTCCACATTGGAAGCAACTGCAATTAGTGACTGGTGGCACTGCATCTGCAGTTAAAATGTCTGTTACAAGCGAGATTATTGATTACAGTTCAAGGATGACTTGTCCCTTATAACCAACCGTCTTTTACATCCGATGTCTGTTATAACAGAGGTCAATTTAATGGGAAAGATAGGGCAGCCAACCATGTGGGTGAATAGTGTCTCATACCCATTTGTCTCTTACATCCATGTCTCTTAAAACGAGGTTCAACTGTATACAACTTATGTGGGATGAACTGTGCAAAGAATGTCGACGTTATACGAGATTGCTCACAAAACTTAGTCATGTGGTGTTAACTACTGCTGCAACTGAGCGTTGTATGTTCAAGCGAAAATGCTAGGACTTGATAGCATTTGAGATGGAGACAAGTTTATTCAGCGTAAAAATAAACCCTAGCATGGCTTTGCACCAAGCCCGCAGTCACTTTATTAAAAAGTATCTACACTATTTACATTTTTATTCAACGTAAAAAACTACACCACGGCTTTACACTAGGCCCGCAGTGACTTTATTAAAACATATTTACACTATTTACATTGACAAACAAGTAAAATGAGCTGCATGCAGGAATAGCTAAAATTCTTGTGAAGAACTGTTACGCCTGTACTTGTGCCTTGGCGATCTTGTTCGGGCCTTGTGCTCACGACCCCTGCGATGGTGACGTGAGGAGTGGCGCTCCCGGCTTGCAGCGTCGCGTGGCCTCGTTCCACCGTTGACAGCAACAACAACACTGCCAAGCTTTCGCGGCGTCCTCGCTTCTGTAGCCGGCACGTCGTCCTCGTCCGAGCTGGTCTCCCACGCGTCCACGACGTGCTCATGCTTGCGAACACGAAGCGCACGTCGAGGATACCCCCCTGAACTGCTTCTGCTCGTGGATGCCTTTCGCCACGTAGACTCCACACTGGTCTCGCTGCTAGACGTTCTTCGCCGTCGGACGTGCGGGGACCTGGAATGCCTCCTTGAGTTTCTGATCTGGGGACGCTCGTATTCCGATGGTGTGTCGCCCGTTTCGCAAAACTCCGAAGAGCCTGCCTGTGAGATGTCACGAAGACCGGGGGAGCTGTGGGACACTGGCGACACGTTGTGGTACACACGAGAATCGGGCGAGGATGTGGTCACGTCATCAAACTCGGGAGCACGGCAGCGGTACGTGGAAAACTCGCTCGCATTGCTCGCTCCAGCCGCCCTTTCTGATTGGGGATCCTGGGAGGGGCCGGGTGCTGACAAATCCCCCTCGTCATCCGACGATGTGAGCTCGATGACGACCGGCGTCCGCTCTCGCTGCGGCTTGACCACCTTTACGAGGATGCAGTCGGAGCTGTCGGAATCGCTGTCGCTGTCCACCGCGGTGACCGCTTCCTGCCTCGCTGCTCCCAGACCACTGGGGCCCGGCTGTGGAGACTCCCGCCTGGCGGTCGTCGGCTGCGACGCTGTCCGATTCTGTTCCGCCAGAACCACTCGGAACCGGCTGACGGGGTCACCCCGGCAGTATGCCTGGCTGCGGGACTTGTACACGGTGTTCCTGTCATACCCGACCATGTCGTGCACCGAGGTGGCAAACAGGTAGAACTCGTAGACAAAGTGCTCCACGTATTGGTCGAGGAAGGGACGCAAGGCGGAGGCAAAGGCCGGATGCCGGATGTCGTAGGCCAGAATGAGCGACATTATGACATCCATGGTGGATCGGACACGGCTTTGGCTCGGTATGAGTGCATTCAGCTCACGGTTGAGCCATGGAACAAGCCGGTGGGTGCACGCCGGGTTCTCGCGGTAGAAGCGTGGCGACGACTCACGGAAGTGAGAATAGCTGGGTACGGCCCACAGGTCAAGACCGTAGAGCTCCTGCCGCTCGGCGCTAGTTATGGCTCCTCGGGGTATGAACCGGGCCTGCTGCCTGCGCGACTGCGCCGCTATCGTGGCCTGCCTTACGCGCTCCTGATGCTGACGCATTATCACCTCCTCCCGCCACCCAGCAGTCATTGTGGTTGTGTACCGGAACCTCCGGTCATAGTAGTCCGCCACGGACTCCGGAGCACGCTGCAGCTCGTTGACGAAGTACTGGTCGTAGTCTTCGAGTGAGCGGACGCTGTGGATGATGCTCTTGAACCGCTGCTTGCAGAGGGGGCATTCGGCCTTCACCTTGGCCCATTCGGCCAGGCAAGCAAAGCAGAAGGTGTGGAAGCAACTGTCTGTGAACGACTTGTTCTCCGGGGCACCCAGGCAGATGGCGCAGCTGTCCTCCGGCGACGCAGTGTTGCGACTGGACGGTCGCTCGGGTGTTGCATCGGTGGGGCCCACTTTGACAGCCGAGGTGCCGCTGTCCCGGCCGTTGGGCGGTCTTCTGACGTGCCCCCGGGGTGGAGAGGGACGAGCGGTGGCCATTTTCAGACTGCGCGCACGCAGATGCAAACAGTCCTGCAACGAAAAGAAAGTGGAGGGCAGAATTGAGTGCTCGCATGCTGCCTATTTTGATGTCATACGAAGCATTGTGCCAGGTGAATAAAACAGGAATTGGCAAACAAAATTGCCGCAACGGTTTCAGTGCAGTAAGGTAGCCCGTTGGATGATACAGTTTGAGCTTGGTTTGCAGCACCGTCTCTATCATTGTAAAAAAGAAAAAGATGTAACGACCTCTACTGATACTGAACACATTAGGGTCTGCTCGATTATCTCGGCAGGCTATGTAAGCTCAGTCTGCAAACTAACTTTGAGGAAACAGCGTAAGCATTTTACACTGCTAGGCACGATAAATAGCGTCACCTTTTCGTGAACTTCAAACGCATGAAACCGACATTACAAATAGTTTAAGCTCTTTGAATACGCGCGACGACACTTTTATAGGCATCTAGAGCGATACGCCTACAGCTAGACTACAAGAGGCTTGCGCTGGACGTGCTACTACTGTGTTCTAAATACTTAAAGAACTTCCTATCGCACTGGCGGGAAGCGCCAACACGGGGACATGAGAAGAAAACAAAATATACGAGACGAAACGCTTCGTCTCGTCTATGTTTTTGTTTTCTTTTTTTGTCCCCGCGCGCTTCCCACCAATGCAATGTATTACCAACTCGCCGAAGCTTCCGCTCTTGCAACTTCCTATGTTCTGGCGAACCTACTTCGACGCGTTGTAGCCAGAGGATCGATAAACAGAGTATGCTAATTGTCAGTGTTCAACCACCGCTGGAAAGCTCTAAAACATTAATTGCGCTAAGCACGAGACTGACAGGACAAATTTGCCACAGAACACACAAGTGACATGTGCAAGTATGCTGCTGCGCAGTCAGTCTTTAGCTTAGTGCGAGAAATGTTTCCAAGAGTTCTACCTTGCCCTGCGTGCGTTCTTCTGATTTCGCGATGTAAAACATCCGCAACGTCAAATACCGTCAAATAATATCCAGTATCGTGTATTACCCAATTATAACACATGATTTAGGAAGAAATGTGCGGGATGGGGTCGGCGCGAACAGCTGAGGCTGAGCTCTCGCTTTTAAAGCGCAACTATGCAGCTAGGTGGACGCCAAGAAACGACACTTTAAGGAGAAGCCTCTCAGTCAAGGCCGGTACTTCCAGCTACTAAAGCATCATTTCGATAAAGTGTGCTCCCGGACTAAAGCCAGGCAGGCCAGCAAAACCATGCAGGCAACGGAACCTTCCCTCAACGAGCTAATCTTCCACCAAAGTGGCTGTGTAGGTCCAGTCCAATACATACTTACAACGGTCGATGGGCAAACACTTCACGCGCTCGGTAGGCATTCACAAGCAGGCAGCACAGCCGTACAAATTGCACTTCAAAGGCTAAAAAGCACACAGTCTGTGCCCAGCGCACCCACTAAAACGCAGGACCAGCACGAGCGCGCAGAACAGGGAGGCGTCGAGCACGTACGCACCAACGGCCAGCCGACAACGTCGCCTTTCTTTTTTTTTTTTTGATATGATTATTTGAACCGTTGTAGAGCGAACGACGTGGAAAGTTCTGGAACTACTTTCTCGCTTTTTTGAGGCAATTTCTAGAAAACCAACAAGAATGACGTCATCATGACGTCATAACAATATTGTGATTATTTGCATATTTGACAATATTCCCGCATTTTTAGGCATGTTTTAGGCAATCTCTTGAAAGACGGCAAAAAATGGCGTCGTAGTGACGTCATAACAATAGTAGTGATTATTTGCATATCATTTGCAGAAGTATTTTTACAGCGCAGCTGTCTACGGCTAGGATCAGAATCCGGAACAGATCAGAACTCTGCTGGGATCCAGCAGACCGTCTACGGCATGGAGGAAAGATGGTCTACGGCATGCAGTTTTTAAATGTGAGCTAGTGAGAAACTCAATGGCGCGAGCGTCGACCAATTTTCAGCGAGAGAACCAAAGTTCTAGGGCCTCAATATTTTGATATAAGACAATTTACATTGCCCCTGAAAAATGTCTTCCGAGCAATGCATGGGCGTACGTATAAAGGGGAAGCCGTCTTTAAGGAATGGTGTATAAACTTGGGCTTTGTAAGCTGACTTTCCCACATTGCCCTCCTCTCTCCGCTGTCCTCACAGTTCAACATATATCAAATTCCCAATGTGGCTAAATCCCACCAGAGCAACAGTTTCACTGGACAGTGCGCTCTTCACACGGTTGGTGAAAGGACTCTGGTTTTCTTTTTATAAAGACTAAGCACTTATATGTTACAGGCTTTCTAAACGAACAAGCTTCGGAGGGTGCTGTCTAGGTGGCTGACCCAGTGGTAACGGGCGTGGCGCAAAGTTCAAAAGCAGAGAGAGAGAGAGAGAGAATGCTCTTTATTAAAAAAGCAGACAGGTTTGCCGGCGTTTCCAGTTGCCTACATGCTTCTCTGCTGAGGTATGGGCATGGGGGAAGAAAAGGCCCAAGAAAGAGCTGGGCAGGAAAGGAAAAGACAAAACACTGTCGTGGACTTTATGCGATAACGGACTTTCACAAATTTGGTTTTTGGTCTGAGCTTCATGTAACTTACAATTTTGAAAGTAGGCCAATGTCATCCAAATAAGAGAACAGACAACAGACTCCGTAGAGCTAATTGGCGCTGCTTCGAGGGACAAATCCATGGTCCTAAAATAATCTTGAGAGTTATTGGTTCCTGTTCCAGACGTTCAATGTTTTCAAAGAAGTGGCATCGCGGTTCCTTGTAGGCGGCACATTCTAATAAATGTGTTCAACTGTTTCCACACAAGAACAATTATCACAGTGCAGATTTGGCGTCGCTCCAAGGCGAAATATATGCACAGTTCAGCCTTAGGCGATGATACGTTTCCAGTTGAGGAGGGAGCTGATGTCTCGGGAGTCGATCTACTTCAATTCTGGGCCAATAGTGTGCAGAAAGCAGTGCGTATTTTGCAAGTTACTCCACAGACGGTATCTTTCAGTCACGGAAAAGTGGTGAGCCATGGCAGAAGCTCCTGTTTTTTGTAAAATACACCTTGCGGTATTTCAGGTGTAGAAGGCCTTTACGGGCCTTTTAGTCGGCTTTTTGGTTCCCTTTGGTGCCGCTGATAAACAGCTCACCCAACCAGGCTTTGCCTTTACATTCTGTTCTTTGCATCCCCCGTAATTTTTCCACCCGTGTTTCCGTCGTCGTTTTTCTCTGAAACTTTTCTACTTTTGCCTCTGCGTTTTGTGGTGCAGGTGTGTGAGATGCATACATAATATTTATTTTTTAAGTTCACTCCCATAGTTTTGTATTTTTTCTTTTTATGGTTCTATTTGACTAGTTATCTCCATGTACGTTGTCATAATTAGGAAGGGCCATTTGTGCAGGTGTTCTATATTCTATAGCTCCTTTCAAGTTGAATACTTCATGTCTGCGTGAATGCTTGTTTGTATGCATAGAGTTAATACTCTTGCATGAGGAAACATTATGACAAATAGATGTATATACGAGCGAAGTTAAGTAAACGACTCTCTCCTAAAAAGAGAAGTCTTGTTCGAAGCATGTTGTCTGCACCTCCTGCCAATTATTATGCAGTAATAATAAATTTAGTGCATGCAGCTATTGCAGTTACACGTGCAAGGTTATATTAAAATATTAACATGTAAATAAATAAAATAAATACAATAACAAATTGCATACAGCACGCATAAATCGGCATGTAAAAATATCACTCTTTCTGGCTAATGTGCCAACTGGTCAACTATTGACCTCATTCGTCGCACGAGGTCGCGGGTTCGATTCCCGGCCACGGTGGCCGCTTTTCTGATGGCTGCGAAAAGCAACAACGCCCGTGTGTACGAGATTCCGGCGCACGTTAAAGTTCCCCAGGTGGTCAAAATTAATCCGGAGCATTTCACTACGGCGCGCCTCATTGCCTGCGTTGCGTCGGCGCGTTAAACCCTACAATCAATCAATCAGCCTTATTTGTCTCAAAAATACTTCACAAGATACAGATATGCTTTTAAGTAAGTAGCTAGGCATGCTTACAGGTGAGCTCTGTTGCATTGCGTTCTTTTCATCAGCTGCTAGTTCTCGTTTTATTGTCTTAATGCATGCTAATGCCTGAAGCAACAAATAGTGTTGAAAAATTTGCACCTCATTCTCACAAATATGGAACGTTAAAAAAGCAATTTGAACCCTGCTATTGTACTAATTGGTAGCTTAGGTGCATGCACTATGTATTAGTCGAGTTCACAATGTGGCAGGGTGTCTCAGGTTTAAATGGGTGTTAAATGTCGCTCTAGCCTCCGAACTCTTGAATAAAAATTAGCACTGTCCCAAAAAAAAATGGGTAAGTGCAGAGTAGGTATCAAGACAAAGTCGTTTAAAACACAACCTTAACGCAACTTATCCACTGCTCCGATTCGGTATGTGATTTCTTCGGCCGTGTGTCTGTGTTTTTCGGTGAAATGCCTAAAACACGCATTTAGCCTTTCTATCAAAACCATAAAACAGCAGGATATGTATTTGCAATTTCAACACTTTTATTTTCACAGTTCCGAGCTAATGCACTGTGTTGAAATAGATCGGATATATTGGTGCTTCTGCATAATATCTAAAGTCTAAGCACTCATTTTCATTGTTGCCCGGCTAACATCACTTTTTTTGGCACGTGTAATTTACATGCAGCAAGTTGTGAGAGAGCGAGATTGTTTCTCACTGTTTTAAAATAAGGTGTTCACATTATTTACCACAGAGCAACAATTTCACCGTATGTTCCTCACTGAACATTTACTGCATTAGAGTAAACCCACACAAAAGTGTCACATTTATAGTAAACGCTACTGCCACGATATGAGCACAGTTGTGGCAACTCGTACACACTCACTTAGCTTAAATTGAGAAACGCCCAATCTGTGGAGATTTCTGCTGTGGACTAAGACCAGTCTCCTCTTGAATTGCTGCGTTACTATACAGGGGCAATGTTAAAAAGGACACACTTGTGGTATGGACGGGATATCCTCGTGAACGCGGCTCATGGAGTGAAAGGCACATGGAGACACAAAATTACTTTTTTCGGAGGCCATGCTGGACCCCATTGTGGGGACTCCTACAACATTTTTTCTTCACAGTTCAGGAAACGCTGGGGGAGAAAATCTTTGCCATTGAAAAGGTGTCATAGCGAGCGGCTTGGAAAGTTCTCGTCTGCACTCCTCAGGCAGTGAAGGAACGAGAAAGGACGAAGGAAAGGGTCACTCCAACTACAAACGCGTGTGGTGTCAGCTTTTTGAAAGTTGTGGAAATGCCATGCCACTCTGGCCATGTGGCCCATGCTGCCGCCACAGTGCCCATTTTTTGTGAATGGTCAACGCAAAGAAAGTTGCCCTTTATTTTGTTTTAGTAAGACCAAATGCGACGCATAAGGTTTTCGTTTTCTGCTACTTTGAACTTAAATTACGTGTACGACACCACGTGCACAACACAAAAATGTGCCCTCCATAATTACTCGGCATTTAAATTTACAAGCGAACGATAAAAGCTTCAAATTCAGATATGTTACCATTCACCTTAATTGGAGGTGCCTGCTTTCAATTGCACTTTATAGCAGCCTCAAGTGTGCTTATGTCGCTAAATACATGAAACTGTAGTGAACTGCACTCAAACGTGGCTGTACGGCTGCACCAAATCCAAATTGAGTTTAACAAATTTGGCGACATTCAAATTGTCCATGCGACAAGGTTATAAATGTGTTCTGCTATAAAAAATTTAGTGCTTAGCTGTGGTTCATTATAAAGCGCCTTGTCACTGTTAATGGTCATTATTTATTTTGCGGTGATTATGGCGCCACTGGTTTCTGCTGCTCATTAGCATCATCATCATCAACCGCCTATTTAGGTTTACAGCAGGATGAAAGCCTCTCCCATTGACTTCCACCCGCTTCGCCTAAATGGTTGGAATAAAAATATCTTAGTTTCACATTGGGCCCAGCGGGTTTATGGACGGGCTTCTGGGAAGAGGCCTGCATTTCTTTTTTTTTCTACGAAGCTGACTGGAGCTGGGTTTTGTCCAAAATTGTGCGCATCTATCAGATCAGGTCGTGCCTCCTCACTTCAGAGCTAGGTAAAATGCTCTGCAACTCTCAATCTCGTGTCGGTTATTTGGAAAAAAATTTGGTTGAAATTGGCCACAGAGACGACTTTACCGTTATGCTGAGTTTCAGTTACCGCTCAGCATAATGGTAAAGTCGTCTTTGTGGCCAATTTCAGAGTAACTTTTCCCTAAAAAAACGACATCAGATTGAGAGCTGCAGAGCATTTTACACCCTGCCTTTCCTGTATACCTGTGTTCCCCTTTCCTTACACCCCCACATCAGCAGGCGTTCCAGTTATTAGCAATAAATTAATTCATTCACTACTAGCCTTAATTAGTTCACAGTGATTGATTGATTATGATGTTTAACGCGTCGACGCTGCATCTGGGCTTTGAGGCTTTGCGTCGCTGTGGAGGGCTCCCGATTAATTTTGACCACCTGGAGACATTTGACGTGCACCGAAATCTCAAAGTGAAATTGTAAACATCCCAGAATTCCAGTCTGCTGTCGATATACGGCTGTCTACGGAGAGAGTATGGTTACTCTGTAAAATGGCTGCAACTCTTGCTTTACCAAAACTATCCCGAAACATACTGTGTGAGAATAAGTTTAGAATCAATTCTCAGGAAGTTACGTGTCTTTATTCGATCAACATAGTAAGTCACCATACATAACTCGGGGTCCATTTGTCGCACCATCGCGTGAATCAGTTCAGGCGAGGCAGCACTTTGCCGTTCATTTCAGTGGTGCAGCTCACGGCACCTGAACTGGGCCGTTCGGTTGACCGGTGGTGCCCACAAGTGCAGGACGAGTTCATGGCGTTGCCTGCACTCCCTGCCGGGGAGGTCTGCTTGTGCAGGTCTGGTTCCGCCAATTATGCAGGACAGCAGCAGACCCGGCTTTGCACTGCTGGAAACTGGTTCAACAGGTGCAGGGGGAATCGAGCGGACCCTCAAAGCAGTTATCCACCAGCTGATTTTCACTGGTAGTCCATCTCCACAGCCGTAAAAGGGCTCTAAATTTTTCTTGTAACGGACTGCAGTTTGTGGCACAGCTTAGTTTGATGTTTGGGAAGCAGTGTGTCAAATTGTCTCCCCTGTCACTCCGCAAGCAGCTAACATACCACTGCATGAAGGATTTAGAACGCTGGGCAATTAACTACAACACGAATTGTGGGCTCCACATTAGAAACGTGGTAACAACTATATCGCGATAAATGCATAATTCACATCGCTGGTAAAATGCTCGGCTTTACATCAAAACTTACACAATCATCAACGGGAGTAAAACTGTGAAACAAGAGAAAGACTTATGCGTGGAATAACCGGCTTAAATAGCGCGCGCATATTTTTTTCTCTTGTACTAGCGGCCGGTTCTTTTCGCACGTTCACTCTGGCAGTACACACACACAGTTGACAGGAAATCTAGCCCGCGCACGCCAGCGATTTTCGGTCCCCGAAGGATCGTGCGGCTCGAGCCGGAAGTACCGCAGCCTCATCAGGAGTTTTCCGTCTCCTGAAAGAGGCACTCGGGGCACGAGTAGAATATCGTCTGCCCTTCGTCGGCGGACCTCGTCTGCAGCGTGGCGTACGTCATGCCCTCGTGGCCGCACCGCGAGCACTTGCGGTCCACGAGCGGCCCGGCGGGCTTGGCGGCCGAGGCGGGCGCTGCCTTCTTGAGGGCGGCCTTCCGGTCGTTGAAGACCACCCTGGACGTCGTCTCGAGGCCGTCGAAGTTCCTCACGTCGATCTTGGCGTTGCACATTTTGCACGTGACGAAGTCCTCGAACCCGGGAAGAGGCAGCACGGTGCCGCAACGCTTGCAGAAGTCGGGGTCCGAAGCGAACAGGTCCGAGGACTCCATGTCGACTGCTCCGGGCTTTTGGCAAGCTCTTGGCAAATGACTGTGGAAGGCACGATTCCTCCAGCAAACTGAAACAGAAAAGCGCGAAGCAGCTTTCGCGATCTCAGTGCCAGTTCCAGTTCACTGCAACTCTACAAAGCGCACAAGTTGCTAGTGGAGGCTACCATGTTGACATTACCGCAGCACACCAAATGAGCCTATAATGCGTATAAATAAAATTCATACTATCTTTGTAATAATAAAAATATCAAATTTTTGAAAATTATTTTATTTTTAAATACTGACGTTATGTTATTTATTAACTTTTCGCTGCTGAATACGTAATGTGACGTATGTTTGACGTCAGAAAAAAAAAAAACGCTTGGCTTTTGCGCATTTTTAGTCGCACTTTACGTTAAATAGCAATGTTATTGTCCCGTTATGAGTACAGGTTGTTAAAGATTAAACCTGTATGCCAGAATAAACGTTATGTTAGTGGCTTTGGACTGCTTTGGCGGCTTTGCAAAGTTGGGACGATGACTCATACCATGTTACGCACTGCGTCATTATGACGAAACCGCTGCGTAGAAAAACGTCACATTAGAAATTTTTTAAAAGCGTAAATTAGGATGCTTTAACGTATGTTGTTAAATCTTAAATTAAAAAAATAATAGTTATATCTAGATAATACAATGATTATAAGCGGTTATAATTTCATGTGTCGAAATTTGACTCGTGGGCCAATGAGAATGCGGCTCGGCATTCGTTTGTGACCCACCATGACAGAGGACACAACCGATCATGAAAACTCAAACGAATCTACGGTATGCCGCTATTTCGCTAGCTTCTTATCATTTTTAACGCACTCCTAAACCTCCAAGGGTTCCGAAATCGTACCGCATGTGCTTGTAACCCCTGCCGCTGATTTAGCGTGAGCCCTTAGTTGCCGCGTTCGATTCAGTGGGAGTCGGCCATTTTGGTTTTTTGGCGCCGCATAGGGGCGCTGGCGATTTTGTTGACATTTGTATGCCTCGCACGTGTATGGTGAGCGTTGTGGCTCTTGGGGTTGTTGCGTTAAACTCTAGGCAGAAATAAAGATTTTGGGCCTTCTGGTGCCAGTGTGTTGTATTTTGGATGGCGACGGTTGTACGTTGTCAGTACCCTATCGTCACCGTTTCATTGGTTTCGATTGCAGCCCCAGGTCACCGAAGGATGTCGGATGCCCGTTCGTATGAGGAATAGTAACGACTGGCGTAAGTGCAGCGATTTTTATACGCAACATTGCTCTGTGAGCGTCAACAGTGCGTTAATTTTCTGTTCGTTAAGACACCGGTGACCGTCTTGGCACCAAGCGACTGCCGGTTTCATTGATTCGCAGTAGGGGTTTTAAAGCGAGGACTTAGCAGATTTCAAAGACTCTGTGCGTTAAAATGCGACCTTTATGTTTTTTGACTTATGATCTACACCCCGTAAGCTTCGTGTTAAAAGCTCTTGATACATCTGCGCGTAGCAGAAACGAAACTACTACTTGCCGGCGGCGCGACCGCGCCGTCTGCTGGCGGTTTGCAACTGTGGCAGACAACTCGAAATCATCCGCGGTGAACACGGACGAATGAAAGTTATTCCGAGTTGTAAATTATCTCAGCTCGCCTGAAAATTTGCATGGTATTGCTGATGTCGCGCAACAAAAACAGATTTATTAATTTTTGTAGGGGCGAACTTGAAGGCCATCACAGTTTGTCAGCGGTTGTTTTGAGAATTTTGTTGCGTTATTATTAATCTGCTTATTGATTCTGCTACTCAATGAATTTGCGTTCAAAATGCACGTACACGCATGCGGGCACTGAACTGCCTGATCAATTGGCTGTGTAATCATTGTTTCGTTTTACAGCCACGAGTGACGGCACAGCTGGCATAAAATTAAGCTTCCGGGGGTCGAATTAAACTTGTTGATGGCGTGTGTCACGGCTTTCTTGAAAACATCCTCTCATGAGCCTTCGTGCCTAGCCTCTGTCACTTATGTGCCCTCAGGACTTCAGTTCGTGCAACATCTTTGTGAAGCAAATATCGGAACCTCTATGTGAGCATTCGGTGCTGTTGGGGTTGCTTTAGTTGGCTTTTCTCGCGTACAAAAATGTAAATGGTCACTCATAGTTTATGGGAAACAAGAACACATTCAATGTCTTTCGCTTAGGTAACTGAATGCGAGGCATTGCTTGGCTCGCAAACGGCCACAGACGTTCTCGTGAGTGTTTGTTTGCCTGTGTTTCATACTTTCCTTTTTCTTTTTACAGCCCTTGCTGAGATATTGAGCATCAAAGAACTTCCAGAGAATCAATGCCTCTACTATGTTCACTTTATCGATTGTGAGTAACCGTCCTTCCTTCCTTTTATTGAGTAACACGGTGTGTAGCAAAGTAGCGATTGGTAATCCTGTAAGAAAGAGCTGTCGTACAAGTAGACTGTTGTATAATAGCTCACAAATCAAGTGAAAGTATGTGAGCTCTTTGTGGTCACTGTCAAGTTCACCGCTGTGAACCTTCCTGCCCTTGCTTGTTGCAGCATTAGTGAGGAAAATGCTACCGTGCTGTCAGTGAGGCTGCTGCAAAAATTGACTACTTCATTTGTCTTTCATGAACTGCCGTGCTCGAAACTACGGTTGCTATGCCCATATGTGCTGTTTTTGATTGAACACCAGCTGTGTGATATTTGCTAACAGTGTAAGAGACAAGTGGTCCTTGTGCTGGCTCACTGGGTGCAGGGCTTCTCGTTTCTAACACACAAGTTCTGTTGAGGATGTAGTTTTGAGAGAGAGAGAAAGACTTTATTCAATGCCAGCAGAGGGGAGGTCCGGGCTACACAGAGCCGCTCCCTCCCCCCGACGCGTTTACGTCGCCCTCGGGGCTAGGCCCCGCCGGCGTCGGCGAGAGCGGCGCGCGAAAGGTACTCGGGAACTCGTCCGTTTCCCCCCCGTCGGTGCCTCTCTCCGCCTCTGCCTGGCGAGAGCAGCCTCGAGCTGCTGGACGGCGAAGGTTTGTTGTGTCAGGTCCGGTGAGTTCGCGGCACTGACGATGGTGTCCGGCAACCGGCCGTAGAGGTCCGCTGCTTCTACAGGATGCACTGCACAGTCCCACAGGATGTGGGCCAAAGTTGCGCGTTCACGCTCACATACACTGCACACATCACTGACGTAGACGTCCGGGCACACGTGGCGTGCGAGTGCCGGCGTGATTACCGATAGTGTCTGTAACTGGCGTAACAGCACTGCCTGCGTATGCGTGAGTCCCTGGTGGGGCGGTGGCGCTGTGCGGCGGCCGAGCCGGTACCACTCCGGCACCTCCCCGTACGTGAGGAGGGGCTCCGGGTCCCACCCGTCGTCGTCGTCGTCGTCGTCTTCTCGGTGGTCTTTCGCCGCGGAGCTCGGAGGAGGAGGGGGGGCCCCGCCGGCAGCTCGGTGGCCGCCGGCCGGACTCGCCGTCCCCGCCGCCGCGCGGTTGGTCAGTCCTCGCACGGCGGCGTCCGCCGTCTCGTTGCGGTTGGGAAGACCACCGCCCACGTCTCTGATCTCCGTGTGCGCCGGAAACCACCGGAGGTGGGTGGCCGGCACCACTTCACTGATCACTGCACGACACCTCACAACGCGCACAGCACTTTCACACACGTTGTTCTTGGCGTAGTTTGCGATGGCCGAGCGCGAGTCACTGATCACCGTGGTGCATCGCGGGTCCGTCAGCGCCACTGCGATCGCCGTCTCCTCCGCCTGGCGGGCTGACGGGGCGCGGACGCTGCAGGCGCTGTACACTTCACCCGTGGTGGCGCGGACCGCCACCGCGACGTAGGCGTCGGGTCTGTCGGGGTACCGGGCGGCGTCCACGTACAGGGCGCCCGTGTCGTTTGCGTGCGTCGCGACGAGGGCGCGCGCCCTCGCTTCTCGGCGGCCGCGGTTGCGGTCGGGGTGGACGTTGCGGGGTAGCGGGAGGATCCGGAGCCGCTGCATCACTTCCGGCTGGAGCTGCGTCGTCTCGTGCCGATGCGAGTCCGTGGTCTTCAGTCCCATCCCGAGGCGCTCCAGGATGCGCCTGCCCGTTCTTGTGGAGGCGAGGCGCTCGAGCTGCACCGTCGTTTGGGCCTCGCTGATTTCCTCGAGGGTGTTGTGCACCCCCAGCTTGAGTAGCCTGGCCGTGCTGGTGCTGCATATCAAGCCCAGGGCCGTCTTGTAAGCCTTGCGGATGGCTGTGTTGATGCGGTCCCGCTCCTGCCGTAGCCAGTAGTGGAACGCGTCGACGTAGGCGACGTGGCTCATCGCAAAAGATTGGAGCAGTCGGAGGAGGCTGGCCTCCTTCATTCCGCTGTGCCGCGTCGCCACACGTCGGACGAGTCTGGCCGCCGCACCGATCTTGGTGACGAGGCGGTCGACCGTGGTCTTGTTACTTCTGCTGGCCTCGAGGTACATGCCGAGGACCCGGAGCGTGTCTACCCTGGGGATGACGGCGCCGTCCCTCGTTCTGATTCTGATGTTCGCCGAGTCCTCGGCCTCCCTCTTACGGTACTTGCCCGGCGGCGGGACGATCAGCAGCTCCGACTTTTGCGGCGAGCACCGCAGGCCCTTACCGTCGAGGTGGTCTTCGATGGTGTCCACCGCCGTCTGCAGCGCGTCTTCGATGTGGCCGTTGCTACCCCCGGGGACCCACAGCGTGATGTCGTTCGCGTAGATGGTGTGGCGGACCTGTGGGATCCCCGAGAGTCTGCGCGCCACCCCGATCATCACGAGGTTGAAGAGCAGCGGCGATATCACCGAGCCCTGAGGGGTTCCCGTGCTCCCGAGCTTCTTCGGCGGCAGCTGGAGGTCTCCCGCGTGTATTTCGACGGTCCGCTCCGAGAGAAAGTCTCGGATGTAGTTGTAGGATCTTCTGCCCAGGCCGAGCCTGCCGACCTGTTCCAGGATGGCGGAATGCTTGACTTCGTCGAACGCGCTCTTCAAGTCCAGCCCCAGCACGGCCCTGTTGTCTTGGGTGCAGACGGACGTGTCCAGGATGTCGCGTTGTAGCTGGATCATGGTGTCTTGAGTGCTAAGCCTCTCCGGAAACCCAACATGGTGTCGGGGTAGAGCCCTTCCGTCTCGAGGTAGCGTTGCCATCTGTTGTTCAGCACGTGTTCGAGAATCTTCCCCACGCACGACGTTAGGGATATCGGGTGCAGATTCTCGATGTTGGGCGGCTTGCCCGGCTTCGGTATCAGCACCGTTCTCGCCGTCTTCCACTGGCGCGGGAGCGCTCCCGCTCGCCAGCAGCGGTTGAAGTACCTCGTCAGGGACGCGATGGCCCCGTCGCCGAGGTTCCGCAGGGCCTTGTTTGTCACCCGGTCCGGCCCGGCCGCCGACTTGCAGTTGATGGTCTGCAGCACGGCCCTGACCTCCCATTCCTCGATGTCGCGGTCGAGAACGGGATTGTCTGCACCCACGTACTCTCCGTGGCGTTCGCTGGGGGTGCTCAGGAGGTACTTCGCGTCGATGCGCCTGCATGTCTCTTCCCTTCCCAGCGCTTTGGTGGTCGTGTGCACGACTTGCGCGAGTAGTTTTAGGAGACACCCACACTGTGCTCATTTGTTGCATAGTGCATGTGCGTGCTCATATACAGGCGTAGTGGCCCTAATTACGCACAATAGTTCCCAAATCCCCATTTGAATTCCTCTCCTTCCGGTAGTTAGGCGCTTCCTGCCACGGTGGCAACACCGCTCTTCTGCGATCCGCAGTGTCTTGACAGCCCGTTTGCGCTGCAGTGTGATGAGGAATGTTGCTGGTCCCAAACCTGTGTGCAGACAACAAGCGTCTGGACGAGTGGGTGACAAGCGAGCGTCTAGACATCAAGAAGTTGCAGCTTCCGCGTAAGGAGAACAAGACTCCGCTCAAGGACGTCAAGAATGGCTCTCGACCGTGCTCCCCTGACCTGCTGGCGGCCACCTCCGTGAGTGGTCTCTCTCTCTCTCTCTCTCTCTCTCTCTCTCTCTCTCTCTCTCTCTCTCTCTCTCTCTCTCTCTCTCTCTCTCTCTCTCTCTCTCTCTCTCTCTCTCTCTCTCTCTCTCTCTCTCTCTCTCCCTCCCTCCCTCCCTCCCCTTTCCACAGCCCTGTGGACTCCCACCGAACAGTGCCTTCTTTTGAGAATGGCAGGTGCATGGGTCTAGTGTGCAGATAGGACAGTTCGGAAGCCAGACTGACTACGAATTGAGTAGGCCCACTACAGAATGTAAAGCAAATTTAATAGTGATGCAAGTGAACTTTGCACAAATCAAATGCTTGTGAGGGACAGCAGTGTATCTAAAAAGTGTATTTATTCGCAGTACTGTAGTACGAGTTGCACTTCCCAGGATGTGTCGCTACATCAAGGTTGACTCGATGCGATTCGATGAATAGGAAAAGGAAGAACCAAACATGTCAGTAGACGAACACGTTGGCTGTTTCTGAATGCAGTGGTTTAAAAGGGAGGTCGGAGGGAAAGATTGCTTGAACAACAGCAAGTTACCTAAACCTTGACTAGGCTGTCATATTAACAGCGACTATACATGTAAACTACCATTTTGATGTCAGGGACGGCACAGGCACAAAGTGTCAAAAGTAGCACGCGCACGAACACGGCAGAAAGAGCACATCGTACGATCTAAAGCGAGTACCTGTTGTATCATTATGTGCAGCACATACGAGGAAAGTCTCAGAAGCATGAGTGCGTGACATTCATTGGCTTCGTAAGAGAAGGAACCACAGATTTTGTACCAGCACTAGGAATTTCTTTATCTTGGTTCTGTCTTCCATCTTTTCTTTGACTTTTGACTTTTTTTTTTGCTGTCTTCCCACAATGGATGCAACAAATTTTCTAGTTACCGCCGCAACTAACACTGGTATGGGTGTGGAATACAGAGATGTTATTTTACAAGTGAGTTTGTGAGGCTTCGTTTGTTATTTCGGAAAGAAGTAAAAGAGAAAAGAGCAGTGTGTTTGGGAACTGTGGTGACTCATTGCTGAATTCCTGCTGCTGCATAACCTCATGACGGCAGTAGTTTAGTGGTTGTAGTAAGTACACCTTGAATGCTTAAAATGTGATCGGTGGCCAGTATATAAACCCCGCTTCTCTAGTGGCTTGTCATTGAAGCTGTGGGGCCTTAATCCATGGGCTCTTTGTCGTGGACATCAAATTGGTGGAGGAAAAAAATAGAAAATCTAAAACATCTCACCTGTGTTATCTTTCGAAGACAGCTGTGGGAGAAAGAGATTTAGTTTGATCCAGAATTACTCATACTGACCTTTCTGAACAACATTCACCCCATGCTAACAGACAAACATGTTCAATATGGAATGCTCCTAGTTCAGTTTAGTGCAGCGCACGATTAAAATCTTGTTTGCTTTTCTACATGGGATCATTACTATGCAAGTCTGCTGCAACTGGGTTCGTGGAGGCTCCTGTGAGTCCCAAGCGAAACCAACGACAGCATTTTTTTCCCTCATTGCTTGCCTTTTCAGGATTGCCCTCCCCTCCCGCCTCCCCCTCCTCCTCCCCCCACTGTTCCTGCTGCTGCTGCTGCCCCTGTAAGGAGGAACCACTGTTTCATGTACATGACTCTCCAGTGACCTCTTCCTCCTCCTTGTGCCTTCTTCTGTCATTTCAGGGCCAACCTCCTCCTCCTCCTCCCCCTCCCGTAAGCACAAGCCGCTCATTTCACTGCACGCCTGATGGCCTGCATCTTCTTCGTTTTTGTTTGTTTTCACAACCTCCTGCCGTTAGAGTGTTTGTTCCGAGGCGCTTTCTCCCTGACTTAAAACCATCCACTGGCTGTAAGTGGAAAAGACGAGACGTCTCTTTCTCGGAGCAGTTTGGGTCAGTGGTCCTGCTGCTGGCGTGACCTGAAGTACAGTGTCACGCACACCGATTGGCTGTCCGGAAAACACAGACTGGGTGGCAGGGTGCTGGGGGGAAAGGCGGGGTGCACAGGGCCAGGGTTTTGCCCGATGAGTGAGGGGAAGGGGTGTGCATGATTGGGGGGCGGCATGCTTTGGGTGGTTGCCGTGTGAAGATGGCTCTGCACGCGCGGCCCCGATGCAGGTGGACACGTGGCCCCAGAAGTCGCCTGCGGAAGCCAAGGGATCCGTCAAGGAGGTGAGTGAGTGGACTGCTCTCTCGCTCAAGAGAGGGGTGGCTCCTCTTTTTTTATTATTCTCCTCCTGCTACTTGGCGCGTCATTCTACAACCAGTCAGCAGCGCAGGAAGGCAGCAAATTAGTCGGGTGTCTCTGGAATCATCCGAGTTCATTTCCTTCTCCTGCTTCCGCGCTGTAAACCAGGAGTGAACGTGTAGAGGTCTGTCCGGTTGGGAAGTTATGTCTGAGAAGTCTAATTACGCGCTCCAGCCAAAAATACAATAAATGGGGAACCCGATGTTCTCGGGTTCTCCATTTATTGTATCTTTGGTTGTAGTGTGTAATTAGATTTCTCGGAAGTAAATGTGGTTTGGCCGGGGGGGAAACTCGGTGCAGAACCTGTGTACTCGCACCTGAAGGCAAAAAAAAGAAAAGGAGGAAAGACCGGCGAGCTGTAAATGAGGAATTCTCAGTCTCCTGCCATCTTCACTTTCGCAGCTGTTGCTGTTTCTGAGGGTTCCCCCCAGCAATGTACGCGACAAAGTAGTTTAAAGGGACACTGAAGGGAATTTGTCAAGCTCTTGTTTTTGCTTGGATGGCGTAGACTGGTTCGAGTAAACACTGTTTTTGTCGTTTATCCAGAGTGAGAGTGGTTGAAACGTGGCCTAGAGACTCCCGACTACAAATTTGTGCTAGTAATCCCGCAATATTTACGAATCACGTCAGTGTCCCTTCAAATTGAGAATTTGGAGAGGGAACTTCTGAGAAGGTCAAGAGTACTTGTTATGACGTGTTGCTTGTCTGCTAGGAGAGAGATGCCGCAGTCGCTTGGCTAATTCTTGGATGGGCCACTGTGTGTGTGCAACGTGAAAGATGCATCCCAGTAGTGGCTGTCACATTGAGATGTACCGGTGACCGTTAAGCATATGTGGTGGGGATCTGGAAACTGTAAAACACCGAGTGCATTCTGCACCGTAGTAAAGATACATGACTATCTGAAACAAGAGAAAGAATCACACTCGCGTGCCACTATGGCCCTAGTGCACTCCCCGATTTCTCGCTGCATGTTCATTTGGTAAACAAACTTGCTCACAGCAGGTAAGCGGCAGCATTGCTCGTAAATGCAAAGCACCTCATTTATTATCTCTGATGCCTGTGTTTGCAGATGCCTTAGATTTCACATGTAGTCCAAGGGCACCGTAGGTTGTCCTGTATTCTGGTTTTCCCATTTTCATTTGCTGGTTTGCTTCTCCCCGCCCGCACACTTTTTTTTTTACCCCTCTTTTGTTGGTGTTGCCCGATGCTTGTGGTGCCCCCCCCCCCCCCCCCCCCCCTCCCCTTCCCCTGCTATTATTCTTGCGCCCTGGTTACGTTGTGTTCTGTTTGTGTCTGTTGACAAGGCGCTCCCCCCGGCCAGCACGGAATCGTGGGCCGAGAAATCGCCCGGCGAACCTCCCCCGGCAGTGGTGGTCAAAGAGGTGGCCAAGGAGGTACGGAACCACCTCCCGTACCTGTTGGCTGCTCCTGGCCACTGCAGCGGCCTCCACTTGAGATGAGCTTGGCTTGGTGCCGGCCGACGCTCTCTTTTCGGCCAATCTGTCGTGCCTGCAACCGAAACAGAAGTGCTTGTTGTTGTTGAGAAGGCACTGGCTTGGGTTTTTGGCTTTGCTGCGAAGTACCGTATACACTCCTTAGAGGCGTTTAAGTGGCACCTTGGTGTATGGGCAGGTGTATCGTTAACCGCGGTAGGACACTGCGGCTTTGGTTCATTCGAACGATTGCCTCGTTGGAATAACACTGACGCCACTTTTAACACAAAATTTGCTCAAATAAGCTATATAATTAGGAAAACAGAGAGTAGGCATGCAACGCACCAGCTGCTTTCTCGCGCTGCACTTGCGTCATATTATGGGCCGTTTGTTGCGGTTGGCTGCAGCTGACAAAACTGAATGCAAATTTAACAGGGATTATAAGCCTGCAGAATGAGCTATTTGCGCTTGAATTTAGTGCGCATTTCTTTTTGTAGCAGTAAGAATGGTGGGATAAACAATGGAGGCTACAAATGAACGCTAAACATAGAAGACAACAAAACAAACTTGCATTTTGTCTTTATGAGCTGGCTTGGTACTGGAGATGCACAGAAGAGCTTGAAATGGCCCACAAACTGGTAACAAGCAGGAAAATTGGTTCAACTTGCTTGTTTTGGTCAGATTTCTAAGACGGCTGTTTGCATTGCAGCGTTTTAATATCCGGGCTCTTTTTAAGTGGAGGCCACTGAATTGTGATGCATTCCTGCTACTCGTTTCAGCTTGAGTCTGCACTGCGCTTTGCTGTGCAAACAAAAAGAAAAGGGAGGGAGTTGTAATTTGGCGTGGCGCTATCGTAAATAAGGAGAATGCAGACAAAAGGCGAACACGAGAGAGAGTGGTCAAAGGATCAGAACTGATGACACTTTGTCTGTTATACCCATGCTACGTGAGCGTTTCGAAGGCTTCTGAGTCGAATGTCATTTGACACAAATGACACCTTTTAGCTGGTAGTGAACGTTTTCAAAGGCCTTTGATTGAAATGCCATTTGAGTCGAAGGAGCACCACCAACGAACGACCTTTGAGATTCTCAAAGGCCTTTGAAACGTGAACGGTAGTACTCTCGGGCGCAGTTTGTGCATGCTGTAATCACAAAAACGATTATTTACGAGTAAAACTACGTGTTTACAGTGCACAATCTTCATAATTTTCACTTGTTTTTATTCTCTATTGCTTGCTCTATGATTACAAGGAAAAGAAAAAGAAAACCGGCTGTTTTTTCTGCACTTGAACATGTAATCAATTTGATCACTAATAATTGTTTTTTTTTTCTTCAAAAGGATGTAGAATGTGCTAGTTAGTTGTGTGTAATACTGAATTGCGCTGGGTTATACCTAGGCAAAAACGGGACAACAAAGGGGCTGGGACAAAGCCCTTTTTAACTCTAAAATTAAATTTTTGGAAAGAATGGAAAGACACTAAAACAAGGGGGCGAGAACGCGGAAACTTTCAACTACCTTTGCGAATTGTGGAACTCCTTCCAGTTGGAATGGCATTTGAAATTTCGAAGGTCATTCAACTGAACTGTCCTTTCAAACGCTCATGTTGCACAGGTATTACACAAGTGATGATGAGCTAATGGGCGATCTCCTGCCAAGATAGCGCTGAAGTAGGTGAAGCACAAAGATGGATTTTCTTTAAACTAGGTCAGAGCAAGAATGGGCTGTATAGGCGGTCGTTGTGTGTGTGTGTGCGATTGGCACATTGTTTTGGCAGTTTTGGGGCTTGACTTTGTTGATGCCGATTTTGAAGTGTGTTTTCTTACGTTGGCCTTGTTCTTCTTGTCCTTGCAGCGTAAACGCTCACGCTCGGTAAAGTCTTTCCTCTGGTAATGTGTTTGCCCTTGCATGAACCGGGGCCGCTAGGCTGCATAACGACACGGGGTGACCCGTTGTGCATGGGGTACTCGTTTGTTTTACCTGCGTTTCTGGGGCCAACCCTCTTGCACTTACCCAATAGACGTCCGGTGTAGCCCCGCTAGTGCAACATCGGGAGAGAGAGCAGTTGAGGGGCTGTTACGCTTTGAGCTCCGTGGACCTTCCTTTCCCCTAGAATGAGTGCACTACCAAATACTGAGTTGCTCAGACAGATGGCCGGGGTGCTTGTAGACGGGCCATCTGTTGAAGCAAGAGCATTAAATGGCTCACTGAGTGAAAAAGATAGCGTCTGGTGTCTGTAGCAGCAAATGGCTCCTAATCCTCCCAGTGGCTACGCCGCAGCGGTACATTGGCAAACGCTTTCGTGAGTGGGATAGTCTTGCAATTAGGCTTAACATTACACTGCAAGGTCTAACGACGTTTACTGGTACCCGCAGCTAGATGTATAGCGAGCTTGGTGTTTCTTGTGGCACATCATTAGGCCACCTAACATTGAGACAAACAGAGATGATGACACATGCCCGCAGTAATGTATTGGCCAGTGCTTGCCTTGGGGACTTCCTCGACATTAGGCTTAACATTATGCTCTGAGATCTAACGGCGTTAACAAGTATCCACAGCTTGATGTGTAACAAGTTTGACGTTACTTGGCATGTCGTTGGGCTCAACAGTAAAACTGCCGAACATCAAGCAGGAAAGTGGCGACGGCCTGTGGAGGAGGAGTATTGGCCAGCGGTTAGGCTTTGCTGCGCATTGCCATTTAATGACGCGCAGGTCCACACCAAAGACTTCCCCGTCTTGTGTGTGTTGAAGTCAGTTCATGATCGGTATGCCTGTGCCCCCCCCCCCCCCCCCCCTCCCCCTCCTCCCCCCTCTGTTGCAGAACTCTGAGATTTGGAGCAAGAAGGCGAGGACGGCGGAAGTGAGCAAAGCTGTTAAGGAGGTTAGTGCGGGTGGCTTTGAGAGGTGCTTTTAGCTACAAGTATATTCTAGGTCCACCCCCTCACCCCCCTTTCCCCTTGTGCAGGAGAAGTGTTCTGAATGGGGTTTGGTGTTCAATACGGTTCAGTGTTTTGTGTTCGGTGTTTAATGCTACTGCGTGTGTGCAGCTATTTCACGGTTCTGACCTACGCTTCATGAAAACGCATGCACAAGGCTGGGTTCTCTGAATGTTGGCTGTCATTTCAAAGTGTCAGACATCGGTATAGAAAATGTGTCCCGTTTTGTTGACGTGAAGGCATAGCTATATGACAGCTGCAGCCCAAATTGATGGTGCGGTGTGAAATGTTGATGGGCCACATTTTTGTGTACTCGTAATTGCCCAAAGGTATGGATTGCTGCCATTGCACGATGTATTGGAAAAAACACATCTCAAGTCTAATAGACTGACCTCGGTTTTGTGCATTTCAGCAGTAAGCTTCGTAAGGTTGAAGTCCAGTAAATTACGTCTCATCAGCACGTGGCAAAAAAAAATTTTAAAAAAGTCTTGCATGTCGTAGGGAAGAGGCGGTGAAGGATTGGGAGAGAGAAGAGGGGTAATGCATATGAATGTTAATGTACGCTCAAATGAAATCAGTGTGATGTAGTCTTTGTCAAAATTTTCTAGGCCAATACTAAGCCTGCTGGACCACCAAAAATAAGAAAGAATAAGCTTAACCTTTAAACGTGACGAAATTTTTTTTTATGAGAGTGAGAACGAAAGGTGTTTTCTCTAGCTTTCTAGCATAAAATGTTTCAGCCTCGCTCGGGACGTAACCTTGCACATTGAATTTTCTGTGGTCTGTGCACATTCGGCATGGCCTAGAAAATTTTGACAAAGACTGTACTTAGCATTGATTGGATATTTTTAAAGCTTTTGTTCTTGTAGCCGAGTTTTTCGATGCAAAGGTGACAAAACTGCGCAGCAAAAGAAATTTGGTTGGGCGCGACAAATGTGCATTTAGAAATATCACCTTGTCATCCTGATGATTTAGACCATGACTGCTCCAGCACTGAATTTGGTTGTCAGCACCTCATTTTTCACCTCTTTTTTTTTTTTTTCCCCCGCTCCCTGCAGAACGGAGCTCCACCTAAAAAGGCTGCCGGAAGGAAGCGAAAATTTCCTGCCACTGAAAATGATGTGAGTGCACTCTGTTTTGATACAAACTTCCTTTTAATCATCCATGGAGCCTACTAGTCGCTAAGCTATCTACTACCTAGTGTGTTTGGTTCTGAGAATTGGCAGAACTTTGGTCCTTGCTTTAATGCGGAACAGCTTGGCTTGCACTGATCAGTGCTTCTTAGGAGAGATCACCACCAATTTGGAATTCTTTTCTTTTTTCTTGCACAAGTTGTGGGAATCACATTGACGTGGGATACTTATTTGGTGTTTGCTATTGGGAAGAGCAGCTAGCTGACTCTGAGATTGGTATTGGTATTGTCTGGCATATGAATCGGCCGGCACAGTTTTTTATTCTACGAGATTGCACGCATTGGATCCTTATGTATAAATGTAAAGCTCAACTATCTGCTGCTTGTGAGTCTGAGAAAAGATTTTGATAGTTTTTGAGGGCTGGAAGAAAAGGAAGACAGAAAAAGTTGTGATTAAAGAAAAAATATTTGCTCTTACTTACCTGGAAGCCCAAATTCCTGGTTTGGTGATTGTACTAGCGACTCGCGGCTGCCAGTGTCACATCTCCGTCCTCGTGAGGGCTTGTTACTGCGGAGCTCCGCCTTATGCCAGGTAAAAAAAGAAGTCTTTAAATGGAACCAGAGTTTGCGGGTATTAGTACACAGGGAGTGTCCACTTGAGCCAGGTTACAGTTTGATCATGCCTTGTGGCATGACGAGTGAAGAGCTTGTTTTTTCACTGGGACCACCACTGTGCGCACTTGTCCGTTTATGGTTGCTGAGAACGCCCCTTCTAATCCTTCCCGTACTCTCAGTCGTGACAGGTGGTCGATGCTATGTACCTGAGATTTCTTGTCTTTGTGTCATTAAGGGACAGAGAAGATAAAATGAAACGAAGATAAAAAGAAATGGCATTCCCAAAATTGTGCACTCGGTGGCATAGTTGCTGTTGCCGTGGTGTAAATGAGTGGGAAGAAAAGCGCATGCAAAGTGGTCTGCAGCCGTGTGTCGTTCTTTATACGAGGTCCCTCGAAAAGGGGCCCCAGTGTCGCTCTGGTGGGCGAGTGCACGTGTTAGTCGGTCGTTCGGGTGACGCAATGTGGTGCCCCTTGGGAAGGCTCTGCTCCCGGCGGTGGCCTCGCAGGACTCCCAGGACTCGTCGACGCCCTGCCCCCGCTCCACGGGCAGCATGGTGGCGCACCACGACGACATCGTCACCCGCATGAAGAACATCGAGATGATCGAGCTGGGACGCAACCGCATCCGGCCCTGGTACTTCTCCCCGTACCCACAGGTGAGGGGGCACATGAGTGCGCCTGTGATCGATTGCGGGGTTTGACACACCTGGGCTCTAGAATAATTTCAGTCACCTGGGGATCTTTAACGTGCGCCAAAATCTTAGCACACAGTTTTTGCTTTTCGCCTCCATTGGAAAATCTGCCGCTGCAGCCTGGTATCGATCCCGCAGTGTCCTTGAGCTCAGCAGCATAACTTGGCCTTAGCCACTGAGCCACCGTGGCAGGTGTGCGCGCCTCCTTCTTACAGCAAAGTTGTATGTGTCTTGGGTTTCCTCATTAGCGTGTGTCAGCGGGAGTCTCTGACAAAGAATCGCTCGTATTTGCTCCAGGGCTAGCGTAGCCCTAGCCTAGGTATCGAGGAAAAAAATAGTGCCGAAATTGTTCGCTAAGGCAACTCTATCATCACACCGAGTTTCATTTACCTGTCATGGTTAGTTTGCAAGGAAGTTGTAAGTGTTACAAAATTCCCGTCTACTGTCAATGCATGGTTTTCTTCTACCGCTTGTAAATGGCCTGCCCCCTGTTGTTCCAGTGGAATACCGTATTTACTCGCATAATCCTCGCACTTTTTTTTCGGAAAAGTCAATGCAAAGTTAGGGGTGCGAGAATTATGCGGGGAAAAAAATTTGGTGCACAGTGTTGCCAATTTGCCTTAAGCCAATCCCGCTAAATGTAGCGGTCGTTTTTTGTATAGCTAAGCTCAGTGTTGCCAACAGCAGCTATTTCTTTTTATTTTATTATTTACAACGTAAACAGTCTCCCGTCGATCAGCGATCATGAAATTGCCGCCTTTTTTCTGGCGCACGCCTTATCTCGTCGTCGTACGTGCGTGCCGTACTCCAGTAACGCACGTTGAAGTCGGTGACGCCGAAGCGCCTGCCTGCGGCACGGTTGCCGTGTTCGATCGCGTACTCTTTCGCTTTCAATTTGAAAGCGGCAGTGTAGCTGGCGTTCCTCCCCATGGCGAAGCGGCACCAAGCACAAAACAATTAGATCATAAAGTTCTCAAAACGGCAGCGAGCTATCCACCACTGACGCGAGTGACTCACTGACTGCTGCCCCTCAACGGCGGGACCACGACGGCGACACGACACGACAGCGGGCTGCGCGAACACCGTCTAGTTTCGCGCACGCAAAACATTCGGGAAACCGGCTCAAGGACAGTGTGAGTAGCGTGTTAGGGCGCCTGTTAGGGAGTAGCCATGCAGGTTGTTAGGGCGCCTGGATGGCCTTGGATACACAGCGCTCTCCGCCGAACGGAGAGGCGGCAGGGGAGGGCGCGCGTTGGAGAGCGTGTGCACCATGCGGGTTTCGCGAGCAGGCAACTTTCGCCGCTGCAAAGTTGGGGGTGCGAGGATTATGCGAGGAACCAAAAAATTCAAGTTTTGGTGGCTCACATTAGGGGTGCGAGGATTACGCGAGTGCGAGGATTACGCGAGTAAATACGGTAAAACTCCTTTCAGCTTATTGGCTAGGAAACATGCTCAATGGCAAAAGACGAACAAGCGTGTTTAGTTGAGTACACTTCTTGGACTGTGCCCAGCTTCGCTGAAGGGCACCGGATTTTTTCCCCGGATTGCTACGGACAAATTGTTCCAGAGGAGATGTTGACTTCTGCCATTTGGTTGGCACGCATCAGGGCGTGGATTTGGGAAATGTGCTCCTGCAAATGGGGAGAACAGAGCAGTGAAAGGAATCTCTCCAGAATCCTACCACACAGTGACAAAGTTCTGATCTACTCTGCACGTCCTGTGCAGCTCAATCCGTTGCTCTTTTACATCCCCACCATAACATGCGGCAGCTGCTACGTAGTGTACTGTGCAGCAGCTGTCACTTGCCTCTCCGGGTTTAATTTTTGGACAGGCAAGAACACTTGCGTGTTCTCGCTTAGTTAGTTGGAATAGTTAGTTAGATGTCATTTTCTTAGATGTCAGTTTTCGAAAGAAGCCCCATGCTCTGCACGCTCACGCCGTGTTACCTGTGCTGCCCCCGTTGCAGGAACTAGTCAACTCGTGCATCTACCTGTGTGAATTCTGCCTCAAGTACACCAAGTCTCGGACCTGCCTCAAGCGACACCTGGTGAGTGGCACCCGGGCTGCCTGCCTCCCACCTTCACTTACTTAGTCACTCCTGCTTCCGCCTGTAGTGGTCTGCGCAAGCATTGCGATAGAATGGTTTGTACTTGCACCGAGGGCGTTGAAGCTATCGCTATTCACACTGAACACGGTCTTGGCACACCAGGTGGTTTGGAGCTGCACTTTAAGTGCTCTCCATATTAGCTCAGCTGATATTTTGCCTGGTGCAGAATTGGACAAATTTTGGATGATGTTTTGACGTCAGGGTTCGCACAGGTCCTTGAAAACCTTGAAAACCCTTGAATTTAGAAGTGTCAATTTCAAGGCCTGGAAAGTCCTGGAATTTTTAAATGGTCCTTGAAAACCCTTGATTTTTCCGGAGAGAATCAATGGCCCTGTCTTTTCACAAGAATTTAAAGTGTTTGTCGTGGATTTTAGGTGTTAACAAATGTAAAAAAACATTGTAACAATCAAGTTTCAGTGTATTGCATGAAATTACAAGTTTGGTAGATTTTCATTATTACGAAGCAACTTTAGGAGCAGGCACTTGTCAATCCAATCTATATCACGATACAATCCAGTGAAAGCCAGCTTCTGTTCTCTATCTTGCATCTTCCATCTAGTCTATGGACGGTTGCTCATTGCATGTTTGCTGTTCCTCATATGCTCCATCGACGTTTGCTTTTACGTGAAAATGGTGGACGTGTACATAGTTCATCCTGACTTGAAGCAACACTTGCTCGATTTAATTTCAGCTAATACTCTTGCTGACAAAGCAGGAGATGCACGCAGCATTAACCAAGTTTTGAAATCAATCAGTCTCAGCAAAACACCAAGAAAAAAGAAAAACCTCTAAATACCACCCATTAAATTAAAAAATGAAGCTGGGGGAGCATTTACGAACCCATTAGCACCTATCTAAATGTGCACTAATGTGCTTAGATATTGTGCAATAAAAAACTTTTGCATTGTGTTGGAAAAGTTATAAATAATCCCAGAAAAAAACATTAGACGGGGACCTTGAAAATGTGTTTTGTGGTCCTTGAAAGTCCTTGAAAACCCTTGAATATTTGCTTTTGAAGCCTGTACGAACTCTGTGACGGTATTTATACCTGGATAGACGTGTTGCATTTTAACAGCAGGGCTGTTAAAGCTCTTGTTTGCACCGTCCATAAACAGAAAAAATACCAAGAAAATACCGAACGCTTTGTCGCTCTGTCAGTTGAGCCCATGTGTATTCTTGTGCATTTGTCTGATTGGGCCTGAACTCATTCGAAATCCACTGACCTTTTTTGGAACACATCTGTACACTAAGTAAGGTTTCAGTACTAACCGCCTTCCCTTTTCTCTTGCTCCGTTTGTGCTCAGGCCAAATGCACGCTGAAACACCCACCCGGCAATGAGATCTACCGCAAGGGCAACTACTCCTTCTTCGAGATTGATGGCCGGAAAAACAAGGTGCGGAGTGCCCCTTTCTTTCTCCTTCACTTCTCATTATTGGCTGCAAGTGCTCTTTTTCCAGGCAGGCAGCCTGGGCGAGGAGCTGTGGATGTTTGTCGGCAATGCTGACCAGTGCCTTTTGACGACAGACATTCTGGGGACCTCTTGTGGAGTGGAGGCAGTGGTGCGGAGAAGCACACAAAAGCCAGGAGTCCTCCAGTCATATCTTGGGGTCGATTGGTGTCTGTTTTTCCGATGGGGGAGTCTTTCGAATGAACCAAACTGGCATTTTGGCTTCACGGCAAACAGAGCAGTGTTTCTTATAGTGTTTCTTCAGTGTTTCTTATAGCTACAAGACACCCACTTTTTACTTTTACTGTGGCAACGTAGTAGGCACTGACAAACGTGTACTGCAGGGCACCCACTTGTTTTGCACCTGGCAGCAGAATGCCTTGATTACTGTGCCATTGTAGCTGGCGTATCGACGGCCTCAATACACGTGACTCGGGGGGGGGGTGTCCTCGATGTAACAGAGTTGAATTGCTTCCCTTCATTTCCTCGGTGCACGACAGTGTCGCTTCTTCTTATTTCTCCTTCCCCATCCCTCTCCCAGATGTATGCGCAGAACTTGTGCCTGCTGGCCAAGTGCTTCCTGGACCACAAGACGCTGTACTACGACACGGACCCGTTCCTCTTCTACGTCATGACCGAGGTGGACAGCCGGGGGTACCACCTGGTCGGCTACTTCTCCAAGGTGACCGCTTCCCCGTTGCCTCCTTCTCCTCCTCCTCCTGTTCCTTATTTCCCTCCTTCCCTGTGGGAAACACTTGTGTGTTCGAGATTTCGGCGCATGGTAACTCTTATGTTACCGTGGAAAAATGGCCGATTTTTAGTCTTTCCACAAAGCAATTTTTTTTTCTTTTAGGCTACTCGACACATTTAGCATCGCTATTCTTGAAATTGTAGCTTATAGATTACTCTTCTTCAAATTTGGGAACAGCAGTTTTGTGAAAGGTATGATTATTTACAGTTTAATGGTTAAATAAACAGAAAAAATGCGCAAAAAAGTATGCACGCAATTTACATAGGCAGTTGTTCTGAGCCTAAAAATTATTTTAGGAATTTTAACATATACAAGTTGTTTCTAAGTTCCGAAGCTATGGTTCAATATATACATCAACGCTGTACACTTAAGGGGGCAGTTGGGTCTTTGGGGCCGAAAAACGGTCAAAAAAAGCGTTTTCTCAAAAATGGAATTTTTGGCCTCCACGGCCATTTTTCTAACAGTCTGTAAATTTCCTCATCAAAGGGCATCATATTTTGTTGTTATTATATTATAATAGCATTTGAAAGTGCACTCTAAAGCTCAGTTAGCGCAGAATTCGATGGTGAAACGGCACTTTTCTTGCAATGCAAAGCTAGCATTTCATCCTCAGATATCTTGGCAACCAGAGCAGGTACAACTTCAATTCTTTTTGCTTCTGATACCAAAATGTGTGGAGAATACAATATAGGAAACAAATTTTTCAAATGGAGGCTTTGGAAAATTATTATTGTGTTCAATTGGCACCACCTGCGAGCCATTTCTGGCAGAGCGCGGGAGAAGCGAAGTTCCCTGTGTTGTAAAACGACCAAAAATAGCTAAATCAAAAAAGTTCTTCCTATGTTGTATCCTTTAGTCATTTGTCTGCCAAGCCACGTGGTAATTGCCATTCTGCATAAAGTGGTTATTTTGTAACTGTGTCCCAAAATAATGGCAATTAATCATTAATTAACTCAAAATATAATCAGCTTACAAAAAATCTAATAGGAGATTTAAAATCAGCACAAAAAACTCTATAATGCAGTGCAGTTTCATTAAAATTGGTTGGCAAATAAAAAATATAGCTCTAAGACCAGTCTGCCCCCTTAAGTTTTGGATTTTTGTGGGTCCATCAACTTAGCAGCGGCCCTGACGGCTGTGCCACTCTGCGAAGCCACTCGAGAGTTAAGTCGGTCTCTCTAAAATATGCATCCAAGTGTACTTTTTTGTGTGCCCACAAAAAATCTTTATTACTTCAGTGGTAAAAAAACAAACAAAAAATATCCAGCGCTCTTGAGAAGCGGCACGTAGCGTTCCGCAGTGGTAAGCTGACACGAGTGCTAGGCTATCTTAAAAGTGATAATGTGGTACAGTGCGGTGCATTTGACAAAATATCCCCGCCGCATGTTGTCCACACCCTACACATGAATGTGAAACCAGAGTCGTCGGATAGGGAGCACGTTTTGTTTATAAATACACCACGAAGTCAAAAACGAACCTTACCTGGCAGCACCTGTCGAAGTCTGGGGCGCTGTTGAATGGGAGCGTCTTTATCAGAACTAAAATACAGTGAATCCACCCCTGTCGCTTGAGAGGGGTGGATTCACTGTATTTAGTTCACTGCGCACTCGCTAGAGTATACTATCCAAGGAACGTCCTGCCGCAAAAAATGGTTTAAGGGGGGACGCGGGTCTTAGAATGGTCAAAAATGGCCAAAATATCGATTTTGAGAAAATCCAATTTTTGGAATTATTGTACCTTCAAGCACCTGCCTTCAAAATATCAACGCGAAATTCCATCGGGAAATACTCTAAAATCATGTTTTGAAACGCCTCGAGGGCCACGAAATGCCCCGAATTGGGCAAAAGTTGCTTCAAATTCCCGCGCGCCCCGCGGGCGAAGCAGCCGACCGATCGCCGCCATCTTGGTCTTGTTTTGAAGCTTGTTTCTTTGTGCGCATTTTGCGATATCTCAAAATGGCGTCGCTTGAGTAGAACGACCGCCCTTGCCAGTTTTCCGAAGGCACCTTCTCGGCCACCGATTGGCTAGAGCGGGCGCGCGCGGTTTGAGTTCGCCGTACGACCCCTCCCATTGGTCGGCGCGACTGCTGTCATGGCGGTCGCCATCATGGCGTCTGCTACGCTCGTCTGACGGAGTCCGCTCTTCTGGTGCAGCGCTCGCTTAGAGCAGTTTTTTTTTTACAGTTTCCTCTAATTCTTCCATCGCGTACTTTCGTGAATGATGCCAGGAGACGTACGTTTGAAGAAGACGACCCGTCATGCACACGGGAAGCGAAAGCGTTGTCCGCCTATCTCAAGGTCGCGTGGTGCGACTTCGGGCCGCTCGACTCCGCCGGATGAGAATCGTTCGCCGCCTCGTATTGCCTCGCCTGCCCCATCGCCTGACCAACCACCTCCGGAATCCATACCTGGTCCAAGCACGTCCTGCCGGCTTGACACGAGGTATTAAACGGCGGAGGAGATCACCGCGCGTACGGAACAAGCGGACGAGGTCAAGCGCGGAATGGAGACCAAGTCAGCAACGCAGCGGAAATTCGACCTCCTTGAAGTGGATTTGGCGTACTCAGAGGAAGAATCCGGCACAGATTTTGTCTTAGTGGATTTTGTAATGCTGAAGGACCTTTTTGCGCACGTCAGGTGCGGCAAGTGCGGGCTGGCGGCGCCGGATTTGAGGAAGCCTGACCGGCAGTACGGCCTCGCCGTGAAGCTCGAGGTGACGTGCTCGGTTTGTGAACACCGTGTAGAACGTTTTTCCTCGCCAACGACCGAAGGATCTGGCAATATCACTCTTTTTGAAGTGAATATGAGGGCTTTGAAAAGTATTCAAAGCATCGGGAAGGGGGTGACTGCTCTGTCAGATTTTTGTGCTGGTATGAACTTGTCCCACAGAGGCCTGCACCACAAGACATTCATTCCAAGCGCACTTGAGGAAAGTGGTTCAGGTTTGCGAGGACACTGCAGCAGCCTCTGAAGCTGATAGTGTGCGTGCCATCAAGGACTTGTACTCGGACCTTGGTCAGCCGCCAAACAACGTAGATGTGATGTTTGATGGCACGTGGATGACAAGGGGATGGTTGTCACACATTGGAGTGGGCTGCATCATTGAAGTGTACACCGGCTTGGTGATTGATCATGTAGTCCTCTCTAACTTTTGCTTAGGTTGCGCCATCGGACCCAAAGCTTCAGATGAGGGCTACGAAGATTGGCTGGCAGACCATGAGTGTCAGCGAAACATTGACTGTGGTGCAGGACGCATGGAGGTAGAGGCAGCCCTGATAATGTTCAAGCGCTCGCTCTCCAAGAATGGGCTGCGGTACACAACCGTGATGTCCGATGGAGATAGCCGCACCATGCACGGCTTGAAGGAAAAAGGCGTATATGGGTTTATCCCCATAGACCAAGAAAGTTTGCCTTTCGGCTACATTTATTTTCCCCAAAAGACCCTTTTGAGGCCAACAACATGATGCATTTGCAGAAAACACACTGCGCAGTGTCCCACCACTGTATCCTCTCAAACTTCCAGCATAAAAACCGCGAATGAAATAGCCTCACCAAAGAACAAAAAAAAAGGGGGGAACCTAAAGCAAGTTTCACCCTCACACTTTTGCCGTACACAATATTCTGGGTACCACAGTGCACTGTAATAGATGATGGCACTTCACGAAGGACTGTTGCAGTTTTCACGACGCCAGCAAGACGCCACCAGATTTCACAACGCTAACAAAATGCCAACCGATTCGAAGTCGATAAATTTTGCTAAATTCCTGATGGGGTCCGTTACTTGGCCTTTTGTATCTCCAGTTCTAGTTGGCATTTTTGGAATCCAAAGACAGATTTGAAAATGGGAAGAACATGTCTTTGTTACTGGGAAATTTTGAAGCTACACTACTGACGGTTCATCTCATAACACATGGCCAAAGTTCAAATGCAGTTTTCTCAGTTTCATATTTTTGGTCACTTCCCTCAGCCTTACGCAGCTTTTTGGAAACTTCTTTTTGCTTCATAAGGTCAATCTTGGTACCATTTTTTTCAGTACAGCCTGAGGCAGCCGATGACATTCTTAGTTTTTCTGTTTAGGCTACGCATAAATAATGACTTGCAGTTATTTTGATGAGCCAAAATATCCAATACTGCCATTTTTTGTACTTGACATATTTTTTTAGGATGCCGTGACTTTAGAGAAAAACGAAGAATGTCATCGGGTATGGGAACTCTCTGGCTATCCATTCATGTAATTAAAAGCGACAAAATGCAATGTGAAAGTTCATTAAAGCTGCGTAAGAAATTACCTAATTGTGGTTTAGACTTTGTATGATAACTTTTGAACTAACAGCACCAGCTCAAATATAATTGCATATTTGAAATCTACAGAGAAAAGCACATCCATGTGCAAATTTTCATAAGTTTCTACCCATAAATAAAAAAGTTAGTTTTAAGACCCTCGTCCCCCCTTAAAAACGTTATTACACCCCCCCCCCCCCTCCCCTCACGATGAGTATTACTCATTTTGTGACAGCCTAAGTGGCTCATTATGTCCCCGGCGGACACGCAGGGACTATACAATGGCGACACACAGACGAGGGGACAGCGGTCAATATAATGGCGTGAAAGGGGGGAGGGGGAGTTGAACAACGCTCTGAAACAGACGTCTGCCTGTGCAGAGTGTGCAGTGAAACAGGACGCCATTTTCTCCCAACTCGCCACTACCGTGGGTTCAAATTTCACTCCTGATGCCGTCTACAGACGCGAAATGTAAACAAAGTAATATAATTGAAAAAAGAGTTGTCAATAAATACGCCAGATGGCGTTAGTTGTCTGCAAGGTGCTGCTTTTAGCTTTCGCGAGACGTTTGAAATCATCGGAACTCCATGACCAATGGCCTATGGCGTGGTAAGGAACGAGTTACAAGATCCCCAGGTGGTCAAAATTAGTTCAGAGCACTCCACTATGGTGCGCCTCATTGCCTGTGTAGCTGTGGCGCGTTAAACCCCATAATCAATCAAACCTTCCCTGTGAGGGGAGGGGGTATCTGGAAACCGCAGGTCCTGCGTTAAGTCCCGACCACAGGTTGGAAAACTTTGGTCGACAGCGGTACTTGCCTGTCTCTCTCGTGTCAGGTGATTGTGGTGAAGCGTAACAGTGTCCCGTATTGTTGGGAGACCTGCGGCAGTGTCTGCAGCTTGTGTGACTGACCTCCTCAGCTCCGTTTGTGGGGCCACGTGTGTCCCGCTGTGTGTGTGCGTAGTGTGTAACTGTGCTCGAGTGCATTGCCAGTGCTCCCCTGACACGCGGTGTGTGTGCGTGCCTGTTTGTGGGCCCTTCGTGGTGCAGGAGAAGGAGTCGACGGAGGACTACAACGTGGCCTGCATCCTGACCCTGCCGCCGTACCAGAGGAAAGGCTTTGGCAAGCTGCTCATCGAGTTCAGTGAGTGGCGGACTGCATCATTGCACGGCTCTTGCACGCCTGTTTGGAAGGAGAGACAGGGTGGAAGGAAAAAAAAGTGGGCTGGGGCTTCAGTTGACCTGGTTACAGACAGAAAGGAGAGAGGCCAGCTGTAATGCCTTTGCAAGGACATCATCTCATTGAAGCCCCCAGTACCTTGCCTGCACAAGTGCCTACGTGGTTCATCTTGATTATGCTTAACTGCAAGCTCGCAGCAGCTGCCTCAAATATGGGCAGGAATGAATGAATGCATAACTGTATTTTATCCTACCCTTGTGATGCCCACGTCCTGTTGTAGCATACCTCAATTTTGCGGCTAAGGTGTCACGATGTTGCAATGCTGCTGCTGCTGAGGGCGTCTGCAAACTGCGCGGCGGAACTAGGGTGGCACTGCCTATCCTTGCAGAGAGAGCACCCATGTTTTTATTTGCAGCACATTGCGATTGGGCCGCTACAACTGTCCCGTAATATCCCCCACACAGCTTCCATGTAGCTGGTGACACACGTGAATCTCATTCCGGGGCCATTCAGTGACCTTGCACTCGAGGTATGGTGGTACTGGGAGCATGAGCACCACGAACTTGGGGGCTTCTTGTTGAGAGGCATGCTTGGAAAGGGAGAAAATGCGGGAGTTAAATGCACCCATGCGAGCAGTGTTCAAAAACAGAAAAATTCGCCCCCTTCTTGCTGTTTTCTCGTGCATTACCATCAGAGGGCGAAGATTGCTTGAACAGAGCAGCCTGATGGCCCAGCCAAGTTTTTCGGTCTCTGATAATCAGGAGTGCTTCCCTGCACGCAGGCTACGAGCTGTCCAAGTTTGAGGGCAAGACGGGCTCGCCGGAGAAGCCGCTGTCGGACCTGGGGCTGCTGTCGTACCGGTCGTACTGGTCGGAGACCATCCTGGAGATCATGATCAACATGGCGCCGCCGGCGTCGGCGGGGGCGGCCGAGGGGGGCGGCGACAAGCCGCAGATCACCATCCACGAGATGAGCGAGCTGACGAGCATCAAGAAGGAGGACGTCATCTCGACGCTGCAGTACCTGAACCTGATCAACTACTACAAGGGCCAGTACATCATCACGCTCACCCGCGAGGTGGTCGAGGCCTACGAGCGGGCCGCCCTGAAGCGGCCCCTCCGCATCGACCCCAAGTGCCTGCACTGGACGCCCAAGGACTGGGCCAAGCGGGGCAAGTGAGCCTCCCCTGCTGCTGCACCACGGGAGGTGAGCCTTTACAGGGAAATATCAGCTTATAAACTATCTTGTGCGTGGATCCTGAGTTCTGAACTGCTGTGTTTGTCCTTTTGTCTTCCAGTGATGATGTATCCACCAGCCTTGGGGCAACCACCGACCCGACACACCATTTTCGTACTTCAAAGGCCATCACCGTTCCATCGCCCGCCTCACCCCGTCTCGAGAGGTCGTGGCCACCGAGTCATGCCTACAGCAAGCTCCCGCCAACTAACAAGATTGCGCTGCCGCCACTAGGCTTGCATGCCACGTTTTCAATGTAAACATGAACTTTTCCCCGCTGAGCCACAAATTGGCCCCTATTTCAAAGCATGGATGTTGCTTGTAGCTGGAAGGGATGTGCCAGAGAAGCCATCAAGTCTCGTCTGCACTTGCCCAGCAGAAATCCACGCTTAGTTTGAAAATGAAATGGCACGTCCGTGATAAGGATTGGTGGCTAAGCAGACTTGGGGAGGGTGCGGATAATACCTGGCGCTACAGGATGATTGATCCCTAGAGAGACACGTGCAGGAGTGCTTCCTCGCAAAACTTTCCACAATGTGCACACTGTGAGGTTTGCCTGTACTTGGTCGCGTTTTCTTGCAAAAGCTTGAGGTGGGATAGCCGTCACTGCACTTTCAGGTCAAAGCAACCAGGGGACGATACCTGTCACCTGCTGTAGCCCTTCGGAAATCCACCATTCAGCACTGTAATTAGTGCACTGTGCTGCTGGCATACCAGATGCTGGAACGTCTGGAACACTCGTCTCACAGGATAACTCGCAATTGCACTAGAGCCTCCCAAGATCAGCAGAGGGGTAGCTGAAAGATGTGTCTTGTTGGCAAGAACCGCTGGCTTCGGATCCTTTGTGAATCACTTTCCCTCTGTGGAGTCACTGTGATGCTTTTTGTGTCGACTTTGTCCTGTTAAAGCATTAGACGAATCGACTATGCTGTTGGCTTGCCATCAGACAAGAATAAAAAGAAATTGCTCAGCATGTTAGAAGGAGAATTTGTATGAGTGGCACTCAGCATGTTGTTATACTGCATGCAACTTCCACCTTGAGGGCCACATTGTGTTGTTCCTTACTGCAGGGCATTGCTGTTTGCAAGTCGGTATACTATACATCAGGGCAGTGTCTGTGCGCAGGCTTCATAACATCTCATTTCAAAGTCCACATGCTTGGCGGCATGGGCTGAGAAACGACTGCACTTGAACTGACGATTTGGTTATGCTGAAGAAGGGTGAAGCTCTAACTAACAGTCTGACGGCCATCTTTACTTTTCCCAGTCCTGAGGTTATGGTTGGCAGGAAGCGACTGATTGCTTTGAAATGCTACAAGGTCTCATTCATCGTCGCAGACGACTTGCACCTGTTGTCCTAGCAAGAATTCCCATGAAGTGCTTTTCCAAAGAGAAACTCCTTTGACGTTGCTACCTAATGTACAAAAAAGACAAAAAAAAAAAGGCTTCTCCAAGTGTCTCTATGTGTGGTGGTCTTTGCGTCTTGTGTACGACATAAGTAGCGCACTCGTCTTGTTGAGCGAGGCGGAAGTGAGAAAAAATTGTGAAAAAGATGGAAAAAAAAAGTGCTGTTCCGTTTGTGGTGAACTGCAATTGCTCTAGGGTCTTGTCTAATTGTATCGACTATCATTTCTGTACATAGTCTACACAACATTACCTCCCTGTTTGGGTTTGTATTTACTGTAAAATGTTGTATATAAACGTGGCCTCATTTTTGTAATGCGGCTGTGAGCGTACGTTAGGTTAATAAAATTATGTAAATACAAACGAGTTGCCTGTTGTCCTGACCATGTTTTTGCAAGTGTGTGGGTGTGTGCATGTGTGAATTCCAGGTCGAGGGTTGGAAAACGAGTCGTAGAGATGTGTACAACGAATTCGGAGGAGTCTTTCCGCGCTATTTTTGCGCAAATATATGCCCTTCAAAGCAGGGTAGAAAACAAACCGCTTTGGACACTGGACTTGTGTTACAAGACATGCGGTACTGTAGGGGAGTTTGGCATTGATTAATGGCCGAAATAATTTAGTGCGGATATGCCCCTGTCGACTTCAGGTGGTTTTTTTTTATAGCATCTCGCAGTTTAGTGTAATGTAATGTGTAATGCAGTGTTCAAACTGTCCGTAAAAACGAACGCCTCGAAGGCGGAATTTCATTCCCCATAATCGGCTAATGTTGGCAGGCGCAGCGGCTGGCTCTGGCTACTCCTGGCACAAGACAATGCCGGAAAGCAGGCATATAAAAACCGGAAGTTTGCGCCGCCATCTCCAATCTTCCGTGGAGTTTCTCGCGTCGTGCCGCTCTCCCGTTTGACAAACTCCTCGATGGCGAACGGGGAAACCGCCCGAAATCGCAAATAAAACCAGCAGTTTTATGCTCGGCAGTGATTCTGAGTCGGTGAACGAGTACCTCTGCTTGATGGAACCCACGTCGACCTACGCCGATCTGGCGAGGAATGCCGCACCCGTCAAGTTCGATCCGCCGCGCTTGAGCCGGAAACGTCGCGACGCTGACTCGCAGGTGTGTTGCGACTCGTCGCGGACTCCCCCCTCTCTGACGCGCGTGGCGTCGCGAGCGTGGTTTACCGTCGCGAGAGGCAGCTGGATGTCAAAGCGTCGTAGTATCTCCTTCCATTGTTGTCGCGATAAAGGCCAAACGGTATCGCCACCGTGACCGTGCTAGCGCGAGCTGGCTTTCGTCGCGCGCGCGTAGTAATCTCGCATCGAAGACATGGATGCAGCCGACGAAGCTCGGCTGATCGAGGTAAAAAGCTGTTTGCGATCACTCAGTCCTCCCAGCGATCCTGGCTTTATTTACCTTGAGTCTTAGTGACGTAGTCGTACTGGGCCGATGATTACGGAACCGCATGCGGGGCGGTGCGCGGTGTGAAGCTTCCGGCGTTGTCATCGATGTGAAACATACCCGTTCCACGGTCTCGTGAACGGTGGCCGATTATTCAATTACACCGCTACGTAATTTGTGCGTGCTCACTCGCTATAACTACCGTGGCGGTGGTGATCTCACCGGCTTGTGGAAGTATCAGTGCTGAGGTGAAACTAGGATTAGTCGTGACACATCATTAGGGACACCATGGCTCGGTAGTCCGCGTTTTAATTTCCAAATTTCAGCTCGCTTTCTGTTCCAGGCTTACCTCGTGATCGTGTAATTGTAGCGCGGTCCTTGAGTGATGTCAGTGCGAAAATTGTGGTGCTGTGTTATTATTCATGCCGCCGTTTGGGGTAAATAACCTGGAATCCACCGTTCTCGGTTCACATGTAAAGGGAATTGGAACAGAGTGACGTTACACGTAGGTGTATACGTTTGTATAAAACGGAGTTAACTCCTCCAGGAATTCCTGCAGGAGCAATGATTTCTTACTGCTAAAGTGACCTGGATGATTTTAAGAATTTTCTCCAAAACGCGAAGAAGTGGCTGGTAGCCGAGACAAACTACAACGAAATGAGAAATAAATCTTTGTTTGCTGTCGTTGCTTAAGCGCTGCTGCCATTTCCACTTTCAAATGCAGATATCATTGCCTCCATCTATAGTAATCTCAATGAATGGGTAAGGTCTCTGTTTTTAATGATTGCTGAATACCTCTGTTACTATGGCTACTGGTGGCACAAATTACGGTGATATATATGTACAAAAGTGTACGTAAATGTAATTAGAAAAAGAGCATTTACAGCTCGTTTTGGGGTTAAGATTCAAAGTCTGACTACACGGAATTTTTTGGCAAATTTACAGTATCCATAACATGTAAAGCGCAAAAATTTTTTATGGGAGATGTCGAAAGGATGACGTGAATAAACCCTACTTGCAACTAAAATTTATGAGGTAAAGATTGAACATGATATATATATATATATAGAAACCGTGCGCACATCGGTAAAATGTGAAGGTCACGGCACACGAAACCATGTCACGTGTGAACAAATCGCAACGTTTTCGTGACAGCTCGTGCCTTGATGCACCAACAAATAAAACAACAATGAGCAGCTGTTGTGTGACAAACGAGCTGGGCATGTGTGTCACACAATGGGAAGAACAAGCTGTCAAGTTCGCTGCCAACCAGCTGTCAAGATGTCAGGTTCGCACGTGACTTGTCTGTGCACCGTGACCTCTCGATCATGCCCATGTGCATACGGTTTCTGTATATGCATATGTGTGTTGTATTAAAAAAAAAAAACCTTATTTGGAAGTCTCGCTTGTTGGTTTCGTTCTTTCGTCATCTCTTGTAATTAAAAGTACTAACTCGCCAAAAAATTTGTCTAGTAGTACCCCTAAAGGCCCTTTTTTGGAGGTCTTTAGATGGGGGGCACTTACACAACTGCAGGTTAGATGGTGTGTGTATATTAAGTGGCAGCATGAAAAAGGAAAATGAAGGAGTTATCTTGCGGTACTGCAAAATGCCATGACGAAGCAGCCATTGTAATAAGATGAGCAAAAAAAAAAAGAATCAAGACAAGGAAGCCCAGGGTTGTAAAAATGACAATAAACCTGTAAATGCACACAGTAAAAAAATGAAATTGGCTCATGACAGTAGTGTGAATCAATTCCGGAACTTTGCTCCTGTAAACTGTTCGATCCAGTCTTTTATATCGTGTAACATGAGCGATGACTAACATGATATGCTTTGAGCTGAAACTATATATAGCAGAAGAGTTTTGGGAAAAAGTGACACAAGCGTGTTTCGGAAAGGGCTCAGAAATTGCATTTTGGCTCAATTTATTCATATTGCTGTGCCACCATTAGGTGAATAATTGGAGTAAATCAAACGGCCTCAACTTTAGTTGACTAGTAAGCTTGGTGAAAACCCAGTATTCTAGTGGTTAATCAGTTTTCAGGTGAAGGGTTGCGGTCACTGCATGTAATTTTTTGCAGGGTTTGTTTTAGTGTGTGCTTTACTCAAAGGCAATTAGCTGAAAAAAAGAGTTGGATTAATGCTATGTTGTCATGTCAGGCCTGACTGAAAATTAATAAGAGCAAAATATTTATATCATCTGGGAAACTGCAGTGCCACTACTAATAAATTGCTTTGAATTTGAGACTTGGGACCAGAATCCTGACCTAGATATTCTGGCGATATTGTGAAATCTTTATTGATGTTATGAATGAATGAATTATTTTGAGTATGAAACTTGTCAAAGGTCGCAGTCTTTGTTTTAGAAGGGTAAAGTGGCTTTAGTCGTTTGAGTGACATTGGCCATATGTCAAGTTAGGTGAAACTAGGAAAAAAAAAGATGGTTACACAAGCAGTTGTGCGATGTATAGTGTCCTCGGCAAATACACACCTGGATTGATGGACCATACAAAAAAGGTGATTTATGTAGACAAAGAAAAGTAATGGTCTGATAATGCTACCCTGGGGAACACCAGAGGTAACTTGTGTGAGAAAGGAAGTTATCAGCAGAAAGTAACTGGGTTCTTAAGGAAGGAAATCAAAATTTACCCTTATGAGAAAACGCTGGGGTGAACCTAAGGTGCAAAAATTTGAAAGGTCGATGCGGCTTTCAGGTGAATGTTTTAGAAAAAATTCAGAATATTGCTTCAGTTTGTAAGCTGGCCTCGACTGATTTATATGTAAGGTGTAAGAAAAATTCGGGAAGTTGAACTTGACATCATTCATCCTTGAGTAAGCTATGCTGGTACTTATAAATAATATTTTGATTTTTTAAGGACATCTTCTGAGGTTGCATATAGTTTGTTACCAGTGAGAAAAGTCTGTAGTATGACGAAGAGTGGTAAGTTGAAGCGGAACCAGTTGTGAGCGACTGGGACAAGAGTGTGTATGGAATCCTACAAATGTCACTAGATGTATTGTATTAGGCCAATATGATGAAGAACCCTTGAGAGGAAAAAAAAGAAAAAGGTTGCTGGTTCTGTCATAAGGATATCGCATATGTCATCGGACGTGCTAACAATGGTACTTGATGAGTCGGTGTTGTCATGCTTGCATACGCATGTGAATGTGTTTTTTTTTTTTTTTTTGAAGTTGTGCATGCTTCAATTCAGAAAGTAATGTGCTGCTGCTTTTGACAAAATTTTATCAGGGTACAATTGAAAATTGACATTGCGCTCAAACTTTCCACACCTATTTTTAAGCAAGGATATTAGGTTATGGCCAAAGAAAAAAATGTTGGCGGCTAAAGTAGAGTCACATTTTTCTAATTGATACCGGTAAGTTGGCGCTTTTAATTAATGTTGGTAAACAAATGAAAGGGTGCTATATTTGATCATAGCAGATGCTGGACAAACTTTTTTCTTTCCAAAAGAGGTTTTTCCAAAAGTCTTGGCACATGAATGGTATTGCACCCCAAGAGCAGTGCAGTAGGATTTTACAACAAGAACATACCAGTCCAGAAATAACAATAAAAATAGAAAAGAAGCAAGACATCTTTGTGCCGACTGCTGAATATTGTCCTGTTGTATTTCTCTATTAGCAATGTACATGGCTGCACATCGATATCTCCAAACTTCAGGTTTTTTGACCACACTTCTGCTTCCTTGAGCACCTGTTAACAATAATAATAGTCGTTATCTTACTTTAAGACAGAAGTAAGACAGAAGTCTTACTTTTTATACTTGCCTTCAGCTGAGCAGTGATATTTCAGTTAAGTATATGGTATTTTAGAAGTCAACTCACTAGTTTATTGAGCAGATTTCAAAATGCAAATATCATTACCTCCACTTCTCCCACTATTATAACCTCAATGAACAGGTAATGTGTTATACTTCTTGTGATTGCTTAATGTCTCAGCTACTGTGCGGACTTTAGGGCAGGCAGCTCTGTTTTGGCTTGGTTATTTAACACTAAAAAAGTATTCTTGATAATGTAAAAAAAAAAAAGGCACAGCAAAAGTGTTAAGCAGGAGACCAAAGCAGAATTTGTCTCCTGGCCTTTGACGTAGGCTAGGCTACAAGACAGCCACACTAGCTACAAAGTGCATAGCCCATACTTGACAGCTTGCTCCTCTTCTGTCTTCTTCCCGCATTGCATGTGGCACTTCAAAATCTTGAATTCTAAGGAAGCGGTCAGGATAGCAGCTGCCGCTGTTGCAATACTTTTTTGTTGAAGAAAAAGAATCTCAAAGCTCCACACACTCTTTGAGAAATTGGCTGTGCTGTTATTTTAGTCTACTTTGAATGATGGAATGACCTTGTACAATACTCTGCAAAAAAAAAAAAAAAAGGTGCCTGTCTGCAAAATTTTCAGGTCTTTTTGTTCTTTTGGGCGATGCGTTTTATTATAAGCAATTCACATGAGCGGTGCAGTGCCAGGAAGTAGGTACCTCAATGCTGCGAGAGCTAAGAATCGGCTGAGCTAATACGCAGTTGATTTGGTTGGAAGAATCGTCCTCCGCGTATGGTATTGCCAACAGCTCAAAATCCCTTTGTGTGAATATCTCTCACACTTGCAGGAGCAGTGTTTTTGAAAGAAGAAGAAAAAAATGTGACCACCCTTGTTCCCTGCAGCATGACCTGCAGTTCTCAGCTCGAGACTCTGGAACGCTTGATCTCCCGGGCTAGAGCAGTAGCAGTTGCTCGCGGCTTCTTGAACTAACAGATGGCCACCCACCATTATTTCATTATATTTTTATTGGCTCAAATAAATGTTTCTGCTTTACCTTGCTACTGTGATGGTTCACCAAGTTGCCAGTTCTGTTCTCAGCCATGGTGGCCACCTTTCTGGTAGAAGTGGTGTTGGCACATGACGAAGGTCCCAAGGTGGTGTGAATGAATCTGCAGCCTTCTACTAGCTTCAAAAACAATTAGCTCACTCTTTTCGCTCCCCTGTCGCAGCCGATGGCGGACGAAGAGGTTGAGGTGGTGTTTGCGGACGGGTCAGCGGGCGGCCGCGACCGGCGGGACTCTGCCGGCGGAGGAGGGGCGGCGGCCGCCGGGGCAGGTGGTGGCCGTGCCCGGCCCCCCTCGTGGGCGGGGGAGGGTGGCGGGGCCGGTGGCGTGGAGGAGGAGGAGGAGGAGGAGCTCAAGTACGGGGCCAAGCACGTCATCAAGCTGTTTGTGCCTGTCTCCCTGTGCATGCTGGTGGTGGTGGCCACCATCAGCTCCATCAACTTCTACCGGCACACCAACACCTACCTGTGAGTGCTCTTTCCCCTCCTCCCTCTCTCTCTCTCTCCCTCCCTGCCCGGCCCTACCAGGAGAAGGGGACTCGCAGGTTGGACCAACGCGTCCACCCCCTCTGTTGTTTCGCAGGGTGTACACGCCGTTCACGGACCAGACGGTGGACACGGGCACCAAGGTGTGGCAGTCGTTTGCCAACGCCTTCATCCTCATGGGCGTCATCGTGGTCATGACCATCCTGCTCATCGTGCTCTACAAATTCCGCTGCTACAAGGTGGGCCAGGAGCTACCTTTTGACGCACTAAAAGCACTTTCTGTAGTACTGGTACCTCAAAAGGAGCTTGGCGGGGTGGGTTGCTATGGATGTGTTTTTAGATGCGACGCTCAGAGCATCTCTTGTCGGCAGCCCTGTCCTTCCTGCGTGCGTCCGTTGTTGTCCGCAGCCACTCTCCCTCCCTCTCTTCTCTCCAATAGCGAACACTCTCTCGCGAGGGGCATTGGGTTGGATTCGATTCGATTGGATTTGGATTTGGATTGGCTTGACTTGGATTGGATTAAAGTGGATTGTGTTGGATTGTGTTGCGTCATAGCCGCGGCACTCTCTCCGTGGTCTCCTCTCCTTCGGGCGCGCTGCACATATAACTGGTGTGCCGCTCTCCGGCGGCCTTTCGGTCAACGGTTGCTCTCCGCTTGCGCTTGAACCCCCCTCAGCGTCGCATCACACCAGGGTTCCCGCGAGGGGAGGTGGGCGTAATTTTTGGGCAGACCACCAAAAATGAGGTAGAAAAGTGTGCAAACTGAACGTGCATCAAAGGAAAAGTGATGCTACACTTATGACCCAATGGGTGAGAAAAATATGGAAATCTGAATTGTGTTAAAGGAGTTCTTAGTGTAAAAAAAAAAAGTAAAAAAGGAGTGTATTAAGGAGTTGTACAGAACTGTAAAAATATTGAGTGTGAAGCTCTGAAGCATAGAAAATCATTTATTTCACTTCCCCATTATCCCCATTATCAAACACATCGAGGAACGCGTCGTCTACTACGGGACTGATCATCATCATCGTTCGTTGCTGGACCGGTGTTCGGAGACGGCCTTGTCGTAACATAAACGCCTTACCTCACCGAGTACCCAAGGCCTTACAATATTCTCAATGTTCTCACTGGCCCAACTTCTCCCTCATGCAGTTTAATGCCACATTTCATGCCCCTTTGCGTTGTTTGGCTCCCTTGCATAGCTTCGGTGTCGTGCGGAAAGGAGACCATAAGGGCACGTGTCATGCAGTGAAGCCACAAGTGTTCATGCCTCGCAGTGAAGCAACTTTGACTCATAATCTTCGAACTTTGGGAAACTAGCTTTGAAAGTGGTCTGCGAATCAAACCACGTGACTGTCGTCATTTGTGGAGTACACTAAAGTTTGGAATATTTGCACAGTGCCATTTATTGGGGAACTATTTTGGCCTGTTTAGTCTGTTCAACAATCATGGTCGTTTATTTCAGCGCTGCTTGCATTTAGCACAAGCTACCTACCTGTATGCGTTTTCGAACATGGCTCGGTGGCACCCTGCACGTTTATGTGTGTGTTGCAACTGCAGTGTGTTGCTCTTGTGTGCAGGTCATCCATGCCTGGCTCATCCTTTCTTCGCTGCTTCTCGTCTTCCTGTTCGCCTACATATTCCTCGGGTGAGTGGACGAACGTTGCTGCTAAGTGCGTAAATTGGAGCCCCTCTTCTTTCCTTCTACTCTGCATTTGCATAGCATGCAGCAGGTGTTCACACTTCAAGGACTGGACGTGCTGTCGGATTTTGGATTAGATAACCCCAAGAAGGCAGCCACAACCCGATTCACATGACCTTTGCTGACTGCCTGTGACGTTTCCTTTCAATCCTCATGTCAAGCCTTATAGACAGACGTAACACTGTCAGGGCTTCTCTGCTCAAAGGGGTGTCAGCTGGAGAGAGGGCTTTTGATTAACGCCAGTGTGTTCCCCTCCCCCTTCGCTCCTCTGCACAACACGAAAAACAGCAAACAAACGACAATGCAGGGAGGTGCTGCGGGCGTACAACGTTCCCCTGGACTACCCGACGGCGGTGTTTGTGATGTGGAACTTTGGCGTGGTGGGCATGATGTCGATCCACTGGAAGGGGCCCCTGCTGCTGCAGCAGGCCTACCTCATCCTGGTGTCCGCCCTCATGGCCCTCGTCTTCATCAAGTACCTGCCCGACTGGACCGCCTGGGTCGTGCTGGGCGTCATCTCTGTCTGGGGTACCCCTCCTCTCTACTACTCCTTTTACTCCCTCATAGCACTGCATGACGTTCTGAGCACTCATTCGCAACGGCTTCGTAGCAACAAGGCTTGCATAGCCTTTTGGTGTATCTTTCATTATCATTTGGGGTTGTGGCCTTGGTACGTGTGTGTGTGCGGCAGATACAAAGGAGCGACCACGACGTCCGGATGGGTGAAAGTTAAAGGCCGAAACGAGACGCATGGACGTGAAAGAGTGATGGCGAAAACAGTTTGTGCGGGAAAGGGAAAGAAGAAACCAATGAATTGGGTGAGCAGGCATTTCGGTACAATTAGTGACCGTCTGCGATGCCAGTTGCCTCTGGTACCTACGTGCTTTGTGGCATGTGAAGCAGTGCTGTATCGGGATGCCTAAGTGCTTGCATTAGCAATTGTCCTCTCTCAAGCACCACATTGCGAAGGGAAAATGATCTAGTTGCATAAATATACTTTGATTTTACGGCCACAGGCTCGGTTATACAGACATTAAAACATTTTTTTAGTTATTTCACAGCTACTTGTGGTACATCAAGGTCAGCAGGCATAAAGTTGTGCAAACCTTGTCTCTTCAGTGCTATATCGAGTATTTGGTTGTTGTAGTGAACATCACTGCACCAAAGCTCAGTTTTATTTGAAACTATTTGGTAGCGCACAGGAAGAAAAGTGGTCCACAGGAGTGTCTCAGTTGGGGGTGGTCTGTCATAGGTATACTTGGGGCACTGTCAACTTTTGCTTCACCTGGCTTCACCTCGCTAGGTGTGGAGCTGTCATTGTCTGCCCTCTCACTGCCCATGCAGACCTGATCGCCGTCCTGTGTCCCAAGGGGCCCCTGCGGATCCTCGTGGAGACAGCGCAGGAACGCAACGAGCCCATCTTCCCCGCTCTCATCTACTCCTGTGAGTGGCTGTGAGGGGTGTCACAAGGTAGTCACGTGGGTGTCAAATAAGTGTCAAATGTTGGAACGTGTAAAAGGTGATCCTTCACTCTTTGGGCTTCAAGTTCAGCACGGGAGTGTCGGCACGGGAGAGGGAGGGAACTGTGTTTGAACTTTGAAGAAGCTTGCTGTCCAAGCCATGTGAAAATGGCCAGGGGAGCTTTTCAGGTTTTGGGAAAAAAAAGTGTAGGAGTAGATGAGTGGGTGGTCTTTCTTGAGGACACCAACGTGCCATTGGTGCCCTCTCTTTTGCAAGGTCGATTATAAGTGGGTGCATGCAGTAAGCTCCTCTGTAGACGCTACTGTGAGCGCCCTTCTTACTGCTGCTTGGGGTGGGTGCAGCTGCCATGGCGTGGTGTGTGGTGTCGATGGCCGACCGCGACCCCTTCTACACCAACCAGAACCAGCCCGGTGCACAGAGTGACACTTCCTCAGGTGAGCTGTTCCACCCTTGCTGCGTCGTTGTACACAGAGGGATGCTTTTGAGTGGGCGAGGGAAAAAAATAATCAAAAATTGACATAAAAGAAGAAAGAAGGGACACAGGTTTGTGGGCATGTCTGGAGAAGTGCAGTTCCAAATTTGAGGATGGAAACAAGGCCCTTGAATTTTTTTGTTTTGCTTTTTTGGGTGTCAAATTTTTTACAAGCTGACTAGGCTTGTGGGAGGATCATGTTTTGGGTGCACTCGTTATTGTAGAGAAGGCATGGTGATGTTTCGAGCCTTCAGGGTACAGCATGTCGCATTGTGTTGCCAGCAATTCTTCACAGAAATATCTTCACCTGGCCCCTAAAAAGTGTTCCTTCTGCCTAGGCTCCTAAAAAAATCCCTGTGCCTGCCCCAACGGGACACAAATTTGTGAATTGAGCATGACTTGAACCGTTGCACCTCTTACTATATTTTTGTATAGTCTAACACCACCACATTGAATGCCACTTCAATGAAATTTCTGCCACAACAAAGTATTTACGGTTCCCCAGTGGCCACTTACACTAGCCACTTACAAGAGTTCATGCACAAAGATAACCCTTCTCAACAAAGCCCCCTTCTCCCCCCCCCCTTCCCCTTCTTTCTCTGTACTGTTTGGCTTCAAAGAAACCTTTGCGATGAAAAAATGTGAATCTCCTCTTAGTTTGAGAATGAAAACATACCTCATTTTTAATATTGTGAACGTGTGCATGGAGTCACCGTTGTAGCGTCACCACGTCTTTCCTTCGAAACAGCTCCCATTGCCATAGCATCCAGTGTTGCCACTGCCACTGCTATAGAGGGTGTTGTTATGGTGATAACACCAACTTGTAAAGGAGCTCATTTGTTGCCAAGCCAGATCTAAGCCATATTGAGATGAAACCTCATTTCATTCCTCACTGCGTCGCAATGATGTCATGCGTGGCTGTGTGTGCTAGAATAAATAGTTTGGTTTCTAGGAATTACATTGTTTCAGGGAAAGTAAATACCGGGAGTTTTATTATTGGTTGCAAAGTTGTAGTGTATACTGGTGGGATGCTTATTTTGTTGAGGATGGCGTTCAGAATGTGTCAGCTGTAGTGATCACACTGCAGGTACTCTATGCGTTCAGTGTCAAGAGTTTTCGTTTGTTTGTGGACCTGTGTTCAGTGCTACTAATCACTCAGTGTGCTAGGGCTGGGCAAGTATTTGAAAGCTTAGAATAGCGAAGTGAATTGCGGGATACTATTTGTTTCAGTATCAAATGGAATAGCAGTTTTAGCAAAACTGAATTTCTCGCAGTGTTTCAAAGTTCTAAAAATACAGTGTACTCAGTGAAACTCGGTTAAATTTTGTTTTAATGGATTTAGATGTAGGGAATTACCCCCTGCATTAGGTGCGAGGAATTCTCCGCTAAAAAATTTAAAGCCATTCTGCCCCGCAAAGGTGGATGACCCTATACAGCTCCTGGGGGGGGGGGGGGGGGGCACGCATCCATTTCTCGTACAGAGCCGCGGCACAACACCATGCTGTAAGGAATGCTTGCCCATCCTGCACGCTTTCAGCGTTGCCACGTCAACCTTTTCAGCAAAGCTGCACACCAACACCTTCATTGCACGTTCACGCTTCTTGGAGAATTTTGAACGTTTCTAGTCACCATCAAATCGTTCTCGAACCGCAGCCAGTCGCACACTGCACAACTGAATCATAAGTGTTTGTCCAGAAGCTCCCTCTCAAATTTTGCATATTGGGGTGGTCTAATGTACTGTCATGGTACCTGCGTTGTGTTGCAGCATTCTTCGCTTCACGACACTTGTTTTTCCTGTCGAGCATATTGCGGGCAGCTTATCGGGCACGGTCTTTGTTGCTATACTCGTCTTCGCTGCTGCCGGCTGCGTTCGCATTTACCTTCGCGGTGCTCAGGATTCTAAGCGGCCTGCTCTTTCTCTGGGGCAGCTGAATTCATGCTCGCACCAAGTGCGAAATGCTTTGTAGTGTGGGTGGTTTCCTAGCTTTCCTTTCGCTACTCCAGAGATCGGCCCATGCCTTACTCATTCGGAGAGCGCTTAGGAGTTTTTGGCGATGGGGACTGAAAATACATGGGAAGCCAGCCACATACAGGTCCACTGTAAGAATTGTGTGCAAATGGCATCTTTTTCAATGGACCAGGTGTCAGCTCTTTAACATTTTATATCTCAGAGCTCGTTCCAAGATGCACTAACCGTCCTCAGTAGTGTCTACAGGCATCTTAGAAGTGCGTTTGGGCTGGAAAACTGATTATCACCTTCGGCTGCATCTTCTGCTTCTTGGGTAGCCGGAGGATGAAAAGACGAGGCCTTGGGAGGGGTGTCGCACCTCTTGGCTTTAGGCCAACAGCATGTTCTGATAACGGGGGCTTGGGCAGGCAAACCTGGTTAGCGCCTTCTAGATAAGAATGCCTGTGCACTGCTTTGCAAAGCCCCCTTTTCACGTCCAATTACGTAGACTACTTTCCTCATACTTAAGTGGTACGGAATTGCGTGCTTTTGTATTTAGTGCGTTTTGAAGAACTATTTACTCGTCGTAGTTAATCTGTATTCAAACTTGGGCATGTGATGGCCTCGGTGAAACCTATTCTGAAGTTTTTAGGCACAGAATGTTAGATGTGGAATGTTAGAAGGAAACTCATCACATTGTTTCATGGCCTCGGGAGATCCCATCTTTGAATTTTCATGCGGTGTGTCTGCTTGTGTTCGCATGTGGGACGCAGACATTCAAAATGTAAAACTGGTGCACTGGAAGGACCAAGACCACAGCAGTCCTCACACAAAGGGTTGCAGAAGGGGGACCATATCAGTACACTAACATATAATTCAACGCTTTGATTTACCTCAAGCGAAGCTGTTGTAACGTGATATTTTTCACTTCTCCTTGGCTTCTTCTCTGCTAAACAGCGCACGGTTTTCTTTTTTTTTTTTGGCTTTGTTTTGCCTACGTTGGCTGAACGGGGGAAATGTTATCACACTTCTCTTTGCCAGTGTAGGAAGAGTGTAGCTGTGCTTATTTGTTGTGCCACGCTTTTTCGTAAAAGTGTAGCGCAGAAGTTCCTCGTTCTGTGTCGTTCTCATTTTTCTTTTTGACTCGTTGTAAGGGCATATGAAGAGTTGGCAAGCAGAGGCAGAGGTTTCCAATTGGTGGTGACATTTTGCAGCGCAGCTCCGACGCACGCGTGCACCTTCTGCGGTAGCGAACAATGACGCCGCAGCACGTTACGATGCCCCCCGAAGTTCGCAAGCCGGCACCGAGCCGGTTGCACAACCGTTTGTCAGCGACAGCGAAGAACTTATCTGGCGAGGAGATCAGCTCATTTTCTTGAGGGAAGGTGCGTAGCGAGACGTGTGTGTCCTCCGTCTGTCTTGTCTGGTCGCCTATGTGCTAAATACTACAGTGTAGACCGCTTATAATGTATCTCGCAGGAGCCGCGAAAATCCGCTCTATAAGCGGTACCGCACTATAAACAAAACATGCGCGAATATAACCACATCGCAACCTATACCTCTCAAGTAATTCTTCGTTTATCATCACTCAAACGCAAGGCACTTACAAACAGAAGCACGGTTCTTTTTTTTTTTTTTTTTTGTCACGTCAGCCGCTGCTGCAGGGTCTTACAAACCGCAAGTGCAGTCTTACAAACAATGCACGCAGCTCTGACTTCCTTTGTGCTTGTGTTGTGAAGGAGCGGGGCTGCATTTCTTAGTGTCTGTGAATGGATGCCGCGGGAAAATGTGATATGAATGCAAGCGAGATTTTTTTTTTTTTTTTTCCACCCCACCTTGTGTTGTTTGTGATGCTTATCAGCGCAACGTACAGATAGTGGAAACCCCCCCGTGTCGCGGCTTGCTATCTCCAAATGTTCATAAAAGAAAAGTGCGGTGGCTTATCTGCACAGTGTTCTAATAGAAACAACTTATAGCATCCTTGATAAACATGCACCGGGGTTGCCCCCAAAACCGACACTGCGCACCGGCACGGAGTGTTGATTGAGGACAAACTGAGTGGTTCTTCCTAGAGCCGTGTATTGAACTGTGAAGCAACTCATAAAGGCATTCACAAGTGGCAATAAAGCGGCGTAATATGACACAGCGCTAGTATTTATTGAAAGCCAATGATTATATGTACACACAACCCATGTCCGTCAGACATGCGCGACAATGTACCTCTACCGTTTTCACTGAACAGCTGCCTACAGGCTGCTTCTCATCTTCGTTCTGAGAGCCATAACGCGAGTGTCTGTTATTTCCCGCCCTTCCACTTCAGCAAAGCATGTAGGTCTTCATGGTGTAGGCACTCCAGTAACTGACCCGCCGCGGTGGCTCAGTGGCTAAGGCATTGCGCTGCTGAGCACAAGGTCGCGGGTTCGATTCCCGGCCGCGGCGGCCGCTTTTCTGATGGAGGCGAAAAGCAAAAACGCCCGTGTGTACGAGATTTCGGCGCACGTTAAAGATCCCCAGGTGGTCAAAATTAATCCGGAGCCCTCCACTACGGTGCGCCTCATCGCCTGCGTTGCGTCGGCGTGTTAAACCCTACAATCAATCAATCAAATCACTCCAGTAACTGTTCGCTTAATTCAGTCGAACGAAATGAATGCAAAGCTCCAACTGGCTGGCCGTGCATGCAACCTTTTTTGCAGTACACTAAGCTCGCGTCCTCATTCGCAGTCTTAGGCCACTATTAACACCCGTTTGAATTCGTGAGAAACTCGCCTTTGTAAGCAACAATATTCCGCCTTCACACGAGCGCGTCGATGCACCGTTGCTGCAGCACACAGCAGAGGAAGTCACTTTGCCGGCATCGTTCGCGATACCTCTTGGGATGGCACCCCGGCGCTCCGTCGACTCTCTCGGTGTGCGGCGGGGCAACCGAAAATTGCCCTGCGACAGTGCGCCCTGGTTTATCGAGGACAGATGGTGCGCACTGGTACAGTTTGTCGAGGATGATACTATTGCGTGTGGGGGGAGAGAAGGGGGAAGGGGGCTCGCTTTCTTCCGAGGTGCGTCAAGCAAGGGCAGTTGTGGCTATCACGTGAGTGCAAACAGAACATGCAAACTAAAGGGCGCCTATTTTTTACTTTCCTGTGTCGAAGTTAGAGGGGAGCAGGCAGCGCACACTGCGTCGGATGGATGATTCCGTCTGTCTGTTTTCTTTTTTTTTTTGTTTTTTTGTTTTTCCTCGCGACTCTAAAATGATGCCCCAGCTGCACCAGTTGATCAGCGGACCCGCCAAAAAACCCCACTATAAACGATATTGGGCTTTGGCCAGTCGTGTTTTAAGCGGTATTCTTATGAATCGAGTTCTATGGGAGGTAAACCGGTGGTAACAAAAACCTGTGTTTTATCTGGTCCCACACTATAAGCGGTTGCATTACAATTGGTATACACTGTAATAGCTGAACGGTGAGGCAAGTGTACTGATCATGTCATGGAAGATCTGATCTTCCAACATTGGGCCAGCCACGTTCACAGTATGAGAGGGCCTTTGGGGTTGACGTGTTCCGCCTACCATGGTGCAGATGGTGCGTAGGTTGCGCTCAGAGGATAGACTGTGCATGTGTAGGAGGCGTGGTAATTTCTGGTTCCAACAGCTGAGCACGAGACACAGAGAGGGGCTAAGAGTACTTGCTTTCAGCATTGTTTGTAGGTCATTGATCTGGGTTTTATGCCATCAGAGGGACCCTCTGAGCACGAGTGTTACTCTTTTAGCCGTCCACGTTGCAAGGAACACTATGCAAGGACAAGTTTATCGTTACTGAGATCTATCTAAGCTTTAGCAATGAAGATACATCACTTCACACCGCTCACAAAAATGGCATCTGCCAAGTCTGTTCACTTTTAAGGTGGTGACCTCAGCCCGTGCAGTTGATACTCGTGCCATGTTGCTTGTCATTGCATCCGTAGAGTTTCGTACAATAATACCTAGAATAAAATTTGGTGTTGGTGTCAACACGAACTGTGATACGGCACTAATGCCTTGATGATAATGGATAGTAGTAGATCTGGATTGCTCGAGCTTGAAGCAAAAGTATGGCTGCAGAAATAGCGTTTTTTTGCCAATAAGACATTTATTCAACAATTTGCTTTTTCAAAGTACACCGTGCTCAGGGAAGGGGCGGTGGCGGCTTTTTGAAAGCCTCCTAAAAACATGCTTGCAATTCCAAGAGCAGGTAAGGCGTTGCACATAAAAAAGGACCTGGTCTGCATGAAGCACGTTCCTGAGGACGCGTTTTCCAGTGCGCACTACGATAATATTAAAGGCCTTGATGACATTTTGTGGGTGTTCTGTTAGACATTTTTCCCACGCGACTGAAATGTATTTCACGGTCGAAAAATTCCGAAAACTGTTTTTAGTGCCACGTATACTAACGAGACCTGTTTTTTGCTCTAAATACCTGTGCCATGGTAAACTAAGTGTGTTCATGTTGTTCACCAAAAATGTAAACTAAATTAGTTTGTCTTGTAAGTACGTATGTTCACGGGTCATGAAAAAAAAAAAAATAAAAGCTTATGAAGGCACAGAGAATGATCTGCCAAATGAAACCAACCTCCTTGCCCCTTTTGTCATTCCTGAAACATGCTGTCATTACTACCTGCTGGTTTACTTCATTCATCACTTGAAAGTAGTACAGTTGCTGACAGCAACTTTCATGCTCCTTCAGCGGAAGAAATGCTTTAAGCGGGAGTACCGCTTAGAATGCCTGCGTGTTGCCCAGAAGATAAGCTTCAGAATATTTCACAAAGCTTGCTCGCGCTTGTGGGGTGGTTGCATAGGGGTGTGTAAACATTCGAAACTGTCAACTGGTAAATCGAATGTTGCAATATTTGATTTGTTTTGGAATCAAACAGCATTGTTAGAACATTTAGGGTACTTTTCAAGTATTATAAAGTGCAAATGTAGTTGTTTCAGTAAGCTCACATGCACGAAATTCTGCCTTGTTGAAAATGAGAAATGCTGTGCTAAAACACATGCACAATAATGCGCACTTTGCAACGAATCAGAATTAGTTCACTACTGGAGGTATCGTACTTTGAGTGCTTGCAATCGACCTACCCGCCGTGGGGGCTCAGTGGCTAAGGAGTTGTGCTGCTGAGCATGAGGTCGTGGGTTCGATTTGCGGCCGCAGCGGCCGCTTTGCTGATGGAGGCGAAAAGCAAAAACGCCCATGTGTGCTTGATTTCGGCACACATTAAAGATCCCCAGGTGGTCAAAATTTGGAGCCCTCCACTACGGCACGCCTCATCCCCTGCGTTGCGACGGTGTGTTGAACCAAACAATCAATCAAGCTTGCAATCGACCACTGCAAACACGCACCGGCTTTCTCAGCTAGTGGTGGCAGCCTTCCCCACAGTGCACCGGTGACGTGCAGCTAAACAGCAACAAAATAGGTGGTTTTAGGGCGCACCTCTTATCTCGTTGGCATTAGGCCAACTCTGCCTCCTGCTTCTTCTCTTCTCCCATCATGGTAACTGGTGAGGCTCAAGCTGCCCAGCTCACCACTTTCTAGACACAAAAGCCCAACTGGGTACTGACGCTGTCCCTAGTTTCGAACCAAATGGTGTGCACAGTTAATAAACTTTTTGCATGTTTACAGTAGAACCTCATTGATATGTTAAAAAATTCGAGGGAGAAACGTAATATCCAGGAAAATGTGCTAGCCTGCAAGAAATGTACAATGGGAATTTTTAGTGTTCACAGTTGAGAGCGTACTAACTGGGAAATCGTATGAACTGAGAACACATCAACGGGGTCCTACTGTATTAGTTTTTTTTCCTATAATAGGACATCAGTAAGGTGGTAATCTTATCTTCTTATTTTATCTTATCTTTTTAGTAATCTTATCTTATAGCCTTGTTCTCCTAGACATCAAGATCAAGCTGTTAAAACTGTGCACTGGAGAAGCTACTATTTTGCCCGCAGACCCTCCTCATACTTTTAGTTTATCGCACATTTGCATCAGTTTTCGTCTGACCTCTTCTTGTAGGTTTCTACTAGGCGGGAAGTGCCCTTCTGGGAATCCGTATGCAAAATTCTAGTGCGTGCAATGCAAGAGTGTTTTGAAAGTAAAATTTATGTGGTACAAGAGCAGAGGATTGGAAAGCAGGAATGATACTGTCATGCCATGAGGGAATGCCTCAGAGGGTTTGTAAAAAAGTGCAAAAAAAGTACCCGACACCTCCATCACTTAGAAAGAGGGCAGTGAAGACTGACCAGCTGAAAGTCTTCCGCACTACTCGGCTTAGTCACGCCTGATGGCATGGCTGCAGTAGCAGCTCGTGGATATTGTCACGGGAAGAAGAGGTACCAAGGGTTACATAACACCGTATTCACCCGCCACAGACAACTGCAACAAAGGAGTAGGCAGCCCGCAGCCTGGCTAAGGCTGTTACGGCCGCTTGTAAATAAATCATCTCATCTTGTTAGTACATTCATTGCTTCAGCATCACGTATGGTTCGTCTCATCTGTGCCCTATTGCTGCGTAACAATATGTTCTTCAAAACTGGAAAATACATGCGTGGGATTGGAGAAAAATGTAATATTTTTTTTAACATTATGCTAGGCAAATGAAGCACCTGGGGACGTATCAGAGGTTTTTTACTGTTGCCGAGTTGCATACGCTATGGTCTTTCAGCCTGCTTTAAACCTGTGCAGCTTGGTCTTAAACATCACATTTTGCTTTTTGTAATGATATTGCTTTTAATGGAAACCACATCTGCGATGACATGCCCGCATGCATGGCCAATGGGGACACAACATTCATTGGACCTACATTACATGTTTGCCGCTGTGCCAAGTGTCAGCTGAGACCAGAGCCTGTACATGGGCATCTCAGTAACGGTGGTTGCAATGTAGTAGCAAGTATTGCTCCAAAATGAGTTTTTATAATCGCGTCAGCAGTGGATGGGGCATGCAGCCAGAGTGTGTGCGTTTCTGTTCGAAGCTGTGTCAGTGTGCCAATAGAGCGAGTGACAGAAGAGCGCAAGATTCGAGAGTGAGGAGAGCTGCCCCAAGCAGAGGGACGAGATGGTCTAGGCATTATCAAAGATCCGCCAGTGGATCTTCAATGAATTTTTGTATCGCCAGCCCAAAGTGCTTTTAATGGAACACCAAGGAAACTGCACGAAAGTAAAATAAGAAAAGTTGAATGGTAATGAAAAAGTCATGCACCCCTCCGTCTAACAATGACGATGGTTAAATGGGAAGCTTTCTCGTGATGGATTCTCTGGTTGGCCAATCCCACACTGCGAGTATGTGCTACTCTGGAGGTATGCGCCACTTTTTTAGGATATCCACCGCAACTCTCGGGTGTGCACTCCATAGGCCTAACGTCTGGGTTTGGGATGTATGGCGCCGATCGATATTTGCTGCATGGTGTTCAGTGAGCCATTTTTTGAGTGGGTGCCGGTTGGAGGTGTTAAACCCCCGGATGTGAGGTTAGGCCTAACGTCCTAAACCTCAAGATGGGAAGTTAGGCTAACGTCTTGTGGCTAACAGCCTTACGGCACGCACAGCAACGCCATTCTTCTCGTGGCAGATCCTTTGGTTGTCGTCTTGAGTTTTTCAAACCGCCTAGACCATGTCGAAAGGGAGCAGTTCGATATACGCCGGCTTCATACCGCCAGGGTCCCAGGTTCGATTTCGGCCACGGGAAGCGTTTTTGTCTTCCTCTTCACCCATGATCATTCATCATCATCATCATCAGAGAAAGTTGACTTTCCTGCAGGGCGTATTGGCGTACAACGGCATCACTGAGGACACTAAAGCTGTGCTTTAAAAGGGAACAAAAGAAAATCCTCATCCTACAAAGCAACGCGGGAGGCCAACTGTAAATGCTTGTCAGTAGTAGCGATTTTCTGCGGTTTACACAGCACCGTTCTACACACTGTTTGTGCATCTTTGTGGTGGGTTCCATTGGATTATCTGCAGGGTGTAATCCCCCCCTGGCAACTTCTAACCGTTCTCTATGATCACAAATCATTGTTTGGCTTCAGTTCTTGTCTCGTTGCTCCCACTTAGTATTCCTCTACTTTACATCCATGCTTTGGTGTTCATGCAACCAGTTTATTGTGTGGTCCTCTCTACAGCAGCGTTTCCTGCCGAACTCCACTTTATTTCACTTCACTGAAGCAGGAAGGGGGGGGGGGGGGTTTGACCTCTGGACTGGTCTATCTAGAGTGGCAGCCTAATCTACCATGGATCAAAAAAACTTTCTGCAAAAGGTGAATCTGAATTGAGTATGGAAGCACAATTGGTTCCAGCTATACTTGAGGTTTCATACTGGTGCAAGGTGGAGCATTGTGCCGCATAGTGCATTGATCTGAGATTACTAGTCAGAGATTGATAGCTAGCAGTAGAGCCCCAAAAAATTACCCCAGATCGGCCATTGGAGTTCACCATTAACTTGACCTACCTCCACGTGAGCTTGTTCCTAGGTTGAAAGCCTGTTGGCCTTCCTTTCAGGGCTCATTGGACAACCGGTTTCCTTTAAAGGTGCTCCATACTACTCCGAGCATCTGTCCATAAGCGAGCACCTTAAACTTTTTTTTAAATGACGGGTGATACATGGTTGTTTGTTAGTTCGCAGTCTCCCTTAAATTCACCCTATTGGATGTTACTTTCTTTAGAAAATTTTTGTCTCATAGCTTGGATGTGTGCTTTTTCCAAAGTGATTGTTCCCCTCTGCCTCTTATGGTACTGTTTCATCTCCACCTGAAAGCTGCTTAACGGCATCGGTGCTTGTCATTACATCTCTTGGTACTCGTTGTTAAGTGTACCACAAAATTTTCCCTGCACAGATCTTCAGTTGTATTTTTTAGGGCGTCTGAGGAATTGCTAAGGGGAATTTTAGGTTAGCCTAATGTGCCCCACCTGTTTTTGTGTCTATCTTAATAACCACGATCCAGGCTTGTGAAGACAACTTACAAGCAAGCTTTGTAACTTTGCGCACTCTCCAAATGGGGATCTCTTTTTAATTATTTAAAAAAAAAAAGTTCTGGTGCCTGTACATTTTTTGTAACATCCTCTAGGAGTTCTGCGCAGGTCTTTTGACAGAACTGTTTCACAGTTATTCCACGATTACTCTGGTTCCTGCTAAATCAGTTACCCTACTTTATTTTTTAAATCTGCACCGGCCAAGTGCAAGGAGTTATATTTTGTGAAAATATTGCTCCCGTTTCTGGAACACCAGGGCAACAAAGTGGATGCCAGGATACAGGTCTAGGAAAAGGGGAAGGCCTATAGCTAACTCGATGAAGGGATGAAAAAATCAGAAAATTCAGCGAAAAGAATGGATTTGAGCATTGCAGGACAGGAGTGGCTGGAGCTCAATGAGAGGCCTTCGTCCTGCAGTGGACCTGACTAGGCTGATGATGATGATGATTGTCTTTTTGAGTGTGTGAACCTTTCAGGAAATATGCTGTCGCACTGGTACTGTGCGTCAGAATGCTCCTCCCTCTTTATGTGAGTGAAACCAAATGCACGAGCCATGTTATCATTGTGGGGATCTGGAGGGCTTTCCAAGCCTGGGATTGGTGTTCGTATGGGTGTGGAGAGGGAGGCTTGCTGTTCTTCCCCCAGCCTCGACCAACAGCCCGAGCCAGCGAGTGGAGAGTGGGGAGGTGGACCCCCCCGTGGAGGTGGTGGAGCAGCCGCGCATGCGTGCGGAGAGGGTGCGCCGCCGCTCGCAGCGGGGCAGCGTGACTGCCAACAGCGGCACCCTGGCCGCTGCCACGGACAGCGCCACCGCCGACCTCCCCCACCAGGAAGAGGAAGAGAGTGAGTAGTGCGCACTCGGGGTCGGGGGGAGGGTCGGAGGAGAGTCATTGCCATTGCAGGCAGATTCAAGAGGGACAGCTGCCGTGGTTTACTCGTGTCTTGTCTGCAGTCTGCAGGCTTTGTAAGAGGGGCTATGGCGATCCCACTTGGGCCATCTGCCTCTACTACGCAGAAACTCTCAAAAACATTTGGCAGTGTGACACGCTCGCAAGGAGAAGGGAAAGGGGGTAAAACTGTCTATTTGTTTCCGTTACATGCATGGGACATTTTCGTCAGACGCTTGTGGGGGTAGTCATTTGTGTCGCTGTCATCCTTTGCTAAGCTCTGTGGCAGCTCAGCATGAGGGCGTTGCTGTCTGAGTGATTGTCTAAAACAAATCTAGAACAAATTGTTTAGACGGAGATGGCAGCGGTAAAATAATTTAGGCCGCCTGGGGGCCTGATGTATCCAAACACGAATGCGACATGCAGGAGAGAAAGGTGGGGCAGCTGGCCCTGAAGCTCAAATAGTGGAGCACTTGGCACAGAACGTAGGTTTCACGGGGTCACATGGGGCAGGTACCAGTCCTATGGGAATTTCAGATTTTGCAGTCATAAGTTCCCTAAACCAGAAGCGTTTTCCCCACTCCAACCGCTGCGATAATTTTCAGCCCCTTTGTTTGTTAATGGAATGTAGCTCATTGCAATGTGGCTAGCTGCCTCTGAGTTGTGTTTGTCCAGTCTTGTGCTACATCATCAACAATGTCCGGTTTGTGCATCTGGCCCTCACCCTTTTACCTCTCCCCCCGTTCCCCCTCGACTGGTGCAGGAGGAGTCAAGCTCGGCCTGGGCGACTTCATCTTTTATAGCGTCTTGGTGGGGAAGGCGTCGTCCTACGGAGACTGGAACACCACCATCGCCTGCTTTGTGGCCATCCTCATCGTGAGTGCATGTTGCCCAACAAACTCCCCGAAAGAGATGGAAACGACCGTGCGTGTCGTTCCGTCCTGTGAGGTGGCAGGGTACTCAGGAATTGTGAGGTGCCTACAGCCTGTGAAGGGATGAGCGGTTGAATATCGGCTGTCAGGGGTGCATTTCTTATCCCAATTTTATTTCAGAATGGCACAGCATCCTGCGAGTGCGTTCTTTAGCGGACTTGTGATGACACAGCAACTAAACAATGCAACACCAAGGACAATCTTTGATGCTAACGCTGGGCTGAGTGCACAGGTGTGGCCACTGTTAGGCTATGTTCAGACTGCCAACGCAAAAACCGTATCGTGATCTACGGACATAAAAAAAAAAAAAAAACAGCGTTTTATGCAGTTCAGTTGGCTGAGGTGTGAAATGATGTCATTCTTTAAAGTTATTACAACAGTTACGGCCACAGTTTAAACCCGACCTTAGAGGTGACACTGAGCGCCTGGCCAACGGGCACAGCAGGAAACTTGTGGCATATGCGCAGTTAGTGCCAGAGGCGGAGATAGCTGCTACAGTTGCTCCCACTTTCAACAGAGCACCATGGCTCCAGTGCTTTTGTACAAGAACACGGGGTGAAGTGGAAGGAACTGTAGCAGGCAGTGCGCAGCTCTTTCCGCCTCCGGCACTGATTGCACATGTGCTGCAAGTTTCCTGCGGTGCCCGTCGGCCACGCGCTCAGTGTTACCTCTAGCAGTGGCTACACCTGCACACGATGTGACTTCCACGGAAGTGGAACAAGGGGAGATGTCTCAATGAGGTTCCGCCGTGTAAGCAGTAGGCTGCTTGTAACGTTGAGAACAATTTGAGTGCACTTGAAGAATAGAAAGTACGGGGCAGAAATGTCGGAAGAAAATTGCAAGGAAATGGTCTGACAAATTGCACCAGCGGTAGTTAATCCAGGGATCGGATCTTTTTGTTTTCTTTAGGGGCAGAGTGGTTACATATGGGTCAGAGGTTTCGAATTTTGTTTTATTTTTAGAACAAGTTTTTTTTCAGGCAGGGCTTAGCCGATTTATTTAGAGTATCGTAATAATCAGTCTTTCCGCACCATCAAGTTCACAAAAAGAAAAGAAGAGAACTATAACACCAAAATAAATGTAATTTTCAATGCGACTTTGTCTAGGGGTATTGGTCCAGAAAATTCTTTGGGAGGAGTGTTAGGTTTGTGGACTGAGAGGTATGAGTTGCTTCACACAAGCTCCATCATATGTTTAAATTGTAAGGGTATTCCGCTTGGTGTAGGTCGAGTAGGGCTGGTACATTTTGTTTTTTAATGTGGGCAGTGCTAATAATTTCTCGTAAAAAACAGAGCGTGGGTGGCTTTTCAGTATAACGTCAGCATAAAAGGAGGCCCTTGTCTGAAAGCCTGTTATTATTTGTAAATAGCAAACTTGAACTACCACTATATTGTGCACTTGTGTCTTGTAGTTAGAGAGTTTTTCTTTTTTCCGCTGCTTTGTTCGCATACTATTTTTAAGAGAATGCCTTGTCCCTTCAAAGAGATTGACGGTGTTCAGGTGCAGGGGTTTAGTGCCCGCTGTCTTGAGAGTCCCAGTTTAGAGGTTCTCAAAACAGCCATGCCCCTTTGCTGCTTTTTCTTGCCCCCAGGAAGACATACTTCATTCTGATCTTTGCGGGGTTAGCAATGGATGCACTGAAGCAGGCAGCCACCTGTTCCACTTTAGGGAACAGGGAAAAACGAGCTGCGGGCGTGTGATACTTTTCCTGACGCATCCTGAATTAGAAAGTAGGAAAAGAGTGCTGCTGCATTCTCATCCCATCAATCTTCGTGGTTTTTTTCCTCCTGTGACCATGAATAGCCAGCCGCACTGTGTTGAGCAAGGGAAGTGCATTTCCAAGGCCAGTGCATGTGTCTGCATTTCGCTGGCAATGCTCATCCTGCTGTAACGTAAATGTTGGTAACGTAAACCAGTCGTTTTGGCGCACAAGTGGGAAGGGCCTGTTCTTCCTCACATGGAAAAGGGACGCGCTAGGTGGCAAAGGAGTTGAGTTTCGGACCAATGCTCAAAATTTCTTTATATTTAGAAGGTACATTGAGAATGCACTGCATTCTCTTTTTGATGTCTTATTTGTTTCAACCCAATCAGGCACTTGAAAGGATCTAATGTAAGGCTACCCATCTCGTTGGTAAAAAAAATATCGAAAATCATTTCACTAAAGTGAAGGTGAGAGGGCAGTACTTGATTGGTGGCGGTTCTTGGTTATTCTGTTTTTTTATTTTTAAGTTTTCGGTTGCTGTAGCCCCCTTCTTTCGGAGCATCGGATGCATGTTGAGCTGGGCACTGTATACACTGTTGTTCCGCTTAACAAGCATTACACTGAGAATTGATATTGGTCGATGCACTTCCCGTTTCACTCTCCGAAACTGCTGCAAGACGACAGAGGTGATTCAAGGCACAACCGTGAGATGAGGCCATGTAATCCGGCAACTGGCTTTATGTACCCTAACGTTCTCTCCATACTGTCATCCTCTCTCTGGTCATCCTGTGCAGCTACTAGCTCACTCTGAACACTGTTTTATAGGCTAAAAAATATCCTGAAAAAATGTGAGGGAAAGGTTAGAGAGAGAAATGGCAGCCTTGACACTTTATTTCCAAACAGACTAGGCATTGGTGGCCATCGCAGAAAGTAGGGAGCTATGAAAGGTACGATCGTTAAGTTAGAGCATGAATTTATTGAGATGAAATCTCTATACGGGCCATAATGAGAAAAGGCTGCAGTGTTGCCGTAACTGAAAGGTCGTGGCATTCTTTGAGAGAAAGAATGCTGTTCGGCTGCTGCTCTCCGAGGTAACACATTTGGTTAAACTGGTTTGATCCGGTTAGGTTGGAGTAGTAAATAGAATGGGTTTTAGCGTCATATCTTGAGACATGCCACTTGCAAAGTGCTTGCGCCAAAACGGGTAATACCTGGGACATAACACCCACAGCCCTGGATAGTAGCTCCCTGTACCGGTAATCTGTGCAGAAACACCGCACGAAAGCATATCATCCGTAAGGCTTTTTGTGTTCCAGCACTTAAGCAGTTTTAAATGCCTCTGCCGAGTTTTTCTTCAGCCTTTAGTGTCTCCTCAAAGGCAGGGGTGATCACCCCGTTACAGACAGCAAGGGTGTGATTCTACCATGCATGAGATAGAGTGCTGGCTTAGGAGTTATGCGTCTTGCCCTCTTCATGAGTGCAATAGCTCCTCTCTCTTTTTCATGTTCCTTATGAATCGTTTAACCCTGAATTTGTTCCCTTTGTCACGCCCGCAGGGTCTCTGCCTGACGCTACTCCTGCTGGCCATCTTTAAGAAGGCGCTCCCCGCCCTGCCCATCTCGATCACGTTCGGGCTCATCTTCTACTTTGCCACGTCGTCGCTAGTCCAGCCGTTCGCTGACAGCCTGGCCGGAGAGCAGGTCTTCATATAGGCCGCCAGCTTGCAGCGAAGAGGGTCATTGCCCTTGGTCCCAAAACCAGTACCAGTGGAGTGGTCGGAAGTTGCGTCCCCCTTCCCCCTGTATATAAAGAGCCAAAGTGGCAGTGTACATGTGTTCTGCTCCAACTTCTGCAGTCCTGGATGGGGGGGAGCCTCTGCTGACGCTTAGCTTGGCTGTTGCGTAGCCTCTGCAGCCTGGAAGGAGATATGCGGCGAAATTTGCCAACTGCTTGCGGATGTACCAAGTCGTGTTAGTGTTTTTAAATGCTGCTTGTAACTGAACGAAAAGTATTTATCTGATGTTTTAACGTGTCTCTCTGTGTTAAACCACTGCCTGTTTTGTCTTTGAACAAATTGCGCGTGCCACAATAAACGTTTTCGATATATAAACAGAGTGCTTGTTTTTGTTGTGGAGACTGGAACCAGTATTAACTCTATGACTGGAACAGTGAAGTCGCAGGAACAGACACTTAGATTGAACTTTGGAAAGGCACAATTTTATCTCGGGACGTTGGGTAGAAAATTTAAACCAGGTTTTCATGCCAGGGAAGCTGAATGCAGATGTGGGTTGTTGAGCATAACAAAATCACTAATTTATCTTTCATTTTGTCTGTTTGAGTGACATCACCTGGAAACTTCAGTGCTAAGGCTCCTAAGGCTCCCAACATTTGCAGCACACTACACGTATGACATCCAGCTTGCACATCGGCATCTAGCACACCTTCGCTGAGGGGCAACAAAAGAACAGCCTCTTGCATCATGATCGAGATTGCGTTGGAAGAATTCTAATGAACCTCTTGCTATGCAGATGCCCCATTCTTTACTGTTACAGTACAAAAATGAGAAACCCCTACCTTGCAAAAATTTGAATATGATGCAGACTTTCATTCATGGGACTAGTATTTTGGGAGTTGTGCCAAAACGGAAGTTTCGATTATTTCCCACACTGAAGGGAATGAGAACCAATTGTCCCATGAATGCTTGCTCCCATCGTGACCTTAGTGTTGTGATGCTGTGTAATCCATATTCCTTGGTTGTCAAAGTGTGCGGTGAGGCACCGTTTGACCTATTGACATTGATGAACGTTTGCAAGAAAGACCCCATCGATGGACAGTTGATATGAAGGTAGGTTTGCTAATATCATCTTCGATAAACCGCGCCGGTGCACCCCGGGGCGCACTGATGCGCCTCTTCATCCTTGATAAACCGCACTGGTGTGCACCATCCGTCCTTGATAAACCGGGGTGCACTGTCGCGGGGCAATTTTCAGTTGCCGCGCCGTGCACCAAGAGAGTCGACGAGGTGCCGGGGGGCAATCCCAAGACACATCGCGAATGACGCCGGGGAAGCGGCTTCCCTTGCTGTGTGCTGCAGTGATAGTGCATCGACGCACTCATGTGAAGGTGGACTGGGCTGTATATTGCTGCTGACAAGGATGACTTGCTTGCGAATTCATCGGGCAACGATGCGACAGGCTCCGAATGGGCAGTAACAGTAGCCAGAGATTATAAATGAGGAGGTGAATTTCGTGTACTGTGAAGAAGGTTGCATGCATTGCCAGCCAGCTGGAGATTTCCATTCGTTTTGTTCGATTGAATTATCATGAACAGTCACTGGAGTGCCTAGACCATGAAGACCTACATGCTTTGCTGTAGCAGAAGGGCGGAACAAAACGCACTTGCATTATGGCTTTATAACGCATTATGACGAAGACGAGAAGCTTGTATGTAGTTTAGCGGAAGCGGTGGAAGTACGTTTCCGCGCATGTGTGACGTGTATGGGTTGTGAGTACACGTAATCATTGGCCTTCAATAAATGTCACTTTCTAGTAGCGCTGTGTCACGTTACACTGCTGTATTGCCACTTGTGAATGCTCCTTTCATAGCTTAAGAGGTGGCGCTTGGGTAGAACCGCTCAGTTTGTCCTCGATAAACGCCCCGTGCTGGTGCGCACCGTCGTGGGGCACTGTGCACTGCGCCAGTTTTGGGGGCAACGCCGGTGCGTGTTTATCGAGGACGCTATAACTTTTGTGGGTGTTCGAAAGTAGTAAAGTGAGGTGAAGGCACTGTGCTTTGAATATATCTCACAATACTTGGGGCATATAATTGGTCTTTTTTTGTTGGTGCCGTAACCCTTTGTACAAAATTGTATTATTTCTTGCGTTATGCGGCACGAGCTTTACTGAGGCATGAAAATGTTTAAAGGCATATTATCTTTCGTTTAAACGAACACTGAAAGAAGAGAGCCTTAATGCTGTTTTTTAAGGCAGTGGTATTATTAATCCTGAAATTTTATAAGGCACTCGGTCACGAAAAAGAACTAGGGCATTTTAGGGAACAGGGAGCCCCGACTGTTGAAGACCACCACCTTTGAAGGATATTTTGCGCTGAAAATTTAGAACATTGGTCAAAGTGAGCAAAATTGTGAACCTAAGCAAACAACAGAAACAGCAGCAAAAAAAGAAAATTGATCGAGATTTTGTCCTTCCTGAGCAACGCAACAGATGGCGGCAGCTACTTGCGGCTTGTTTTAGTCACGTGGCCAGCCCCATCCGTCTCGCGATTGGTCGTGCGCGCACTGTTTCGGTTTTGCAGCTTTTTGTTTGTAAACGGCCGCTAGGTCAGCTGCTGGCTTTGGGCCCGCTTCGTGTTTCGCTTCTGCATGTTTCCTTGCGCAGCGCGTGTGTGTCGTGCGTGATCGGCATCGAAATGCGGCGGCGGACATCGCTAACGGCCCGGGAATAGCCCCGGCCCGCAACAATCGCCGCCGGCCGGCATTCCGTCGCCGTAGCGCCGCACCGGACCTGTGGGCCGAGCGACGGTGGTGCCTGTGGCACGGACGTCCTGCGCGATCTCTCCGCCGCCGCCGTCGACCATAATGCCGCCAGCTCGGCCTCGCGGGAGCAGCGCTGCCCGCCGACCGCCGCACCTCCCGTGGCTTGCGTCCGTGCGCCGACGACGCTGCGAGCAAGGGCCCCACCGGAGCGCGATGGGGAGCGAACGTTAGGCCTAAGCAGTCGCGCTCGCCCGGCGGGGCCCACGGAACGCCGTCGACTCCGCCGCCCTCCGAGAGGCGACCCGGGGGCCCGCTAGGCCTAACCGGCTTCCGAAACCGCCGGCGCGCTTTCGCTGCTCCCTGTGCGGTCTCTCCGCGCGCTCGACGGGCCGCCGAGACTTGGGACGAGGCGTGAGGGGGAGCAGCGGCCAGTGGACGACCCTGAGTGTGTGTGTGCTGGATCGGCGGCCGCAGGCGTCGCGCTGGTGGCTCGCGCGCGGCCCGCGAGCTTGCTGGTCCCGCTGGTATGGCCCGCGCCTCGGCGTCGCCCCGACGGCCCCGAGGCTAGACTTCGGCCGCACCGTGGCACCGCACGAGCGCCTGGCCATGGCGTACCGTCGCAAGACGGACACGGGAGGAGGAGGAAACAGCCAGGCCAGCGGCTCTTCGGCCACCGCCGCTGCCGCCAACGAGGAGAACCCCAACCAGATCGTCTGCCGGAAGGTGAGCTTCGGCGCCGGGCACGCGCGCCATGCGACGGTGCATGCACTGACAGGCCACTCGCAACGATCTCCGCATTCAGGTGTACTACCTGCCTAGAGCGCGCAAGAAATCGCCACCCAGCCGCTGTAGACAATCACATGCACCAGTGGGCTGCTTGTTTTCGTTGACATTTTTTTTAACACTCGCGGCTGCTCTGTTTTGCGATTGCGCAATGCTTCAGCGTCAACTCACCCCGGATATCTACAAATGTCAACTGAACCGCTCTGCAGTGCTTCTTGTCATCGCCCCGAACAGTTTCAGCGGTCGCTGCTGTAAAGGCTGAGTGCTACCCGTTCTTTTTATTTATTTTTTTCTCGTCCCGTTTCAGCCTTCCGTTTTGGTCTCGCAAATTCCCAGCGGCCTCTCAAACAAACGTCAGCGCGCCGCCCTGCTCGTACTTCGTGCAAGCCACAGTGTTGCGGCGGCCGAAATAAGTGATCGATGTTGCGTGATTCTCCATCGCGTGCGCGCTCGCCTCCGTTGCCGGAAGCACGGCGTCAAAGGGAGAGTCGGCGGGAACATGCTACAGCTTAGCATGTTGCGTATGTGCCTGCTCAGGCGTCATTTTTTTACGAACTGCGCTTGAAGGCGCTGCATGTTTGTCAAACAACTCGCGTTGTATTGTGCATCACTGTTTTTTATTCTTGTCTTTCCCCTCGCTCTTTGGAAATCGAGCATGCGCGTATGAGCGAATCTATATCTGGCACCCGCGTACAGTTGTGGGACGAAGGAAACGCGATCACGAAAATATCCACCAGAGCACACAAGCAGCGCGATTTCTTTCCACGCAGTTCGAACTGACGCGTTGCTTAATTGCAGCAACAAAGTCGGGAAATGTGTCTTTCCAAAAATACGAACAGCGCGCCATTATTTGACCTCCATCAACAGTTTTTTTTTTTTTTTTTCCAATTTTGCGTCGTCTGGATCATATTTTCGTCTTTGCATTTAATCTGTCCATGACTGTTCGGCAAATTCGCGCTATAACGGAGCCCTCGTGGCTTCGTTGTAAGCGATGCCTCGTTTAAAACGGGCATGATGTTATCTCTATACACAGCACTAAAGGCCACGATACACTTCGAATGGAGCGGTATTTTGTTACAACGGAGGTTTTATAAAGCAGTTCACTTTTTATGTTAGCAGGCAGGCCATTTGCAAACAGCATACCGTGTATCGGAAGAAGGCGTATTTGCCCGCTCTTCTGTGGATGCAATTGCAGTGTTAGTTTTCTAATCACCGAGCTCACGTGCGTTAGTTATGAACGTGGTTTATAGCGTACTATTTCCCTGTCATAGGTTTGTTTCACCCATTACGTAGTAGCTTTCACCATCCGATCTCCTTCCAGAAATTTGCCGGGGCCTCATGGCTAAATCAGTCCTCGTAGAGCCACTGAAGCATTTATAAACGACAGTAGGTCGTCCTATCTCTCCAATTTCAGTTTTCGCAATAGGTGCATTGAAAAAAAAAATGCTGTGTTCTTTCTAAAGAAATCAAAGTGCGCTCCTCGAGCGACGCTGAAACGTTTTATGTCAGAGAGCAGAAGATAATACCTTTCTTTCTCGCTCTCATAAAATAATTTGGTCACAGCTTTTTTATTGAATTCTCTGTTGCCCAGAAACCTTAGAAAATTTTGACAGTCTGCACGTATGCGTGTCAGTGCACCACTTACCCATTCACGCTTAAAGCCGTTAAAGTTCCGTGTTATATATATATATATAAATATATACACACACGACCTACGCCATCCTCCCCGTCACGGTACTCGCGGCGCCAGTTTTGCGCTCGACGTTAGGCATTTAAGTCGATAATTTTCAATTACCTCGGCGTCAGCGCTTCCGTGCGAGCGACTTTATTTGCGTCGGGCACTACGCGAGCGCGCATCCAAATCCCCCCGTGCTTTGTCTTGTAGCTAATTCGTACTCGCGGAATAATCGCGCGCGAACTGCGCCGGCCAGGCAAACAATCCGGAGCAGAAAGCGCCGGAGAACGCCCTTTTTCCAGCTGCGTACACTGGTTGGCCGTAGCGCACGTTGTTGTGCGATAATGTGTTGCATCTGTGCTTCCTAGAGTTCCGCTGCTGTTCCTGGTCCGAACAATGCAACAGCGCCGTCGACCCGAGTGGGCATTGCCTTTTGTAGCAATCCGAGTGTTTGGTGGTTTTTTTTTTTTTTTTTTTTTTTTTTTTTTTTTTTTTTTTTCAATTTCGCCGTGTGCGCAATAATGCAAGTGTTTCTCTCTCTCTCTCTCTCTTTTTTTTTTTTTGAGATCCGTGGCCAGCAGCTTTCAAGCATTGTGCCCTTTGCGCCGGTAATTGATGACCGCTATTGTAGCTTGGCGCAGGTGGGTTACCATTTGATTTTTTTCCTCCGCGACTGTGCACGAAAGTTCAGAAAAAAAGAAGTATATTTGCTTCGCGGGGCGCTCATTTTTATTCGCAGTTATAACGGTTGTGTTTATCAGATCTATTTGTTTTTTGTGGCTTAGGATTACGCCGGTAAATTTTTGGGTACGAGAGGAAAAAAAGCAAAAAAAAAAAGCACTCTTCGTAATCAGGCTGCACCTGCATGCATGGTTGTCCTACAGTGAGAGCACGCTCTACAGGCGCTGTTTGTGTTGCCAAATTGTTGCGTTTCTTTTCCCCTCAGTTTTCGAGAACCGTTGGTTTTCAATTTGGTCGGCAGAGTTGATTTGAGAAAGACAATGACCTTGAGGAGGAGGAGGAATAAGCGTAATAAACGTCTGTTCAGCAGTTAACCCGAGGAAAGTGTCCTTATTCCTCCAGGGCTCCTTGAGACCGTCTGACTTCTTGGGCTCTCTTCACCAGCCAAAGCTGGTCGTCAGCGTCCGAGCTGGACAGTGCCCTCTGCCGTAGTTTCATACAGTACCGAGAGAGGAATCTGGCGCTAATGTCAACGCGGACTCTGAGGCTTTGCTTACGTTTAGAAGGGAATGATGGGTAGAAGTGGAACCGGATTGCGTGGGCTCGAAAGGTGGCTACGGCCGCGCATATTGCATTTTTCGCAAGAAAAACACTCACTGCGCGGTTTGTTGTTTACGAATTACACTGTGCAATAGAAAGTTAGTTGATAAATAACGTTGCTGTACGATATAAAATGGGGTGTTTATATAAAGGGCAGACGAGGAATCGAGGAGGTTCGCGGAATACGCCCGCTGTTTGCTGCTAACTACAGCGGGGTGGGATCTTCTTTAAGAACTATTTGTAAAAGTCCTGGTGCTGATAGTTGTTTTATTAAGAAAAAAATGTGTTCTTTAAAAACCGCATACCTTTGAAGAAGTTACCTCAGCCTGAACGCATGGCATTCTTTTACCTGGATTCATGTCGGCCGGCAGTCTGCGCTGTAGGAACAGGCGTTCGCACGAAAAGAGTGACCGCTTCAAGCATTTGGTAACAAGCGTAGGTGTAACAACTAATTCGCGGGTAAATTCACCGCAAATAGTGCCATAATTCGTGGTCGTTTGTGTTTCCGTGCTCGATCTGCTTGCGGCAACCTGCCCGATCATAGAACACTTCGGTTAAGCGCTGCGCCAGCGCTCGTGGACATTAATCTTAAATGAAAACGTATTTCCTGACGCTTTTTTCCAACATGTCGCATATTACCAAGACCAGAGAGAAACAGGCTGCACGACCTCCCGGAAGCCACCAAGCGTCAATCCGAATTCACCTCCACCCATCACGTCCACCGCGGCGGACAATCGCAGCGTCCGATTCCTCTCTACTTATGATCGTATGAAACTCTATGCCCCCTGCAACTACTGAGGGGAGGGGAGGGTAGAGGGGTAGGTGTGGTTTCTTACCACAACACGGCATTGTTCCAGTGAACCATAGTTCGGTAGAGGGTACCGGAGCCTCGCAGAAATGGCATTGCGAGGAGTATATCGTAGGGGCAAGCATGTGGGCTCTAGTCGGAGGAAGAAACGCATTCGTTTGTACCCCTGATAGGTGGCTTTCCTGCTCTTTCGTGAGGTTTTTGTGTGGAGGGGGTTACATGGTTCGCTCCAGCCGGTCGTGCTGCGCGATTTCTGTCCCGTCTTGGTCGTCAAGGACATTATCGTCCTCAAACTTAGTAGTACTACTCGTTGCAAGCTTGTTGAACAAGCAGTGCAACTAACCTCTGTATATATATATATCACGCCGTCATACACGTATACGGTCATGTTCCGATGGGGCTATATATACGGCAACGAGCCCTCCAGTCCACTGCGCATGGCAGTATGCGTGAAGAGCTGCGCTTTTCGCGCCGGGCCACAAGCCGAAAAGGTTCGTGCTGGGCAACGAAACTGGCAGTAATGCCGACCGAAATATGCGTGTTTCGTTTTCAAGTATTACCACCCGTGAATTATCTTCGAAAAACAAATTCAAATATCCGGCCACGACTGAATGTCCGAAAGTCGAACATTAAGTTTCGCGACAGAATATGAATGAGTCGAAAAAAAAAAAAGGGAAACTTATCCCTTATATATTTGCGAACACCCAAAACACTCGCGTAAAGAACGTGTCCTGCCCGCGCTACCGAATATGGCGAGACCGATCCGTAGTCCATTTGCTGGTTTGACTTGCACCGCCGGGCGTTCTGAAATATGCACCGAAGCCGCACTGCTGGGGTGTTTTCGGATTTGGCGCCCATCAGAAATGCGGCCGAGAATAGACGCGCGCTGGTCGGCAGCGAAAGCTTTGACTGGACTCGACCGCGCGAAACGAGCGGCTCCTGTGTGTTGTGGTATATACGCGGCCGTCACGCAGTCGGTCGGCAGAGCCTTTCGAGAGGTGTATACAACTCCGGGAAGAAATGCGAAGAATTTCCTCGCAAATATCTTGGACCTTCCTTCGGCCCGGCTTGGGCCCCCGTAACCCTGCGTGTTTATTTCCCTTTTCTTTTTCAGGTCGACAAATTTCTATCTAAATGTCCAAATGCTTTAGATTCCTCGTTAGCGGCAGTGTGCAGGCTATCGCCGCGTTTAATTGATGATGCGCCGAGAAGGAATGGCCGCTTCTGTACGGTTGACGAAATGGAAAGTCGCGACCCGCGGCCCAAAAGCAAGGAATGCCAGTGTAGAGAAAATGAACCAGTTCGTAGGGAAGATGGGAACTCCCGTCTCACGCGTGCATACTAGTGAGCGTGACTTGATCACGTCGTGCGTTGATTGATTGATTGATTGATTGTAGAGTTTAACGCGCCGACGCAGCGCAGACGATGAGGCGCGCCGTAGGGGTGGGCTCCGGGTTCATTTTGACCACCTGGGGATCTTTAACGTGCGCCGAAATCTCGAACAGGGGGGCATTTTTGATTTTCGCCTCCATCAGAAAAGCGGCCGCCGCGGCCGGGAATCGAACCCGCGTCCTCGTGCTGCTCACGTCCTGCAACACTAAGCGCTCGCTCCTCCTAGCCGACGCGAAGCTGTTTACATTCGCCCAAAGGAATGAATCGGCAGAGGAGCGAGCATACGCCTGAGGAAGCGGACGCTCCTTCACCTTATCCGCAGCATGGGTAAGGGGGCAGGTGGTGGTTTTTTTTGTAATATCATTGCAACGTTTTCAGGGATTGGCTGCTAGGCGGCATTCCCGCGAAATGTAGTTTAAAATGTGCTGAGGTTGTCGGGATGCGAGCTACAGCGAAAGGTTCGTCGAACTCTGCCATTGGGCGGCGGCCGCTTTTCTGATGGAGGCGAAAAGCAAAAACGCCCGTGTGTTCGAGATTTCGGCGCACGTTAAAGATCCCCAGGTGGTCAAAATTAATCCGGAGCCCTCCGCTACGGCGCGCCTCATCGCCTGCGTTGCGTCGGCGCGTTAAACACCACAATCAATAAATCAACTCTGCCATTGGACGGGCGCGCGGAGAACCCTCTTCCCAGGAGTGTTTATTCACGTGCGGGCTCTGTACGGCTCATTAGAGCTCCGTGTGGACAAGACCTTCGCCCTCCAAACTTCAAAACAGGTCGGCGCAGTCCACAAGGAACGCCAGAGGAAGACCGTCCTGTTCAGGATAAACTTGCTACTAAGTTGACGCTGAGTCACGCGAGGGGAGGCGACAGCGTTGGTTAGCGTTGCATGTATACGCTCTTGTCAAGAAGGCAACGTCGCCGTGCGGTTCAGGGCTGCAGCAGAATTCTTGCGTGTTCTCCGCTATCAGCTCGTTGGTGGTCTCCAACGGAGACGCGGTCGCCGCTGGCGCGGCTCGCGACGGGGAATTGTCACCCACATCCCGAAGGACATTGCGGGTTTGATCCCGGCCGCGGTGGCTGCTTTTCAAATGGATGCGGAAAGCAGCAATGCGGCATATGTGTCGAGATCTCCGTGCACGTTAAGGATACCTACTAAGGTCGAAATTAACACGGAGCCCTCCACTACGGCGCGCCTTATAGCCCAGGGACGGTATTCTGAAGTTCTGTCCGCTTCGTGTCCGTTTCGAAAGTGTCCGTTTGAGGCGAGTTCTGATTGGCTAGAAGCGAACACCCGGATGTGACGCAACGCTAGCACAGAGCTACTGCGTTGAGCCGCGGCTTCTCGCAGCAGACGATTTGGAGCAGACGATTTTTCGCCAACTTGTTGCTGGCTCGCTGGCGGTACAGGAGGGCAAAAAGTAGTGTTGACCCGTTCTAAATGCCTGCAAAAGATTTCAGCCTCTCGAAGAGGCCTGTGCGGTGGCTGGGCGACGAGCTGCGAGACAAACTTGGCCGGCGGCACCGTGGGCTCAGTGTCGAGGACGAAGTGATATGCGCCCTTCGCTTATTCGCTACCGATGGTTTTCAGTCAGCGGTCGGTAACGAAGAAACGATATCGCTGTCGCAGCCCTCCGTGAGCCGGTGCATCTGCGCCGACGCCATCACGATCGTCTGCGAGCTTAACTACGTTCTTTCTTTCTCGTAAAGTTTAGGAAAACAGTACGACGGACGATTTGTTGCTCCCAGGCAACTTGACCAGCCCAAAAGCCCAGTAGCGGGACGATAGAGAAAAAGAAAGAAAAGGGAAATAAAATACAAGCAAGAATCACCAGCACAATGTAGTCAAATAAAATTTACATCTTTGTCACCACATAGCACCAGGTAAAATGTGGGAAAAATAAGATAACAAGAAATACAGAGGAAAAAATACAATCGCAGGCACAGTATAATCTTTGCTGAATGTAAAATGCCAGTAGATAATTGCTGAGCAGATGACCAAAATTTCACAAGCACTCGGCATGCAATTTATAAACTTTTATTGGTACTTGACAAATACACATACCAGAGCTTAACGTTCGTAGACATGAGGCGAAGCAGGCACGTATGGTTAAGGAACGAAAATTCCGACCACTCGCATAAAAATCGTCGTCCGAGCGCGAAAAAAAAAAAAAAAATGTGGCGAATTCTGGCGTTGTTTACTCCTTATTGCCACAGGATGATGATGATGATGATATTTGGGCTGTACCCTTTGAATCGGGTGGGTGTGACGTGCACACACTAGCCAGGACAAACAGCGAGAAATGCATAAAAAACATAACACATAACGTGGCACGAAAGAGACAAACATATGGCACACCAAAAGGGAACACTTGACAACACTCAGGCACATAAACAAACAAACAAACAAAAAAAACCCAGCATAACAGAACGAAGACTCTGAGAATGTACAGGCGTCCCTGGCCTGCCGTCGCACACCAGCTTTCCAGACTGCTGGTTACATCTGCCATCTGTCGACATTCATCGCCTTGTGGTGAAAATTTTCAACTGCGTCATGTTATCGTAAAAATCTTACCATGTTTAGGTTCTCAAAATACATAAAAAATACGCAAGGATAGTTTAAAATAGATTTAGTTGTTTAAAATGTGTTTACACAAAAGGCTGCGCAAAAGTCAACTCAAAGCCGGCCTACAAACGGAAGTACGTAACTATGAAATTGATGCAAAAAGGACGTTTCCAAAGCGGGCAAACTCAAGAATAGCGCCCCAGGTGTAGCGTCGGCTCGTTAGAACCCCCCCCCCCCCCTTCCCCCCTACCCCCGAAATGTCACCGATATTGCGGGTACTGTTGCTTCACCGTTCTCCGAAATAGCTGGGAGAACTTGGAGGCCTGCGGTACAGCCTATTCAGCCCTGGCGCAGATACCGGATATAGCCATCCTGACCGCTTTACTTCAGTCCGCGATTAAAGCAACGCGAGGACGCGCAGTAACTTAACCCTCCTGCCAAGGACCGGACCGGCAGTGGGCAGCGTCTCCGGTTAAAACGGGAAAAGTATCGGTGACAGTGTACAACCCTGCGGGCTGCAGGCCGGACGCGGGAATAGAAGCCGCCGCGACCTCGGTTCGATTCCGGGCCATTCAATCATCCGCGTCTCCAATCTGGTAGAGCAGGACAAACAGAAAGGAGCGTTCCATCTGATCAAATGTGTTCGGCAGATCGATTTCCTGGAGTACGGCTAAACTTGCAGTGCCCGGAGGCTCCGCGACTGCCGGTCACGCCGCCATCGTTTGAAGGCACGACTGGCGTGTGTCTATATCCATGGAGCGGATGTTTCTGTGCGGCGCGCCGCTTGGCGTGAATGCGGCGCGGCGCTGGAATGGGGAATGCGGGACTGAAGCGACCGAGGTGGTGACGGGCCAAGGAGTCTCTCACGAAGCGACGCAATTCTCATCAAAATGAAGGGGGGGGGGGGGGGGGGGCAAAGTCGGGCGTTAAAAAGAAAAAAAAAACCCTTTTTTAAAATGATAATTAAAACGCGAAGCTTTCTCCCGTGCAACCGGGCTCAAAGTCGAAGCCCAAAATCCGAAATGTTTCTATCTTGTCGGAAGGGCGTAATCGGATAGACGTCGGCCTTATAACGCGAGGGACCAAGCTTCGATTTCCAACCACGGGAAGCATTTTTTTTTTCTTTCTGGAGAAAGTTTCGCGTTTCATCACCGTCGTCGTCGTCGTCGTGTGCCCTCCCATTATGTAAAGTTGGCTTTCCTGCAGTTCGACGCCACCAGTGAGGCATAGCAGGCTTCGCTTTAATAAGATGACCTGCTGCACGTATACTGTCCAGTTTGCAGCCAAGCAAGCCAAGGCACGCGAACGTCACCAGCTTTCCCGCCAAAAAAGCGAACCGTTCAGAAACCATAGGAGAAGCGTGATGCTTCAGCAAGGAGTCGACTCGTACATGAACACCGTAGACAAATATATTGCAGAACCGGGAAAACTTGTGTTGTCCAAACTTACTGCCCATGCATTTCATTTGGGATAGTTTGGATGGCTCAAGAGCCTGGTAAAGCAATGTTCTTATTTCGAAACTATGCACAGAGCAGTCTTTCGCCCTCAGCATTATATCTCCGCGAAAAGTCATTGCACTAGGCTGAATAACTCCGGAGTACTAATCATTTCTGAAAGAACTGCGGTGAACCGGAACGCTGCACCTGAATTCTCGCCTTAAAGAAAATGGCAGACATGTTTCAGGCTTCGAACGAAAGAGCTGTCCGCTCGCGTGTCATTATCATCGTCATCATCATTATCGTCACAACTCGTTCTTCTTTCCTCACTATCTCTCTCATGTCCGAATTCTGGTTCCCGCGAAGTGCCAGTGCACTTGCCCGGACGTATATGATGACGGCGATGATGATGATGAGATCGTTTATTTCGTGTTTGAAATGGGACAAATAGTCTAAAGCCACGTGTGGTTTGAGTGGCAGAGCCTGGCAATCATCACAAACCGAATACAATAAGAAAATACATGTCAAAGCGAAAGCAAAATAAGGGAACAACGAATTCGGGCAAGCCAAGTACGTAAAGATACATGGCGAATGCATGTAGTGGGGGATGCCGGTAGCGCATTGCATATCTATTTCTCAAGAACTTTTTAAAATTTGTATCTCGAATTTATGCTGGAAATATCGCCACGAAGTTGCTTGAACGAAGTTGCTTGAACGTCCGTGTCTTGTATACATTTGGAATATGTGATGCGGGTGGGCTCAAAATAACTCTTCAAAGCGCAGGACCGGTGACCGAACTGAACCGTCCTCTTCCTCATCCTCGCCGTGCTCTGTTCGCGCGTGACTCGGAAAAGCAATCCTGTTCTCTTGCCGGAAGAGGAAGTGCGCTAATTACGAAACGGAATTGCGGGAACTCGAGCCGCGTCCGCTCGCGTGCAGTGCCAACCTTTGTCTCCGCCCGCATCGCTGCCCGCTCCCAGTTACAGTAAACATTTTAGAATAAGAAGAGCGGTTGCATGCGCGGGACAATCTCAATCTCCGGTCAAAAGCGGATCGCGCGCATCGAACCGCGCCGAGCAATGTTTGCCGAGAACGGCTCACGGCTCTATTTTTAATGTTCAATCATTAACGGTATTGCCGCGCCGGCATCGACCGGCCGTCGTCATTACGATCGTCGTAGTCTCCGGTCCCCTTCGATCTGCGCCCCGCGATGTCTTCGCCAGCATCGGTGATGGCCGGGTTTCGGGCGCTGTGCTCTCAATCACTGCCACAGCTGTAATATGGCGACCGGACAGCGCGGTTAGCAGGCATACAAGCTGTGATAGCGGCTTCGGCCAGATTGATTGATTGATTGATTGATTGATTGATTGATTGATTGATTGATTGATTGAATGTGTGGCTTAACGCGCCGACGCTACTCTCCTGGGCTAAGAGGCGCGCCGTAGTGGAGGGCTTCCCCGGATTTATTTCGAACACCGGGGGGTCTTAACGTTTTCGCCAAAATATCGAGCACATGAGCGTTTTCAGAAAGAGCTGTGCGGTTGTTTGGTTGGCGCAAACTGTGGCACGTACCCACGCGGGGTGTTGGCAGAGGAGCTGGAAATTAACGTAACATAACAGAACTTTATTAGAGAGGGTGGATGCATCGGCGGGGTTAGGGAATGGGGAAATTAAACACCCCGTCACAGCCGGCCCCAACCACCCTAACCCCTAACCCCCCCTCCTTCTTTTACGATGACACCACAACTTGCACTGATCCGACAACGCTATCAACCGGCACCGTATTCCAGATAATCAACCGTGACCCGAAAAATGTCCCAGTGCGATCCATTTAGCCGTGGTCTCCACTGCAAACTGTGTCCTTGTATCGCCTTTCTACGGAGGGCCTCGTCAGGCTGTAGCCTTTTGCCCTCCACCTTATGTGTAAATGTACTTTCACCTCTTGGAATCTTTCAAATAAAAAATAAAAATAAAGTGTTCCCACACTCAAGATGATCACTGAACTTTCCACACCTTACGTCCCTACCACCGAAGGGCTCTGGTGTTCATTCCCGTTATAGCTTGCCACCACGATAGGCAGCAGCGACCTTTTTTAAGTGCGAATGCACTTTATAAGCGACCCTGAATTCCGTTGACCGCCGTCCGTCCACATAGCAACAGCTGCGGGTGCGCGCGCTCCTCGTCTTCCTTGGCAACGGGGGGAGATGGCACATACCCACGTGGGAGATTGGCCAGGAATCTCCTCGTCTTCCTAGGCAACGGGGGGAGATGGGCGCGCGCTGCCTGGCCGCTGACATGGCACATACCCACGTGGGGGATTGGCCAGGAATCGGGCGTGAGAAGGGCTAATGCACCCGCTTAAAGGAGTACTGACACGAAATTTCAAAGCTGAGATCCGCTCTAGCAATCAAGTACAACGACAGCACAAATAGGTGTCTGTGAATAAATGCATCTTTCTTTCTTTGTAGTTGTG